>NC_056054.1:26915000-27532861 GCF_016772045.2 Ovis aries | reverse complement strand
CTTGTGAGGTTTATAACATGTGTGAAAGAAAAATTCACAGCTACTGTGTTATAAGGCCTGGGCAGGAGAAATGGAAGTATGCTGTTGTAATATTCTTTTACTATTAGCAAACTGGTATAATAACACTTGAAGACAAGCTATGATAATAAGGTGGAAAAATAAAAAATAATCCAAAAGCGGGCTGAAAAAAAGACAAACAGGAATATAGTACAGCTGGGACAAAACACAAACAGCCATACTAATAACCACATCAAATGTAAATAGTCCAAACACTCCAATCAAAGGCAGAGACCGTCAGTTTGGAGGCAAAAAACAAGACCAATTGGGTCTTGCTGTCCATGCACTTCAATATAAAATCACAAATAATTAAAACTAAGAAGACAGAAAAAGATATATCATGTTAGCATCAGTTAAAATCTGAAAGCTGGAATGGCCATATTAAATCAACCAAAGTAGATTCCAGAGCAAAGAAGGCCATTTTGCGAAGACGAAGGAGAAAATGTAAAATTGTCTTGATTAACAGATGACATGATTGTCAGTTCAGAAAACATGATGAAGTTTTTAAACACCTACTAGAGTTATAACTGAGTTTCAGCATGGCTATAAGATGAATATACAACAATTGATTATATTTCTACATACAAGCAATAAAAACTTGAAACTGAAAAAATGCCATCCACAATAGCATCAAAAATATGAAATACTTAGGGATAAATCTGACAAAAGATGAGCAAGACCTGTACAATGAAAACAAAGAAAGCTGAGTGCCAAAAAATTGATGCTTTTGAACTGTGGTGTTGGAGAAGAGTCTTGAGAGTCCCTTGAACTGCAAGGAGATCCAACCAGTCCATCCTAAAGGAGATCAGCCCTGGGTCTTCACTGGAAGGACTGATGTTGAAGCTGAAACTCTAATACTTTGGCCACCTGATGTGAAGAGCTGACTCATTTGAAAAGACCCTGATTCTGGGAAAGACTGAGGGCAAAAGGAGAAGGGGATGACAAAGGATGAGATGGTTGGATGGCATCACTGACTCAATGGACATGGGTCTGGGTAGACTCCAGCAGTTGGTGATGGACAGGGAGGCCTGGCATGCTGTGGTTCATGGGGTCACAAAGAGTTGGACACAACTGAGCGACTGAATTGAACTGAAATAAATGGAGTTTATGAGTCAGAAAATCCACTACTGTTTGAATCTCAATTAATTCCACCTGTCCCCCCAAAAAATCTTCTATAAGAAAATCCAGCTGGGATTTTTATTAGGACCCCAGTTGGATTTTCTTATAGAAATCAACAAGCTGGTTCTAAAATTTCTATGGAAATGTAAAGGAACTAGACTAGCCAAACAATTTTGAAAAAGAAGACATTTGGAGGGCTAAAGTTATCTAATTTCAACAACTATTATAAAGGCACAGTAATCAAGAGTATGGTACTCCTTTAAATACAAACAGATTAACTGGACAAAAAAGAGAGACCTACAATAATGCCCACATATTTATGAACCGCTGATTTTTGACAAAGGCAATGCAATGTATTAAGTATAGAGTTTCTAATAAACAGCACTTCAACAACTGAAAATTTATACATAAAAATGAACTTGCATTCATACTTTGTGATATACATTCAAAGTGAGTCACAGATCTAAATGTAAGGCTTAAAATATAAGACATGTAGGAAAAAAATAGGAAAAAAATCTTTGCGACTCAAGGTTAGACAAAGATTTCTTAGGCAGGGCTTAACCAAAATTAAAAACATTTGCTCTTAAGACACTAGTAAGAGCATGAAAAAAAAATCACACTCTAGGAAAAAAATCTTTGCAAAGCATATATTTTATAAAGAACTTGTATATAGGACATATGAAGAACTCTCAAAGCTCAACCAAAAGAGAAACAAATTTTGCCCCCAAAATAGGAAAAGGGTTTGAATAGACACTCCACAGAAAAAGATATACATAAGGCAAATAAGAACACAAAAAACTGTTTCAAATCATTAGTGAGTAGGAAAATGCAAATTAAAACCACAAGATGCCACAACATATTGATTAGAATGGCTAAAATTTTTAAAGCTGACCATCCCAAGTGCTGATAAGGGTGTGGAGGAACAGAACTCTCATACACTGCTGCTGCAAATGTAAAATGGTATGACCACTTTGGAAATCAGTTTCTTAAAAGTTAAACCCACAACTGGCATATGATCTAGTCATTCCACTCCTAGGTATCTATTCAAAAGAAAACATAATATGTGTTCATACAAAGATTTATACAGGAACATTCACAGTAGCATTATCTGTAACAGAAAACTAGAAACAACCCAAATGTCCACCAACAATAAACATGACACACACATCCAATGTAATACCATTCAGCAATAAAAAGGAACAAAGTATTGATACATACAAACACATGGACGAGTCTTAGGCAGACAAAGAGAAAGATAATTTCTGTAGGATTCCATCTGTACAAAACTCCAGAAATGCAAATTAATCTATAGTGACAGAAAAACACTGCTTTGGGATGAGAGGGTAAAGACAGAGGGAGGGAAGGATTACAAAGATGCATATATGAAGAAACTTTCAGGGTTGATGGGCATGTTCACTATCATGTAAGCATTCTCTCTGAGGCTCCATTTCTCCTCCTGGCACTGAAAAATGTTCCATAGAGTCTAGTAATAAAAACCTACCTCATCACATTGCAGTGGTAAACCTGAGAAATTATGGGCAATGGGAATGAGGATGGGTGACCTCCAGGATGTGATGCGAGGTGAAATAAATGCTTTGGTAACATGCTATTTAGGCCTTCATGGTTCACTGGCTTTTAAGAGTTAGTATTGGATTTAGGTCTTGTCAGTCATGTGTGGATCACAAAAAACCGTGGAAAATTCTTAAAGAGATGGGACTACCAGACCACCTTACCTGCCTCTGGAGACACCTGTATGCAGGTCAAGAAGCAACAGTTAGAACCGGACGTGGAACAACCGATCTAGTTCAAAATTGAGAAAGGAGTATGTCAAGGTTGCGTATTGTCACCCTGCTTATTTAACTTATATACAGAGTATAATATGCAAAATGCCCAGTTGGATAAAGCGCAAGCTGGAATCAAGATTGTTGGGAGAAATATCAACAGCCTCAGATATGCAAATTGCACCACCCTTATGGCAGAAAGCAAAGATGAACTAAAGAGCCTCTTGATGAGGGTGAAAAAGGAGAGTGTAAAAGCTGGCTTAAAAATCAACTTTCAAAAAACAAAGGTCATGGCATCCCGTCCCATCACTTCATGGCAAATACATAGAGAAAAGGTGGAAACAGTGGCAGATTTTATTTTCTTGGGTTCTAAAATCACTGTGGATGGTGACTATAGCTGTGAAGTTAAAAGAGGCTTGCTCCTTGGAAGAAAATCTATGATAAACCTAGACAGCATATTAAAAAGCAGAGACGTCACTTTGCCAACAAAGGTCCTTTTGGTCAAAGCTATGGTTTTTCCAGTAGCCATGTATTGGTGTGAGAGTTGGATAAAGAAGGATGAGAACTGGAGAATTCATGTTTTCAAACTTGGTGCTGGAGAAGACATTTTTTTCATGTGCAGTTTTTTATTTGTTTACTTTAATTGGAGGATAATTACTTTACAATATTATGACGGTTTTTGCCATGCATCAGTATGAATCAGCCACAGGTATACATGTGTCCTCTTCACCCTCAACCCCCCTCTCACCCACCCTATCCCTCCAGGTTGTCACAGAGCACCGGCTTTGAGTGCCCTGCTGCATACATCAAACTTGCACTGGTTATCTATTTTACATATGGTAACATACATGTTTCAGTGCTGTGCTCTCAAATCATTCCACCCTTTCCTTCTGGAGAAGACTCTTGAGAGTCCCTTGGACAGCAAGGAGATCAAACCAGTCCATCCTAAAGGAGATTGATTGCTTATAGCAATAAAGTATATAGGACTAAACACTAAGGATGATTAAAATGGAACATATTCATCAATTAAAAAGAATGAAGTCCTGATCCATGCTACAAGACATGTGAATGCTTTCTATGCTGATTAAAAGAAGCCTGTCACAAAAGGTCATATACTTAGCTATCTTTTTAAAAAAGTGTTCATAATAAGCAAATACATAATAATAGAAAGTCGATTAGTGGTTGCGAGGTGCCTCAGAGGAAAGGAGTATTAATGGGTATGTGTTTTCCTTTGGAGATGAAAATGTCCTGAAATTAGATAGTGGTGATGATTTCACCACTCTGTGAATATATTAAAGTATACACTGAGTTGTACACTTTATTTATTATTTTTTCCAATGCTCTTTTTCTTTTTTTAAATTTAAATTCATTTATTTTAATTGGAGGCTAATTACTTTAAAATAATCCATTTTATGGTATGTCAATTTTATCTCAATAAAGCTATTATTTACTACAAAGATAAAAAATGAGTTAAATTCCCAATTCAAAAAACTAGAAAAACAACCACAAAGTAAACCAACAGAAAGCACAAGGACGATAAAGGCAGAAAATAAAGGGATAAAGAATTAGAAAGAGTAGACATGGACTTCCCTGATGGTCCAGTGGCTGAGAATCTGCCTTCCAGTGTTGAGATGATGGTTCAGTCCCTAGTCTGGGAAGATCCCACATGCTGCAGAGCAACTAAACCCATGAGCCACAACTACTGAGCCTGCGCTCTAAAGCCTGGGGACTGCAACTACTGAGCCCTCAAGCCACAACTACTGAAGCCCACGCAAGCCCAAGAGCTCGTGCTCAGCAGCAAGAGAGGCCCATGCACCGCAATGAGAGAGTAGCCGGCACTCGTGGCAGCTAGAGAGAGTCCATGCACAACCACGAAGACCCAGTGCACCCAGAAAGAAATAAAGAATAGACATAGTTAATCCAAATTCCACTGTTCTGAAAAATTTAACGAAAGAAACAAACTCTTACCCTAATTTAATGGGGAAAAAAGGATAAATTATATATACACAAATATAAGAACAGGAGAGAAAAACCATTGAAACAGAAATTTGAAAATTGTAAAAGACTACTTTTCAGGACTTCGAAGAAAGCTGAGTGTCAAAGAACTGATGCTTTGAACTGTGGTGTTGGAGAAGACTCTTGAGAGTCCCTTGGACTGCAAGGAGATCCAACCAGTCCATCCTAAAGGAGACTAGTCCTGGGTGTTCATTGGAAGGACTGATGCTGAGGCTGAAACACCAATTCTTCGGCCACCTGATGCGAAGAGTTGACTCATTGGAAAAGACCCTGATGCTGGGAGGGAATTGAGGGCAGGAGGAGAAGGGGACGACAGAGGATGAGATGGCTGGATGGCATCACTGACTTGATGGACGTGAGTTTGGGTGAACTCCAGGGGTTGGTGATGGACAGGGAGGCCTGGCGTGCTGCAATTCACAGGGTGCAAAGAGTCGGACACGACTGAGGGACTGAACTGAACTGACACAAATAGATTTGAAATTCTAAATGAAATAGATAATTTCCAAGAGGAATACAGACTACCAAAAGTGACCCCAAGGGAGATGGAATGTTTAAACAAAAAGAAACCACAACAACAACAACAAAAAGAAGAACCCACACATCAAAAAAAACAGGCTCAGATATTGTTACAGGGTATTAAATCAAACCTATAAAGATCAAGTAGTCCCAGTGCTCCATAAATTGTCCCAAAGCATAAAAAATGAGGAAAGGCTTCCTATTTCCTTTTAGGAAATAAGTATAAAATTAACACCTAAACTTGTTAAGGACATAAGAAAAAATAAAATTGTAAACCAATATCACTTATGAATATGGATTTGAAAATACTAAAGAAAAGTGACAGAATCTAACACCACATTTAAAAACAATCAATACATCACAATCAGGTGAGAGTGGAGAGTCAGATTATATAGAAACTTGTAGGCCATTATAAGGCCTGTAGGTTCCAATCTGAGTGTGGAAAGAATGCAGCAAAGTTTTGAGCAGAGGAGTGAAATGATCTAGCTTGTACTGGAAAAGCATTGCTCTGGACATAAAGAACTGACTGTACAGCTGCACAAGCAGAAGCAAAAAACCATGTAGGAGACTCTTATACTCCAGGTGAGAAATTATGATAATTTGCACTACAGGGAAAGTGGGGAAAATGTGGAGAAACACTTCTCTTTCTCATATTTCTGGATATTTTAAGATGTGGGTAAAAAAGGCTTACTGATCTACTGAATGTTAAGGACAAGAAAAATCAAGACTGGCTCTAAGGTTTTTGGCCAAAGGTCCTAGAAAGATGGAGTTATCACTTGCTGGACAGAAAAACCTTCAGGAGGAACAGACAGGGAAGGTAGAAGTTCAAGGAGAGAATTAGTACTTCAGTTTTAGACCTGTTCAATTTGAAAGGCCTGCTACTGCTAAGTCTCTTCAGTTGTGTCCAACTCTGTGCGACCCCATAGATGGCAGCCCACCAGGCTCCCCTGTCCCTGGGATCCTCCAGGCAATAACACTGGAGTGGGTTGCCATTTCCTTCTCCAATGCATGAAAGTTGGACATCAAAGCAAAAATACTTTTGCGAAGTGTTAGAGATATGAGATAAGATTTTTTTAAAGACCTAAAGCATCTATCACTTCATGGGAAATAGATGGGGAAACAGTGGAAACAGTGTCAGACTTTATTTTGGGGGGCTCCAAAATCACTGCAGATGGTGACTGCAGCCATGAAATTAAAAGACACTTACTCCTTGGAAGAAAAGTTATGACCAACCTAGACAGCATATTCAAAAGCAGAGACATTACTTTGCTGACTAAGGTCCGTCTAGTCAAGGCTATGGTTTTTCCAGTGGTCATGTATGGATGTGAGAGTTGGACTGTGAAGAAGGCTGAGAGCCGAAGAATGGATGCTTTTGAACTGTGGTGTTGGAGAAGACTCTTGAGAGTCCCTTGGACTGCAAGGAGATCCAACCAGTCCATTCTGAAGGAGATCAGCCCTGGGATTTCTTTGGAAGGAATGATGCTAAAGCTGAAACTCCAGTACTTTGGCCACCTCATGCAAAGAGTTGACTCATTGGAAAAGACTCTGATGCTGGGAGGGATTGGGGGCAGGAGGAGAAGGGGACGACCCAGGATGAGACGGCTGGATGGCATCACTGACTCGATGAACGTCAGTCTGGTTGATGATGGACAGGGAGGCCTGGCGTGCTGCAGTTCATGGGGTTGCAAAGAGTCAGACACGACTGAGTGACTGAACTGAACTGAAAGCATGAAAAGAGTTGACCTTGAAGGAATAAAGAGCACTGTAGCCAAAGGAAATTTGAGACCGTGGTACAGGGTTTAAGTTGGGCTTACAGAACACACTGGAAAGCCAATGAGCTTACACATGGGAAGACTAGACAGCAAGAATTAAAAAAATAAATGATTTTTAAAAAAGAATCTCACTATAACATAGTACTAGATAATATACATTTTGGTATCTGAATGCTATGGTCTGAATTGTGTCCCCTCAAAATTCATTTGTTGATGTCCTAAACCCCAACGTGATGGTATCTGGAGCGTGGCTTTGGATAATTATGGTCGAAGAGGTCAAGAGGGTAAGTCCCTCTTGATAGGATTAGTGCTCTTGTTGTTCATTGTTATTCCATCACTAAGTTGTGTCCAACTCTGCGACCCCATGGACTGTAGCATGCCAGGATCCCCTGTCCTTCACTATCTCCCGCAGTTTGTTCAAATTTCTGTCCATTGAGTCGGTGATGCTATCTAACCATCTCATCCTCTGCCACCCTTTTCTCCTCTTGCCATCAATCCTTCCCAGCATCAGGGAAAGCATCACTTTTCCAGTGAGTTGGCTCGTCACATCAGATGGCCAAAGTATTAGAGTTTCAGCTTCAGCATCAGCCCATCCAATGAATATTCAGGACTGATTTCCTTTAGGATTGACAGGTTTGATCTCCTTGCAGTCCAGGGGATTCTCAAGAGTCTCCTCCAACACCACAATTTGAAAGCATCAATTCTTTGGCACTCAGCCTTCTTTATGGTCCAACTCTCACATCCATACATGACTACTAGAAAAACCATAGCTTTGACTGTACAGAACTTTGTCAGCAAATCCTGTCGTTTTTTAATACAGTGTCTCAATTTGTTGTAGCTTTTGAATTCTTATAAAAAGAAGAAGACAAATATGCTTCTCTCTCCCTCTCTCTCTACACTCACAAAAAAGAGGAGCTCATGTGATGATACACAGTAAGATGGAGCCACCTATGGCCCAAGAGAAGAGGCCTTAGTATAAAACTTATCTTACATCTGAATTTTAGACTTTCCAGCCTCTAGAACTATGAGGTTTGAGGCACTGGGTCTATGGTATTGGCTATGTCAGCCCAAGCAGACTAATACAGTGGAAATGGAGTTATATTGAACAAAAATGTAAAATATATAAATGGCTTTGGAATCATTCTAGTTCCAAAGTTTGGAAAAATTGCCAGTGAAAGCCTGAATATCTTGAAGAAAACATTAGTAGTGGCCTCAAGGTCCTCTGACACTGCAAGTAAGAGTTTGCAAAAGGACAAAATCTTCTGAAGACTGGAGAAAAGGAGATCCTTGTTACAATAGAAGCAGCAATTATAGTAATACTATTGCCACAGTTTAGAAGAAACCAGACAATAAGCAAAATATTGAAACTGCTACATGGTTTCTTCTTGCTGCTTATAGTGAAACTCTACAATGCTCTATTGCAGAGAGAACTATTAAACAAAAAGGATCCAGAATGTCATAGTTTTGAAAATTCTCAGCCTCTCAAAGTGGTAAAAGATGCTAAAATTAAGAAATAATCTTTGAGCAAAAATGAAATCCAGGGTACTGTCAGGAAAACATGGTCCAAAACTGAAGCCCAAGTTGTAACAAATCTTCTGTAAAGACTCATAAAGATGTCTCAGAATGCTGTTCAGACAGGAAAAAAAAAAAAAAGCTGTGCCTTACAAATCCCCTCAATCAAAGTGCTGCTAGGAAACTTAAGAATGTTGATCCTTGGGACTTTCTTGGTGGCCCAGTGGCTAAGACTCTGCGCCCCCAAGGCAGGGGGCCTGGGTTCAGTCCCTGGTCAGGGAACTAGATCTCCCATGCTGCATCTAAAGATCCCACGTGCCACAACTAAGACCCAGTACAGTTAAACAAATAAATGAAAAAAATTTAAAAAACAATGTTGCTCAGAAAGGACCCAAAGAAATTTGCAGGTGTGGAGCAACAAACCAAGATTCACAGGAGATCCACAAAACTCCTAAGATAAACATTATCCAGAGGCGATCCTTAGGTGTTAGTCAGTCAGTTCAGTCGCTCAGTCGTGTCTGACTCTTTGCAACCCCATGAACCGCAGCACGCCAGGCCCCCCTGTCCATCACCAATTCCCGAGTTCACCCAAACTCATGTCCATTGAGTCGGTGATACCATCCTCAGTCGTCCTCTTCTCCTCCTGCCCTCAATTGTTCCCAGCATCAGGGTCTTTTCAAATGAGTCAGCTCTTCCCATCAGGTGGCCAAAATATTGGAGTTTCAGCTTCAACATCAGTCCTTCTGATGAACACCCAGGACTGATCTCCTATAGGATGGACTGGTTGGATCCCCTTGCAGTCCAAGGGACTCTCAAGAGTCTTCTCCAACACCACAGTTCAAAAGCATCAATTCTTCGGCACTCAGCTTTCTTTATAGTCCAACTCTAACATCCATACATGACTACTGGACAAACCATAGCCTTGACTAGATGGACCTTTGTTGGCAAAGTAATGTCTCTGCTTTTTAATATGTTGTCTAGGTTGGTCATAACTTTCCTTCCAAGGAGTAAGTGTCTTTTAATTTCATGGCTGCAATCACCAACTGCAGTGATTTCGAAGCCCCCCAAAATTAAGTCACCTTTAGGTGTTAGCATTCTACTTTTCTCAGGTCACAGATCACAGCCTGAAAATTACGGTCTGGGGTAAGAGCTGTGGTGATAAAAGAAACTAGGGAAAAAACATAATTTGGAGTTTGAAGGCAGAACTAAGGATTCTGAGGAACTAGAGTGGGGGAAGAGTGGGGGGAAGTGTCTGACATGATTCATGTTTTTGCTTTAAACAACTGAATGGGTGGAAATGCCACTTTCTAAGATGAGGAAAAGTAGAGGAGGAGTAAGTTTAAGCTGATGGGGGGACAGAATTAAGAGTCTGCACACGAACATGTGAAAATTGAGACATCTGTTACATATACATGCAGAGATGTGAAGATGCTGGCTGGATATACAGGTATAGAGTTCATCATTGACTATCCTAAGTTTATTTCCATCTCCCCACAAGTATATAACCTTGTCTTACTTCATCACAGGACTAATAATCATTTAAATTATCTTAGTTTTTTTCCCATATGCTACTATCTCCCTCTACTAGAAACTTAAAAACCACACATCTCATCTGCTTATTTGTTGCTTGTGAATGACTGCATTGATACACCTAATTCTTTTCCCTTTATGGTCTGACTTTGCAGTTTCCTACCTTTAAAAAAGTAAAGCATATTTCCCTCTCCCTTGATTACAAGTTTTTCATATGACTTGCTTTGGTCAAGTCTCAAAATGACTTGCATGTTGCAGATTATGCTCTTATGCTTGTGCTGTGACCATAAAGAGGACATATCAGAGCTGGCCTTCTGGCCCCAAGAGGAGGCTCAGACACCCAGCCAAACAGGAGTAAAATGGAGCCTCCAACCACCCTACAGTCATATCAAACCAGACAAAAAGAGTTGATCATGACTTAGATCCACTGAATCCCAGTCAATCTACAAACTTGCAAACTATAAGAATAAAAAATCATTTAAAATCACTGAGTTTCAGTTCAGTTCAGTTCAGTCGCTCAGTCGTGTCCAACTCTTTGCAACCCCATGAATTGCAGCACACCAGGCCTCCCTGTCCATCACCAACTCCCAGAGTTCACTCAAACTCACGTCCATCGAGTCAGTGATGCCATCCAGCCATCTCATCCTGTGTCGGTCCCTTCTCCTCCTGCCCCCAATCCCTCCCAGCATCAGAGTCTTTTCCAATGAGTCAACTCTTCGCATCAGGTGGCCAAAGTACTGGAGTTTCAGCTTTAGCATCATTCCTTCCAAAGAACACCCAGGACTGATCTCCTTTAGAACGGACTGGTTGGATCTCCCTGAAGTCCAAGGGACTCTCAAGAGTCTTCTCCAACACCACAGTTCAAAAGCATCAATTCTTCGGCGCTCAGCTTTCTTCACAGTCCAACTCTCACATCCATATATGACTAATGGAAAAACCATAGCCTTGATTAGACAGACCTCTGTTGGCAAAGTAATGTCTCTGCTTTTGAATATGCTATCTAGGTTGGTCGTAACTTTCCTTCCAAGGAGTAAGCATCTTTTAATTTCATGGCTGTAATCACCATCTGCAGTGATTCTGGAGACCCCAAAAATAAAATCTGACACTAATTCCACTGTTTCCCCATATATTTCCCATGAACTGATGGGACCAGATGTGATGATCTTTGTTTTCTGAATGTTGAGCTTGAAGCCGACTTTTTCACTCTCCTCTTTCACTTTCATCAAGAGGCTTTTCAGTTCCTCTTCACTTTCTGCCATAAGGGTGGTGTCATCTGCATATCTGAGGTTATTGATATTTCTCCTGGCAATCTTGATTCCAGCTTGTGCTTCTTCCAGCCCAGCAATTCTCATGATGTAATCTGCATAGAAGTTAAATAAGCAGGATGACAATATACAGCCTTGACGTACTCCTTTTCCTATTTGGAATCAGTCTGTTGTTCCATGTCCAGTTCAAACTGTTGCTTCCTGACCTGCATATAGGTTTCTCAAGAGGCCAGTCAGATGATCTGATATTCCCATCTCTTTCATAATTTTCCACAGTTTATTGTGATCCACACAGTCAAAGGCTTTGGCATAGTCAATAAGCCAGAAGTAGATGTTTTTCTGGAAATCTCTTGCTTTTTCGATGAGCATTCTTTGGTATTGTCTTTCTTTGGGACTGAAATGAAAACTGATCTTTTCCAGTCCTGTGGCCACTGCTGAGTTTTCCAAATGTGCTGGCATATTGAGTGCAGCACTTTCACAGCATCATCTTTCAAGATTTGAAATAGCTCCACTGGAATTCCATCACCTCCACTAGCTTTGTTCGTAGTGATGCTTTCTAAGGCCCACTTAACTTCACATTCCAGGATGTCTGGCTCTAGGTGAGTGATCACACCATCGTGATTATCTTGGTTGTGAAGATCTTTTTGTACAGTTCTTCTGTGTATTCTTGCCACCTCTTCCTAATATCTTCTGCTTTTGTTCGGTCCGTACCATTTCTGTCCTTTATCGAGCCCATCTTTGCATGAAATGTTTCCTTGGTATCTCTAATTTTCTTAAAGAGATCTCTAGTCTTTCCCATTCTGTTGTTTGCCTCTATTTCTTTACATTTCTTTACATCGCTGAGGAAGGCTTTCTTATCTCTTCTTGCTATTCTTTGGAATTTTGCCTTCAGATGCTTATATCTTTCCCTTTCTCCTTGGCTTTTCGCTTCTCTTCTTTTCACAGCTGTTTGTAAGGCCTCCCCAAACAGCCATTTTGCTTTTTCGCATTTCTTTTCCATGGGGATGGTCTTGATCCCTGTCTCCTGTACAATGTCACGAACCTCATTCCATAGTTCATCAGGCACTCTATCTATCAGATCTAGGCCCTTAAATCTATTTCTCACTCTCACTGTATAATCATAAGGGATTTGATTTAGGTCATACTTGAATGGTCTAGCGGTTTTCCCTACTTTCTTCCATTTAAGTCTGAATATGGCAATAAGGAGTTCATTATCCGAGACACAGTTAGCTCCTGGTCTTGTTTTTGTTGACTGTATAGAGCTTCTCCATCTTTGGCTGCAAAGAATATAATCAATCGGTGTTGACCATCTGGTGATGTCCATGTGTAGAGTCTTCTCTTGTGTTGTTGGAAAAGGGTGTTTGCTATGACCAGTGCATTTTCTTGGCAAAACTCTATTAGCCTTTGCCCTGATTCATTCTGCATTCCAAGGCCAAATTTGCCTGTTACCCCAGGTGTTTCTTGACTTCCTACTTTTGCATTCTAGTCCCCTATAATGAAAAGGACATCTTGTAGGTCTTTATAGAACTGTTCAGCTTCAGCTTCTTCACTGTTACTGGTTTGGGCATAGGCTTGGATTACTGTGATATTGAATGGTTCGCCTTGGAAACAAACAGAGATCATTCTGTCATTTATGAGATTGCATCCAAGTACTGCATTTCGGACTCTTTTGTTGACCATGATGGCTACTCCATTTCCTCTAAGGGATTCCTGCCTGCAGTAGATATAATGGTCATCTGAGTTAAATTCACCCATTCCAGTCCAGTTTAGTTCGCTGATTCCTAGAATGTCGATGTTCACTTTTGTCATCTCTTGTTTGACCACTTCTAATTTGCCTTGATTCATGGACTTAACATTTCAGGTTCCTATGCAATATTGCTCTTTACAGCATCGGACCTTGCTTCTATCACCAGTCACATCCACAACTGGGTATTGTTTTTTCTTTGGCTCCATCCCTTCATTCTTTCTGGAGTTATTTCTCCACTGATCTCCAGTAGCATATTGGGCACCTACCGACCTGGGGAGTCCCTCTTTCAGTACCCTATCATTTTGCCTTTTCATACTCTTCATGGGGTTCTCAAGGGAAGAATACTGAAGTGGTTTGCCATTCCCTTCTCCAGTGGACCACATTCTGTCAAACCTCTCCTCCATGACCCGCCCATCTTGGGTGGCCCCGCAGGCATGGCTTAGCTTCATTGAGTTAGAGAAAGCTGTGATCCTAATGTGATTAGATTGACTAGTTTTCTGCGAGTATGGTTTCAGTGTATCTGCCCTCTGATGCCCCATTGCAACACCTACTGTCTTACTTGGGTTTCTCTTACCTTGGATGTGGGGTATCTCTTCACGGCTGCTCCAGCAAAGCACAGCCACTGCTCCTTACCTTGGACCAGGGGTATCTCCTAACTGCTGCCCCTCCTGACCTTGAACGTGGAGTGGCTCCTCTCGGCCCTCCTGCGTGCATGCAAGCCCTCACTGAGTTTGGGAGTAGCTTATTACGCAGCAATAACTAAGTGAATACTTTTATTTTCCAGTGCCTAGAATAACACCTACAATATAATAAGAGCTCAATTTTTAAATAAATTATTTAATTCAAAAGGGAATGGATAAGGAATAGCCAAAGTGGTAAGGAAAACAAGAAGTGTGAGATATCACTGAGGCCAAGAGAAGAGAATGTTTTAAGAAAGAAGTGATCAAAGGGGACTAATGGTGCTGAGATCTATTAAAATAGGATTGAGAAATATTTATTTGATATGGCAATGTGGTTATCAGCGGTAGCCTTGAGAAAGGAGGGAAGCCAGATTGGAATGGACTGAGTTTTAAAATGTTAAGAAATAGCTACAAGGAAGAAAATTCCCATGACTCCAATTGTCAGTCTCCTCTATGCCATCCTACCATTCTTCCTCGAAGATATCTTTGCTTTCTGATTACTTGATCTTGGTTATATAACCTGGGATATTTTTCCTATGAAGAATAGGAATGAGCACGACTATTTTCTTTCTTATCTCACAATATACAACAAGGCACTGGTTCAGGGTCATACAATTAAAACAAAAAATAAAACACAAAAAACTCTAGCTGCTCTACTCCATGTTTTAACTAGCTGGCTAGGGCAGGCCAATCACTGATCATCAGTCAAAAACCTGGGATGTTTACCTAAAAAATAAAAATCAACCATGAAATTTAAATCTCATAAGGTACTATAGATTGACAGATGATGATGGGCTCCTGTAGGACTCAAGCATGAGAATAAAATATGGCTATACAAATCTATTATCAAGAGAAAGCCTTAAGTCTCATTACCATATTCAGAACTGATAAGCCATAATTTATAGCCCATGATTAAAGGAGACAAGATTTATGTTATTTTTTCTATTTCAATGTCTTATTTTGGAACATTCTAGGTGCTTCCCATATGATGTCATTTGTAAGAATACAACTAAATTCTACCACACTATTTCTTCAACTTAACTGAAAAAAATTTCATTTTTATACAAACTAGCATCCTCCACAGTTTCTTAATAAATAAATATCGCTTTTCACACATGTATATAACTATCAATAAGCCTTCAAGTTTTTCAACATTCCAAATTTTTCCATATGCTCTTTTCTAGCACACCCAAATATCTGAGACGCAAGTGGGTGGGTAGATAGTCCATGCTTTTTGTTCAGGATGTCAAGATGTTTATCAAGCAGACTGGTTTTATCTGAAAACTAACAGAGTGGGGGAAACAAATTGTAATAGGTACTTGACATGATAGGTATTTTTTACACTTATTCGAAGTCTGGAGTAAGCTAAAAGTACACAATGTGAATGAAATCAGTCAGAAAATGTTTTCCAGGGAAACATGAGAAGGAAAAATAATCAAGTGCCCAAAGAGGTTCTTTATACATGTTTCTTTCAAGAACTGCCCTACTTTGGTCTCCAGAGAATCATGGAGAAACCTGACAGAGAAGAATAGCAGCGTCTGAGATCTCTGTACCAGGGGCTACTGTAGAGGCCAGGCTGGTGTGGGATGACAAGGCCTTGATTATTGCCTATAGACTGTATATGCTCAGTGGTGGCACCATAAACTGGAGCTGACCTATTTAGCTCCTTACTCCCAGGTGAGTCAAAAATATTAATCTCCTGGTTAATAAATAACGAAAATCCTCTTAAACAGGGGTTTAGGGACTTGTAGGACTTGATATGAATCAACTACACACCAGAGTTCTTACTGCAAAGCGTAGTCTTTGTTTTCTACTGAGTAGCCTCATTTCAGACTGCTGCATGAGACTGTGAGCTCTCAGAGGCAGGCATACTGTGCACAAATAGAGGCTGGTGTGAGGAGACCAAGGAGCCACCAAGGCCCATACATTTGCATGGCCCAACCCCAGAGTCCAGAGGCAGTGAAAGACTTGGATTCTAGACTCATCATGGGATGAACAAGCTTGAGTGAGTCTTTACTGGCCTCTGGTCCTGCCCCTGCAAACTGATACTCTGTATGTTGTTTCAGAACATCCTAACCTGGGATGGGCTGGAAGGCATGGCTGTCTTCAGGTAGAAGCACCACTCCCCTCCCCCTCCAATCCCCCACCCCCCCCACCCCCCGCCTGCCGATTTGTTGGCGAGTGACCTCCATTTAACCTGGAGCAAGGGAGATGCACACCTTACAGGGCAGGATCCAGAAGGAAGAAGTGCAGCACCTCTGCCCTCATCATTTCACCTCTCTGGGTTCCAGTTGCCTCACAAAGACAATGATGGATAGGAAATGACAGGCACGGTGCCTGGTACTAGGGTGCTGACTATGCCTGCTACTGCTCCCTTCATTACTCCTCACCCAGGCGAGCTCATCACTGGAGTCGGGTTTGCTTCGGAGCATACCTGTCTCTCCCTAATAGAGGGATAAACTAAAGATAAAACAGACCCATCTGGGCCTTTATAGTGCTGGCACTCAAGTCTGATCACTGCGTCTCAGTTATTAGGTGTTCACCAGAGATGGCAATGGCACCCCACTCCAGTACTCTTGCCTGGAAAATCCCATGGATGGAGGAGCCTGGTGGGCTGCAGTCCATGGGGTTGCAACTGAGTGATTTCACTTTCACTTTTCACTTTCATGTATTGGAGAAGGAAATGGCAACCCACTCCACTTCAGTGTTCTTGTCTGGAGAATCCCAGGGACGGTGGAGCCTGGTGGGCTGATGTCTATGGGGTCGCACAGAGTCGGACACGACTGAAGCAACTTAGCAGCAGCAGCAGAGGTGGCAAGAGGGTGTAAGAAACACCCTGCAACAGCCGTTTCTTCTCAGTACAACAGAGATAATAAGGAAAGCCTGGTTGTGGTTGAATAGACTTAGCTCTCTGCCAGTTACTCACTGTTTGCCTCAGCCTCCTCAACTACAATGAACCTGTTGTGAGGATTAAAAAATAATAATAATAAAATACCTGATGTTTCATAAACATGAGTTATTTTTCAAGTACAGTGTTAAGAACCAGGTGAAACCACTGCTGTGAAAAACCTTTTGTAAACTGTAGGTTGGCAGGCAAATCTTTGATGGTGCATTAAATATCTTTCAGAAGCCCTGAGAAGGGAACGATTAACTCAGATGGATAACATAGAGGGTTAAGAAATGGACAGGTAACACTGGAGTTGAAGGCTGAAGGATCAATAGGCATTGGAGGCAAAGAAAAGGAAGCCTGAAGTGAACAGCGTGAGCAAAAGTGAGCAAGATGACGACACTCAGAAATACAGTGGGGCTGATATGCACAGCAGCAGCCCCCCTCCTGCACCAAGGCAGGGCAAGACACAGCCATGCTGTCACTTTTTTTTGGCTGCATCGGTCTTGCTTGGGGCATGCAGGATCTTCATTGTGTCATGCAGGATCTTTCATTGCTGCACACAGACTGCCCTGTTGTGGCACACAGGTTCTGGAGTGGTCAGGCATAAGTAGCTTCGGTGTGAGGGCTTAGCTGCTGTGCAGCATGTGGGATCTTGGTTCCCTGACCAGAAATCGAATCCACGTCCCCTGCATTGCAAGGCAGATTCTTAACCACAGGACCATCATAGAAGTCCCCATGAGGTCACTCTAACTGATCTGAGCTTCCTAAGTCTATGCCCAGCCAGGCTCAGGAGTCACTAAGCCATGGGGATGGACACAGACCAGTAACACTGCCGAACCGCTGCTAAATACAAATGTGCTCCATAGTTGCGCTCATTTCCTGGGAGAATAACACAGAAGAGCCCTAATCTTAGGAATCAGCACCAACCACATAAGCAGTTGTCCACCTACTCAGGACAGCAACCACCTTGCTAAACTTTCCCTCATCTGTTAAATGAGAATTAAAAAACCCAGACAAACTTTTTAGCCAACCCAAGATCCCCTGGAGAAGGGAATGGCTACCCACTCCAGTATTCTGGCCTGGAGAATTCCAGGGAAATTCTATACAGTCCATGGAGTCACAAAGAATCAGACAGGATGGAGTGACTCAAAAAAAAAAAAAAAAAAAAAAGCATTCCAGAGTCTGGCTAGCTAACAACACAAAAATCTAATCAACCCACCATAATGCAGAATCTGTGAGACCCCTCAGCTTTCTTTCCTGCAACTAGACGGTCCCATCTCAGGCTGATGGGAGACAGTAACACCCGAAACGTGTTGCTTACATCCAGTCTTCTCTGTGGCTTCCCTGGTGGCTCAGACGGTAAAGAATCTGCCTGCAATGTGGGAGACCTGGGTTCTACCCCTGGGTCAAGAAGATGCCCTGAAGGAGGGCATGAACCCACTCCAGTATTCTTGCCTGGAGAATCCCACGGACAGAAGAGCCTGGCGGGCTACAGTCCATAGGGTCGCACAGAGTCGGACACTACTGAAGTGACTTACCACACGCACAGTCTACTCCATAATCTCATTTTGACTGCTGTCACGGCAGAAAACCTTGCTTCACAAAGACAAGATGGAAATGCAAGCAGGCTTTTCAGTGCTTTTGTGGCTATCTCAGGATATTGTGCCTTGACTTTAGTACAGAAAGTATGGAGATTTGAAGTTATCTCAAACATATGCTATGGCCACCATCATTTTCGATCTTTCAGCACGGACAAAGTCAATTAACCTGGCTTATTCACAAATGGGCCACAGATCCACTCCTTCCCAGTTTGAGGGTGTTTTGTGGTTGTGAAGTCATGCTCAGACTCTCTTGAAAGTGGAGACAGGTGATCACGCACCAGCTGGGAGAAAGACGGCCCTAGCCCAGTCTCTTTCAAAACCTCTCCTAATGTTTTAAACATGTCGAAAACCCCAATGTTCACTCACTGCCCCTCTAATTTCAGTTTTGCTTTGAATGCAGCCACTTTATTTGCTGACTTGAACACAACTGTTGTTTTCCCCTGAAGTGACAGATACAGTTTGTTAAGAAGGTTGAATATGTCACACAAGTAAGCAAGTTTTGCAACCCATTCTGTGTCGCCAAAATGTGCCGCCAGTGATGACTATTTTTCTGAAAGAAATCTCTGGAGTGGCTCATTTTTTTTTTTTAATTTCATTGGAGGCTAATTACAATATCTGGCATAGAAAAATGGTACAGATGAGCCTATTTGCAGGGCAAGAATAGAGACACAGATGCAGAAGACAGACATGAGGACAGAGAGGCAACAGAGAGGGTGGGACTAGCATACACACACCACCACGTGTAAAACGGACAGCTCCAGGACGACGCACAGGGAGCCCAGCTCGATGTTCAGGGATGACCTAGAGCGGTGGGGGTGCGTTGGGGGGGAGGCTCCCAAGGGAGGGGATACATGTATACTCACAGTTGCTTCATGCTGTGGTACAGCAGAAACGAACACAACATTGTAAGATGATTATAATCCAATTTTTTAAAAAAAACTCTGGCCAGTGATCTACCTTTAGAAAGCCATCTCACTTTCATGTATAAGAAAAGACATGTGTGCTCTGCGTCGATCTCCTCACAGAGCTGCATGAGCAGACGTGAGTTAAAGGCACGTACTTCAGTGTGGTTTATAATTTTCATCACATCCTGCAAAATGTTAAGTTCAGGTGACATTTTTCGCCTAGCCAGCATTTCTCTATGGATGACCCATGCAGCGCATAGCCTCACACTCAGAATCAACCTCCTTGACCTGGGAAGTGAAACCAGAAAGCTGTCCAGTCTCAGCAGACACTCCATCCATGCATACACTAACATAAAATGACCAACTCAGTTTTCCTTATATATAATCAAAGACTTGAGTAGCTCTGTGGCTGCAGTGTTGGTTGGCAACAAGAATGCACATAACATATCCTCCCGCATATCCTCCTAAAAACATAGCACAAAAACAAGAATCGTTGCCTTGTTGTCAGCATCGGTGGACTTGTCAACCTGGATTGCATACCATGGTGACTCACTAATCCTAACAACTGTGCCTGAATATCTTCTGTTATTTCATCAAGTCGTCTAGTTAAACTGCTAGCCCAAAGAGGAACACATGCCACCTTTAGAACTGCAGTCTCTCGTAAAAGTTCACGACAAATGTCCATAGCAGCAGGCAGGATCAACTCTTCACCAACAGTAAAGAGCTTCTTCGTTTTAGCAATGCAGTTAGCCACTAAAAATGATGCTCTCAGGGCAGACACATTTGATGAAGTGGTGGCCTTCAATAATTGCTTCAGTTCTTCATGTTCACATTTTTTTCTTTTGAAAAACTCCAAAGTCTTGTGTTTTAATGCAAGGTGCTTGGTCTTTATGTGGTGAAGCAGTTTTAATGTTTCATGGTTTCATTGGATAGCCGGTCACCACATATTCAACAAAGTGGACTTGGAGAATATGAATCACCTCTGCAATGAACCCATCATTTAAGTAGGACTCTTGGTATTTTCTTTTAAATGCAGCTTCCTTTTTGTTGGCAATCTTAAGAGTCCTCTGCTGTCTCATCATTGGGTTTTTCCCTGTTTTCAAAGAAGCTCTCCAGCAAGGTTTGTTATTCATTTTGACTAGGGTTAAGCTTGTGGACTTAAAATTGTGACTGAGACAAGCAAGTAGTGCAGGAAAGAGGCACGGATGGAAACGGTAAATAAAATAATGGGCAGGGGTACACAAGCACTTCATGGAAAATCAATGGGGAAACAGTGGAAACAGTGTCAGACTTTATTTTGGGGGGCTCCAAAATCACTGCAGATGGTGACTGCAGCCATGAAATTAAAAGACACTTACTCCTTGGAAGAAAGGTTATGACCAACCTAGATAGCATATTCAAAAGCAGAGACATTACTTTGCCGACTAAGGTCCGTCTAGTCAAGGCTATGGTTTTCCAAGTGGTCATGTATGGATGCAAGAGTTGGACTGTGAAGAAAGCTGAGTGCCGAAGAATTGATGCTTTTGAACTGTGGTGTTGGAGAAGACTCTTGAGAGTCCCTTGGACTGCAAGGAGATCCAACCAATCCATTCTGAAGGAGATCAACCCTGGGATTTCTTTGGAGGGAATGATGCTAAAGCTGAAACTCCAGTACTTTGCCAAGAGTTGACTCATTGGAAAAGACTCTGATGCTGGGAGGGATTGGGGGCAGGAGGAGAAGGGGAGGACAGAGGATGAGATGGCTGGATGGCATCACTGACTTAATGGACGTGAGTCTGAGTGAACTCCGGGAGTTGGTGATGGACAGGGAGGCCTGGCGTGCTGCGATTCATGGGGTTGCAAAGAGTTGGACACGACTGAGCGACTGAACTGAACTGAACTGAACACATGGACTAAAATAAGCGTTGGATTCTGACTGAAAGCCTGCCACTAGAGGCAGTTTGTCACTTGCCACTCACTGATAGGATTTTGATATGAGTCTGCAAGCAATTGATTTTGGTCTCTGTGCAGTCAAATTAACAATAATCTATATTTGCAGCCACTTGCAAGGGCTCATCACCACAACATCACCTCAGATCATTAGGCATTAGATTCTCCTAAAGAGCATGCAACCAAGGTCCCTGGCATGCGCAGTTCACAATAGGGTATGCGTTCCTATGAGAATCTAATGCTGCTGCTGCTTTGACAGGAGGAACAGCTCCGGCAATAATGTGAGCGATGGGGGCAGCTGTAAATAAAGAAGAGGCTTCGCTCACCGGCTTCTCACCTCCTGTTATGCACTCAGTTCCTAACAGGCCACAGATAGAAACCAGTCCGTGGTCGGGGGGTTGGTGAACTCAACCTTACTGTAATAAACAAATGCCAATATAAATGGCTCCTGTTTATCTATTCAACTTCATCCTGGGCCTTTAGTTCCAGGTCATTATATTCCATTCACATTGGCTCTCTTGTAATTTCTAGAACAAGCCAGGCATCTTTCCTTTCCTGAAAGATTCTTTGCATGGTTCATTCCTCAAACTGTAGATCTCAGCTTAAATATTACTTCCTCAGAGATGTCTCCCTCAACCACTGTATCAAAAGAGGCCCCTCACTATGACTCTCCATCACAGCACCCTGATTATCCCTCATATGGCATATCAGTCGTAACAATGATTCTTCGACTGAATATCTCCCCTACTAGGCTGTAAGCACTATTAGGGGAGGAGCTCACTGCTATCTCCAGTGCCTAACGTTACCCTCAATATGGTACTCTACAGACACTAGGCACTCAAGATATATATGTTCAGTGAATCAACAAATGAGAAAAGACTCAAAAACTGGAATATTAAAAAAAAAAACCCTACAGACATCATATCACACATCACAGAGACAAAAGGCAGGGAGAATAAGGGAACTCACGCTTCAGTACGGGAACTAAGAATGACTAGGATGTACACCTAACACTAATTTAGGTATTTTATACATGTTCTCCTTCTAGATTCTCAATAATCAAAGGAGGTCAATATTAATATCTCCACTTTCTAGATCAGGTAACTGAAGCTCAATCCGCTCAAGCAGCAAAACACGTAACAGCATCAGTTTTATCCCAGATTTGTTAACCTCTTTCCTCCAAACCATGATGCTTCCCAAGAAATCAAACTGCTGCTGTATTTTTATCACGAAGTACTTCTCTATTATACATATAAATTGTATTTACACATGAATCTATCCCTACCCCAAGAACCTGTTGTTGTTTTTTTTGTTTGTTTGTTTTTCCAGGCTCCTCCTAAAGGCTATAACAAATATCTCCTACTACCTGGAATAAGTGAAGGCAGAATGCAGCAGCAAATCCAAACTACAAATAAGTCACACATTTTGTCGGAACAATTTTGTTGAAGTCTTTATTTCATCAGAGAGTAAAAAGCCACCATGATTAGGAAGTAAGTTTGTGTTCTGAATTTATTTTGGGGGACCTGAGGTCAACTTATACTGATTTAATTTACCACCTTTCCCTAGCCCCAAACCACTGTTCTGCTGGTTGCAGAACATGCAAAGTTAAATGGTCTAGGGGGATCAGATCCACAGTCCTGATTTCATTACTAGAGATTCCAAGCATTTAAACAAACAAATTAAACCACCTGGCTTTTTACCTCCAACCACCTTTGGGTGAAGTAACCATCTTAACAGAAGAAAGGTGGGGACTGGATGTCTCCCAAAGGTTCTACTAAGAGACTCACAAGATTATCAGAGCAGAAGGAGCCTTAGAGACCAGCTTAAATTCTCTCTCTTAACAGGTCAGAAAATAGGCTCAGATAGACAGTTACTTATTTGCCTAAGAGAAACAAGACTCCTAACTTCTAGTCAAGTGCCCTTTCCACCACAACACAGCACCTCCCTAATCAAGAACTAGTGACTGATTATGCCAAAGTACCAGTATATAGTAGTCTAGGTAACACAGATTCTAAATCTCAAATTTTTCTCTTCCTCTCCATCATCTGGAAAACTTTGAACAAAAATAATATACACAGTAAAAACAAAGGTAATGAGAATGAACTATTTTAATTCTGATATTAAATATTCTTCCAAAAACATTATTTTACCCCACATTTTACTGAGTAATTAGAAATACCATTAGCATTAGAAAAACTAGGAAGATAAATGTGGTTAAACTAACATATGAAAAAGGAAAATTATAATTAAGAGTGTTACAAATTTAAATTAATACAAGATTATAATTTGAAAACTGTGCATCTCAGAGCAAACTCTATTCATTGAATTACTTTCAAAACAGCATTTTGTGACTCTTATACACTAATTTTTTTCAAGAACAAATTTCATTTTAAAATATTTTTATTTTAAAAAATAGGCCTGGGTTCAGTGATAGATTTTTACTCCCAAGCTTTGATCACATTTCTTTGATTTGGGAAGAAAATGCCACTTTGATGGCACGAAATTCAAAATTTTAAAGTTCATTTTTTAAAAAATAAAAATCCCAGTACAGAATTTTAAAAATTATCACTGGGAAATATATTAAGGTCATTAAATGCACAACATTAATTATTGGTCAGCTAATAATGATATTCTGTTTCATCCCTCATTCTCCCAAGGAAAACTTGAAATTTCAGCAGAATAATCTTCAAATATACATTATTAGCAAAATGAGAGCTTCTGTTTACATACTTTTTGTATTTTGCTATTTCTAACTTTATTCTAAAACTCAATTTTACCCCAAACCATAATTACCGTATTAACTTTGTAATGCACAGTTGTTTGCAACTCAGCAAAGCAGTAGTAAGCCATCAGGTTCTATTCACCCACCATTTAGAAGAAACAGAATTGATCACACCCATTTAAAAACAAATCTCATGCTATTTCCCAATGTATAGTTTCAATCTAAGTTCTGACAATGAAATATATGGATATATATCTATATATCTCATCTTGATTTTCAAAGGAGGCAAAGGGAGTTCACAGCTTAGCTTTGCCAGGCTGAAGCTGGAGATTTTGCAACTTCATAGCCAGACCCATGTTGCCATTGATTTTCAGTTTGCCTTGAAAGAAGGCCTGTGAGGGAAAAAAAAGAACATTTATTATTTGCTTTTTTTGTTTTGAGATTGCTGATATTTCTAGATTATCCATAGGGTTGCAACGAATTGGACATGACTGAAATGCCTTAGCACACTAACCTATCCAGCCCCAAGACGATTTATTTATCCAGGTCTCAAAACTTTATTCAAAATATGAAACTTGGCTTTCCGTAATAGATTTAGCACCCAATTCATCACAAGGATGAATTTGTAAAAGTCATGCTTTACACAGAGCAGTCAAAAGGAACATTTTTCCAAAGTCTATTCTCTTAGAAATTGAGTCTGCCGTTACCTGTCTTCCTCAAAGGAGGTACATTTTCCGCATATTAGGCACAGTGGGTTCATACTAGACTGATTTTATTTAAAAACATTACACATTCAGTGGGTCTCCCAGCAGGGAGGAAAAGCACATGTGTAACACACTTGGAAACTTGGGATTCGATTACAGATGCATCTAGGTAATGAAATGTCACCATTTTTCTCCCTTTTTTGTGTTCCCTACAGAGGGAGGCAGAACAGCTTGCTGAGACTGAGGCGCCTGTGTGAATCTTTGGCTCAATAAGGAGACTCAAACCAGTCCCAAGTGCAGAGACACAACTTGTTCCATTTAACAACTGCCTGGAAGGATTTTCCTGGTAGTCCAGTGGTTAAAAATCTGCCTTATAATGCAGGGGACATGAGTTTGAACCCTGGTCCAAGTAGATTCCACATGCTGCAGGGCAAATTTAAGTCTGTGCACCACTACTAAAGCCTGTGCACTCTGGAGAAGAAATGACCATTAGCACATTAACGCAAAGGTCTTCCACATTTATCTTTAATTCCTCTGAGTGCTAACAGGTATTCAGGAAAAGCAAGCTGACACTCTCCAAATGGGTGGTAAACAGATAAACTGAGAGAACAAAGGCAGCTGAGTGTGAAGCCTGACCACACTACCAAGGAAGTGTATGGAGTGCACAGTGGCTGAGCTGCAGTGGGTGGGAAGGGGGACGTGCCAGCTCTAAGACTGGTGGCCTCTGTTCTTTCCAGATTTTGAAGAGGGCGCAGTGGTGGAAATGTCAGTGTCAATGTGTGTATTCAGTTGAAACGTCATAGATGTAAGTCTCTCACCTGTCAATGCATCAGCTAACATGTGCTTAGTTGCTTAGAATAAGCATTTTTAAAGGAATACAAGCAGGAGTCAGATTTAATTGCTTTATCTAATCTTTCAAATTACGAGGGCACCACAGGCACAAGACCTGAAACAAATCAGGCTGAGTCAACAAAAAAAAAAAAGTAAGGTTATAATGGAAGCAGCATCCTAGTTTCCTTTATATTATCTATGTATAACATATATCAAGTTTACTCAACATTGTGCAATTAAAGAGTATAAGAAGACCCCAGACAATCTGGGGGCTGAAAAATCTATACAAGGCATAAATACATTTTAGAGAAATACAAATGGTGGTGCTAGCAATGAAGAACCTGCCTGCCAAAGCAGGAGACATAGATGCAGGTTCGACCCCTAGATCAGGAAGACCCTAGAGGAGGGCATGGCAACCCACTCCAGTATTCTCGCCTGGAGAATCTCATGGACAGAAGAGCCCAGAGGGCTACAGTCCATAGGGTCACAAAGGGTCGGACACGACTGACGCAACTTAGCATGCATGCACACCAGGCACCATGTTAAGTTCTAAAGACACAAGGATGAACAAGATGTGATTTGTTTACTTGAGACAAACACAATCTAAATCTAATGGGGAAGAGACAGGCACATTATGACTCCCATAATGAAACAAGTGCTAAGCTTGTAGTCCAGCAAGTGGCCCCAAAGAGGGACTGACTATAGCTCCCCAACAATGTGGTAGGAGGTCTTCAAACATAACATCTAAATTCATTTTGTTTTGTTATATTAATATTTATTTATTTGGCTGTGTCGAGTCTCACTTGCAGCATAAGGGACTTTGAGTTGCAGAATGTGAACTCTTAGTTGTAGCATGTGGCATCTAGTTCCCCAACCAGGGATCGAACATAAGCCCCATGAATTGGGAGTGCAGAGTCTTAACCACTGGACCACCAGGGAAGTCCCTAAGTTCATTTTGAAAGACAAGGAGCTTGTCAAGGAAGTCACAGCTCAGACCAAAAAAAAAAAAAAAAAGAGCACAGGCAAAGATACAAAAGTAGAAGGTCTTGCCTCTGTGACCACCGGCCCCTCCATCTATCTGAATGACTCCTATTCTCCACCTGTACACTGCTGACTCCTGATCACCCCCAAGACAAAGCCAAGTGTTATTTCCTCTGTGAAGCCTTCTCTGACAGCCCAGGAAGATATGGCTTCTCTTCTTTCACCCTCCCCAGCCACAAGCCAGACAGGGCGCCATGGCTATTTGGTGCGCTTATTCTTCTATGAACCTGTCTTGTACCAAATTGCAGATGCCCTGAACAAGTGAACTATTTCTTATTCATCTGGACATTTCTAGCACACAAGGCAGTGGCTGGCACATGGTTAGATCCACAACTGTTTGTCATTCATTAAGTGGACATTTGGGAAATACTGAGTTTTGTGGGTTTGACCTCTTTAGATTTTATGGGATGAGGCTGAGACAGGTGATGAAATCAAATGGGCTAAAATCCACCTCTGTGTGTGTGCGTGCTTAGTCGCTCAGTCATGTCCAACTCTTTGCAACCCCATGAACTGTAGCCAGCCAGGCTCCTCTGTCCATGGGGATTCTCCAGGCAAGAATATTGGAGTGCCCTCCTCCAGGGCATCTTCCCAGCCCAGGGATCAAACCCAGGTCTGCTGTATTGCAGGTGGATTCTTTACCAACTGAGCCATCAGGAAAAAAACCAAAACACACCTAATACAAGGATATAAGCACCATCATACGTACCGTCTGAGGATTCATTTTACCAGTCATCAAAGCCAGTAAGTCCGAGTCAGCCATTGTAATTGTGCAGTCAGCCTTCTTATCTAAAACAGACATGCAGAAAGAAGGAGAAAAGGGGAGTGTTCAGTTTCATGTGTACATTTTAGTCAAAAGTCACTGACTGCAACAGACTCACACCCAGTGTTAGTGTGGGCACATGGGCACTCCCATACACTCTACAGCAGCCTGGTAAAATGTGGCATAAATCACAAGCATCTCTATATTCAGCAAAAGGGAATACATTAAATAATCATGGTATATTCATATAGTGGGGTACAATGCAGCCATTAGATGATGAGGATCTACATTTCACTGACCTGAAAAGATACTCATATTATACTGTTCATGATACTGTTACACAAGCTAGTTATAAAACGAACTGTAAGCATGAACCCATGTTTTGCTTAAAAACAGATATTCAATTACATATATATAGGAAAAACATATGTAAACTTGGAGACCAATATAATAATAATATCTTCTGTGGCACACAGACTCTAAGGTGACCCCTGTGATCGTTGCCTTCTGGTTTTCATTCATGCCTTCGTATAATCCCCTACCCTTGAGTATGGTCAGAACCTGTGACTTGCTTCTAGCCTGCAGAATGTGAGAAAGGTGATGGCCTGTCATTCTTGTGTTGTATTACATTATTTAAGACTCTCTCTTGCTGGCCAAGTTTGTCTCACTCTCCTGCTGGCCTCGAATAAGCTAGCTGCTATACTGTGAACTACATACTGCTCAGGGAGAAAGCTACATGGCAGGGTACTGGCCTTTAGGAGCTGAGGGTAGACTCTAGTCTATAACCAGTTAAAAAAAAAAACAAACAACCCTAAAGCTATCATTCTTACAGTTGTAAGGAAGTTACTTCTGCAGCAACATGATTGAGCTTGGATATAAACCCCTTCTCCAGCCAAGTCTCCAGATGACAACCCAGCCCTGCACAACGCCCTGACCACAGCCTGCAAGACCTTATGTGAAAGACCCAGCTAAGCTGTTCTCAGCCAACTTACCCATGGAAGCTGTGGGGTAATAAATATGTGTGTCATTTTAAACCACTAAGTTTGTGGTCATTTGTCATGCGGTAATAGAAGATGCATACCTAGCGCTATCTGGGCTTGACAAAATTTTTCTGCAAAGGATCAGACATTACATAGTTTAGGCTTTGTGAGCCATTAGGTCTCTACTGCAGTGACTCAACCCTGCACCTACAGCACAAAAGCAGCCACAGATAATACATAAACAAATGCACGCAGCTATATTCCAACAAAACTGTTTTCAAGACAGTAGCAGACCAAGAGGGAGAAGATATTTGTAACTCATATATCTAACAAAGAACTTGTAACCAGAAAATATAAAAAAACTCCTATCACTCAATTAGAAAAGGGTGGATAGACCAATACAAAAATGGGCAAACAGGCACAGACAAAAGATCTCCCAACGGCCAAAGATGCACATGGAACAGTGCTCAGTTCCACTGGTCATCAGGAAAATGCAAGTAGAAAGCATAGATGAGATACTACAACATACCTAACTACCATGAATAGCTTCAAAAATACCCAGTGCTGGTAAGGATGAACAGCTAAAAGGTCAATATAATGCTAGAGGGACTGTAAAATGTTACAATCACTTTAGAAAACAGCCTGGAAGTTTCTTCAGTTCAGTTCAGTCACTCAATATAATGCTAGAGGGACTGTAAAATGTTACAATCACTTTAGAAAACAGCCTGGAAGTTTCTTCCGTTCAGTTCAGTCGCTCAGTCGTGTCCGACTCTTTGCAACCCCATGAATCGCAGCACGCCAGGCCTCTCTGTCCATCACCATCTCCTGGAGTTCACTCAAACTCACGTCCATCGAGTCGGTGATGCCATCCAGCCATCTCATCTTGTCGTCCCCTTTTCCTCCTGCCCCCAATGCCTCCCCGCGAAGTTTCTTAGAAAGCTAAAAACACATATGCCATATAACCTAGTAATCCCACTCTTAAGTGTTTACTCAAGAGAAATGAAAACATAAATCCACACAAAAACCTGTATGTGAATGTTCACAGTAGCTTTATTCAAATTGCCAAAATCTGGAAAAAAGACAAATATACATCAGCCAGTGACTGGATAAACTACTCAGCAACAAAAAGGAACAAACTACTGACAGTACGTGAAAGAAGTGGGTTCGAAAAGCTGCAGGCTATTATGATTCCATTTGCAGTTTATGACATTCTGGAAAAAGTGAAACCACAGGGACAGAAATCAGATCAGTGGTTTCCAGGGCCTGAGCAAGAGAGAAGGGGATTGACTACCAAAGGAGACGAGGACATTTTTTGGAAATATTCTGTATCTTGATTTTTGGTAGTGGCTACACAACTGCAGACATTTGTCTAAATTCATAGAATTGTAATCTAAAAATGGCAGATTTTATTGTACATAAATTATACCTTAAAGAACTGGACTTAAAAAAAAAAAAAACTAAACTAAATTACCAGAGTACTGTCAAAAACGTGGAGCAAATAAAACTCTCATATAATATTGAAGAGTAATATAGAAGAGAATTAAAACAGTATGTCCACAAGGAAACTTGGCTATATGGTAGCTCATGAGTTAGTATTTCTACTCCTGGTTATGTGCCAAATGGAGATAAGTACATATGTCCACTAAAAGACACACGTGAGAATGTCTGCCATGGCTTTATTCATTAACACCCCAAAATGGAAACATGTAAAGATATATCAACCATGAACTGAATAAATAAATTCTGATGCAATCACATAGTAAAAATGAACTAATGCTACATGCAATAATATAATGAATCTTACCACGATGAAAGAAGCCACACCTCAAATAGTAAATATTGTATGGCTCCATCTATATGAATTTCCAAAATAAATAAAATTCAACTTACAGCGATAAAACTTGGAATAGTGGTTCCTTTGGGGAATGATTAGAGATGGGAGGTGATATGTGGGAGATTTCTAGAGTGCTGGCAACATTCTACCTCTTGAGCTGGGAGATATATTCATTTGTTAACATTTATTTGCCTGTATACTCAGATATATGCCCTTCTTTATGGGTTAGACCTCAAAAAAATTTTACACAAAACAAAAAATGAGGTGGTGGGATGAATTTGCCCCACAGGCCATCATTTGTCAACTCTTGATATAGATGGTAAGATTATAGGAGAGTAATTTTTTCACTTTATTTCTCTATCTTTTCTAAAATTTTTACACTTGATTATGTATTAGTTATATAAAAATAAAGTTTTTAAAATAATAATTTTAATACTATAATCAAAGTATAATGGCAAAAATGCCATATCACAAAGACTCTAAATTCTTCTTGCAAAATCAGCCATGTCTACTTTGGAAAAATGAGAGGTTTCAAGTGTAAAAGGAAAAATTCACCAAGAAATTAAAATTTTCAGCAGTCAGTGTTTTAGGTAATCAGTATAACAACAGTACTCTAATAGCACTACAACTGATAACAGTAATAATATCAAATTATGGCCCAACAGTTAGCTAGTCTTTGCCTTAATTAAAAAAAAATATAGCAGTTGCTATGGTCTGAATGTCTGTATCCCCCCAAAACTCATATGTTGAAATCCTAATGCTTGATGCTATAGTATTAGTTTGGAGGGCCTCCAAGGGTCATGATGGTAGAGCCCTTATGAATGGGATTTATGCCTTATCAAGAGGCTTCAGAGAGACCCCGAGCCCTTCCACGATGTGAGCCCACAGTAACAAAGCACTGGCTATGAACCAGAAAGAGGGGCCTCACTAAATGTGACCATAGCAATGTCCTGATCTTGGACTTCCAGTCACCAGAACTATGACAGATAAATTCCTATTGTTTACGAGCCACCCAGGCTGTGGTATGTTCAATACAGCAACTCAAACAGACTAGGATAGGGATAAACTATTAAAGCATATGATGCCCGTATTATTAACTAAAACAATATTGGAAATTAAAAAAAATTTTTTAAATGTCTTAGAATGCAGGGGTAACCCTTAAAAGGACTGTGATTTTTGCGTGTAACAAAATTTTCTCATTACATGAAAAACAGGTCTAAAGTCTTAAAAATTAAGGTATTTATGGGGGGGAGGAGTGGGATGGATTGAGAGCTTGGGATTAACATATACACATTACTATGTATAAAATAGATAACTAATGAGAATCTACTGTAGCACAGAGACCTCTACTCTGTGCCCTGTGGTGACCTAAATGGATGGAATTTCAAAAAACAAGGGATGTATGTATACGTTCTAGGGCTTCCCTGGTGGCTCAGATGGTAAAGAATCTGCCTGCAGTGTGGGACACCCGAGTTCAGTTCCTGAGTTGGGAAGATCCCCTGGAGAAGGGAATGGCAACCCACTCCAGTATTCTTGCCTGGAGAATTCCAGGGACAGAGGGGTCTGGTAGGCTATATAGTCCATGGGGTCACAGAGTCAGATACAACTGAGCGACTAACACTACCATGTTACATAAGGCTGATTCCCTTTGCTACACAGCAGAAACTGACATGGTAGTGTAAAATAAGTATACTCCAATAATAAAAAATAACAACAATAAGCCTTAATACCAGGTAGACGAATTCTTCCCACCTTATTTTTTGTAATGATTTTTAAGCCATCCTAGGGCCTATGATTTTTCATATAAATTTTTAAATAAGCTTGTCTATGACTAAGAAGATGGCAACCCACTCCAGCGTTCTTGCCTAGAGAATCTTAGGGACGGGGGAGCCTGGTGGGCTGCCGTCTACGGGGTCGCACAGAGTCAGACACGACTGAAGCGACTTAGCAGCAGCAGCATGACTAAGAAAAGTCTTGCTGGAATTTTGGTAGAAATTGTATCTAGTACATAGATGAATTTGAGAAGTGACACCTTTATTCAACTGAGTCTTCCAATCTAAGAATATGTTAGGTTAGGTTTTCTTTGATTTCCTTTGTTAATGTTATAATTTTCAGCATATAGATTCTGTATATGTTTTTTAAGTGTAAATCTAAGTATTTAATTTTTTGTAGGAAGGATGTGAGAGTTGGACTGTGAAGAAAGCTGAGTGCCGAAGAATTGATGCTTTTGAACTGCGATGTTGGAGAAGGCTCCTGAGAGTCCCTTGGACTGCAAGGAGATCCAACCAGTCCATTCTAAAGGAGATCAGCCCTGGGTGTTCTTTGGAAGGAATGATGCTAAAGCTGAAACTCCAGTACTTTGGCCACCTCATGCGAAGCGTGGAGACTCTTGACTCACTGGAAAAGACTCTGATGCTGGGAGGGATTGGGGGCAGGAGGAGAAGGGGGTGACAGAGGGTGAGATGGCTGGATGGCAACACCAACTCGATGGACATAAGTTTGAGTGAACTCCAGGAGTTGGTGATGTATCCATCACCTGGGAGGCCTGGCGTGCTGCATTCATGGGTTGCAAATAGTTAGACATGACTCAGCGACTGAACTGAACTGAACTGAACAATATTAATACTATTATGTTTTAAAAAACATTAAGGTAGTTATAATTTAGAAAATCCAATTCTCTTGTAGATAGGTAACATCAAAGAGCAGGGAGAAAAAAAGTTAGCAAATTGAGATAGCTGGACTTGATTTATAGCTGGATTAGATCCTAATATTCTAAGAAAGGACTCTTAGTGACTTTAGGAAATAAAGTGCTGCTGCTGCTGTTACTATACCAGCACTTATTGAGCTCTCTCTATGCTGAGAGCTTCACATACCTGGACTTTATTTGATCTTAATAACCCTACGAGTATTGACAGAACTCTTCCTCCTTCAAAGTCTAGGTACCATCATTTCACCCCAAACACTCCTGGTGACCTGGTGACTCCACCTAACGCTTTTCTCCCCACCAACACTAAAGCTATCCTTTTTGCTTACTTAGATGGTGGTATCATCCATTCTCCTAACTGCTCTCTCTGCCTCTGATTTCTTCCTTTCTAATTCATCAGGTCTAATGCAGCAGCTTCATCCTCTAAAACACAGCTCTGACTTTCCTTTTTTTCAAAAAACTAGTGTCCCTCGATCACCTCTCTCAATTGCACCAGGTTCTCTCCAAAGAGAGAAACATAACATACAATATAGCTACCATTTACTGAATGCTTACTAAGCATCACTCATTCGTTCTGCTGTTCATTTTTATTACCTATTTTATTGAAGGCCTACCAGGTATCAGATATTATTCTAGGCACTGTGAATGCAGCAGTGAACCTAAGAGGCAAAAGCTCTGCCTTCACACAGGTTACAACTCAAGTGGGGGATGGACAATAAGCAAATAAATAAGATACAGTATGTCAGATGGAGGTAAGTGCTATAAATAAAAGTAAGGCAGCAAAGGACATAGGGAATGGTAATGAGGTATGATTTAGAAGTGTGGCTGGGGAAACGTTCACTGAGAAGGTGACATTTGGGCAAAAAGCCAAAGCAAATGCAAGGACCACTCATGAGGATATCTGAGGGATGATGATCCCAGGCAGTAGAAAGTTCCTGAACTGGGAATACCTTACATTCAAGCCACAGCAAGGAAGCCACTGTGACTGGAGCAACGTGAGGAAGATGTAGTAAGAAAGAGAAGACTAGGGCCAATCACATGGTATGTACAGCAGAGACTGGAACAACACTGTAAGTCAAAGTGAAAGTGAAGTCTCTCAGTTGTGTCCGACTCTTTGTGACCTCATGGACTGTGGCCCACCAGTAAGATATCTGGGACTCATCCTTGTAGAGATGGTTTGAAAAGCATGAGATTAGATGAGAGCCCCAGGCAGTGAATGTAGATAGAACTGAGCCTTAGAGCACACCAACATTTATACACTTAGAGATAAGGAAAAAAACAGGGAGAGGCCAAGAAGGAACGCCCAATAGGTAGGAAGAAAGCCTAGAAGAGTAATATGATCATAACTGGGAACTAACCACTGAAGTTAAAAGTATGCTGGTTACTTGTGACCTTGACAAGAACAGTTTTGGAATAATGAAGAGCTGACAAAGGCTGACTGAAGTAGGTTCAAGAAACACTGAGATGACAGGAAGTGGAGACAGTGAGTATAGACAGGTCTTTTGAGGACATGTAGCCATACACTGACCCATGTGCTTCACAGGTTAATTAGTAGACAATTCTCTTAATCCCCACACGAATCCTATGAAATAGGAACCATTTATTATTTCCATTTACAAATGAAAAAAAAAAGCACAAAGCTCGGAGAAGTGAAATAATTTAAGGCCAGAATCTGTGAGTGGCAGGATCAGGACTCTAAACCCAAGCTTGTCTAATTTCAAAGCCTAATGCTAGCAACAGTGATGGAGCCTCTCAATCTTTGGGAGGAAACAGCTAGGACATATTCCTAGTCCCAAAGATTCCCCAGGCCTTGACAAAGTTCTATAACTCTAAAGCCAGCCCTTTTGGGGATACCAAAGCAGGCCCCCATTTTCCTTTGTGAACTTGTCAGTGCTTTATCAATGAGGTCATCACTGCACTGACCTGAGTTAGGGAGCACTGATCCTTTGCCGTTCTTCACGTCCACCACCCAGGTGGCTTCTTTACCCCCAGGGCCATCCTTTACCTTAAAGGCAAAAATACCACCGATTTTCTTCACAAACTGCTCTCCTTCCTGGAAAGAAAAAACAACACAGAGTTATATGAAGTTCATTCCTCTGGCTTTGCCCCCAAATTAAATGTTTAAGCAGATATATGACATGAGCTGCTGGGCAGCAGGCAGTCCCCAGGCGCCCTTAGGATCTTTCACCCAGAAAATCCGAAAGGTAACCAGGCAGCAACTCCCTTATCTGCCAAATCTTCTGATGAAAATGGCTTTCTGGATACAACCGGTGGAAGGACAAGGGGAAATGGGGAGTGAGTGGCACAGCAGCACTTTCTATTGAAATAGGCTTCATTTGCCTCAATAATTTCTGGAAGATTCACTCTGGCCTCTCAAAACACAGGAACCCTATCCCCTCTTTTTTTCTAGCAGGTAAAGTCCTTCACATATATGTTTGGTATTCCACAATCAGAATTTAAAGATAAGTGGTTCAACTCATTTTCTGGATTAGTATAAAGAATCATACGAGTAATATCCCATCCACCACCTACTTTTGGATCTTGGGGAATGAGGCTGAAAAAATAACCTCAGATCCATATCTCTGTAGGGTGGTTTCCTTTCTCCTTCCCTCTTCCCTTCATTCCCACTCTGTTTCCCCTTTTCTTACTGAAATACTGATTGACTGAAACCATGACTGTCCCCAGACTTTGTTTCAGGCTCTATAGAGTTAGAAGGGAAATGATAACACACTATGATCTCTATGATGAAGCGGAGTACAGAGGACACCCTAAGCCGGTTGGCAAGGTGAATAACTCACATACCTCCCCCTGAAAAAGCACATAGACACAATAACTTCATTGCAATTAAATATATCATACTGCAGAAAAATAGAAAATATTGATAAAGAAAATAGAAATCATTTACAATTTCACCACCACTCAAGAAAATAACATTTTGATATAAATCCCCTCTATCTTTTTTTCTCTGCATATATATTTTTAAATGGGATCACAGTGTAGACTATACTATTTTATAATCCACCTTTCATTTTAATATATCTATCCTTACTACTGTGTCATTAAGAATTTTTCTACATAATTTTAAATGACTATACATAGTCTTTAATTGTAGAAGTTCACTATCCTTTACTCTCTGTTGCTTGATGGGCTTCCCTGGTGGCTAGCTGGTTAAGAATCTGCCTGCAATGCAGGAGACCCTTGTTCAACTCCTGGGTTGGGAAGATCCCTTGGAGAAGGGATAGGCTACCCACTCCAGTACTCATGGGCTTCCCTGGTAAAGAAACCACCTGCAATGCGGGAGACCTGGGTTCAATCCCTGGGTTTGAAAGGTCCCTGGAGGAGGACATGACAACCCACTCTAGTATTTTTGCCTGGAGAATACCCATGGACAGAGGAGCCTGGTGGGCTACAGTCCATGGGGTCGCAAAGAATCGGACACGACTGAGCGACTCAGCACAGCACAGCTGTTGCTTGATATTTAGGTTAGTCCTAACTTCTGGCTCTTAAAACAATGCTGTAAATAGCATTCTTGTATCTAAGTATTTTTATATAAACTCATTTATATAAAGGTAAACTCTAAGAATCAAACTTTGCTAATTAATAATAATGAATTTGAAACAGCATAAGTTTGAATTCTTGCTCTGCCATGTACTTATATAATCCTGAGCAAGTTAATAAACCCCTCTCAATCTGTTTTCTTTTCTGTGAAAGAGTTAATAATAGCAGCTATCCTCATAAAGTCGTACAGTACTTAAATACCCACAAAACACAGAGTAACTGCTCAATAAATGTTAGTATTTTTCCCATTATTTCACTCTATGATCTGTTATTTCTGTGCCAGTATTATAGATTTATAAATCTACTTTAGTCTTTAATATAGAAAATTTCCATGTGTGTGTTAGTCACTCAGTCGTGTCTGATTCTTTGCAACCCAATGAACTGCAGCCCACCAGGCTCCTCTGTCCCTGGGATTCTCCAGGCCAGAATACTCGAGTGGGTTGCCATTTCCTTCTCCAGAGGATCTTCCTGACCCAAGGATCGAACCTGGGTCTCCTGCATTCTTTATCATCTGAGCTACAGGGAATCTCAAAATTTCCATAATCTTCCAAATATTCTTCACTGTTCTTGGATTTGTTTGAACCTTTTTTTTCTTCTAGATGTACATTATAATCATTTAGGTTTTTGCCCCCAAATGCTGTTGGATTTAAACAGGGTTACATAAAATACATGGATCTGTTTGATGGAGAATATTTACCTTATAATATTAAGTCCTCCCATTCATGAATATGTTCTATCTTCAGGTTTTCCTTGATGTCCCTTGGCAATATTCTGTCATTTCCCCCCACATAAGCTTTTGTACATTTCTTGCTAAGTTTATTCTTAGTTATTTTATATTGCTCTTGTTAGTAATATATTTTTCATTATATTTTTACTGAATTATTGCAAATATATAGAAAATATATTTATACAATTGACTACCTTCTGAGTGGGAGGAACCTGGTAGGCTGCAGTCCATGGGGTCGCTAGGAGTTGGACACGACTGAGCGACTTCACTTTCACTTTTATGCACTGGAGAAGGAAATGGCAACCCACTCCAGTGTTCTTGCCTGGAGAATCCCAGGGACGGGGGAGCCTGGTGGGCTGCTGTCTATGGGGTTGCACAGAGTCGGACACGACTGAAGCGACTTAGCAGCAGCAGCAGCAACCTTTTGAGTCTTCATACAATTTCTAATAGCTTTTACTTCCCACTTTTTCTTTTTAGCCTTACATCCCTGCAATAATTTATATCCAAGATTCTTTCTTTTAGTTAGAAGAACATAATATTTGTTCTTCTAACAAAGATTTCAGTGTTTACTATGCTCAGGCACTGTACTAACTACCTGAAATATTCAAATAATTACTACGAGATACTCACCTCTGTTTCTATGTAGGCAGAGATACTGACCTAAGTTCTTGCTGTGCCTTGTTTTTTATAACAAATTCACTGAGATATAATTTATATACTATAAAATTTATCCTGTTAAAGTATAAAGTTTAGTGGTATTTTAGTATATTCAAAGTTGTGCAACCAACACCGGTATCTAACTTTAAAACATTCTCATCGCCCCCTAAAGAAGCCAACACCCATTAGCAGTCACCCTCTATCTCACCATTCTCTCTTTCCACCAACCCCTGCCAACCACTTAGCTACCTACTGTCTTGGTGAATTTGCTTATTCTGGATGTTTCATACAAACAGAATTATACAATACATGATCTTTTGTGACTGGCTTCTTTCACTTATCATTATGCTTTTAAGGTTCATCTATGCTGTAACATGTATCAGAAATTAATTCTTTTTCACGACCAAGTAACATTCCATCGTATGCAGGCAGCAACATTTTGTTCAGCCATTCATCAATTGACAGCTGTTTCCCCTTTTTAACTATTTTCAGTAATACTGCTATGGACACTTGTGTCCAAGTTTTTACATGGACATAGATAGGCTCTAATTCCTCTTAGGTTTACATTTAGAAATTAAAATTTATGTTATTTTAGGGTGATGTGTAACTTTTTGAGAAACTATCAAACTGTTTTCTAAAGTGGCTATACCATGTTACATCCTACTAGCAACAAATGAAGGTTCCAATTTCTCCATATCCTTATCAGCACGTTTGTCTGTCTTTTTTATTTAGTCATCCTAGTGGGTGTGTCAAGCTTTTTCCTGTACACAGATAATAAACCTGAACCTATCTGGAATCAACCATGGGTCTTAGGATTCCAAAGAAGCTATTCTAAAATTATTGAGTCTAGGCCTACTTATTTCAACCTCCATGGAGGCAAATCTCACATGTGAGTATCCTGAGACCAACTATCAACATTTTCTAGTTAAATCAAGAAACCAAAATGACTGTCAGATTTTTTTTTTTAAGTGAAGGAGAGAAATTCTCTCATTTTGGTTCCCTTAAAAGATCTCAAATTATTTTCAAGCTAACTCTAGGAAAAATTATTAACAACAATAACAATCTTTGGGCGGCTATAAAGTTTTAAAGCACTTTTTTTTTTAATGCTTTTTATATGCATTATTTTCATAAAACCCTGTAAGTAACTGGACAGGTATTAATATTAGCTCATTAGGCAGAAACAACAACTAGGGTTCTAAACGGTTAAGAACCCTTTAGACTATTCTCTATCCTGCCGCCAACTAAGCCACCTAATACAAACCCACCTAACACTAACAGAAAAATCACTTTCAGATTTGAATTCAGACAGCTCCCCACAGCCCACAGGATAACACCTGTCTTTACATATCATTCCAGAGTCTTCGTAACCAGAAGGTAATGCTCTTACCTTCAGCCTCTTTTTCATCCTCCTCAGGGCTTTTTTGTTCTGACCATTTTAAACGCCATGGACACATGTGCTTCTGTGCCCTTACTTATGCCCTGTCTGAATTCACTCACCTCTTCCTTCTCTCCATTCCTGCCCAACTTCACCAATTCAGGTCCTCAGTTCACATGCTAACTCCTCTGGAAAGGCTTTTCTGTCTCTACTGGACACTCTGATAGCCCTTTCCACATAACCCACACGCATGTTTCTTGTGAAAGCCGTTTTCTTTTTTTCCCTAGGAAATTTTTTCTATGTCTGTCTTGCCACTAAACTCTAATGTCAATGTTCCCTGAGGGGAGGTGACATATGACAAGTAAGTAATATAACCAGAACTCAAATTCAGGTCGGCTTAACTTCAAATTCAATGCTCTTTCCATTTGTTCATACCATACGGCAAAGTTGGTTACATCAATACTTTCAAACTTTAGCCTATAAAAGTAGTTTCTGTCACCATGCATAAATCAAAAGAAAGTTCAAAGTCTTTTTCCACATTCCTTAAAATCTTTTATCCTTCAAGGTTCTGCGGAGGTAACCTAGAAAAGTAGATTAGTAATGCTGGTGTCTGGGCCACCCAAAGAGCCAGGCCTCCTCTGGAGCCAACAGCCCATGAACAAACAGCTGCGTCTATGACATCTGCTTGCACAATGCCTCAGGAATAGTTATGGCAGATGCCAAGTTAGAGCAGGAAAACACAGCAAATGTTTAGAAACTACCCGAATACTTAGAAACTCCTCCCACTTCTTTAAGACAGATGTAGATTAACTTTGAATCTGCTGTTACTTTTGAGAACCAACTGATCCTCTTATAAAATCAAATCCTTTAGCCAATAAGACATTTTCAATTGAAAAGGGAGTGAGAGAGGGTAAGGAAATGGGCAGAGAGAGAGTTAAAAGGGTAAAAAAACTACACATCTCTTGCGAAGCTGGAGATCACAAATAGTTCTAAGTGCCTCCATACTTGAAGAAAAGTAATTCTTTTTGAGTAGCAAAAGGTCAAGGAATAGGTCCTGCGGTAAACTGAATAGGAACAAAAAATTAAGACAGAATTCAAAGAAGGGCAATAGGGTACTGCTAACAAAGACAACTGGGAAGGCGATGGCACCCCACTCCAGTACTCTTGCCTGGAAAATCCTATGGACGGAGGAGCCTGGTGGGCTGCAGTCCATGGGGTTGCTAAGAGTCGAACACGACTGAGCGACTTCACTTTTACTTTTCACTTTCATGCATTGGAGAAGGAAATGGCAACCCACTCCAGTGTTCTTGCCTGGAGAATCCCAGGGATGGGGGAGCATGGTGGGCTGCTGGGGTCGCACAGAGTTGGACACGACTGAAGTGACTTAGCAGCAGCAACAAAGACAAAAGTGGAAATAAAATCTCTTGCCAGATTTCTTTTCTCCTAATGAAGAAAATGCATGAATTGACAAAAGATTCCAATACTTCCATTTTCTGGTGTGGCAAACATTTAGAAAACTGACAATCATGAGAAGGAGAGAAAAAATAAGGGACAAGGTCCACACAAGAGAGATTACAGAGGGAGAAGAATCAAAATGGGAGCAAGAGGCAAACATGTGCAAAGTCAAAAGAATACTGTGAAATACAAACACCACTGTTTTGTTAATCCCAATAATGAAGTATTCAATGGCTGACATACAGCCATGTCAGATACTCTCTAAACTCTTTTTTTGACAGAATAATGTTAAAAAATGGGACAACCTGGCAGAAGTTAACTATCCTATGGGCTACTCTGCAGGCAACTATTGATGCCATTAAGAAAAACATTTTTCAGGCCTTAGCAAGTTCAACTTCATTTTAGTGGATACTTGTAATGAAAGAAATTTCAAAAACAATAAGCAGATATACTTCTCTACTCTTGGGAAAGGTTTTTTTAAAAAACCAGTCAACAAAGCACTGGAAATAGGGTGAAGAAAAAACAGTCAATCTCATGAACTATCATTGAGTCTGTAAATTAGTACCCTCTTTTTGGTGGATAGCCTGACAATAGGTATCATGGCATTAAGTACCTAAAGATGAGTGCAAAAGGAAATTTATTATACCTTTATTTTTTGCGAGATTTAAATACAACCTGATGTTCATCATAAGAGACTAGTTAAATAGATTATGATATTTATAGTCAAACATATACTATGGGGTCATTAAAACTGATGGTAAGGGTTTATATTTATGGGTAGGGAACACCCTATCAAAAAATAAGAAGCTGGTTATAAAACAACAGATAGACCAATGCAGGTGTATCCTTGCAAGATGGTGGCAGAACAGGTCTGCGAGCAGCTGGGCCAGTGCCTGCCTGCTGGGAACAGTCAACCCTGGCCCTCTCTACCTCAAGAAGACTGATGATTGTTACGAAAATTCTAGAAATGCAGGGTATTTTGTCAAGACATTTCAGTCACATTAGCTATTTAGTGCAATCACACCCACAGCACAACCACCTTAAGATGTTAAGAAATCCTTCGTGTTACAATAAGGGAGTTTCGAGATACGCACAAAGTCTGTTGTCACACTGTGCCTCTAATATGAGTGAACTGCACACCTTAAATATTTTGAATCTTTTTACTTCAGCCCACTGGTCAGTTTCATAGATGTGTAAAATTAAAATCAATTATGAAATTCCAAGATGTCTTTCATGAAACAGTGAAGTAAGCGTCTAATTTTACCTAAGGGAAAACTCTCTTTTTGGAGAAAGTTACAATTAGGTTGCTTTAGTATGATTATCTATCAAGAACTAATTACTGTACATAAACATAGGTCCACATATAATAAATTTAAAAATTCAAAATGTACTGTATGATCCTAGTTGTGTAAAACTGTATATTCATATACAAAGAGAGATGTCTGAAAGAATATCAACTACCGTTAATACTTTAGGGAGCTCTCAGTAACAGCATTTCAGGAGATTAAAAATTTTTCTTATTTGTATGTTTCTGTATAATTCTCTTGATGAGCTCATTTTTACAACAAGAAAAACAGATTTGAAAACTCTGAAAAACTCAAACGCAAAAAAATTCTTTTTAAGAGGACTTTTAATATTAGATGCTTTTAAGGCTCCTTTAAATATTATTCTCTTGAATAATTCTAAGTAAGATCTTTTTAATCCAGAAGGAAATTAGACCAAAACAGATTTTAATCCTTTTACATAACTCAAATCTGGAGATTTACATATCTCTGAATGCACTTTTACCAGAATTACAAGGAAGCCATAATGAACACTGAGAAATCTAAGACACACTCAATACTTGACAATATGATATAAATTTTCAACTTACACCACTTCATGGCAACACCCAAAATCTGTATCCACTTCCACTAGCCCAGGGTCCTCCTGGTAGTATTTTACATAAACTGTACTTACATCTTCAAGCTTCTTCTCAATCTCCTTAAAGACAAGGTTTGCCTTAAATCCATCAACTGCAGAGCTGGTTGGAGCAGCCTCAATTTGATGAGTTCTAAAAGAACGAAAGAAAATAACTGATTTCAATCCATGGAGCCACATAGGTACTAGGTTTTTTTTTTCAACATTTATATAGTAAATACCGTATAAATGTAGTAATTTTCAAAAACTCTAACAGAGATGTTGGGACTTTCACCCAAAGGAAATTGTTTTTAGGTGAATAAAACAATTAATCTTTTCTTCTCATTTTTCAACAAATACTGATTGCTCACCAGGTGGTAGGCGCTGTCCTGAAAAAAATGGTAAACCAATGAACCTATCCTCAAGAAGCTTTTATGCCAGTGGGGGAAAAAATGAACATGCAAAAAAATAAAGAATATAGTTACTATGAAGAAAATGAGGCAAGTTAAGAGGATACAATGAAAGTATATTTATGTGTGTCGGGTGGCTTCTTTTAGAAAGCCTAGTCAGATAGTCCTCTCTGGGGAGGCGATATTTAAATTAGGTCTTAAATTTTGTAAATGAGCCCGCCATGTAAAGAAAAGGCAGAGGAACCAGAGACCAAATTGCCAACATCCACTGGATCATGGAAAAAGCAAGAGAGTTCCAGAAAAACATCTATTTCTGCTTTATTGACTATGCCAAAGCCTTTGACTGTGTGGATCACAATAAACTGTGGAAAATTCTGAAAGAGATGGGAATACCAGACCACCTGACCTGCCTCTTGAGAAACCTATATACAGGTCAAGAAGCAACAGTTAGAACTGGACATGGAACAAAAGACTGGTTCCAAATAGGAAAAGGAGTACATCAAGGCTGTATATTGTCACCCTGCTTATTTAAATTCTATGCAGAGTACATCATGAGAAACGCTGGGCTGGAAGAAGCACAAGCTGGAATCAAGATTGCCAGGAGAAATATCAGTAACCTCAGATATGCATATGACACCACCCTTATGGCAGAAAGTGAAGAGGAACTAAAAAGCCTCTTGATGAAAGTGAAAGAGGAGAGTGAAAAAGTTGGCTTCAAGCTCAACATTCAGAAAACTAAGATCATGGCATCTGGTCCCATCACATCATGGGAAATAGATGGGGAAACAGTGGAAACAGTGTCAGACTTTATTTTGGGGGGCTCCAAAATCACTGCAGATGGTGACTTCAGCCATGAAATTAAAAGATGCTTACTCCTTGGAAGGAAAGTTATGACCAACCTAGATAGCATATTCAAAAGCAGAGACATTACTTTGCCAACAAAGGTCCGTCTAGTCAAGGCTATGGTTTTCCCAGTGGTCATGTATGGATGTGAGAGTTGGACTGTGAAGAAAGCTGAGCACCGAAGAATTGATGCTTTTGCACTATGGTGTTGGAGAAGACTCTTGAGAGTCTCTTGGACTACAAGGAGATCCAACTGGTCTATTCTAAAGGAGATCAGTCCTGGATGTTCTTTGGAAGGACTGATGCTAAAGCTGAAACTCCAGTACTTTGGCCACCTCATGCGAAGAGCTGACCCATTGGAAAATACCCTGATGCTGGGAGGGATTGGGGGCAGGAGGAGAAGGGGACGACAGAGGATGAGATGGCTGGATGGCATCACCGAATCAATGGACATGAGTCTGAGTGTACTCCAGGAGTTGGTGATGGATAAGGAGGCCTGGCGTGCTATGATTCGTGGGGTCGCAAAGAGTCAGACACGACTGAGCAACTGAACTGAACTGAACTGATGTAAAGATTTCGGCAGGAAAGTCAGTTCTACGTTTTCAGTGTAAAGAATGGGATACAAAAACTAGCTTGGCAGTTAAAGCAAGTATAAGAAGGCCAGCATGGCTGGAGCAGGGCAGAGGAGAAGGATCTAAGGTCACAGGAACACACAGGGCAAGATAACAAGGGGCTTTATATGTCATAGTTCAGAGTGCGGGTTTTATTTTAAGCACCATGAGAACTGTAGGGTATAACCTGGAGAGTAGCACAATCCAATTTATATGTCTAAAAAAATGAATCTGACTGCCACCTGGAAAATGGGCTACAAGAGGGCAAGTGGGGAGGCAGGGAGACCAATTTAGAGGCTACAGTCCCCCAGGCAAGAGACGATGGTGATTAAACAGGGTATAAGAGGAGTAAGCAGAGGCTGGACTGAAAATTTATTTTTTAGCTATAACACACGAATTTAACATCTGCCTATTGGTTGTCTGTTACTTAGGGAACAACTACAGATCAATTTCCTGATATGGCAGAAGGAACATAGGCCCTACAGGTACAAAGGCCTGGGTTAGAATCCCAAGGCTCCTCCATTCGGTAGCCATATGATGCTGAGTGAGCTACTTCATCTCTTGCACAGTCTTGTGGGGAGGCAGGCAAGAAGGTGGTCAGCGCCAATGACTTTGCAGAATTAAATGGAATCCTGTGCAGAAGGTACGTAGCAGAGATCCTGGCCCATGGTTAAAAAATTACAGCCACAACTATTAGACGCTGCAGAGCCTCAAGTGTTAGACGCCGAAGGAAACTCAAAGACCTGTGGAAGATGAGGGCACCTTAGGGTTTCAACTCCTCTGAAATAACACAAGCATGCTCGTTGTGGTGGGGCTGGGACAGTAAACACAAGAAATACATACTTGAAGGAGTCAAGAGTATAACAGCTTCTCAGTAAGCAAAGCCTTTCTCTTATTTCTCTATCCTCTCTCCTTCCTTCTCTCTTTCTCTCTCCCCACTCATCCCATCCATTTCTCCCTCCTCTTCCCTTCTTTCTGTCATGTCATGTCATACATGTTTAATGACTGCTTGCCACATGCCAAGCCTTCTTCAAGGCACTGGGAATATAAAGGCAAACAAGCCAGATCCAGTCCCAGTCCTCACTGAGTTTATATTTTTCCAGGATAAAAAGAAATAAACACACAACAATAATTGAAAATATTAGAAAGCAAACAAAAAGAGAATCCTACTTTAGGTAAAGCAGTCAAGAAATGATGTCTCTGACCAAATGAATTTAAGCTAAGACCCAATAAAATAAAGAAAAAGAGCTAGCCATTCAAAGAGTAAACTGCAAAGATTCTGAAAGAGAAAAAAGAGTTTGTTATGTTAAAAGAAAGTAAAACAGGACCAGTCACTAGAGTCCAGTAAGTGGGGGCAGAACTGGGAAGGGACCAGACCATGCAGGCCAAAGCAGGGAATTCGGGAACTGGCTGAAACGATTCAACAGGAAAGTGAAATAGTTGTGATTATTCTTACGACAGTGTGCAGTGGCCAGGCTGGGCTGTAAGAACTTAGGTGGGGAGAGAGTTGTGAGGCTGCTGAAGTGGTCCAGATAGGAAGTGGTGGTGGTCTGGACTACAGTGGAGGCAGTCTGCCAGAGGAGATGAAGAGAAGGAAATGGATTCAAAATAGATTTTCAAAGGCCTTGCTGCTGGGAATGATGGAGATCCAAAGCGGAGGGGAAAGACCAAGGATGATTTAAGTGTTTGGCCTGAATAACTGGAGGGATGGTAGTGCCATTTATTGACAAAAGGAAGAATGTAGTGGGAATAAAGGGGATCAAAGTTCCATCTCAAGCACAGTCAGTATGTGAGACAAGAAGGCAGCTGGGTATGAGAGTCTGAAGCCAGAATAGGTCTAGGCTGAGATAAAGTAGGTAATCATTAGCATAATGAAGGCATTTAAATCCATGTGAACAAACAAGCTCATCTTAAGGGCATTATAGAGAAAGAAGAAAGACTAGGACTTGATTATTTTTACAAGTCTGGGAGAGAAGAGGAAGCAGCAGCCAGTGAGGCAAGAGGAAAAGCAGAAGAAGAGTAGGTGTAACAGAGGTGAGAAAGAATTCCGGAGGTAGGGAGGAGGGAAGCAGGAGGAAACTATGTCAAAGGGCAAACTCCCACTGGATTGGCAGCATGACTTTTCGGGTGACTTTGACAAAATCAATTTTAAGTGAGTGCTGGAAGACAGAAGTCAGAAAATGGTAAATTAAAGAGTGAATAGGAGAGGGAAATACAGACGCTGTGGCTCCTTTGAGACATTACTTTCAGGGGAAGAGTGAAATGGAGTGGGCTCTGGAAGGGGAGGGTGGCATTAAGGAAGACTGGCTTTTGCTTTCAGATGAACACAGCACAGCATGTTTGCCTTATGATGGCGAAGAACCAGGGGAAGAGAGGAGAGACGTCTTGAGACGGTGAAGGGGGATGAGATCTAGTGGCCTGTGAAAGCTGGGACTCACAGAAGAGATCAGATGGGTGTAATTCTAGATATGCAGGTCAAAAGGCAATAGTTAGAACCAGACATGGAACACTAGACTGGTTGCAAATTGGGAAAGGAGTACATCAAGGCTGTATATTGTCACCCTGCTTATTTAACTTATATGCAGAGTACATCATGAGAAATGCCAGGCTGGAGGAAGCACAAGCTGGAATTAAGATGTCAGAAAGCAGAGAAGAATTAAAGAGCCTCTTGATAAAAGTGAAAGAGGAGAGTGAAAAGCTGGCTTAAAACTCAACATTCAAAAAATGAAGATCATGGCATCCGGTCCCATCACTTCATGGCAAATAGATGGGGAAACAATGGAAACAGTGAGAGACTTTATTTTCTCGGGCTCCCAAATCACTGCAGAAGGTGACTGCAGCCATGAAATTAAAAGACACTTACTCCTTGGAAGAAAAGCTATGACCAACCTAGAGAGCATATTAAAAAGCAGAGACACTACTTTGCCAACAAAGGTCCATCTAGTCAAAGCCATGGCTTTTCCAGTAGTCATGTATGGATGTGAGAGTTGGACTATAAAGAAAGCTGAGTGCTAAGGAATGATGCTTTTGAACTGTGGTGTTGGAGAAGACTCTTGAGAGTCCCTTGGACTGCAAAGAGATTCAACCAGTCAATCGCAAAGGAAATCACTCCTGAATATTCATTGGAAGGACTGATGCTGAAGCTCCAATACTTTGACCACCTGACTCGAAGAACTGACTCATTTGAAAAGACCCTGATGCTGGGAAAGACTGAAGGCAGGAAGAGAAGGGGACAACAGAGGATAAGATGGTTGAAAGGCATCACCAACTCAATGGACATGAGTCTGAGCAAGCCCCGGGAGTTGGTGATGGACAGGGAAGCCTGGCATGCTACATATAGTCCATGAGGTAGCAGAGAGTAGAACTCAACTGAGACTGAACTGAACTGAACTGAATTCTAGACAGGTCAGTAAGCCTTGGGATGGATGATGAGGGAGTCTGGGTCTAATAGCTTCTGTTTTTTCAACAAGGTACAAGGAAAAGTAACCAGCTAAGAAGGAAGGTCAAAGATGGTTTTGGAAAGCCTGTGTGTATGTGCTCAATCATGTCCAACTCTTTGCAACCCCATGGACTGTAGCCCACCTAGCTCCTCTGTCCGTGGGGTTTTCCAGGCAAGAATACTGGAACGGATTGCCATTCCCTTCCTCAGGGGATCTTCCCGATCCAGTGACTGAAGCCAAGTCTCCTGTGTCTCCTGCATTGGCAGATGGATTCTTTACCACTGCACCACCTGGGAAGCCCTTGGAAAGTCTAAGAGGCTGAAAAGTGAACCTACTAGAGGAGTCATATTAACATCACAATGAGGAGTGGAGGTACGCTCCCGCCAAAGCTGAAGTGCACACAGCTCTCAGACCCTGGCAGGCTACCTCACGCATGCCTGCATGCATGAGAAATCGCTTCCGTCATGTTCAACTTTGCGACCTTATGGACTGTAGCCTGCCAGGCTCCTCTGTCCATGGGATTCTCCAGGTATATATACTGGAGTGGGTTGCCGTGCCCTCCTCTAGATCTTCCAGACTCAGGGACAAAACCTTTGTCTCTTATATCTCTTGCATTGGCAGGGGGGTTCTTTATCACTGGCGCCACCTGGGAAGCCCTAGGCTACTTCATACTTCCATCCATTTGCCCTTGCCACTCCCTGTGTCTGGAATACCCCGTCTTAGCAAACTCCATTTTACCCTTCAAGATCCAGGCCAGAAAACTCTCTTTCTATGAAACCCTACTAAATGTCAGCTTCCAAGAATTAGATACCACAGCTTTAAAAAAAAATCTTATTTATACCCCCAATTCTTGGCACACAATAGGTATTCAGTAAATCATGACTGAATGGAACTGAATTATACTGAATTCTCCCTTAGCTAAATTCTAATTTTTTTCTGTTCCATTGAGAGCAGAGTTATCTATGGTACACCATCTTCTCAGTCAAAAGTCTGAATGAGTGGCTTAAAATCCTCCACAAGCCAATTTCATTTTATTAATAGTCTAATTTTTCAGCCTTTACTCATAATCATCACTGTGCCCTTCTGCAAGCTTGCCGCTTCTTCCTAATTGTATGTGATAAAATAATAATGAACACTTTTCAGTGTACATACAAAGTACCTTGACACTTGATTGGGGCAGAGTCCAGACTAGTTCCAACAAGTCACAGATAATTATCTTGCTTGTGTTGAAAGTTCATCAAATTAATAATGATTAAGCAACTTCTCATCCAGATTAGGAAAAAAATGAATATATAAAGTTATAACAATGTTTTCTGAAAATTCTTCATATCTTACAATTTATTTGATATGTGCCCTGCTTTAGGGAAGCTGAACTTACACAAACTCAGAAAAGAGATTACTCATCTTACGAAAGGATGCGCCTCATGATATCTTAATATTCAAAGATTTTTTAGTAGAAACTGAAGTCTGGCTATATTTTTTTACTTGGTTTATACATAAGTTTTCTGGAAGAAATCTAGTATATAAAATGTTAGAAGGGACTCTGAAGACTGTTTAGTATACGAATTCCCTCCATGCTTCCTGAAATTTTTATTCTAAGGCCTAGAACACAGGCGTGTTTCAACAAGGTCAAAGATCAGCACATAGTAGCCAACAAAACAGGAAATTTGAACTTAGATAGATAAGGATTAAAAAGTTGGAAGGGACTTTGAGGGTTAACTATCTAGTGTATGAATTCCTTCTATGCTTCCTGAAATTTTCATTCTAAGGTCTGGAACACAGGCCCTGTTTCAACAACGTCAAAGATCAGAAGCACAAAATAGCAAAAAACCAGGAACTTTGTACTCAGATAGAGGAAGGTTAGAGTCTTGACTGCTACCACTTAAGACTCTTTAGCTAAATTATTTTAACTTTGACCATCAATTTTGTCACTTACAAACAAAGTACACAACCTACCATGTGCGCCTTTTAGCAGGATTAAACAAAGATGTGCAGACAAAACACCTATTTTAGTCTCAGTGCTCATATCAGGCCCTTAAAAAGTGGTTGCTGAAGAACTATTACAACTCAATAACAAAAAGACAACCCAATTTTAAAACAGCCAAAATATCTGAATAGGTATTTCTCCCAAGATATACAAATGGCCAATGAGCACATGACAAGATGCTCAACATCAGTATCCGTTAAGGAAATGCAAATCAAAACAACAGTGAGATATGACTTCATATCCACTAAGATAGCTAAAATAAAAAAACCAGACAATAACAAATCAGAACCCTTATAATGAAATATTATTCAGCCATTAAAAGGAATGAAGTATTACATTCCTTTTTATAACATGGATGAACCCTGAAACATAATGCTAAATGAAAGCAGCAATCACAAAAGGCCACATATTTTATGATTTCATTTATATAAAATGTCCAGAATAGGCAAAACCTTAGAGACAGAGAATAGATTAGTGGTTGCCAGAGCCTGCAAAAAGTGAGGACGGGGAATGACTACTAATGGGTACGTGATTCCTCTTCTTTGGGGGTATTAAAAATATTCTAAAGCTAACTGTCGTAAAGAATGCACAATTCTATGATATACTAAAAACCACTGAATGTACAAGTAAAATGGTGAATTTGTGCCATATGAACTACGTCCCAGTAAAGCTGTTAAAAATATTCCCAGCTAGCTCTGGCTTCTGGTTTAGCATTCTTTTTTCACTATGCTGCCTCCTTTTTGAACACAATTTTCCTAAGGCTGGTTAAGGCTGAAAGTTAATTACCAGCTTTAACATTTTAAAGCCAAGTTATTAAAGCAAGGTAATGAGATACTTGGTCTCTTTAAGTACTAACACAATAAAATTGGGACTTTTTTCTAACATGTACAACGTAACAGTTGCGAAAAGTCAGAAGGGTTCATTGCCAAACTAAATCCAGATCGCCACTTACCTGGCAGCTTCAGGAAAGCCCATCTTGTACAGCGTAACAACGGCAGCTCCTCCGATGCCTAGATTATGCTGCAGAGCAACCTTTGCACCAGGAACTTGCCTCTTTCCGGCTTCCCCTCTCAGCTGCCAGCAGAGTTCAGCGCACTGAGCCAGACCTAACAAATCGAACACAGAACAGTCAGATTCCCTTGGTTTAGAAAGTGAAAGAAAGTGAAAGTCCCTTAGTCGCCTCGGACTCTTTGCGATCCCATGGACTGTAGCCTGCCAAGCTGCTCTGTCCATGGAATTCTACAGGCCAGAATACTGTAATGGGTAGCTGTTCCCTTCTCCAGGGGATCTTCCCTACCCAGGGATCAAACCCAGGTCTTCCGCATTGCAGGTGGATTCTTTACCGTCTAACCCACCAGGGAAGCCCCAAGCCCCAATCAGTTTTCTCAAGCAAAGGAACGGCTAACATTTAAGTGTGACTTTTAAGTAACCCAATTTATTTAGCCAAGACCATGATTACCTAAGTAATAACTTCTCTTAAAAGCCTGGAGGGTTTTTGCAGCTAGTCATTTTTTCTCCCTGAATAATCTCTGTATTTAGAAGATATGCAAGCTTAAGACATTTGGAAAAAGCAGTGGCCACAGGACTGGAAAAGTCAGTTTTCATTCCAATCCCAATGCAATGCCAAAGAATGTTCAAACTACTGCACAACTGCACTCATTTCACACGCTAGCAAAGTAACACGCTCAAAATTCTCCAAGCTAGGCTTCAACAGTACATGAACGGAGAACTTCCAGATGTTCAAGCTGGATTTAGAAAAAGCAGAGGAACCAGAGATCAAATTGCCAACATCCACTGGATCATAGAAACAGCAAGAGAATTCCAGAAAAACATCAACTTGTATTTCATTGACTACGCCTTTGACTGTGTGCATCACAACAAACTTGAAAATTCTTAAAAAAGACTTGGGAATACCAGACTACCTTACCTGCCCCCTGAGAAACCCATATGCAGGTCAGGAAGCAACAGTTAGAACTGGACATGGAACAGATTGGTTCCAAATTCGGAAAAGAGCATGTCAAGGTTGTATACTGTCACCCTGCTTATTTAACTTCTATGCAGAGTACATCATGAGAAATGCTAGGCTGGAGGAAGCACAAGCTGGAATCAAGATTGCTGGGAGAAATATCAATAACCTCAGATATGCAGATGACACCACCCTTATGGCAGAAAGTGAAGAGGAACTTAAGAGCCTCTTGATGAAGGTGAAAGAGGATAGTGAAAAAGCTGGCTTAAAACTCAGGGTTCAAAAAACTGAGATCATGGCATCCAGTCCCATCACTTCATGGCATATAGACTGGGAAACAATAGAAACAGTAGAAACAGTGGAAACGGTGGGAGACTATTTTTTGCAGGGCTCCAAAATCACTGCAGATGGTGACTGTAGCCATGAAATTAAAAGATGCTTGCTTCTTGGAAGAAAAGCTATGACCAACTTAGAGACCATATTAAAAATCAGAGATATCACTTTGCCAACAAAGGTCCTATAGACATACATGAGTTGAGCAAGGTCCAAGGGATGGTGAAAGACAGGGAAGCCTGGCGTGCTGCAGTCCATGGGCTCGCAAAGACTTGGACATGACTGAGTGACCAAACAACAACAAAGAAATTCCCTGTGCTCTTTAAATTTACCCAACCTGTCATTTTTTGGCAATGTTGAAAGAGAACACACTGAATATACAGTTCTCTGGCTGAGGCAAAAGAGCATAAAAATAATTTAATTTTACCATTCCTAATATATCAAAAGAATATAATCTAGGATTGGTAACTGGCTTCGCCTAAAAAATTTAGCTAGTATAGGAAAATTTCCTATTACTCTTCTCAAAAAGTTCCTAGAAAGAATGAGTTGTTTTACAGAACTATTCACAAGAATAGCACTGGATTCATAAAAACTGAATTTTGTTCTCTGGATAATAAAATCAGATTTTTAGAGTTGGAAAGAACTTATGAGCACCCCCCTACAACTGAGTTCCTTTCTGAATTTATGATTAATCTCTTTATCCAAAACTTGTCTCCTTTGCCCTCAATCCTTTCTTGTCCCCTCAATCTTCTGCTAACTGAACACTAATTAGAGTCAGATGACTAAGATTACTGTTGTTGATAACATAGTTACTGTACTAAGATTGCTGTTGTATATACTATTATTAACATACAAACTCAGGTTATTTTTCCTGGCCAGATGAACTCACAGACCCCCAAGCCATGGACCACCTGCCCTGAGAATCATAAACCAAACACATTCTGACTCCCAAAACCATGATTGAAAAATGTCACATAAATGTCACAGCATGATGATTAATTCCAGTCTTTGTCCTTCTGCTTTAAAACATCCCTAATTCAAAGACTAAGATGGAGTAGATCTGAGACTTCTCACTCTCTTTCATGACACCCTGTAAATAAGCCCTTCAATTCAGTTCAGTTCAGTCGCTCAGCCGTGTCTGAATCTTTGCGACCCTGTGAATCACAGCACGCCAGGCCTCCCTGTCCATCACCAACTCCCGGAGTTCACCCAAACTCACGTCCATTGAGTCAGTGATGCCATCCAGCCATCTCATCCTCTGTCGTCCCCATCTCCTCTTGCCCCCAATCCCTCCCAGCATCAGAGTCTTTTCCAATGAGTCAACTCTTCGCATGAAGTGGCCAAAGTATTGGAGTTTCAGCTTCAGCATCAGGCCTACCATGTTAGCACTGGTTAAAAATTGAAAGCTAGAGTGGCCATATTAAATTAGCCAAAGTAGACCTCAGTGCAAAGACTTGGCAGAGCAAAGAAGGCCATTTCATGAAGATACAGGGAAAATGTAAAACTGTCTTTATCCACAGATGATATGATTATGCAGAAAACCTGATGGCGGTTTTAAACACCTACTAAAATTAATAAGTCAGTTTTAGCAAGGCTACAAGATTAATATATAAAAATTTGATTATATTTCTATATACTACTAATAAAAATTTGAAACTGAAAAAATACCACTCACAACAGCACCAAAAATATGAAATACTTAGGGATAAATCTGACAAAGATGTGCAAGACCTATATGGTGAAAACTATATTTCTGAAAAAAGTTAAAAGGCTAAATAAATGGGGATATATATTTTGTTTATGGGTCAGAAAATTTACTATTGTTTGAGTCTCAATTCACTTCCAAATAAATCTATATATTCAACTTAACCCTAATAAAAAATTACAGGAAGGTTTTCTGTAGAAATCAACAAGCTGATTCCAAATTTCTGTAGAAATGCAAAGAAGCTAAAATAGCCATGCAACTCTGAAAAAGAATAAAGTTGAGGGCTAAAGCTACCTAATTTCAAGAACTGTTATGAAGGTACAGTAATCAAAACAGTATGGTACTCATGTAAAGCCAGTAAAGATAGACAAATTGGTTAACTGGAAAGAAAAGAGAAACCAGAAATAATGCCCACAACTTAGGAACTAAATCAGTAGGTCTTTGACAAAGGCAGTACAATGGATAAAGTAGAGTTTCCAATAAATGGCACTCCAACAACTGGAAATCACTATGTAAAAAATGAACTCGAATTAATACTTTGTATAACACATAAAAAATAATTCAAAATGGGTAACAAATCTAAATGTAAGGCAGAAAGGATAAAACCTTTAGGACAAAACATAGGAAAAGATCTTTCTGACCCAAGGTTAGAAAAAGATTTCTTAGACAGATCAGTTCAGTCGCTCAATCGTCTCCGACTCCTTGCGACCCCATGAATTGCAGCAAGCCAGGCCTCCCTGTCCATCACCAACTCCAGGAGTTCACTCAGACACATGTCCATCAAGTCAGTGATGCCATCCAGCCATCTCATCCTCTATCAACCCCTTCTCCTCCTGCCCCTAAACCCTCCCAGCATCGGAGTCTTTTCACTTTCTGCCATAAGCGTGGTGTCATCTGCATATCTGAGCTCATTGATATTCCTTCTGGCAATCTTGACTCCAGCTTGTGATTCTTCCAGCCCAGCATTTCTCATGATGTAATCTGCATAGAAGTTAAATAAGCAGGGTGACAGTATTCAGCCTTGACGTACTCCTTTTCCTATTTGGAATCAGTCTGTTGTTCCCTGTCCAGTTCTAACTGTTGCTTCCTGACCTGCATATAGGTTTCTCAAGAGGCAGGTCAGGTGGTCTGGTATTCCCATCTCCTTCAGAATTTTCCACAGTTTATTGTGATCCACACAGTCAAAGGCTTTGGCATAGTCAATAAAGCAGAAATAGATGTTTTACTGGAACTCTCTTCCTTTTTCCATGATCCAGCAGATGTTGGCAATTTGATCTCTGGTTCCTCTGCCTTTTCTAAAACCAGTTTGAACATCTGGAAGTTCACAGTTCACATACTGTTGAAGCCTGGCTTGGAGAATTTTGACCATTACTCTACTAGCATGTGAGATGAGTGCAATTGTGCAGTAGTTTGAGCATTCTTTGGCATTGCCTTTCTTTGGGATTGGAATGAAAACTGACCTCTTCCAGTCCTGTGGCCACTGCTGAGTTTTCCAAATGTGCTGGCATATTGAGTGCAGCACTTTCACAGCATCATTTTTCAGGATTTAAAATAGCTCAACTGGAATTCCATCAACTTCATTAGCTTTGTTCATAGTGATGCTTTCTAAGGCCCACTTGACTTCACATTCCAGGATGTCTGGCTCTAGGTGAGTGATCACACCATCGTGATGATCTGGGTCATGAAGATCTTTTTTGAACAGTTCTTCTATGTATTCTGTTAGGTCCATACCATTTCTGTCTTTTATTGAGCCCATTTTTACATGAAATGTTCCCTTGGTATCTCAATTTTTTTGAAGAGATTTCTAGTCTTTCACATTCTGTTGTTTTCCTCTATTTCTTTGCACTGATCGCTGAGGAAGGCTTTCTTATCTCTTCTTGCTATTCTGTGGAACTCTGCATTCAGATGCTTATATCTTTCTTTTTCTCCTTTGCTTTTTGCCTCTCTTCTTTTCACGGCTATTTGTAAGGCCTCCCCAGACAGCCATTTTGCTTTTTTGCATTTCTTTTCCATGGGGATGGTCTTGATCCCTGTCTCTTGTACAATGTCACAAACCTCCGTCCATAGTTCATCATGCACTGTATCTATCAGATCTAGTCCCTTAAATCTATTTCTCACTTCCACTGTATAATCATAAGGGATTTGATTTAGGTCATACCTGAATGGTCTAGTGGTTTTCCCTACTTCCTTCAATTTAAGTCTGAATTTGGCAATAAGGAGTTCATGATCTGAGCCACAGTCAGCTCCTGGTCTTGTTTTTGCTGACTGTATTAGAGCTTCTCCATCTTTGGCTGCAAACAATATAATCAATCTGATTTCAGTGTTGATCATCTGGTGATGTCCATGTGTAGAGTCTTCTCTTGTGTTGCTGGAAAAGGGTGTTTGCTATGACCAGTGTGTTCTCTTGGCAAAACTCTATTAGCCTTTTTCCCTGCTTCATTCCGTATTCCAAGGCCAAATTTGACTGTCACTCCAGGTGTTTCTTGACTTCCTACTTTTGCATTCTATTCCCCTATAATGAAAAGGACATCTTTATTGGGTGTTAGTTTTAAAAGGTCTTGCAGGTCTTCATAGAACCATTCAACTTCAGCTTCTTTGGCGTTACTGGTTGGAGCATAGGCTTGGATTACTGTGATATTGAATGGTTTGCCTTGGAAATGAACAGAGATCATTCTGTCATTTATGAGATTGCATCCAAGTACTGCATTTCGGATTCTTCTGTTGACCATGATGGCTACTCCATTTCTTCTAAGGGATTCCTGCCCGCAGTAGTAGACATAATGGTCATCTGAGTTAAAGTCACCCATTCCAGTCCATTTTAGTTCGCTGATTCCTAGAATGTCAATGTTCACTCTTGCCATCTCCTGTTTGACCACTTCCAGTTTGCCTTGATTCATGGACCTGACATTCCAGGTTCCTATGCAATATTGCTGTTTACAGCATCGGACCTTGCTTCTATCCCCAATCACGTGCACAGTTAGTTATTGTTTTTTCTTTGGCTCCATCCCTTCATTCTTTCTGGAGTTATTTCTCCATTGATCTCCAGTAGCATACTGGGCACCTACTGACCTAGGGAGTTCCTCTTTCAGTATCCTATCAGTTTGCCTTTTCATACTGTTCATGGGATTCTCAAAGCAAGAATACTGAAGTGGTTTGCCATTCCCTTCTCCAGTGGAAAATTCTTCAAGAGATGGGAATACCAGACCACCTGACCTGCCTCTTGAGAAACCTATATGCAGGTCAGGAAGCAACAGTTAGAACTGGACATGGAACAACACACTGGTTCCAAATAGGAAAAGGAGTACGTCAAGACTGTATACTGTCACCCTGCTTATTTAACTTCTATGCAGAATACATCAGGAGAAACGTTGGGCTGGAAGAAACACAAGCTGGAATCAAGATTGCCAGAAGAAATATCAATAACCTCAGATATGCAGATGACACCAACCTTACGGCAGAAAGTGAAGAGGAACTAAAAAGCCTCTTGATGACAGTGAAAGAGGAGAGTGAAAAAGTTGGCTTAAAGCTCAACATTCAGAAAACGAAGATCATGGCATTCAGTCCCATCACTTCATGGCAAATAGATGGGGAAACAACGGAAACAGTGAAAGACTTTATTTTGGCGGGGCTCCAAAATCACTACAGATGGTGACTGCAGCCATGAAATTAAAAGACGCTTACTCCTTGGAAGAAAAGTTATGAGCAACCTAGATAGCATATTCAAAAGCAGAGATATTACTTTGCCAACAAAGGTCCGTCTAGTCAAGGCTATGGTTTTCCAGTGGTCATGTATGGATGTGAGAGTTGGACTGTGAAGAAAGCTGAGCACCGAAGATGATGCTTTTGAACTGTGGTGTTGGAGAAGACTCTTGAGAGTCCCTTGGACTGCAAGGAGATCCAACCGGTCCATTCTAAAGGAGATCAGCCTTGGGTGTTCTTGGAAGGAATGATGCTAAAGCTGAAACTCCAGTACTTTGGCCACCTCATGCGAAGAGTTGACTCATTGGAAAAGATTCTGATGCTGGGAGGGATTGGGGGCAGGAGGAGAAGGGGACGACAGAGGATGAGATGGCTAGATGGCATCACTGACTCGATGGATGTGAGTTTGAGTGAACTCTGGGAGTTGGTGATGGACAGGGAGGCCTGGCGTGCTGCAATTCATGGGGTCACAAAAATTCAGACATGAATGAGCGACTGAGCTGAACTGAACAGATGCACCCAACACAGGAGCATCTCAATACATAAGACAAACACTAACAGACAGAAGAGGAGAAATCGACAGGAACACAATAATAGGAGGCTTTAACACTCCACTCACACCAACGGACAAATCATCAAAACAGATAATTAATAATGAAACACAAGTCTTAAATGATACATTAGATGAGATGGATATCACTAATTTCTTCAGGACATTGCATCCAAATGCAGAAGAATACACCTTCTTCTCAAGTGCACATGGAACATTCTTCAGGATAGACCACATCTTGGATCACAATACAAACCTCAGTAAAGTTAACAAAACTGAAATCATATCAAGCATCTTCTCCGACCACAGTGCTATGAGACTAGATATCAATTACAAGAAAAAAAACTATAAGAAACACAAACATGTGGAGATTAAACAACACGTGTCTGAATAATTAACAGGTTACTGAAAAAATTAAAATGGAAATCAAAAAATTTCTAGAAACAAATGACAATGAAAACACAACTACTCAAAACCTATGGGATACAGCAAAAGCAGTTCTAGGAGGGAAGTTGATAGCAAGACAATCCTACCTTAAGAAAAAGGAAAAGCATCAAATAGCATAACTTGACAACTAAAACAACTGGAAAAAGAAGAACAAAAAACTAAATAAATAAATAAGTAAAATAAAAGAAATCATAAAGATCCAAGCAGAAGTAAATGAAAAAGAAATGAAAGAAACAAGAGTAAAGAGTAATAAAACTAAAACCTGGTTCTTTGAGAAGATAAACAAAATTGACAAACCTTTGGCCAGACTCATCAAGAAAAAAGGGAAGTATCACATCAACAAAATTATAAATGAAAAAGGAGAGGTTACAACAGACAATGCAGAGATACAAAGGATTATAAGAGACTATTATAAACAACTATACAGCAATAAAATGGATAACCTGGAAGAAATGGACAGATTCTTAGAAAAGTTCAGTCTTCCAATATTGAACCAGGAAAAAACAGAAATTATGAACAACCCAATTACAAGCCCGGAAATTGAAGCTGTGATAAAAAATCTCCCAAAAAACAAAAGCCCAGGACCAGATGGCTTCACAGGAGAAATCTATTAAACATTTAGAGAAGAGCTAATGGCTATCCTTCTAAAACTCTTCAAAAAATTGTAGAGGAAGGAACACTTCTAAACTGATTCTACATGGCCACCCTGATACCAAACCAAAAACAACACAAAAAAGAAAACTACAGGCCAGTATCACTGATGAACATAGATGTAAAAATCCTCAACAAAATTTTAGCAAACAGAATTCAGCAACACATCAAAAAGCTCATACACCATGATCAAGTTGGGTTTATTCCAGGAATGCAAGGATTCTTCAATATACGCAAATCAATCAGTGTGATACACCATATTAACAAATTGAAAGATTAAAAACCATATGATTATCTCAATAGATGCAGAAAAAGCCTTTAATTCAGCACCCATTTATGATTAAAACTCTTCAAAAAATGGGCATAGAAGGAACCTACCTCAACATATTAAAGGCTATACGTGATAAAGTGAAAAGTGAAAGCAAAGTCGCTCAGTTGTGTCCGACTCTTTGCAGCCCCATGGACTGTAGCCTACCATGCTCCTCCGTCCATGGGATTTTCCAGGCAAGAGTACTGGAGTGGCTTGCCATTTATTTCCCCAGAGGATCTTCCCAACCCAGAGATCGAACCCAGGTCTCCTGCATTGTAGGGAGACGCTTTACCATTTGAGCCACCAGGGAGGATATATATGATAAGCCTACACCAAACATTATTCTCAATGGTGAGACTGAAAGCATTCCCCCTAAGATCAGGAACAAAACAAGGGTATTCACTTTCACCACTATTATTCAACATAGTTCTGGAAGTCCTAGCTACAGTAATCAGAGAATAAAAACAAATAAAAGGAATCCATATCGGAAAAGAAGAAGTAAAGCTCTCAGTTTGCAAATGACATGATACTGTACATAGAAAATCCTAAAGATAGTATCAGAAAATTACTAGAGCTAATCAGTGAATTTAGCAAAGTTGCAGGATACACAATCAATAAACAAAAATCACTTGCATTTCTATATACTAACAATGAAAAATCAGAGAGAAATTAATGTATCCATCCCATTCACCACTGAAACAAAAAAATTACATATCTAGGAATAAACTTACCTAAGGAGACAAAAGAACTATACACAGAAAATTATAAGACACTGATGAAAGAAATCAAAGGTGACATAAACAGATGGAGAGATATTCCACATTCCTGGGTAGGAAGAATCAATATTGTGAAAATGACTATACTACCAAACATAAGCTACAGATTCAATGTGATCCCTATCAAACTACCAATGCATTTTTCATAGAACCAGAACAAAAAATTTCACAATTCATATGGAAACACAAAAGATCCCAAATAGCCAAAGCAATCTTGAGAAAGAAGAATGGAGCTGGAGGAATCAACCTTCCTGACTTCAGATTATACTACAAAGCTACAGTCATCAAGACAGTATGGTACTGGCACAAAAACAGAAATATAGACCAATAGAACAAAATAGAAAGCCCAGAAGTAAACCCATGCATCTATGGGTACCTTATTTTTCACAAAGGAGGAAAGAATATACATACAATGGGGCAAAGATAGCCTCTTCAATAAATGGTGCTGGGAAAACTGGACAGCTACATGAAAAAGAATGAAATTAGAACACTTCCTAACACCATACACAAAGATAAACTCAAAATGGATTAAAGACCTAAATGTAAGAACAGAAATTATAAAACCCTTAGAGGAAAACATAGGCAGAACACTCAACATAAATCAGAGCAAGATCCTCTATGACCCACCTCCTAGAGTAATGGAAATAAAAACAAAAGTAAACAAGTGGGACCTGCTTAAATTCAAAAGCTTTCGCACAGCAAAGGAAACTATAAGCAAGATGAAAAGACAATCTTCGGAATGGGAGAAAATAACAGCAAGTGAAACAACGGATAAAGGATTAATTTTCAAAATATACAAGCAGCTCATACAACTCAATACCAGGAAAACAAACAACCTAATCAAAAAGTGGGCAAAAGACCTAAATAGACATTTCTCCAAAGAAGGCATACAGATGGCTAACAAACACATAAAAGATGCTCAATATCACTCATTATTCGAGAAGTGCACATCAAAACCACAATGAGATGTCATGAGATGTCACCTCACATGAGTCAGAATGGCCGTCATCAAAAAGCCTACAAACAATAAATGCTGGAGAGGGTATGGAGAAAAGGGAACCCTCTCGCACTGTTGGTGGGAATGTAAATTGATATAGTCACTATGGAAGACAGTATGAAGATTCCTTAAAAAACTAGGAATAAAACCCACCATATGACCCAGTAATCCCACTCCTAGGCGTATACCCTGAGGAAACCAGGGTTGAAAAAGACACATGTGTCCCATTGTTTATTGCAGCACTATTTTCAATAGCTAGAACATGGAAGCAACCTAGATGTCGATCAACACATGAATGGATAAAGAAGTTGTGGTAGATATACACAATGCAATATTACTCAGCCATAAAAAGGAATGCATTTGAGTCAGTTCTGATGAGGTGGAGGAACTCAGAACCTATTATACAGAGTTAAGTGAGTCAGAAAGAGAAAGATAAATATTGTATTCTAACACACATATAAGGAACCTAGAAAAATGGTACTGAAGAATTTATTTACAGGGCAGCAATGGAGAAACAGACATAGAGAATAGACTTATGGACATGGGGAGAAGGGAGAAGAGGGTGAGATGTATGGAAAGAGTAACATAGAAACTTACACTACCATATGTAAAAAAGATAGCCAATGGGAATTTGCTGTATGGCTCAGGAAACTCAAACAGGGGCTCTATATCAACCTATAGGGGTGAGATGGGAAGGGATATGGGAGAGAGGTTCAATAGGGAGGGGATATATGTATACCTATGGCTGATTTGTCTTGAGGTTTGACAGAAAACAACAAAATTCTGTAAAGCAATTATCCTTCAATTAAAAAATAAATTTTAAAAAATGTAGAGATATCACTTTGCCAACAAAGGTCCGTATAGTCAAAGCTATGGTTTTTCCAGTAATCATGTATGGATGTGAGAATGGGATGATAAAGAAGGGTGAGTACCAAAGAATTTATGGTTTCAAACTATGGTACTAGAGAAGAGTCTTGAGAGTCCCTTGGACTGCAAGGAGATCAAACCAATCAATCATAAAGGAAGTCAATCATGAATACTCATTGGAAGGACTGATGCTGAAACTGAGGCTCCAATACTTTGGCCACCTGATGCCAAGTGCTGACTCACTGGAAACGACCCTGATGCTGGGAAAGACTGAGGGCATGAAGAGAAGGGAGCAACAGAAGATGAGATGGTTGGATGGCATCATTGAGTCAATGGAAATGAGTCTGAGCAAACTGCAAAAGATAGTGAAGTACAGGGAAGCCTGGCATGCTGCAGTCCATGGGGTCACAAAAAGTTGGACACAACTGAACAACAACAAAATGGACAACTCATTCATCAGCTTTTCCTTTTAAGCTTTTTTTTGGGAAGTGGGGGTGCTTAATTTGTTGTTTGCTCCATCTGTTTTTGACATCTTAAGTGACTACATTGTTAAACAGTTGTTGCTGATTGTTTTTGACAAATCACTTTGAGGAAAATACTGTTTGCACTGGGCATGTTCTCTTTGGGTTACACAAAGACAAGCTTTTTGAGAATGGTTTACCAGAGAACTTCCAGACAGGTCAAATAATGACAAGCCTCTAAGCATGGGGATTTGAAAGAACTTCAACTCAATTTTGATTTCTCCAGGCTTCCCTGGTGGCTCAGAGGTTAAAGCGTCTGCCTGCAATGCAGGAAACCCAGGTTCAATCCCTGGGTCGGGAAGATCCCCTGGAGAAGGAAATGGCTACCCACTCCAGTATTCTTGCCTGGAGAATCCCATGGACAGAGGAGCTTGGTAGGCTACAGTCCATGGGGTCACAAAGAGTCGGACATGACTGAGTGACTTCACTTTCAGTGCTGGGTAATCTGCTAGTTTTCACCATGACTGCAGGCTCTTGTTTGCAAGGCTACCATGGAGCTGGAGAAAAGGACTGATATCAGAGCAAGTAAAAAGTGCCACAAAGCTTGTTGTTCTTACAGAGATAGAGCTGTTGACTTCTTTTTAATAAATGTTGCTCCAGATTATTGTAAGCCTTTGGTTAATTAATCAACTGAAAAAGTTGATCTTGACAATTTTTGCAAATGTTCTTGGTAATTTTGTAACAGAGAGTATTTTCAGGTGTTGTTATTCTGCCACTCTTAGTAACATCACTCTTGTTCACCTTGTTTTTAGATTACTTTTAAAGATATTTTAAACATATTAAACTATTTAAAGCAATAATAATAGTAATAGTATAGTGTGGGGTTTATAATACATTCAGAAGTAAATGTATGACAATAGTAGCACAGAGTATCAGGGTATATGGAAATATGCTATTAGAAAAATTCCTATAAGTGATATTTTATGACATTATTTGAAGGTAGACCATGGTAAATTAAAGATGCATGTTGTAAATCCTAGAGCAAACACCAAAAAAATGAGAAAAGGAAACAATTCAATAGAAGAGAGAAAATAAAATACTAAAAAATATTCAGTTAATAACAAGATAGTATCAAAGAGAGAAAAGAAGCAAAAACAGAAAGAATAGAAAACGAAGAGTAAGTGGCACATTATACTACAATTGTATGTGCCTTTCTACCTATTTCTCTCTTACACTCTATCTATGCATACTCATTTTTGCTACTAGTTTATAAGATTACCTAATTTGAGTGATAAATAGAAATAAACCAAAATCAATTGCTGAAATAAATATACTATAAATTCCAATTCTTCTCTATTTTGGAATTTCTGATAATTTATACAATTTTACTTAATACATAAGACAATATAAAAAAATACTAAACCTACCTGTCTTCATAAAATAAATCTCAGAATTTTAGTGCTACGCTATTTTGGAAACCACTTTGTACAATTTCTTCATTTCACAGTTAAGGAAACTAAGAGTCAGCGTGACTGACTAATCATTAATAATTGAAAATAATTCAAAAAAGTCACATGGCCAGGTAGCAGTAGATCCACAGTAAAATTCTCATAACTTTTAGACCAGTTCTCTAAAGAGAAAAAAATTTCTATACAACACCCACCACATATGCAACTATACGTAAATAATGTGCTATTTCACATGATCCTATCTAGCAGATCTGGCAGCATCCCTATTTGGAAACATCTTGTTAATTAAGTTGTACATCTATTTTACAATAATCAAATTTTAAAAATGCTTTTTGTTGAACTCAGAGTTTCAACTAATTCAAATTCTCAACAATTAATCAAGATTTTTGAACTATACTATACTTAACAAAAATTGAAAATATCATAGTTAAATAGTCATTTAAAACACTGCATACCAAACTCAGAGAATAAAATCATTCACTTACATCAATGACCAAATCATTCACACTTATGCCAAAAATGATTTAAAAATTATGAAATCTATGTGTATCATTACCTGTAGCTCCAAGTGGGTGCCCCTTTGAAATTAATCCACCACTAGGATTTACGACCCACTTTCCTCCATAAGTATTATCTCCTCTTTCAACCAGTTTTCCACCTTGACCTATAGAAGGAAAAATAATATTCATAAATGTAAGAAATAACATTGGGATAAATGATATCCTTTTTTGTTTTTTTTAACTTATGGATAGCCATGAATTTCTTGGACCAAACAGTTCTTGATGGCTCATACTAACATCAAATTGACATAAGCACTTCTAAAAGTGAGGTAATAAATATTGGGTAATAAAGGCTTATATTTTCAGAACATTTCTTGCATGAAACTAAGCTCCTATTAGTTCCTAAGAGCTCTCTGCTTCCAAAATTGCTCTTAATATAACAGAGATTCAGAGAACCATAAGAAAAACACTGAAATAGATACAATAAAATAATACTAGGTTTAAAAATTCATAATTTTGCCAAAATGTATTCATTTCCATTTTCAACTGTACATTACATGCTATATAAATATTCTTAGTAAACATCAGTGTGAAGAGGGGAGAGAGAGAGAGAAAAAAAAGAGCACTTTCATGAAAAAAAAAAGGCTGAAAACACTGTTAAGCATAATGTAAGCTTAAAGAAAAAAAAATTATATCACATGCTTGGCAGCCTCAACATTCTTATCAATTCTGTGGTCATTCATCCAGGTGGTTAAGGAGTAAACAATAATGTATGCATCGTATAAAATATTCTTCCAGATGATATTTCTGGTAATGAGAGGTGAAATGTGTCCAAATAATGATGATAATGGCTGTGGTGATGCTACCAGAGGCATCTAATAGCTTTTGATGGTAGTTCAGACCGTAAAGAATCTGCCCAGAGCAGGAAACCCGGGTTTGATCCCTGGGTTGGGCAGATTCCCTGGAGAAGGAAACAGCAACCCACTCCAGTATTCTTGCCTGGAGAATTCCATGGAGAGAGGAGCCTAGTAGGCCAGAGTCCATGGGGTCACAAAGAGTCGGACATGACTAAGTAACTAACATACACACAATCATTTATTTATATATTTATTTTTGGTTGTGCTGGGTCTTTGTTGCTGCACAGCTTTTTCTCTGGTTGCTGCATAAGAAGGCTGGCATGGCTATGTTAGTCAGATAAAAGAGACTTCTTGACAAAGAATATAACCAGAGGTAAAGTAGAATACTTGATAATGGAAAAAAACAAACAAACAACTCATCAGGAAGACGTAAAAACCATAAATAACAGAGCCTTAAAATAAAAAAAGCAAAAATTGATAAAATTTTAAAAAGAGATAGCTCCACAACTGTAGTACAACTATAGTATGAGATTCTAACACTCCTCTCTCAGCGGGTGATACAGCATGTCTAATAAATTAGTGGAGACATAGAAGATCTGAAAAGTTCTATCAATCATCTTGATTTAACTGACATATATCGAACACTACATCTAACAATCTCGAAATCACCATTATTTTTCAAGTACATGTAAGTTCACCAATATATACCATGTGCTGAGCCATAAAATAAATTTCAATTAGTTTAAAAGGATCAAAAACAAATCAAACATAATCTCTGACTACGACAAAATTACAATAGAAAGCAATAAGATACCTATGAAAATTCAAAATCCTTAGATACTAAACAACTCATCTCTAAATAGTTTAACAGGTCAAAGACAAAATTAGACATTAAACAGACATTTTAAATATTTTGAACTAAATGACAATGGATATTAAAAACCTGTGGACTTTTTGTAGAAACAACAAATGCTGGAGAGGGTCTGGAGAAAAGGGAACCCTCATACACTGTCGGTGGGAATGCAAACTAGTGTAGCCACTACAGAGAACAGTGTGGAGATTCCCTAAAAAACTGGAAATAGTACTACCACACAACCCAGCAATCCCATTGCTGGGCATACACACCAAGGAAACCAGAATTGAAAGAGACACGTGTACCTCAACGTTCCTTGCATCACTGTTTACAATAGCTAGGACGTGGAAGCAACCTAGATGTCCATCAGCAGATGAATGGATAAGAAAGCTGTGGTACATATACAAGATGAACTATTACTCAGCTATTAAAAAGAAAGCATTTGAATCAGTTCTAATGAGGTGGATGAAACTGAAGCCTATTATACAAAGTGAAGTAAGTCAGAAAGAAAAACACCAATACAGTATATTAACACATATATGTGCAAGTTAGAAAGATGGTAATGATGACCCTATATGTGAGACAGCAAGAGACACAGATGTAAAGAACAGACTTTTGGATTCTGTGGGAGAAGGCGAGGGTGGGATGATTTGAGAGAAAAGCATTGAAACATGTATATTACTATATGTGAACTGGATTGCCAGTTCAGGTTCAATGCATGAGACAGGGCACTCAGGGCTGGGGCGTTGGGATGACCCTGAGGGATGGGATGTGGAGGGAGGTGGGAGAGGTTCAGGATGGAGGACACATGTACACTTATGATTGATTCATGTCAATGTATGGCAAAAACCACTACAATATTGTAATTAGCCTCCAATTAAAATAAATAAAAATTTTAAAATATCTGTGGAATGCAGCTAACATAATGCTCACAGAAAAACACACAGCTTTACATACTACATTAGAAATGGAGAAAGATCTAAAATAAATTATCTGTCATAAGAAACTTTAAAAAGTCAAAATAAACCCAAAGTAAATTAAAGGAGAGAAATAATGAAAAGCAGAGATCAGTGAAATAGAGGGGGAAAAAAGACAATGACAAAGTCAAAAGCCAAATCTTTCTAAAGCTCAACAAAAGTGGCAAACCTCTAGGTAGGCAGATGAAGGTAAAAAAGGAGAAAGAACAAAAACCATCAACATCAGGAATAAAAAAAAGTAAGCATGGATTCTATAGAAATTAAAAGGATAAAAACAGAACACTCTGAACAACTTCAGCTGACAAATCTGACTACTTAAGTAATAACAGCTTTTTTGAAAAAATGTATCTTGCCAAATTAATAGACACAGGAAGAAATAAAAAATATAAATATTCCTGTCTCTATTAATAAATATTAATTTGTTGAAAACATACTGCCAAAGAAAACTTTAAACAACTTGATTATACCAGTAAATTCTACAAAATAGTCAAGGAAGAACTAACATTAATCTTATACTAACAATTTTAGAAAATACAGAATGAGCAATCACTGCTCAATTTATTTTCAGAGATCAGCATAAAACAACTTAGAAAAGAAGAAAACTATAGAAAAATATACTTCATGAATATATAAGCAAATACTATTCACAAAATGCTCAACTGAATCTAACAATATATTAAAAGGTTAAATAATATGACCAAGTAAGATTAATCCCAGAAACACAAGGTTAATTTAACATTTGAAATCAATGTAATTCACATCAACAAAATAAAGGAAAAAAACTATATGATCATTTTAATAGATGTAGAAGAATTTTTTAGATCCAACACCCCTTCATGATTAAAAAAAAAAAAAACAAAACTCAGCAAACTAAGAACAGTAGGTAACTTTCTCAGCATGATAAATGGCATCAACAACAGCCAAAAACAAAAACAAAACAACAACAAAAAAAAACTGTGGCTAACATACATAATGGTGAAAGATTAAATTGTATCCCCTGAGATCAGGAACAAGGTAAGGATGCCCACTTTCACTACTTTTATTCATTATGATACTAAAGCTCACAGTCATTGCAATAAGGTAAGAAAAAATAAAAATATCAGAAAGGAAGATGTAAACTGTCAAATGGCATGATTGTTTACATAGAAAAATCACTCATAATCTGGAAAATAACTACTAGAATAAGTGGATTTAGCAAAGTCACAATTTTCAAGCTTTTTAAAAATCAATTGCATTCTTTCATACTATCAGCAAATATTGGAAAATGAAGGTTAAAATTACACCAAAAATCATTGGAATTTTAATTCCAAGGAATAAACCTAACAAAAGACCTATATTGAAAACAAGAAGCATCCTGTTAGAAGCTAAAGGAGATATACACATATAATGGTTTAGAAGAGTTAACATTGTTAAGATGACAATTCTCTCTAAATGAATCTAGCTCAGTTCAGTTTAGTTGCTCAGTCGTGTCTGACTCTTTGTGACCCCATGGACTGCAGTACACCAGGCTTCCCTGTCTATCACCCACTCCCAGAGCTTGCTCAGACTCATGTCCATCAAGTCAGTGATGCCATCTAGCCATCTCATCCTCTGTTGTCCCCTTATCCTCCTGCCTTCAGTCTTCCCCAGCATCAAGATCTTTTCCAAGGAGTCAGTTCTTTGCATGTAATCAAGGTGTTGGACCTTCAGCATCAGTCCTTTTAATGAATATTCAGGACTGACTTCCTTTAGGATGGACTGGTTGGATCTCCTTGCAGTCCAAGGAATCTCAAGAGTCTTCTCTAACACCACAGTTCAAAAGCATCATTTCTTTGGCACTCAGCCTTTTTTATTGTCCAGCTGTCACATCCATACATGACTACTGGAAAAACCATAGCTTTGACTAGACAGACCTTTGTTGGCAAAGTAATATCTCTGCTTTTTAATATGCTGTCTAGGTTGGTCATAGCTTTTCTTCAAAGGAGCAAGCATCTTTTAAATTCATGGCTGCAGTCACCATGTGCAGTGATTTTGGAGCCCAAGAAAATCCACTGTTTCCATTGTTTCCCATCTATTTGCCATGAAGTGATGGGACCAGATGCAAGACTCAATAAAATCACAATGAAAATTCCAGCAAGCTTTTTACTTTATAGAAATTGACAAATTAATTCTGAGATGTACATGGTGATGCAAAGGACCTAATATAAGCAAAATAATTTCTAAAAAGAACAAAGGTGGAGAATTTATCCTATCTAATAGAGTAGAGTAGAATAAACACAGTAGCCAAAAATAATTTTATATTGGTGAAAGATAAGCATGGAGATCAATGGAACAGAAGATAGAATCCAAAAATGGATCCTCATGCATATGGCAATTTTTGACAAAGGTGATAAAGCAATTCAATGGAGAGAAAGTCATTCCAATAAATGGTGCTGAATATGAGTATAGGAATAAAAAGAACAGTATCAACCTTTCAGTTCAGTTCAGTTCAGTCGCTCAGTCATGTCCAACTCTTTGCAACCCCATGAATCGCAGCACGCCAGGCCTCCCTGTCCATTACCAACTCCCGGAGTTCACTCAGACTCACGTCCATCGAGTCAGTGATGCCATCCAGCCATCTCATCCTCTGTCGTCCCCTTCTCCTCCTGCCCCTAATCCCTCCCAGCATCAGAGTCTTTTCCAATGAGTCAACTCTTCGCATGAGGTGGCCAAAGTACTGGAGTTTCAGCTTTAGCATCATTCCTTCCAACCTTTATCTTATACCAAACATAAGAACTGACTCAAAATAGATCATATACTTCAAAGTAAAATTGAAAACTATAGAAACCCTAGAATAAAAACTGAAGACAATCTTTACAATCTTGGGGTAGACAAGTTTCTTAGAATATAAAAAGCCTGAACCTTTAAAAAATTGATTAAAGTGAATTTAGCAAAGTCACAGGATACAAAATCAATACACAGAAATTACTTGCATTCCCATATACTAACAATGAAAAATAAGAAAGAGAAATTAAGGAATCAATCCCTTTCACCATTGCAACAAAAGAATAAAATATCTAGGAATAAACATACCTAAGGAGACAAAAGAACTATACACAGAAAATTATAAGACACTGATGAAAGAAATCAAAGGTGACATAAACAGATGGAGAGATTTCCACATTTCTGGGTATGAAGAATCAGTCTTGGGAAAATGACTATACTACGCAATCTATAGATTCAATGTGATCCCTATCAAATTACCAATGGCATTTTTCAGAGCTAGAACAAAAAATTTCACAATTCATATGGAAACACAAAAGATCCCAAATAGCCAAAGCAATCTTGAGAAAGAAGAATGGAGCTGGAGGAATCAACCTTCCTGACTTCAGATTATACTACAAAGCTACAGGCATCAAGACAGTATGGTACTGGCACAAAAACAGAAATATAGACCAAGGGAACAAGATAGAAATCCCAGAAATAAACCCATGCACCTATCAGCACCTTGTTTTTTACAAAGGAGGCAAGAATATACAATGGGGCAAAGACAGCCTTTTCAATAACTGGTGCTGGGAAAACTGGATAGCTACATGAAAAAGAATGATATTAGAACACTTCTAACACTATACACAAAGATAAACTCAAAATGGATTAAAGACCTGAATGTAAGACCAGAAACTATAAAGCTCTTAGAGGAAAACATAGGCAGAACACTTGATATAAATCAAAGCAAGATCCTCTATGACCCACCTCCTAGAGTAATGGAAATAAAAACAAAAGTACACAAGTGAGACCTAATTAAACTTAAAAGCTTTTGGACAACAAAGGAAACTATAAACAAGATAAGAAGACAACTCTCAGAATGGGAGAAAATAATAGCAAATGAAACAACTGACAAAGGATTAATTTTTAAAGTATATAACCAGCTCATACAACTCAATACCAGGAAAACAAACAACCTAATTGAAAAGTGGGGAAAGACCTAAACAGACATTTCTCCAAAGAAGACATACAGATGGCTAACAAATACATGAAAAGATGCTCAACATCACTCATTATTTGCGAAATGTAAATCAAAACTACAATGGGATATCACCTCACACCAGATGGAATGCTGCTAAGTCGCTTCAGTCGTGTCTGACTCTGTGCGACCCCAGAGACAGCAGCCCACTAGGCTCCCCCATCCCTGGGATTCTCCAGGCAAGAGTACTGGAGTGGGTTGCCATTTCCTTCTCTAATGCATGAAAGTGAAAGTGAAATCGCTCAGTCATGGACGACCCTCAGTGACCCCATGGACTGCAGGCCTCCAGGCTCCTCCGTCCATGGGATTTTCCAGGCAGGAGTACTGGAGTGGGGTGCCATTGCCTTCTCCGACCAGATAGAATGGCCATCATCAAAAAGTCTACAAACAATAAATGCTGAAGAGAGTGTGGAGAAAAGGGAACCCTCTTACATTGTTGGTGGGAATATAAACTGATACAGTCACTTTGGAAGATGGTATGGAGATTCCTTAAAAAACTAGGAATAAAACCACCATATGACCCAGCAATCCCACTCCTAGGCATATACCCAGAAGAAATCAAAATTGAAAAAGACACAGGTATCCAATGTTCACTGCAGTACTATTTATTATAACTAGAACACAGAAGCAACCTAGATGTCCATCAACAGATGAATGGATAAAGAAGTTGTGGTACATATACACAATGGAATATTACTCAGCCGTAAAAAGGAATGCATTTGAGTCCGTTCTAATTGGTGGATGAACCTAGAGCCTATTATACAGAGTGAAGTAATTCAGAAAGAGAAAGATAAATATTATATAATAACGCATATATGTGGAATCTAGAAAGATGGTACCACTGAATTTATCTGTAAGGCAGCAATGGAAAAAGAGACATAGAGAATAGAACAGATTTATCAACATAGGGAGAGGGGAGGAGAGGGTGAGATGCATGGAGAGAGTAACATGGAAACTTACCTTACCATATGTAAAATAGATAGCCCATGAGAATTTGCTATATGTCTCAGGGAACTCAAATAGGGACTCTGTATCAACCCAGAGGGGTGGGATGAGGAGGGAGATGGGAGGGAGGTTCAAGAGGGAGGAGATATATGTACACCTATGGCTGATTCATGTTGATGTTTGACAAAACAATAAAATTATATAAAGCAATTATCCTTCAATTAAAAAACAAATAAATCTTTTAAAATTGATTAAAATATACGTAACTGATAATCAAAACTTTTAAAATTTGTCCTGCAAGAGACATCATTAATAAAACAAAAAGGCACCCAGTGCAGTAATAAAGACCTAGAACAGCCAAAAATAAAAAATAAAACAATAGACAAGCCACAGACTGGGAGAAAAAGTTCACAGCCCACATATATCAGACACATTACTTGTATCCAGAATATACATTTATATAAATTTTACAACATAATAAAGAAGAAAACTAACCCAATAATCAAAGGGCAAAAGATCTGAACAAACACTTCACAAAAGATACATGAAATATCAACAAACACAAGAAAAGATGCTCAACATCATTAGTTATCAGGAATAAGCAAATTAAAATGAAAATTAAAACATCAGTATATAGTCTCTTGAATGGTTCAGATTTTAAAAACTAACCACATCAAGTGTTGATAAGAAGATGAAGCAAGTAAAATCTCACATACTGCTAGTAGAAACCGGTACAACCACTTAAGCAACGAAAAGAAAAAAAATCTCCAGATCCCACCAACTAGCCTTCTCATTTTCCCTTCTGCAGGTCTTTGTTCAAACACATCTGAAATACCTATAACTACATAAGTGATTTTTCTATCTTTTTTTTCTTAACTTAATAGTGTATTACAAGTACCCTTGATTTACATAAATTAAATCATTTATGTATTCTGTCATCTCGTTTGGTACTGTCCAAAACTACAATTCTAAAAGTCCAGCATTAAGAGAGCTTACATTCACTTAGCACAGTGTGGCAGAGGCAACACAGAAGGGAAAGCAATTAGTGAATTATTTTGTTTCGATGATGAAAGTGAAATTTTCTCAGTGAAACGTAGTAAATTAATCTGCATTTCATCAGAGATATTACCTTCTGGACACAGTTCCAGTGCTTCGTAAGTAAGAAGTTCATTGGTAGAAAAGCAATCATGAAGTTCTATTACGTCAATATCACTTGGTCTCAGGCCAGATTTCTCATAGCACCTTCTGGCAGCTTCTTTACTCATATCAAAACCAACCTAAAACCAAAATCATATATAAACACATTAAAGGTATCAAAACTGGGACTTTCATGTAAGGATTATAAAAGATTAATATACGTATAACCTTTACAGGTAAGGATTTTCCATAAATGTTGAAATCTCAGTTAATTCTATATTATACAGAAAGTCCAAATAAAATATCCAGGAGAGACAATGGACATACACATTAAATTCTGTACTATAAAGAATAGAATTTTCAATCAGATATACAAAAAGGATTTATAATTCCTCATGCCATATCCAATGCTGTTACAAAACTCTGTCAACCACAATATACAGCTGTGGCAAATTGAAGAGGTTTATCAAGAGACTATTATGATTCACTGAAAAATATAGGTGAATTTCTACATGAAAATAAACAATCCTCTTTTATCAATAGAAGATCACGTAGGATTCAAATCATTTTTCCAATATTCATGCTCTTAACACCCTTTAACATGCAAACTCAACTCTTTTCCAACCAATAAAATTGTGATACAATGGAAAATGTATTGCAATTGGAAAAACCTAAGTTCTACCTCTACCACACCCTATCTTGGGGAATTTATAGAAACATTTTAAAATTCAAAGCATTACTATAAAGTCATTTTATAAACTCTAATGTAAACCCTATGCTTACCTACATACATGTGTGTCCATAATGCATATTTTATGTGTATATATCTTCAAATATTCAACCTAGAGTTCTAGGTCAGAATTCTCATTTTTTTTATTTCCTCCATTTTGTACTCAATCTGCAGTCAGAATTTTTAAAGTGCTAAGGGTCAAAAAGTTCCTCAAACCATCCTTGGTTTTTTTGTTTGTTTGTTTTTTTAATTCTATAACACTGGGGTTCTGGGCATATTTAATCATTCCAAAATTTTAAAAAATAGAACACTAGTTAGTTAAAAGTGCATATGTTCTCATAAGTGATTTTCCCTTAGATTCTTAAATGATGGGTTACAATACTAAATTTTCTAGACCAATTTTTTTCAAGTAAATAAACTTTCAGAGCTGATGACATGATGTCACTTTAAACATTTAAAAAGAAATTTCTCAACTGATTAACAAAACAGAACCTCAGACACACCATTTTAATAACGCTTTTGTCTTCAAATGAGCTTGGCATATCAGTCACCATCTCTTGAGCCAAAATTTCCACAGCTTTGGATTTCAGGTCATGCTTCTGCACAAATGCTTCACTAGCCAAAACTGCTGCGGCCGCACCATCTGAAGTGGGACTAAGAGGAGGTAAAATAGTTACTGATATCCTGTTCACTTCAATCCTAGGATTTCAGAGTAGGGGTTCTTACAGTGTGGAAAGACAGGCAGGGAGAGGATGCTTGCTGGTCACTGGACTGGCCTAGTAATATCTGTAGTTAAAAATTACACATGCTTCCCATCTGAAGATTGAACATCTGGCAAGAATTTAAAAGCTGCCAATCACTGCTTAGACTCTATGGGTCTCTCCCCAAAAGTTCTTATTGCAAAGAATTTCAGGTTTGCCTTTGCAAACAAACAAGGTATTTTCTGGTGACTTCTGAGGAGTCCACAAGGTTATTTCTAAGCTAATACAATAAAGATTTTACTCTAGGCCTAACTAGCTCCAACTCTGTTCTCTCTCAAATAATCGGTCCTGAAATCCTTTTGAAAAATGGGAAACGAAAGAATAGGAGATACCAGAAAATCCATGGTTTCGTTAAGACTTTTGCAATCTGCTTAAGGAGAGATAAGAAAGCCTTCCTCAGTGATAGGTGCAAAGAAATAGAGGAAAATAATAGAATGGGAAAGACTAGAGATCTCTTCAAGAAAATTAGAGATACCAAGGGAACATTTCTTGCAAAGCAGGGCACAATAAAGGACAGAAATGGTGTGGACCTAACAAAAGCAGAAGATATTAAGAAGAGGTGGCAAGAATACACAGAAGAACTATACAAGAAAGATCTTCACAACCCAGATAATCACAATGGTATGATCACTCACCTAGAGCCAGACAACCTGGAATGTGAAGTCAAGTGGGCCTTAGTAAGCATTACTACAAACAAAGCTAGTGGAGGTGATGGAATTCCAATTGAGCTATCTCAATCCTACAAGATAATGCTGTGAAAGTGCTGCATTCACTATGCCAGCAAATTTGGAAAACTCATCAGTGGCCACAGGACTGGAAAAGGACAGTTTTCATTCCAATCCCAAAGAAAGGCAATACTAAAGAATGCCCAAACTACCACACAATTGCATACATCTCACACACCAGCAAAGTAATGCTCAAAATTCTCCAAGCCAGGCTTCAACAGTACATGAACCATGAAATTCCAGATGTTCAAGCTGGATTTAGAAAAGGCAGAGGAACCAGAGATCAAATTGCCAACCTCCGCTGGATCATTGATAAAGCAAGAGTTCCAGAAAAACATCTACTTCTGCTTTATTGACTATGCCAAGCCATTTACTGTGTGGATCACAAAAGACTGTGAAAAATTCTTCAAGAAAGAGGAATACCAGACCACCTGACCCACCTCCTGAGAAATCTGTAAGCAGGTCAAGAAGCAACAGTTAGAATTGGATATGGAACAACAGACTGGCTCCAAATTGGGAAAGGAGTACGTCAAGGCTGTATATTGTCATCCTGCTTATTTAATTTATATGCAGAGTACATCATGAGGAACGCTGGGCTGGAAGAAGCACAAGCTGGAATCAAGATTGCCAGGAGAAATATCAATAACCTCAGATACGCAGATGACACCACTCTTATGGCAGAAAACAAAGAGGAACTAAAGAGCCTCTTGATGAAAGTGAAAGAGGAGAGTGAAAAAGCTAGCTTGAAACTCAGTATTCAAAAACGAGGATCATGGCATCCAGTCCCATCACTTCATGGCAAATAGATGGGGAAACAATGGAAACAGTGACAGACTTTATTTACTTAGGCTCCAAAATCACTGCAGATGGTGACTGCAGCCATGAAATTAAAAGGTACTTGCTTCTTGGAAGAAAAGCTATGACCAACCTAGACAGAATATTAAAAAAAAAAAAAAGCATATTGGCAACAAAGATCCATCTAGTCAAAGCTATGGGTTTTTTCCAGTAGTCATGTACAGATATCGGAATTGGACTATAAAGGAAACTGAATGCTGAAGAATTGATGCTTTTGAACTGTGGTGTTGGAGAAGACTCTTGAGAGTCCCTTGGACTGAAAGGAGATAAAACCAGTCAGTCGTAAAGGATATCAGTCCTGAATATTCATTGGAAGGAATGATGCTGAAGCTGAAACTCCAACACTTTGGCCACCTGATGTGAAGAACTGATTCACTGGAAAAGACCGTGATGCTGGAAAAGATTGAAGGTGGGAGGAGAAGGGGATGACAGAGGATGAGATAATTGGATGGCATCACCAACTCGATGGAAATGAGTTTTAGTAAGCTCTGGAAGTTGGTGATGGACAGGGAAGCCTGATGTGCTGCAGTCCACGGGGTTGCAAAGAGCAGGACATGACTGAGCGACTGAACTGAACTGATCTCAAAATAGGCTTTCTCCTTACAGCAGGCTGTGAAAGAAGGTAGCAAATACAAGAAGCTTTCTCTGAGTTGAAAGTGAAAGTGAAAGTCACTCAGTCGTGTCCAACTCTTTGCAACCCCATGGACTGTACAGTCCATGGAATTCTCCAGGCCAGAATATTGGAGTGGGTAGCCTTTCCCTTTTTCAGGGGATCTTCCCAACCCAGGGATCGAACCCAGGTCTCCCACATTGCAGGCTGATTCTTTACCAGCTGAGCCACCAGGGAAGCCCAAGAATACTGGAGTGGGTAGCCTATCCCTTCTCCAGCAGAACTTCCCAACCCAGGAATCGAACCCGGGTCTTCTGCATTGCACGTGGATTCTTTGCCAACTGAGCTATCAGGGAAGCCCTCTCTGAGTTGAGCTGTACTTTAAAAATGGGCAGATCCTTATACTGCAACGGTCAAAACAAACACCACTTGTTCACTTGCATCCCAGCCAGGATCTCCCAGACACATCCAGGTGATTATTAAACACAGGTAGGAGTCACGCAATACTAACTCAGTTTTCTAGGAGACGGATAATGTCAAGCAATTTTCAAGATGGGGCTGCTATCATTATTAGAGTTACGATTTTTTTCTTGTTTTACCTTTATTTTTAGTTACTATAACTGAGTAAAATTTCCTACAGTAGAAATATACAACAGAGGAAATGAAATGATCAAGGGAAAAATCTTTGGTTCCCACAGGCATTCCAAGTCACATTTAAATGAATAAACACTATTAGAACAGAGTAGGTGGAAGGCATGAGAGAAGGAAGTAAAATATATAATTTTCAAAGAGAAAAGACAGCCTTTCTCTAAACAAAAACAGAAAGTAAGGGTGCACACTCCAGTGTAAGGACTATACTTAGGAATTCTATAAAAGCATATACGGACACAGATATACCCAGATACAGAGCCTAAGGTTTACCCAAGGGGTGGGAGTTGGGGAGAAGGGATACTACTTCCATTAAATATTAAAATGTGTTTTTCTTACCAACATTGTAAGACTGTCAAAAAGTCAAAAATTTTTCGAGATGTCATCACTTCATCTAAGCTGTACTCCTTTTGGAACTGGGAATACCTAAATATATAAAATAAATAGTTATAGAATGCAAGGTAGCAATTTCAATTTTTGTTGAAGATATTCTGGTTTAGAAGTTAAAGAGAGATTAATATGGAAATATTCTTTTCAAAAATGAAAGACATGCTTTCATCAACCATTTCTAAATAAGTAATTTGAATTAATTTTTAAAATTCCCAACTCTAAAATACCATGTTATATAATAAAAATTGTGTCTAATTTTTGTCCTGGATTTCTGGCATGGAAATTTTGAAACCCTTGGAATTTCCTAAGTAACAGGAGTGTGTTTGTCATGCTAATTAGGTGACTTCCATGGGTCCCCTTGTAAGCTGGTGGATAAGGAAGGGATGAGGCAGGGGCCTGGTCACCAGAAAGACCACCCATGCCAACATAGGATTTGGACTTTTGAGCCAGTGTGACCCCTAGGCAAAAAAGGGACAGCTAGAGATCAAGTTCAATCACGTGGCCAATGATTTAATGGAGTATGCCTACATAATGAAACCTCAATGAAAACTCAATGGACAAGACTTTGAGCAAACTCCAAGAGGCAGGGACGGACAGGGAAGCCTGAACTCCTGGAGTCCATGGGGTCACAAAGAATAAGACATGACAGCGACTGAACAGCAAATGAAAACTCGGGACACTGAAGCTTGGTGAAGCGCTCTAGTTGGTGAGTACCTTCACATACCAGGACAGCGATGTGCTCCGACACCATGAGAAGAGGGCATGGAAGTTCTGCACTAGGAACCTTCCCAGACCTCACCTTATGTGACTCTTCTTTTGGCTGTTCCTCAGTTGTGAAGTGAAATGAAGTGAAAGTTGTTCAGTCATGTCCAACTCTTTGTGACGCCATGGACTATACAGTCCATGGAATTCTCCAGACCAGAATACTGGAGTGGGTAGCCTTTCCTTCCTCCAACCCAGGGATCGAACCCAGGTCTTCCTCATTGCAGGTGGATTCTTTACCAGCTGAGCCACCAGGGAAGCCCAAGAATACTGGAGTGGGTAGCCTATCCCTTCCTCAGGGGATCTTCCCGACCTAGGAATCAAATCAGCATCTCCTGCATTGAAGGCAGATTCTTTGCCAGCTGAGCTAGCAGAGAAATCCCTTTATGATAATACTCTAATTGTAAGTACATCAAGTACTTTTCTTCCCTTGTGGCTTCCCTTGTGCCTGGTAAGAATCCGCCTACAATGTGAGAGACCTGGGTTCGAGCCCTGGGTTCCCTTGGGATTCCCTTGTGGCTCAGTGGGTAAAGAATCTGCCCGCAATGCAGGAGACCTGGGCTTGATCCCTGGGCTGGGAAGATCCCCTGGAGAAGGGAAAGGCTACCCACTGTACAGTCCATGGAGTCACAAAGAGTCAAATACGACTGAGAGACTTTCATGTCACAGTACTCTTCTGGGTTCTGTGAGTCATTCTACTGAATTATCAAACATGAGAGGATCATGGGAATCCCTGAATTAATAGTCACTTGGTCAAAAGGGCACTTGGCCTGGGGGCCCTACTCAGACTGCCATCTAACGTGAAGGCAGTCTTGTGAAGTCTTAATTCATAATGTGTGTGTATTAACTCCAGGTAGTTAGTACCAGAATTAAATTGCAATACATCCAGTTGGAGAATTATAAAAACACTAGTTCCTTAAAAGTAAAACTAAATGACTTGCAATTCAGCCATCTTTTGTGGTAATGACATTATACAACTACATTTAATAAAGGCTAACGGAGTTCCTAAATAAATACACAGAGTCTTTAATAAAATGTCTACATTTTTCAAAACACATTTCCTTTCTGATCACTGAAACAAGAAACTCATTTTTACCCTGTTTGGTGCATCTAACAATATAATAAAATTGTTTCAGAAATTGCTCTGGCAAAAACAAATAGACACAGTAGGGGAGTTTCCAAAAGCAAAATCCAACTGTTGTGAAAGTTAACAAGCAATTCCAGTGTTTAGAAATGAAGCCCATGTAACTCAGATCTGCATGCTACTGTCTATACCTTTGCCTCTAAAGTTAACTTTGTCCATCATCAACTTTCAAAAAAGGACTTTATTTAACCCAGATCCTGTACTAGACAATGGGGATATGGACACGGTCCCTGTTCTCAAGGAGCTTAGTCTGAACCCACAGCAATAAAAACACCATTCTAGTATGATAAATGCCTGATACAAAGTGCCCTGGGAGCAACAGGATACGCCTCAAACCCAGATACCAAAAGGGCTTCCTTTCCAAGGTTGCAAATAGAGGAAGTGGGAGACAGAGAATTCCTGGCAAAAAGGTCAGCACATGGCACAGGACACATGAACAGTATCAGATCATGAAAGTCCAGTATATAGCATTTCCATTTGATACTGAAAGCAATGAAGAACTTATAAAGGAGATTAAGCTGGGGAGTGACATGACCAGATTTGTGTTTCGGTAAGAAGGCCATGTAATGGAAAAGACATAGTTAAAAGATATTACCAAAAGCAGGTAAATCAACTAAGAGATTAGGGCAATAACTAAGGCAAGAAATGACAAGGGTTTAAAATAGGAAATTAGAAGTGAAAGATGAAGTGAACCAATGAATTCAAGAGATAGTAAAGAGACAGAATCACTAGTATTCCATTCATCCCTGCTCATCTGCATTTCATATGGGACAGAGAGGAAAAAGGGAAAGCCAAGGATGACTTCTAGTTTTCTACCTTAAATCACTGGATATATGTTGATGTGATTCACCAAGAGGAAGAATGCTGAAGGAAAAACACTGTGGAGGGGAAATGGGAAATTCTATATGGACATGTTGACTCTGAGGAACCTATGGGACATCTAACTGAAGACAACTAGGAGAGAATTACAGACCCAAGTCTGAAGGCTCAAGTGGCAGAAGCTACCCCTAATCCTATTATTTACTGATCACAGATTCTCACTGCCTTTAGGTGTTCTTATAATTTGTGAGGAAGCACTCGAGAATAGTTCTTAACTCAACCTTCTTAGAAATACATTACAAGGTATTTCTAATGACTGATTAGCAAACACAGAATCATCTTTCTTCACTAGCCAAGCAAAATCTAGTATAAGAAGTTAGCAACTGAAATAGAAGGCTATTCTTGGGCTGTTTCAATGAGTTCTAAATGATGAAGTTGAAATTCAGAGATAATATTTGCCTATTCAACAGAACTGAGGACTTATAATACATAGCAGAGGACCCATGAGGACATGGAACTTATCCTTCTTGCTCACTGCTATATCACTCGCAGCTTAAGGAGTGTCTTACATACAGCAAGCTACTGAATACATATTAGCTGAGTGAATGAAACTCCTTTAGAAGAATACTGTAATGAGTGGATAAATGAGTGCCTGGTTAGGCAGGGAATTAAGTAAAAGAAAGACTTAGAAGCTTTGCTTCTCTGGGGAAAGTCCAGAGCTGAGCTTTGGAGCCTCAAAGCCAGGAACTATAGTACCATCAATTCCTCAGTATGTTGGTACAGTTCCTTACCTGTTTTGGAAGTGACAAGGACTTTTAATGGTTCTCCAAATTCTGAGGACAAAGAAGTCAGTTCTAGATCATATTTATGAGCTTAAGACAGTTCATCCTAACTGCTATTCAGTTAATAGCAAAGTTTGTTGAGCATGTACTATGTTCCAATACCATAATGGGTACTAAAGATACAAAAAAGATACAGAGATATAATCTCTGCTCAAGAACCATCATCATCAGAGAAAAAAGATTTATAAATAATTTACAGTGTGATATGCTATAATAGAGGTATACAGATGGTACAATGAAGCTTATGAGAAAAAATAATTATGACCAGGAAGTTCTAAGAAAGTATTAGGAGAAGCAATGATACTTGGAATGGGACTTGATGAATAAGTAGATATTCATCAAACAAAAGAAAGACAGAAGGACATTCCAGGGAGAGCTAACACATAACTAAAAACACAGAAACAAGTACTACATAGTACTCTTAGGAAATACCAAGTTATCTAGTGAAGGGTGAGATTGAAAATAATCAGAGAAGAAGGAAATAAGACCAATAAAGTAGAATGGGGCCAAATTATAACAGGCTTGTTATCATAAATGGAGGAATTTCCATTTTATTAGATAAGCAAAGGAATTTACCAAAGCTTCCACAATACCCTTTGTTTCACAATATACGCTTAGATTTAGGGCATGGGATTGGATATTATTCGTTAGTTAGGTATGCCTTGAATTCAAACATCAATTTAAAATCAGAAGAATGAGAAGTAGCATGAAGTATTAGACAATGTGGTAATGATCCACTGAGATATAAAATGTTCCTTATCATAGTTTTATGTTTATTAAACATGCTAAAATTTAATAGTTCAGAAACAATTTACTGAGCACCTATTATGTTCCAGACTCTGCACTAAACATTAAGAACATAAAGATAAGAGATGACTCTTGTTCTCAAGAACTTTATAGTCTAGAAGGAAAAAATATAATCATTGTTTTGCCTCTATTTAAGATGATACTGAACAAGGCGCCTAATTTCAGTAAGCCTCATTTTCATCATCTATAAAATAAAAATAAAAATTACTACCTTATAGGGTCCTTGAGAAGATTAAATGAAAATATACACAAAAGTATGCAGCACAGTAACACAGAGTTGGCATTTAATAAAATTAGCCACTATTCCTTTATTGCCTAGGGTGGCATTGCTTTTGTAGAGATTCCAGTGGTATGGCACTAGTTCAGTTCCCAATGAACCTATTTTATTCAGGAACCCTTAAGTACATTGCCATGAGCCACACACTGCACAAGGCATTAGGGATTCAAAGATTAATTATCAGTAATACATATAATATAATTTTACCTCACACTATTTTTTACTATACAAATCACCATATTATCCTACCAGAGTAAGAGTTAATGAAACTAACATGATTAAAAAACAAATAATGTAATATAAAGTCATTAAAACTACCAACACATGTTTTACAAACATTCTACCTGATCAAAACAAACTAGGAAACATTTTAAAGAATGTTCTAAAATGGGGCCTGGTTATTTCCAATTAAAATTATTATAATAAATTACATTTACTAGGGTTGGAACCAATGACAAATTACATCTTTTAACACAAGCCATTCACATTCTTTCTCAAAAGAGCCACTAAACTCAAATGGCATCCCAAATACTAAACAACAACAAAAAATATATAAACAGACCAAAATCTAAATAGTAGTCAACCCCAGGGACAGGGGAGCCTGGTGGGCTGCCGTCTATGGGGTCGCACAGAGTCGGACACGACTGAAGCGACTTAGCAACAGCAGCAACAAAAGTTTACTTGGGCACAAGCTTTTCCTAAGGAAAAAAATTTCAAGTTATTAATAACATCTTTGAGTTCTTGCATTTGCTTTTCAACTATAAAGGTGCATATTATATAACTGAATAACCCAGATTTTCACTACTTCTTGTCTCTGAAATACTTACGGGTTATTAACTGAATGTTTATGATTTTTCCATCCAATTTTTGCAAACTGTTCAAGTGTTGTTCCTGTAAAGAAAGCAAACTTCTATTAGCAAGTTGATGACTTCCTGTTGCTTATTAACAAGTGTTGCAATGGAACTCAGTATCCTGCTAAATATTTCCCCTTGTTCCCATGAACAGATATTAGTATTGAAAACTTCAACACTGACCCTTCAGATAAACATTTATTTATAATTAAATGAGTATATTTAATGAATTGAATAAACTAATAAGCATATGATATGAAAATAGTTCAAACTGGCCTATTCTACCTCATACAACTAGGGTCTAGTTTCAAAAACCAGAAAATACAGCTTAGGACTGTGGTGGTTATAAGGCAGGAAAGCACTGCCAGTAATTCTTCAAGAAGTTCAATCCCAGTGCCAAAAGATCCCAATCCCCTGGGCGAAGTGAATTTTACAATTCATAACTTCCAGGGCCTGATCTTCTCTTTCCTTATAATAAGGCAGGAGGGCCTATAGAAAAGTTACAGTCTAATGAAAAAGTGTGTGCTTTTTAAATTAACAGAAAGTTTAGAGATTACTATGAGAAAACAAAAGCAGGCATGCTAATGAAGCATGATCTGCAAAAATCTCTTTTATTATTTTTAAGGAGACGAAACAGAATAAAATAGATTTTGAATCCTCCGTTGGAGCAGAAAGACCGAGGAAGGAAACCACTGATTGGAGCTGATAATATTACGTTCATAGACAGCATGATAACGTGGAGAGTTCCCATTTCTGTTTTCTCTCTATCAAAGAGGGTAATCTTCAGAGCAGAAATGACACATATAATTAAGTAAATACTCTCTCAATTCTAATAAAAATGGAAGAAGGCAGAGACCACATTGGTTATTTCATACCAGTAATAGTAGTGAATGCTCCAGAAGCAGATGGTATGAGTTCAGTAAGAACAAGCCATATCAAATTATTAATAATATCTTTTCATATTGGCTAGTAGATCAAATGAAACATAGCATCTAAATTAAAAAAGACAAAATCTCTTTTTTTTTTGATAACTGAAGTTTCTTTTTTAGTATTTATTTCATTTTTTGCTTATTTGGCTGTGCCAGGTCTTAGTTGCAGCATGAAGGATCTTTCAGTTGCAGCATGCAGGATCTACTTTCCTGAACAGGGATTGAACCCAGGCCCCCCAGCATTGGGAACATGAAGTCTTAGCCAGGTGGACCACCAGGGAAGTCCCAACAATGGGCAAATCTTTAAGATCATCTTTTGGGACAAGATAAGGAAACGCTGTAAAGTGAGGTTTGTTTCCTTTTGGTTTTCAGGGGTTTGGGGGTGCTATTAAAAATATGCAGGTTCTTCTGTCAAGTTTCCATAACACTTGCTTAAACAAAGTTAAACAAATTTCTTTACGGCAAAACATTCAGCGCCTTTACCACTGCATGTGTATTATGCCTGTCCAAAAGGGAGTTAAAGTATGGAGCATTTTCCAACTTAACTGACCATGTCATAAGAGCGTTTTAAGAGCCAACAGAACACAGAATCGCTGATCAACGAAAGGCACTGATCAATGTAGTAACTTACAGAAAAGTCTCTACTACTAACCTCTAATTTCAGCCATGCTCTGGGTAATACTTCTAAACACTGGATTAGAAAATTAAAGTTATGCTCATCAGATCTGAAACTGGGAGAAACTGCTACAATGTTGGATCCAAATACACTTTGAAGAGATTTATCAGAGAGATGGCTCAGAATATAATTAATTAAATGCCCAGTTCTATTCTTGAATACCCAAAACTGCCTAAGAAAAGGAGCAGCAACTATGAGAACAGCTCTGAGGTTCTGTTCCACTATAAACTCAATGGGAATCACCAGTGTGATGCGATTACCAGAAAAGCTTACATGCGATCACAGTACAGGAATTAGTCTGGTGATGACGGGTAATGAAACAATTGTAATAGAGCCCAGACAAGTGCAGACATTAGCATGCAGTCATTAGGAGGCAAAGGTTACTGCAATATCATTAGTGGGCCCCTCCCATAAATAGCCAACTGTCAATGAGCCCATTGGAGTGGTGGTCATCAGGTGTAGAGTGAATTAAAAGGCAAATCCTGGCCTTCTTCCAGGGGCCTTCTAGCTCACCTGGCCTTGGACCAGTGGATGAACTGGAGGGCCCAGGGAACACATAGGGGCTATGTCCTGCAAGGCTCTAGAACCCTCCCCAAGATCACACACTGGCAGGGCCAGGCCTTGAAGTAGCAGTGAACCTCTCCCCCATTCCTGTCTCTGAGACCTAATAGCAGTGGCAGTCTGCCTGGGTCACAGTCTGTGGGACCCATCCCTATCCACTTCGCCCTCCCCATTTGGGAGACCTGAGGAGCCTCCAGGCCAGTTGGGTTAGGTGCCTGGCTCCCTCAGCGATGACAGCTGGGCAGGGTCTGGGGACCAAATGAGGTCTACCTCCTCCTCTTAGCCAGGACTAGGACCTCAGAAGGTGAAACTGGGCCTTGGGACCTTGCCCGTTCTTATCAGAAGAGAAAATAACATTTCCTGGTAGAGAGATTTACAGGAACTTCATTAACTGACTATGACCTGACTTCTAGAACAAAGGATGTGACCCCAAAGGATGTGATAACTAACCACACCCCTCCTCACCTTTCCTATAAAAGAGATTTGAGGAAAGCTTTTGGGGTTTTAAGGCATGAGCCATCCTTCTTGCATCTCCTCCATAAACCTTCTTCTGTTCCAAAGTCTAAAATTTCAGAATTGTTGGCCTCTCTGTGCATCAGGCACATGGATGTGCATTTCAGTAACATAATGAGAAACAGTTAAAGGAACAAGGTCCGGCTGGCTCCAGATATTTGACAGGCTATAAGCTGAAAGAGGCTTGTTCTATTAATAGGAGTCTCAGAAGACAGAAACTATAGGGAGAGAGATTTGAGTTCAACATGAAAAAGGTCACTGTAACAATCAGAATCACCCAGAAAAATGGAATGAGTAGTGTCTGTGGCAAGTTTCTTGTCACAGGAAGTACAAATGCTTTACTATCAACCATTAGAATATTTATAAGCAATTCATACATGGATTTATAAGAAGAAGGGCAGCTAATTATATAAAAGCACCTCGCATAGTGTCTGAAATAGGAGATATTCAGTAGGTATTATGCCTTTCCTTCTTGTTTCCTTACTGCGGGATCGAATTAATCTATACAAGGTAGCAACCCTTTGAAAAATATTCTGCCAATCACTTACCATGTATTTATGAAGCCAAGACACAGATAGAGGGCTTGCTGACTCCTGATTCTGAACTGCCAATTCATATTTTTGGTTGTTTTAAGAATATTCATGGTATAAGATCTCAATCTCCTGGAATCAAACTTTGAAGCCACAAAAATCTCCTGATTCTATGGCAGAATGTAAGCTACTACAAACATTCTTACATATTCATTTCTAGGACACATTCAAAAATGGCAATTTCAAGCGACAACTTATAACTCTATGAAATTCTACAATTCACTAGAAATCTACTGGATGAAGAATAACATTTCAACTAAAATGCTGTACATTTATACTTCAAATTTTATACTAGAAAAAACTGTCCAACTACTCTGACTAATGTAAAACTTTAGAAAAGATTGAAAACACACCAAACACAGGATTTCCAGCTAGCTGAGGGCAATGGAAGCGGCCTAAATCTCTATATCCTCAAAATAAATACCAATAAACAAGAAGAACAAATAAAACTGCACAAAATCATACCCTCAGCATAACTAGACAAAAGAAAACACAAAACTTCAAATTACCTATAAGTGGAAAAAAGATAAAGTGGAAAAGTAACCAAATATCTGCCAGTAACTTCCACAGTAACAGCTCTCACTTCCACAGGAAGCCTTTAGGGAAGAAGGACAGTCTGAAAATACTTCAGAGGAAAGGAGTGGGGAGTTAGTGGCAGGCTTACAATTGCTCTGAAACTACCACCCAGAAGAGAAAGATTCCCCCTAAGAATGAAACACTTGTGGAAAAAAGTTGAAATGTTGCTGCAAAAAGTGAAAAAAATGTTGCAATAGATCAAATCATGACTATAGGGAAGGGTGAGAAAAGTAGAGGAGATCCATGGTGATAATCTTTTGAAAGAATTAAAGGACACTTTCTCAACACCATTTAAAGAAAGAAAGGAAGGAAGGAAGAAACAAAGACAAATGAAGGAAAAAACAGAGGGGAGAGAGAGAGAAAGAAAGGAAGGAAGGAAAGAAAAAAGAGAAAGAAATATATATATATAATATACATATATATGAGAGATACATATTAAATATATGAGACTCTGAAGCCAGAATGAAAAGGAAAGGAGAAAAGGAAGGATATAACCATCTGAATGCAGAGTTCCAAAGAATAGCAAGAAGAGATAAGAAAGTCTTCCTCAGTGATCAATGCAAAGAAATAGAGGAAAACAACAGAATGGGAAAGACTACAGATCTCTTCAAGAAAATTAGAGATACCAAGGGAAAATTTCATGCAAAGATGGGCTCAATAAAGGACAGAAATGGTATAGACCTAACAGAAGCAGAAGATATTAGGAGAGGTGGCAAGAATACACAGAAGAACTGTACAAAAAAGATCTTCATGACCCAGATAATCACGATGGTGTGATCACTCACCTAGAGCCAGACATCCTGGAATGTGAAGGCGAGTGAGCCTTAGAAAGCATCACTATGAACAAAGCTAGTGGAGGTGATGGAATTCCAGTTGAGCTATTTCAAATCCTGAAAGATGATGCTGTGAAAGTGCTGCCTCAATATGCCAGCAAATTTGGAAAACTCAGCAGTGGCCATAGGACTGGAAAAGGTCAGTTTTCATTCCAATCCCAAAGAAAGGCAATGCCAAAGAATGCTCAAACTACCACACTCATCTCACATGCTAGTAAAGTAATGCTCAAAATTCTCCAAGCCAGGCTTCAGCAATACGTGAACCATGAACTTCCAGATGTTCAAGCTGGTTTTAGAAAAGGCAGAGGAACCAGAGATCAAATTGCCAACATACGCTGGATCATGGAAAAAGCAAGAGAGTTCCAGAAAAACATCTATTTCTGCTTTATTGACTATGCCAAAGCCTTTGACTGTGTGGATCACAATAAACTGGGGGAAATTCTGAAAGAGATGGGAATACCAGACCACCTGACCTGCCTGTTGAGAAACCTATATGCAGGTCAGGAAGCAACAGTTAGAACGGGACAGGGAACAACAGACTGATTCCAAATAGGAAAAGGAGTACATCAAGGCTGTATATTGTCACCCTGCTTATCTTCTATGCAGAGTACATCATGAGAAACGCTGGGCTGGAAGAAGCACAAGCTGGAATCAAGACTGCTGGGAGAAATATCAATAACCTCAGATATGCAGATGACACCACCCTTATGGCAGAAAGTGAAGAGGAACTAAAAAGTCTCTTGATGAAAGTGAAAGAGGAGAGTGAAAAAAGTTGGCTTAAAGCTCAACATTCGGAAAACTAAGATCATGGCATCTGGTCCCATCACTTCATGGGAAATAGATGGGGAAACAGTGGAAACAGTGAGACTTTATTTTGGGGGGCTCCAAAATCACTGCAGATGGTGACTGCAGCCATGAAATTAGAAGACGCTTACTCCTTAGAAGGAAAGTTATGACCAACCTAAATAGCATATTGAAAAGCAGAGATATTATTTTGCCAACAAAGTTCCATCTAGTCAAGACTATGGTTTTCCAGTGGTCATGTATGGATGTGAGAATTGGACTGTGAAGAAAGCTGAGTGCCAAAGAATTGATGTTTTTGAACTGTGGTGTTGGAGAAGACTGTTGAGAGTTCCTTGGACTGTAAGGAGATCCAACCAGTCCATTCTAAAGGAGATCAGTCCTGGGTGTTTTTTGGAAGGAATAATGCTAAAGCTGAAACTCCAGTACTTTGGCCACCTCATGTGAAGACCTGACTCACTGGAAAAGACCCCGATGCTGGGAGGTATTGGCGGCAGGAGGAGAAGGGGATGACAGAGGATGAGATGGCTGGATGGTATCACCAACTCGATGGACGTGAGTTTGAATGAACTCCGGGAGTTGGTGATGGACAGGGAGGCCTGGTGTGCTGCAGTTCATGGGGTCGCAAAGAGTCGGACATGACTGAGCGACTGAACTGAACTAAACTGAAGCCAGAATTGTACTTAATAGTATAATAACATCTCCTACAACGGATTGTTGTGAGAATTGGATGAGATAATATGGGTATGGAAATTTATTCATTCATTCATTAAAAAAACAGTTATTGAACATTTAAATATCCTAGAGACTGTAGAAAAAAAGAGGAGAAAAACCCTTTCTTCTGGCCAGATTACATGCCAACCACTGTTGCTAGGTGGATGGATTGAAGGTAAACAAAACAAACATAATTTCTAATTTCAAACAAGTTTATAAGAGAAATAAGGAACACAAAAATTAAACCAGTAAAACCACACACAATAAATATATGAATATAAATAGTGCTAATGCTATGAAGGAAAGCAATAGGAAGCTATCTATGAAGAAGAATAACAGGAGGGATCCACTTTAATTAGAATGATGAAGAAAAGGGCCTCTAAGATTAATTAATTACAGAATACCTGTTCTATGCCAGGCACTCTTCTAAGTAACAGTCAAAGAGCAGGGAATAAAACAAACAAAAATCAGTGGAGCCCTTACAAAGAGCTGACAAATGAAGAGAAGTTAATGGCAAAGAAGAGGAAAGATATACCCATCTGAATGCAGAGTTCCAAAGAACAGCAAGGAGAGATAAGAAAGCATTTCTCAGCGATCAATAAAAAGAAATAGAGGAAAATAATAGAATGGAAAAGACTAGAGATCTCTTCAAGAAAATTAGAGATACCAAGGGAACATTCCATGCGAAGATGGGCTCGATAAAGGACAGAAACGGTAAGGACCTAACAGAAGCAGAAGATATTAAGAAGAAGTGGCAAGAATACACAGAAGAACTACACAGAAAAGATCTTCATGACCCAGAAAACCACAATAGTGTGATAACTCACCTAGAGCCAGACATCCTGGAATGTGAAGTCAAGTGGGCCTTAAGAAGCATCACTATGAACAAAGCTAGTGGAGGTGATGGAATTCCAGTTGAGCTATTTCAAATCCTAAAAGATGATGCTGTGAAAGTGCTACACTCAATATGCCAGCAAATTTGGAGGATTCAGCAGTGGCCACAGTACTGAAAAAGGTCAGTTTTCATTCTAATCCCAATAAGGCAATGCAAAAGAATGTTCAAAGTACTGCACAATTGCACTCATCTCACATGCTAGCAAAGTAATGCACAAAATTCTCAAAGAGAGGCTTCAATAGTATGTAAACCAAGTACTTTCAGATGTTCAAGCTGGATTTAGAAAAGGCAGAGGAACCAGAGATCAAATTGCCAACAACCATTGCATTGTAGAAAAAGCAACAGAGTTCCAGAAAAACATCTATCTCTGCTTTATTTACTACACAAAAGCCTTTGACTGCCTGGATCACAACAGACTGGAAAATTCTGAAAGAGATGGGAATACCAGACCACCTGACCTGCCTCCTGAGAAACCTGTATGCAGGTCAAGAAGCAACAGTTAGAACTGGACATGGAACAATACACTGGTTCCAAATTGGGCAAGGAGTACGTCAAGGTTGTATATTGTCACCTTGCTTATTTAACTTATATGCAGAGTACATCATGTGAAATGCTGGGCTGGATGAAGCACAAGAAGGAATCAAGATTGCCGGGAAAAATATCAGTTACCTCAGATATGCAGAGGACACCACACTTCTAGCAGAAAGCAAAGAGGAACTAAAGAGCCTCTTGATGAAAGTGAAAGAGGAGAGTGAAAAAGCTGGCTTAAAATGCAACATTCAAAAAATGAAGATCATGACATCCAGTCCCATCACTTCATGGCAAATAGATAGGAAAACAATGGAAACAATGAGACACTTTATTTGCTTGGGCTCCAAAATCACTGCAGACGATGACTGCAGCCATGAAATTAAAAGGCACTTGCTCCTTGGAAGAAAAGCTATGACAAATCTAAACAGCATACTAAAAAGCAGAGACATTACTTTGCCGACAAAGGTCTGGCTAGTCAAATCTATAGTTTTTCCAAGAGTCATGTATAGACATGAGAGTTGGACCATAAAGAAAGCTGAGAACTGAGTAATTGATGCTTTTGAACTATGTTGTTGGAGAAGAGTCCCTTGGACTGCAAGGAGATCAAACCAGTTAATCATAAAGGAAAACAGTCCTGAATATTCATTGGATGGACTGATGCTGAAGCTGAAGCTCCAATACTCTGGCCAGCTGATGAGGAGAGCTGGCTCATTGGAAAAGACCCTGATGCTGGGGAAGATTGAAGGCAGGAGGAGAAAGGGACGACAGAGGATGAGATGGTTGGGTGGCATCACTGACTCGATGGACATGAGTTTGAGCAAGCTCCGGGTGTTGGTGATGGACAGGGAAGCCTGGTATGCTGCAGTCCATGGGGCCGCAGAGTCAAACAAGACTGAGCGACTGAACTGACTGAACTGTGGACTTCAATTCTGGTTGGAAGAGACATTCATGAAATAAGAAAATATATATAGCCTGATTTTTATAAGCGCTATATAAAATGATAAAGCAGAAGATAGAGGATAGGTAATTCCAGGAATGAGGGTGATGAAAGAAAGCAAAAGATGACATTTGAGCAAAGACCTGACGGAAGTAAGAAAGTTAGCACTGATATCTTAGGGTACAGTGTTTCAGAAGTTGAAATAGCAAGCTAAGGCCCTGCATGAAGTAGCAATGTGCTTACTGTGTTTGAGGTTGGGGCAGAGAGGTGAAAGAAAAAAAATGGTAGGAGATGAAGTCAGAGATAATGAGGGTGGAAGGTCAGGTCATATAGAAGTTTGCAGGCCATAATAAGATCTGAAGGTTTCAATCTGAGTGTAGTAAGAACACAATAGAGTTTTGAGCAGAGGAATGAAATGATCTAGTTTATATTTGGAAAGCACTGATCTGGAAAAAAGAAAAAATTGACTGTACAGGTGCATGTGCAGAAGCAGAAAAACCATTTAGGAGACTCCTATACTCCAGGTGAGAAATTATGATAGTCTGCACTACAGAATTGGGGGAAATGTAGAGAAACATTTCCATTTCTCATATTTATAGATATTCTGAGAAATGAGTAAAAAGGTTTGCTGATATATTGAATATTGAATACAAGAGAAATGAAAAATGGCTTTAAGATTTTTGGTCATAGGTTCCAGAAAGACAGAGTTATCATTTTCTGGATAGGAAAAACTTAAGGAGGAAACAACAGGGAAGGTGGAAGTTCAAGGAGACAATTAGTATTTCAGTTTCAGACCTATCAAATTTGAAAGATCTATTAGACATCCAAGCAGAAATACTTCTGTAAAGTGTTGTAGATATAAGAGTTTATTTTTTTTAAGACCTAAACCATGAAAAGAGTTGACCTTGAAAGAATAAAGAGCACTGTAGCTAAAGAAAACATAAGACTGTGGTACAAGGAATAAGTTTGGCTTATTGAACACACTGAAAGGCCAGTGAGCTTACATATGGGAAGACCAGACAGCAGGAATTAAAACAAGAAATGCTTTTTAAACAGTCTCACTGTAACACAGTAATTTATAATATTAATACATATTTTGGCACCTGAATGCTATAGACTTAATTGTGTCCCCTCAGAATTCATTTGTTGATGCCCTAACAACCAATGTGATGGTACTTAGAGATGGGTATTCGCAGAGGTATAATAATTATGGTGGATGAGGTCATGAGCGTGAGACTCTCCAGACAGGATTATGCCCTTATAAGAATCCTTAAAAAAAGAACGCAAAGAATTTTCTCTCTCCCTCTGTCTCTGCACCCACATGAAAGAGCAGGTCATGTGAATACACTGTGAGATGGAGGTCACCTATGACCCAAGAAAAGAGGCTTCGGTATAATATAAACCCTATCATACATCTTGATTTTATACCTCCCGGCCTCTAGAACTATAAGAAATAAATTTCCTTGTTTGAGCTACCCGGTCTACGGTATTTTCTATATCAGCCCAAGCAGACTAACACAGTGGAAATGGAATTATACTGAACAAAAATGTAAAACATGTGAATGGCTTTGGAACCATTCTAATTCCAAAGTCTGGAACACTGCTAGCGAAAAAGACTGAAGTGCCTTGAAGAAACCAAAGAAACTTTGAGGATTCTGCAGATGAGAGTTTACAAAAGAACAAAATCGTCCTGAAAACTGAAGAAAAGGAGACCCCTGTTATAATAGAAGCAGAAATTATAATAATACTATTACCAAAAGTTATGTAGAAAATAGATAATAAACAAAATATTGAAACTGCCACATGATTGATTCTTGCTGCTTATAGTAAAATTCTATAATGCTATATTGCATCATAAAGGACTATTAAACAAAAACAATCCAGGACTTCATAGTTTCGAAAATTCTCAGCCTCTCAAAGGGGTAAAAGATGCTAAAATTAACAAATAGTCCTTGAGCGAAGATCAAAGCCAATGCACTGCCAGAAAAACACGGTCCAAAAATGAAGCTCAGGTTGTGACAAATCTTTTAAGACTCAGAAAAATCAAAGATGATGCCTCAGAATACTTTTCATACAGAAAAAAAGCTCTCTAAAGAGAAAAGAGCTGTGTCTCACAATTCCTCTCAAAGGACTGCTAAGAAGTTTTTGAAGGTTGCCCTTCAGCCATCTCAGAAAGGACCCAAAGAGATTTTGCAGGTGTAATTTGTAGACAGGAGAACCAAACAAGTTTTTACAATAAAAAGGAAAGCCACAAAGTTTTTAAGATAAAAATTATCTACAGAGAGGATTCTTGGGTGTTAGCATTCTATTTTTGACCTGGGAGGTAAATTAGGTTACAGATACGGGCTTTGGGAGAATTCACTAAGCTGTATATTTATGTTGCGTGCATTTCTCTGACTTAAGTTTTACTATACAACAACACTGGAAGAAGCACAAGCTGGAATCAAGATTGCCGGGAGAAATATCAATAACCTCAGATATGCAGATGACACCACCCTTATGGCAGAAAGTGAAGAGGAACTAAAAAGCCTCTTGATGAAAGTGAAAGAGGAGAGTGAAAAAGTTGGCTTAAAGCTCAACATTCAGAAAACTAAGATCATCACATCTGGTCCCATCACTTCATGGGAAATAGATGGGAAACAGTGGAAACAGTGTCAGACTTTATTTTGGGGGCTCCAAAATCACTGCAGATGGTGACTGCAGCCATGAAATTAAAAGACGCTTACTCCCTGGAAGGAAAGTTATAACCAACCTAGATAACATATTCAAAAGCAGAGACATTACTTTGCCAACAAAGGTCCGTCTAGTCAAGGCTATGGTTTTTCCACTGGTCATGTATGGATGTGAGAGTTGGACTGTGAAGAAAGCTGAGTGCCAAAGAATTGATGCTTTTAAACTGTGGTGTTGGAGAAGACTCTTGAGAGTCTCTTGGACTGCAAGGAGATCCAACCAGTCCATCGTAAAGGAGATCAGTCTTGGGTGTTCATTGGAGGGACTGATGCTGAAGCTGAAACTCCAATATTTTGGCCACATCATGCGAAGAGCTGACTCACTGGAAAAGACCCTGATGCTGGGAGGGGTTGGGGGCAGGAGGAAAAGGGGAAGACAGAGGATGAGATGGCTGGATGGCATCACCGACTCAATGAACATGAGTTTGAGTGAACTCCGGGAGTTGGTGATGGACAGGGAGGCCTGGCGGGCTGCGATTCGTGGGGTCGCAAAGAGTCAGACAGGACTGAGCGACTGAACTGAACTGAACTGGACACAACAACAAATTTCACATTTTTTAAAAATGCTGGGTTCAGTCACCACCATGATTCCTTGATTCTTTGAGTCTGCATGTGAACATGTGAAATTTGAGACATCTGTTACACACACAAGCAGAGATGTGAAGATGAAAACTGGATATGTATAGACTCCATCATTGACTATCCTAAGTTTGCCCCCCACAACAAATGCATTACCTTGTTTTATTTTCTTCACAGCTACTAATTATTATTTGAAATTATCTTTATTTTGTTCATATGCTACTATCTCCCCCTACTAGAAATTTAAGCAAATACCACACATCTCACCTGCTTATTTTGTTGCTTGAGAGTGACTTCATTGATATCCCTAATTCTTTTTCCCTTTATGATCTGACTTTGCAGTTTCCTACCTTTAAAAAAATAGAGTATATTTCACACTCCCTTGATTCCAAGTTTTTCATATGACTTGCTTTGGTCAAGTCTCAAAATGCCTTGCATGTTATAGATTACTCTCTTCTGCTTCTGTTGTGACTATGAAAAGGACATGCCAGAGGTGGCCCTCTGGTCCGAAGAAGAGGATGAGATACCCAGCCAAACAGGAGTAAAACAGAGCCTCCAACCAACCTACACTCATATGATCAACCCAGACAAAAAGAGCTGAGCATGACTGAGACCCACTGCTGCTGCTGCTGCTAAGTCACTTCAGTCATGTCCAGCTCTGTGCGACCCCATAGATGGCAGCCCACCAGGCTCCCCCGTCCCTGGGATTCTCTAGGCAAGAACACTGGAGTGGGTTGCCATTTCCTTCTTCAATGCATGAAAATGAAAAGTGAAAGTGAAGTCACTCAGTCATGTCTGACTCTTAGCGATCCCATGGACTGTAGCCCACCAGGCGCCTCCGTCCATGGGATTCTCCAGGCAAGCATACTGGAATGGGTTGCCATTTCCTTCTCCATAGATCCACTGATTCCCAGTCAATCTACAAACTTGTAAACTTTGATAATAATCATTATTCAATAATAACTGAATTTGGGAGTAGTTTGTTACACAGCAATAAGTAATTGATATGCAGAGTTCCAAAGAATAGCAAGGAGAGATAAGAAAGCCTTCTTAAGTGAACAATGCAAAGAAATAGAGGAAAACAATAGAATGAGAAAGACTAGAAATCTCTTCAAGAAAATTAGAGATACCAAGGCACTATTTCATGCAAAGATGGGCACAATAAAGGACAGAAATTATAAGGACCCAATAGAAGCAGAAGAGATTAAGAAGAGGTGACAAGATTATATATAGGAACTGCATTAAAAAGAAAAGGTGTTAATGACCTGGATAACCACAGTGGTGTGGTCACTCACCTAGAGCCAGATATCATAGAGTGTGAAGTCAAGTAGGCCTTAGCTAGTGGAGGGGATGGAATTCCAACTGAGCTATTTCAAATCCTAAAGATGATGCTGCAAAAGTGCTGGACTCATTGCCAGCAAATTTGGAAAACTCAGCAATGGCCACAGAACTGGATAAGATCAATTTCATTCCAGTCCTAAAAAAGGGCAATGCCAAAGAACGTTCAAACGAAACCAAAATTACACTCATTCCACACACTACCAAGGTAATGCTCAAAATCCCTCAAGCTAGGCTTCACCTTTACGTGAACTAAAAACTTCCAGACGTAGAAGTTGGATTTAGAAAAGGCAGAGGAACCAGAGATCAAATTGCCAACATCCGCTGGATCATGAGAAAAGCAAGCGAATTCAAAAAAAACATCTACTTACGCTTCACTGACTATGCTAAACCCTTTGACTGTATGGATCACAAAAAAAAACTGTGGAGAATTGTTAAAGATATGGGAATACCAGAACACCTTACCTGTCTCCTCAAAAATCTGTATGCAGGTCAAGAAGCAACAGTTAGAACTGAGCATGGAACAACAGATTGTTTCAAAACTGGGAAAGGAGTACATCAAGGCTCTATACTGTCACCCTGCCTATTTAACTTATTTTCAGAGTACATCATGCAAAATGAGGGCCTGGATGAAGCACAAGCTGGAATCAAGATTACCAGGAGAAATATCAAAAACCTCAGATATGCAGACGACACCACCTTAATGACAGAAAATGAAGAGGAATTCAAGAGCCTTTTGATGAAGGTAAAAGAAAGTGAAAAAGTTGGCTTAAAATTCAACATTCAGAAAACAAAAATATGGCATCCAGTCCCATCACTTCATGGCAAATAGATGGGGAAAAAGTAGAAGCAGTAATAGGTTTCATTTTCTTGGACTCCCAAAATCACTGTGGATGGTGACTGCAGCCATGAAATTAAAAGACAATTGCTCCTTGGAAGAAAAGCTATGAAGAACCTAGATAGTGTATTAAAAAGCAGAGGCACTGCTTTGCCAAAAAGGTCCACATATTCAAAGCTATGGTTTTTCCAGTAGTCAGGTACAGATGTGAGAGTGGGACCATAAAGAAGGCTGAGTGTTGAAGAATTGATGCTTTCGAACTGTGGTACTAGAGAAGACTCTTGAGAATCCTTTAGACAGCAAGATCAAACCAGTCAATCCTAAAGGCAATCAACCCTGAATATTCATTGAAAGGACTGATGCTGAAGCTAAAGCTCCAATACTTTGGCCACCTGATGCAAAGTGCCAATTCATGAGAAAAGACCCTAATGCTAGGAAAAACTGAGGGCAAAAGGAGAAGGAGGGAACAGAGGACAAGATGGTGGGATGGCCCATTGACTCAACGGACATGAGTTTGAGCAAGCTCCAAGAGATAGTGAAGGACAGGCAAGCCTGGCGTGCTGCAGTCCATGGAGTTGCAAAGTATCAGACACAACTGAGCGATCAAACAACAGTACTTCTATATTTCAGTGCCTAGAACAATGCCTGCAATACAGTAAGAGCTAAATATTTTAAATAAATTATTTAATTCAAAAGGAAATGGACAGGGAATAGCCAAAGAGGTAAGGAAAATCAGAATGAGGTGGCACAAATGCCAAGAGAAGAATATGTTTTAAGAAAGAAGTGATCAAAAGGGTCTAATGGTGCTGAGGTCTATTAAAACAGTATTAAGCAGTATTTACTTCCTACGGCAATGTGGCGATCAGTGCTAGCACTGAGAAAGAGGGGAAGCCAGACTGGAATAAACAGAATTTAAAATGGTAACAAATAGCTACAAGGAAGAAAATTCCCATGGCCCCAAACTGTCAGTCTCCTCTATGCCATCCTACCATTCTTCCTTGAAGATTTCTTTCCTTTCTGATTACTTGATCTTGGTCATCAAACCTACAGTATTTTTCCTGCAAAGAATAGGAATGTTGTACTTTCAAGCACAGCTGTTTTCTTTCTCATCTCACAGAACACAGGGTCATATGATAAAAAATAAAAATTGAAAAAAACAACTCTTTCTGCACTACCCCATGTTTTAACTAACTGGCTAATGCAGATCAATCACTGATCATCAGTCAAAAAGCTAGGATGCTCACCTACAAAATAAAAATCAACTATGCAATTTAATTCTCCCAAAACATTATGTGACTTCCCTGGTAGTTCAGCAGTTAAAAATTCGCCTTTCAATGCAGAGGACAAGGGCTCAATCCCTGGTCTGGGGAGAGTCCACATGGCATGGGGCAGGCAAACCCATGTGCCACAAATACTGAAGATTCACATGCCCCAGAACCTATGCTTCACAAAACAAGAGAAGCCATCTCAGTAAGAACCCTGTACACTGAACTAGAGAGTAGCTCCTACTTGCCAAAACAAGAAAAAGCCCATGAAGCAAAGAAGACACCGTGTAGCCAAAAATAAATAAATTAATTAAATTTAATTTAAAATAAAACACTATGGATTGACAAATGATGATGGACTCCTGATGGATTCAAGTACTGAGAATACTGTACTCAGAACTGATAAGCCTCAATTTATAGTCCATGGTGGAAGATTTATGTTATTTTTCCTACTCCAGTGTCTTGTTTTGGAACATCCAAGGTATTTCCAATATGATGTCATTTGTATAAATACTTTACAACTAAATTCAACAAAAACTATTTCAACTTAATTGAAAAACCATATCATATTTTATACAAACTGGCATCCTCCACAGTTCCTTAATAAATACGTGTATATAACTAAAAATAAGCCTTAAAGTTTTTTAACATACCATATTTTTCCATGTGCTCTTTTCCAGCATACCCAAACATCTGAGGAGCAACTGGGTGGGCAGATAATCCATACTTATTGATCAGGACTTCAATATGTTTATCAAGTGGATTAGTCCTATTTGGAGTCTAAGAGAGGAGAAAAAAAAATTTTAATAAGTACTCAACATGATACGTATCTCTTTCAACTATTACAGTGTTTAAGACATTTGTTAATTAGAAGTGTGGAGTAAGCCAAAAATTGACAGTATGACTAAAATCAGTCACTCAATTAAAAATAAATAATTTTTAAGTAAAAAAAAAAAGAAACATATATAAAGAATCCCATTATGTGCAAATAACTGCTCAATGTTCTGGGGATAAAACAATAAACAAAACAGATAAATTCCCTGCTCATCTAGCATTCGTATTTGAAGGAAGAGGGAACAGAAAGTAATGAGGATGAAAATGATTAAAATATAAATAATAATGCTATAACAAACTCAAATAAAGGGATAAAGATTGAAGGTGGGAAGTGGTATGTTACAGAAAATAGTCTAAGGAGATAAAATTGATAAAGTGACATTTCAGCAGGGATGTGAAGGAGTACGAGTAAGTTATTTGGTTAAGTTGGGGAGAGGAGCATTCTAGGCAGACAGAACAGCAAGAACAAAGTCCCTAAGGCAGGAGCAGGTTTTGGCATCTGAGAAAAAGTGAATCACGATTAGAATAAAGTTGATACTCAGAGTGCAATTACATCTGTTTCCATGGCTCTAGAATAGAGAAACACAGTTCCCACTGCAAATATTTTACAAAGGGGAGGCTGTTTCTTGCCAGTTTACCTACTAGACCATGAACACCCAGAAGATATGAATTCTTCATATACTTCTGTATATGTATCCAGTGCCTAGCATTTGCCCTGCTATATAGTTAACATTCCATAAATAACTGTTGAATGAAATTAATGAACTTTTTTTGAGGTCCAAAAAGAGGTTCTAAAGCAAATGCTATGAAAAAATTAAGTAGACATATGAAAAGACATCTTTCCATATGTCTACTTACTAATTATTAATAATTACTAATTATACATTACTAATTATTACTAATAATTAGTAATAATACCATTAATTATTAGAGAAATGCAAATCAAAACTGTAATGAGGTACCACCTCACACTGGTCAGAATGGCCATCATTAAAAAGTCTACAAATAACAAACTCTGAAGAGGCTGTGAAGAAAAGGGTACCCTCATACCTATCCCCTGTTGGTGAAGATGTAAGTTGGTACAGCCACTATGAAAAACACTATGGAGGCATCTCAGAAAACTAAAGACAGAACTACCATATAATCCAGCAATTCCACTACTGGGAATATACCCAGACAAAACTATAATTCAAACAGACCCATGCACTACTATGTTCATAGCAGCATTCTTCAAACTCGAGAAAACATAGAAACAACCTCATGTCCACCCAAAGATGAATGAATCCAGAAGATGTGGTACAAATGTACGATGGGATACTACTCAGCCACAAAGACGTGTGAAATAATGCTATCTGCAGCAGCAACATGGACGTAACTACAGAATATCATACCAACTGAGGTAAATCAGAAAGAAAAGAAAAACACTATGATTCCACTTATATGTGGAGTAAAAACTATGGTGCAATGAGCCTACCTACAAAACAGAAACAGATTCAAAGGACTAGAGGCCAAACTTGTGGTTGCCAAAGGGGAGGAGGGAGGGAGAGGGGTGGACTGGGAGTCTGGGGTTGGTAAACATTACGTTTACAGCAAGATCCTAATGTATGGCAGACAGAACTACATTCAGTATCCTGTGATCATAATGGAAGAGAACATAAAATAGAGTGTATATATGTGCATAATGGAGTCACTTTGCTGTGCAGCAGCGATCGGCAAAACATTATAATCAACTATGTGTGTGTGTTAGTTGCTCAGTCGTGTCCGACTCTTTGTGACCCCACGAACTATAGCCTGCCAGGCTCCTCTGTCCATGGAATTCTCCAGGCAAGAATACTGGACTGGGTTGCCATGCCCATCTCCAGGGGATCTTCCCAATTCTCCAATTTAAAAAAACTCAAAAAAAAAAGAAGATTAAGAGGGACTTCTCTGGTGGTCTAGTCACTAAGACTCCACACTCCCAATGCAAGGGGGCCAACTTTCATCCTGCCAACTACAAACTGGCACTTCCAAAAGCATTTGTCAGCAACTGAACGACAATAACAAAGGCATTTGCCATCTGTCTCTGTGGAGGCTGAGCCTGTGCTGCTGCATTTCCCTAGAGGGAGCTCAGGGTGCGGTGGGGCACTCTGTGCTCCAGAGAAGCTGGTAGAACAGATGTTTATACAGTTAGATCTTTTCAGATGACCCCAGTCTTTGTACCTCTTCACATCGAGAAAAGCACTGAGTCCCTTCAGGGTGACATCAGCTCCTTCCGACCAGCAAAAAACCTTTTATAAAGTAAGCGCTTGACTGCATTGAACTCCCACTTCACCGAAATCATATATTGACCTTGTCTGACTGCCTCTTTGGAGCAGTCTCTCAGAGCTATCTGAGGTACCCCTTCCTGGGCTGCAGTCCTGATTTTGCCCCAAATAAAACTTAACTCAAAACTCTCACATTGTGCATCTTTTTAGTCAACAACCCCTAGTCAGGGAACTAAACTCCACATGCCCTAACGAAAAGAGCCCACACACCATAAAGAAGATCAAAGATGTGAGGAGAAGGGGACGACACAGGATGAAATGGCTGAATGGCATCACCGACTTGATGGACATGAGTTTGGGTAAACTCCGGGCGTTAGTGATAGACAGGGAGGCCTGGCGTGCTGTGGTTCACGGGGTCGCAAAGAGTCGGACATGACTGAGCACTGAACTGAACTGCACTGATGCATACATATGGTCTTCTCAGGTTTCCCAGTGGTTAGGAATCCGCCTGCCAATGCAGAAGACCCAGGAGATGAGGGTTTGATCTTTGGTTCAGGAAGAATCCCTGGAGGAGAAAGTGGCAAGCCACTCCAGTATTCTTGCCTGGAAAATTCCATGGACAGAGGAGCCTGACAGGCAGGCTACATTTCATAGGGTCGCAAAAAGTTGGACACAACCGAGTGACTCAGCACACACGCATGCATACATAGGCAATCTCATTCTTCAGCTTTTGCGAGCTCTATTCATGGCAGTCAGATGGGCAAAGTTTTCTCATAGTATTATAACAATTCCAAAATAAAAATAGATGAGACTCACGCTTATTGCAAGGGCTCCCTTTTCCATCTTCTCAAACCCAAGAGCCAAGACACAATCCGCCAGACCTTGAAAGAAAATGTAATTATCTTGAAAAATTACATTTCTAGACTCAAACAAAATACCCTTAAATACTTCTATTTAAACAAGTATGTCAATGTATACAAAATGTAAAAACATAGTGCAGTCCTATAAAATTTGTAATAAGGGAAAAATTACAGAGAAAACTCCTATACACCTCTAGATACAAGGAAAAATCAATAAAGTATATACTTCCTCCTTTGATTTTGAGTGTTAATAAAACTTTTTATTAATGTGGAAATATGTTCCAATGAAGAACAAATACAAATAGCTAATTGTGAATTTTTAAACATTAAATAAAATTTAAAAAAATTTTAAAGAATCTTGATCAAAATCTCAACAGAACTATTTTTGGAAAGAGTGGGTATCTAAAAATGATGTTAATGTTCAAATGAACAGCAAAACAAGCAGGACTGCCAAAATTTTTCTTTAAAAAAAAGAAAAAAAATAATAACAAGGTAGGGGGCACAAGGGCTACTAGTATTATCTAACAGTGAGACATTATACAGCTCCAACAATTAGAACACCAAGTGAAAGTGAAAGTGAAGTCGCTCAGTCCCCACGGACTGTAGCCTACCAGCCTCATCCCTCCATGGGATTCTCCAGGCAAGAGTACTGGAGTGGGTTGCCATTTCCTTCTCCAGGGGATCTTCCGGACCCAGGGATCGAACCTGGGTCTCCTGCATTCCAGGAAGACACTTTAACCTCTGAGCCACCAGGGAAGCGTAGCAGAGCAATAATCAACAATGAGAAGAAAGGATAAAAGGCCTAATGAAGGAGCCTAGAACATTTGGAAATACAGACTATGATATATACCCAAGAGAACTGAAAACATGTGGCCACAAAAAAAGTTGTACACAAATGTTTATAGCAGGATTATTCATAAAAGCCAAAAAGTAGAAATAGCACAGTGTACATCAACTGATAAATGGGTAAACAAAATGTAGTATATTCACACAATGGATTACTATTTGGCCACAAAAAAGGATGCAGTACTGATACATGCTAAAATATGAATAACTGTGAAAATATTCCGGTAAATGCAAAAAGCCATAAAAGGTCATATATTATATGATTCCATTTATATAGTGTTCAGAATATGTAAATCCATAGAGACAGAAAGTAAATTAGTGGTTGCCAAGGGTTGTGGGGAGGGAGGAACGGGAAGTGACCGCTAATGGGTACAGCTTTCTTCTGTGGGTGATACAAATGTTCTAAGATTAAACAGTGCTGATAGTTGCATAAACCTGGGAACATACTAAAAACACTGAATTCTACACTTTTGTGCTTATATAATGTATACATCAAATTTTTTATTTTAAAAAATACATTAAAAAGCAATCCCTCTGAGGGTTGTATGGAGACATCATAAAAGAAGGGCAATAACCCCACATCTATTTAAGTACACTAGACAAATAGGCACTGCTCACCACCCTGAACCAGTTGCCGGGCCACAAACAAAGCAGTTGAGCCAGTAGAACAGTTATTGTTGACGTTGATTATAGGAATTCCAGTCAGTCCCAAACCGTGATAGATAGCCCTCTGCCCACTGGTAGAGTCACCTACATAGAAAAAATAAAATTATCTATGCAACATGAGAATTATGGAGCTGCAAAACAATATAACACTACATTATATTTTTCTAGTATTATGCCTTTGTCTAACATAAAACATGGACATCTTACTCAGAAACAGTTTCAGCATAAAGCACCACTTATTCTGCAAATACAAAAATTCTCAAAACATAGTATATATTTATGCACTTTATTTACATAACACAGAGGTAGGAAAGTAGAGAAATGACCAAGTAATAGCAAACAACTCAATCTGGGTAGGGTTACATGATAAAGGAAGCAATATTTCATGCATATTATCAGATATAAATCTCTGGATTATCAGGCAAATTTGGCCTTGGAGTACAAAATGAAGGAGGGCAAAGACTCTATTAATAGAGTTTTGCAAAGAGAATGCACTGGTCATAGCAAACACTGTCTTCCAAAAGCACGAGAAGACTCTACACATGGACATCACCAGATGGTCATTACCAAAATCAGACTGATTATATTCTTTGCCGCCAAAGATGGAGAGGCTCTATACAGTCAGCAAAAACCAGACCAGGAGCTGACTACGGCTCAGATCATGAACTCCTTATTGCCAAATTCAGACTTAAATTGAGGAAAGTAGGAAAAACCACTAGACCATTCAGGTATGACCTAAATCAAATCCCTTATGATTATACAGTGGAAGTGACAAATAGATTCAAGAGATTAGATCTGATAGACAGAGTGCCTGAAGAACTATGGGCAGAGGTTCCTGACATTGTACAGGAGGCAGTGATCAAGACCATCCCCAAGAAAAAGAAATGCAAAAAGGCGAAATAGTTGCCTGAGGAGGACTTACAAACAGCTGTGAAAAGAAGAGAAGCAAAAGGCAAAGGAGAAAAGGAAAGATTAGACCTATTTAAACGCAGAGTTCCAAAGAACAGCAAGGAAAGATAAGAAAGCCTTTCTCAGTGAACAATGCAAAGAAATAGAGGAAAACAATAGAATGGGAAAGACTAGAGATCTCTTCAAGAAAATTAGAGATACCAAGGGAACATTTCATGCAAAGATGGGCTCGATAAAGGACAGAAATGGTATGGACCTAACAAACAGGTGATATTAAGAAGAGGTGGCAAGAATACACAGAAGAACTATACAAAAAAGATCTTCATGACCCAGAAAATCATGATGGTATGATTCCTCACATAGAGCCAGACATCCTGGAATGAGAAGGCAAGTAGGCCTTAGGAAGCATCACTACGAACAAAGCTAGTGGAGGTGATGGAATTCCAGTTGAGCTATTTCAAATCCTAAAAGACGATGCTGTGGAAGGGCTGCACTCAATATGCCAGCAAACTTGGAAAACTCACAGTGTCCACAGGACTGGAAAAGGTCAGTTTTCATTCCAATCCCAAAGAAAGGCAATGCCAAAGAATGCTCAAACTGCCGCACAATTGCACTCATCTCACACACTAGAAAAGTAATGCTCAAAATTCTCCAAGCCAGGCTTCAACAGTATGCGAACCATAAACTTCCAGATGTTCAATCTGGAATTTTAAAAAGGCAGAGGAACCCGAGATCAAATTGCCAACATCCGCTGGATCATGGAAAAAGCAAGAGAGTTCCAGAAAAACATCTATTTCTGCTTTACTGATTATGCCATAGCCTTTGACTGTGTGGATCACAATAAACTGTGGAAAATTCTGAAAGGGATGGGAATACCAGACCACCTGACCTGCCTCCTGAGAAATCTGTATGCAGCTCAAGAAGCAACAATTAGAATTGGACATGGAACAACAGACTGGTTCCAAGTTGGGAAAGGAGTACATCAAGGATGTAAATTGTCACCCTGCTTATTTAACTTATATTCAGAGTACCTCATGAGAAACACTGTGCTGGATGAAGCACAAGCTGGAATCAAGACTGCCGGGAGAAATATCAATAACCTCAGATATGCAGATGACACCACCCTTATGGCAGAAAGTGAAGAGGGGCTAAAGAGTCTCTTGATGAAAGTGAAAGAGGAGAGTGAAAAAGCTGGCTTAAAATGCAACATTCAGAAAACTACGATCATGGTATCTGGTCCCATCATTTCAAGGCAAATAGATGGGGAAGCAATGGAAACAGTGACAGACTTTATTTTCTTGGGCTCCAAAATCACTGCAGATGGTGACTGCAGCCATGAAATTAAAAGACGCTTGCTCCTTGGAAGAAATGTTATGGCCAACCTAGATAGCATATTAAAAAGCAGAGACATTACCTGGGCAGCAAAGGTCTATCTAGTCAAAGGTATGGTTTTTCTGGTAGTCATGCATGGATGTGAGAGCTGGACCATAAAGAAAGCTGAGCGCTGAAGAATTGATGCTTTTGAACTGTGTTGTTGGAGAAGACTCTTGAGACTGCAAGGAAATCCAACCAGTCCATCCTAAAGGAAATCAGTCCTGAATATTCACTGGAAGGACTGATGCTGAAGCTGCAAAGAACTGACTCACTGGAAAAGACCTTGATGCTGGCAAAGATTGAAGGTGGGAAGGGAAGGGGACGACAGAGGATAAGATGGTTGGATGGCATCAACCGACTCAATGGATATGAGTTTGAGTAAAATCCGGGATTTGGTGATGGACAGGGAGGCCTGGCATGCTGCAGTCCATGGGGTCGCAAAGAGTCTGACACGACTGAGCCACTAAACTGAACTGAACTGAATAAATCTATTAAAACTAACTGATCAAAAGGCCATTTTTCTCTTCATATCAAAATTTCAAAAAGTTAAAAGATTCTGCATGCCAGGGTATTCCATAAAAATAATAATCCAAGTGGAATACACATTTGATTCTCTTTCCCAAGTAACACGGCCACCAAGGCAGACATGCTGGAGCAGCATGATGGAAACTCCTGAAGATACAGATGCTCTAGGAGTCTTCAAGGAAAACAGCAAGATTCAGGACCTCCTGTTCATACGCTGTGCATCTCTTTGAACTAGTAAATTTCCCTTTAAGAATTCTCTTGATACCTTGAAATCTCAAAAAAATAATCAGAGATACACATAAAGATCATTTACAGGAATGCTTACTATATTCTTTTATAAGTAAATAATTTAAAATGCCAACAAATACGATATCATTTCTACTGCTAAATAAACTGTAGTAAACCCTCAAGACTAGCATATCATGAAATAATTTAAAACGTGTAAAAAGCCTAAGAATATTCTAAATGGCTATTAAAAGAGGGTCAATTAAACAAATCATGATATATCTATTCAATGGAACACTATGGTATCATTAAAAGAGACCAAGGAAACTCTTTAAGAAATAACTGGAATAGTCACGAAGAACTACTAAGTTTAAAAAAAAAAAGTGAAATATAAAATAGTATGTATTTATGCTACCATGTGTCCAACAAAAGAAAGGGAGGGGTATTTATACACTCACATATATTTACTTTTACATGCATAAATCACCTATGAAAAGGTAGACTAAAAATTAATGTACACAGCACTACTATACACAAAATCGATAAGTAACAAGTATTTACTGTGTAACACAGGGAATGATATTCAACATCTATAATAACCTATAAAGTAAAATAATCTGAAAAAATATATATGTAACTGAATCACTTTCCTGTACATGTCAAACTAACACAATATTTTAAATCAAATACACTTCAATTAAAAAAAAACTAAAAAGAAATGAGTGAAATAGTCAGCAAAGGGAACCATAGACAAGGAGATAAGATTCAGGGTGAAACTTTCCACTATATAACCATCCACCTTTTTCTTGTATTTTTATGTCATGTAAATATTTAATCTATTCCAGAAAAAAAACTGAAAAGCATTAATGATAATGTGAAAGAAAACTGAACCACATGAGAAATACTGGATACAAAAAAATGAGAAAAACAGGTGACCAAAATGTATGTAACTAGGACCTAAATTTAAAAGGCAATTATGTGTGTATACATAATTCATTCATAATGCATTCACATACATTCGTCAAACTGAAGGATTTACACCAAAAAATTAATGGTAATAACATATGAATAATGAGATTACAGGTAACTTATTTTTTCTTGTGCTTTTACATGCAACATTTTTCTAATCAGAAAAAAATATGGAAAACATTTTATTAGACACAAAAATCAATAAAGGCAAATTTCAAAACAACAAAAAACAAAAATTTCTCATCTAAAAAATAATTACTTTTTCAAGGTAGTCATTTTTACATGAGTAATTTTTTTCTTTTTTAAAGATAAGTGTTTTAAATGTGTCCCCTTTATTGGCAACACAATAATGGTAAAATATATATGTGTAGTAAACTAGGCTGACACATAAGGAAATTCTAAAAACAATGAAAATAAGACCCTGAATTCTGAGTTTTGAGGGTTAAAATTCACAAATTCTTCTGTATTGTTTATGTAGTTGATGACAGACTTAGGTGAACAACTTTTAGAATATATGGTCTCCACGTACCATAAACATAGCCAACACATGCCTGCTCCACTGCAGAATAAGGGATCTGTGCATCCGCTAAAGCCTTCTGGCCTATAAAAACAAAACAGTTTCATCACATAGCACTTTAAGTGAGTGAAAATAAGTTTAGAGTCTTACCGGAGTAAATCTAACTCTAGCGTGTTGTTGCTGTTTAGTCGCTCTGTATCTCTAATTTAGTTGTTGTTTGTGTCCAATGCTCTGTGACCCCAAGTACTATAGCCCGCCAGGATCCTCCCAACACCTGTCTATGCGATTTTCCAGGCAATAATCTGGAGTGGGTTGTCATTTCCTCCTCCAGGGGATCTTCCCAACCCAGGGATCGATTCAAATGAACTCAGCCTCAGATCAAATCATCTAAGCCTTTCTATAAGTTATCTTACCTTTCAAAAGTTATCATTTGGAGGGAGCTTCAAGAGGGAGGGGATATATGTATACCTATGGCTGATTCATGTTGAGATTTGACAGAAAACAGCAAAATTCTGTAAAGCAATCATCCTTCAAAAAAAAAATTTTTTTAAAAAGTATCATTTCTTCCTCTAAGCTATTGTAACACTTTTCCACACCACCTTTTTGATATTTAACATTTCCTATTCTAACTGTACACCTAACTATAAATATATTAAACCCCAAGAGTCTTAGAGCTCCTTAATGGCAAGGTGTCTTATTCATTTCTGTCACTCTATCACTCCTCTAGAGGGCAAAATAAGATAGAATGTCAGTGCTGAGGAGAGGAACTGGGGGAGCACTCATATGGTCATCTTACAAAGCCAGGATCAAAAGATGACCCTGTCTATGGAACAAGAAAAGAAGCTTCAAGGAAGCTATCCAAAGGTGTAGAAACGACCACTGGAGGAATTGAGAAAAATTGTGAAAACAAGAAGAGGAGAGCGGAAGCTAGAGAAAAGGTTGACCTAAATCCTCATCTACCATAGTGAGAAACAAACAGATATCTAAAACTGATAAATCAAAAAGGAGAACAATTGTGGTGGAAAGAGTATTTAGAGACAGGGAGATAACCAACAGAAGAACTAAAGCCGAGACAGTTAAAAGAAGTTGCCCCAGAAGAGGTCTGGGAAGTATAAACCATCTGTGTGTGTGTGTGTGTGTGTGTGTCTCTGTGTCTCTGTGTCTGTGTGTGTGTGTGTGTGTGTGTTCTAACCAAATGAATGCATCACTTTAAAGATTTTTTAACTTAAGAAGATAAATGTATGATTGACCATGGGATCGGTTTAGTCAGATCAGCTTTCTTTTCCTGCTTAATGGGGAGCCAAAAAAAAAGAGCATTCTCATATGCTCCCAGTAAAACTAATAATGGTCTGAAAAATTATCTGACAAGACTGATAAAACTGTTTATATTCATTGCTCCAGTGAGTCTACTTCTAGGCTTTGTCCTCAAAAATAACTAGTGATGAGAACAAATATTTGTGTTCAGCAAGATATTCACTATAATTCTTCTAAAATATCAAAAAGCTGTAAAGCAAATATACAACAAAATTGATAGCATACTGTTATACAGAGTGAAGTAAGTCAGAAACACAAATATCATGTCTAAATGTGTATATATGGAATTTAGAAAAATGATACTGATGAACCTATTTGCAGGACAGGAATAGAGACTCAAACATAGAGAGCAGACTTATGGACACAGTGGGGGAAGGAGAGGGCCAGACGAACTGAGAGTGGTCTTGAAATATGCATGTGACTGTGTGTGAAACAGACAGCTAGCAGGGAGCTGCCGCACAGCACAGGGAGCTCAGCCTAGTATCCTGCGACAACCCAGCCAGGTGGGTCAGAATGGAGGGAGAAGGGAGGTTCAAGAGGCAGGGGGTATGTGTATGCTGGCACCCCACTCCAGTACTCTTGCCTGGAAAATTTCATGGACAGAGCAGCCTTGTAGGCTACAGTCCCTGGGGTCGCAAAGAGTCAGACACGACTGAGTGACTTCCCTCACTCATGGCTGTTTCATGCTGATGTATGACACAAACCAACAACATTGTAAAGCAATTATCCTTCAATTAAAAATAAACAATTAAAAAAAATTTTTAAATTATGGCATAAATATACAAAGAAATGTGTAAATTTAATTTTTTTCAATTTTGACAAGAGAAAAGCTTATAATAATACGTTTTAGAAATCATGATACATATTTAGAATATGATCCCAGAGAGCCATAGAAAAAATAAATATTAAAACAGAACAATATTAACAGTAGCTAGGCCTGGGTTCAGAGAAGGCAATGGCACCCCACTACAGTACTCTTGCCTGGAAAATCCCATGGACGGAGGAGCCTGGTAGGCTGCAGTCCACGGGGTTGCTTAAGGATCAGACACAACTGAGTGACTTCACTTTCACTTTTCACTTTCATGCATTGGAGAAGGAAATGGCAACTCACTCCAGTGAGCTTGCCTGGAGAATCCCAGGGACAGGGGAGCCTGGTGGGCGGGCTGCCATCTTTGGGGTCGCACAGAGTTGGACACGACTGAAGTGACTTAGCAGCAGCAGGCCTGGGTTACAAACTTTGTTTATATTATTATATATCTATGTTCCAATAAATAACATGCATTGCTCTTATAATTAGTAGGAGAGAATGAGTTATGGTGAAAAGGTATAAGTTTGAGCCTGTGCTCTGTCCTTCCTCTAAGCGGCCAAAGCATCTTGCACCTCCCATGGTCTATTCACCATGTATGTGAACTTGCCTTATTTTCCGTACTGGAGGGCAAAGGCTCTGAGATCTGTACACCAGACTTTGACTGAATCTTCCCAACTGACCGGGATGTACTCCTTAATCTTTGTTGAACATTTTCTCCTAACACCAGGTTGTCTTCATGTATTTTCAGATTTAAATCATTATTAAGTAAAAATGTTAAAGGGATTAGAACAAAGGAAGCACAGAAGTAACTATTAATATAGGAAACAGTTTCAAAGAGTTACATGGTGTTGCTTTACCACTTTGCATTTAGCTGCAGAGGAATTCCTAACCTTTCTCTGAGGGAAAGAAGATGGGCATGACTGTGTAGCAAAGAGTAAAAAGTCTCTAAATAATGTGACAGGACACAATTCTGCTGGTTGCGCTTCCCTCCACTCTATGCATTTAGGAAATAATGAGGGCGGAGAAGGCAGCAGAACCTCCTCCTAAACCAATTTGGAGAATTAGAGGGTAAGACTTCCGTTAAACCAATTCCCTTGCCTCAGCACCACAGCTGACAAGTAAGTTCAGAGGGCTGAGTACAAAATCATTTATAATATCTCAGGGACTTCCCTGCCAGGTCATGCTCAGATACACGTTCAACTAAACATGACTGATGTAGGCTTAAGGTGAACATACTCACCTAGAACTACATCAGATATGTGAACAGAGTTGCCCTTTTGCACTTCTTACCTCCCTCTCACTTCTCACAATTGGAACCAAGGGGTTTTTATAAAAACAAAGCTAAGTTCTAAAAGTGCATTCTATATAAACAATCCTTCTTTAAATTGAGTTTATTTTCCTAATAATGTCTGCAAAACAAGAAAATTGTAATCAGTAAACAGAGGCAATCAAGCTGAATTTCTTGTTATTAGATAATTCCAGAGGTAAATTCAAACTTAATAACTTCATCTCAACATTACCATCTTATAATCAAAATATTCTATCTATATGTTATTATAGTAACCACTTTTAACTAACAAAGGAACAGAACAAAAAATACATAGAAAAACTGATTAAAGCATTTCCTATTTCAAAGAAAAGTAGAAGCTGTTTGGAGACAATAGTAAAAAGGAGAAGATTTAACAACCAAACGATAAACACTGAGTGAATATTGTACACCTAGAGAATCAACATCAGCAAATCAAATCTCATGAACCTTCCTTTTGGGGGACAGAGATGCCCTGATTTCCTGTATAGCAAACACAGAGCTGCAAAATGGAGTTGAAATGAAATCTAATTTATGAACACTGAGTGCACAAGTACTTGGAAAGACAAGGAGTGTTTAATGAAAAATGACAATAATTTTTTCTGGGTTGCCTGGCAATAATCTGACAGGGAAAGGAGGAAGGGGAAGGCTTCACAGGAGAAAGACTGTACCTAAAGAACTTCATGGAACCACGAATTTTCCAAGGCTTCCATGTGTGGAAAGCCTTTGTTGTTCAGTCACTAAGTCACATCTGACTCTGTGACCCCATGGATTGCATTATTCCAGAATTCGCTGTCCCTCATTATCTCCCGGAGTTTGCTCAAATTCGTGTCCCTTGAGTCGGTGATGCTATCTACCATCTCATCCTCTGCCACCCTCTTCTCTGTTTGCCTTCAATCTTTCCCAGCATCAGGGTCTTTTCCAATCAGTCAGCTCTTCGCATCAGGTGGCCAAAGAATTGGAGCTTCAGCATCAGCATCAGTCCTTCCAATGAATATTCAGGACTTATTTCCTTTAGAATGGACTGGTTGGATCTCCTTGCAGTCCAAGGGACTCTCAAGAGTCTTCTCCAACACCACAATTTGAAAGCATCAATTCTTCAACGCTGAGCCTTCTTTATGGTCTCACACTCACATCCGTACGTGACTACTGGAAAAACCATAGCTTTGTCTATACAGGCCTTTGTCGGCAAAGCAATATCTCTGCTTTTTAATAGGCTCTCTACGTTTGTCATCGTTTTCCTTCCAAGGAGCAAGCGTCTTTTAATTTCATGGCTGCAGTGACCATCCGCAGTGATTTTTGGAGCCCAAGAAAATAAAATCTGTCACTGCTTTTACTTTTTCCCCTTCTATTTGCCATGAAGTGATGGGATCGGATTCCTTGATCTTAGTTTTTGAATGCTGAGTTTTAAGCCAGCTTTTTCACTCACCTCTTTCACCCTCATCAAGAGGCTCTTTAGTTCCTCTTCATTTTCTGCCAGTAGAGTGATATCATCTCTACATATATGAGATTGTTGATATTTCTCCTGGCAATGTTGATTTCAGCTTATGACTCATTTAGCCTGGCATTTCCCATGATATACTCTGCATATAAGTTAAATAAAATGAAGTGAAGTCACTCAGTCGTGTCCGACTCTTTGTGACCCCGTGGACTGTAGCCTACCAGGCTCCTCCGTCCATGGGATTCTCCAGGCAAGAATACTGGAATGGGTTGCCATTTCTTTCTCCAGGGGATCTTCCTGACCCAGGGATTGAACCCAGGTCTCCCGCATTGGAGGCAGACACTTTAACAGGATGACAATAAATAGCTTTGTCACGCTCCTTTCCCAATTTGAACCAATCCGTTGTTCCATGTAAGGTGCTAACTGTTGCTTCTTGACCTGCATACAGGTTTCTCAGGAGACAAGTAAGGTAGTCTGATTATTCCCAAATCTTGAAGAATTTTCCACAGTTTGTTGTGATTCACACAGTCAAAGGCTTTCATGTAGTCAATGATGCAGAAGTGGATGTTTTCCTGGAATTCCTTTGCTTTCTCTAGGATCCACTGAATGTTGGCAATTTGATCTCTGGAAGCCAGAATTTCCCCTAAACAACTGATACCTAAGCTTAGACTGCTTGGCCCTGAAAAAGCTTCCTGTGAAGGTTGCAAGGCTGCTCCACAATCAAGACAGACCACACAGTACATTACAATGTCCAAAGATCTAAATGTTCTATTTTACCTGCTTCCTTTGCCAAGTCAGGGTAGTCTCTCGTCTCGACGCCAGGCTTTGTGAACTAGAAATATAGAAGACAACAAAAGGAAACACTATGGTGATGGTCTCTCGCAAGAGAGAACCACAGAAATACATTCCTCTAGTCATCTAAACAAAATGAGTATCTATCAGTGTTGCTGGACTCTGATAATAAATAATATACAGCTTGTACCCGCAGGGAACTTATGTAATGGAAGGCAGGCAATTACACAACAGTGTACTAAGTACAGAATGATCTGGGAGGGACAACTAACTACCCAGCCTCAGGGGACCAGAATGGCTTCCCAGAGGAACTGATATTTATTTAAATAAGGTATTTAAGGATGAGTAGGAGAATCTCAGGGACAGGGGAGCCCGGTGGGCTGCTGTCTATGGGGTCGCACAGAGTCTGACACGACTGAAGCGACTTAGCAGCAGCAGCAGCAGCAGGAGGAGCTAGGTAAATGAAAAAAAAGCAAAGTCCACAGCTAAGAAATGCAAAAAATAAATAAAAACCTACCCTAAAGCCTATAATAAAAATAGCAATCTGTTGCCCTCCACTCACTAGTCTTACTTGCTCCCAAAACATCCATTTTCAATCCTTTCAGATATTTATTTTATAAAATGCCACATTTCTAAATATTCTACTATTATTTCTTGACATCAATTTAGGAAATTATATCCTAGTCTTCAATAAGGGACAATGAGAATTAGGTCTCTTAGACCACCTCACTTATATATTTACAGTTCTCCATCCTCCTTATACAGTGGAAACACAAGTTTTAAATTAAATCACTACATAGTGCTCACCTTCTTAAGCCAATGTTGCTTATTATTGAGCCAGGTTGTATATTATGATTATATGTGCTTCACTGAGCAATTTGTTTTGTTTTTCCTGGAGTTAACTGCCTCATTTTTAAGTTTAAGCAAACACTCTTGTAATCATTGACAAAGATTCTCTCCTTCACCAAACTCTCTTCAAGCTTCTCTGATTCCGCTTCTCTGCTCACATGCACTGCACGCTGGACTTCTGCAATAGCATACTATTGATTAAAATCTGCCCTAACACTTTACCTAGTGTCTACCTTTATCTTTGACAACCACCACGCAAACGGAAAAACAGAACTTCCCTGCCACTCCACACACTCTTCTAAACAGGCTGTCCCTTACCCCAACCCCGCCTCACCCCCAAAGTAATTATTATCCTGATCCTTATAACAATTGCTTCCTTGTACTATTTCGTAGTTCTATCACCCAAGTGTCTTGGACACTATATTCCAGCCTTGCCTTTTAAAAAAAAATTAGGGGGCTTTTAAATTCTCTTTTAATTTACAGGTTCCCCTCCACTACATGTTTTTCCTCTCAACATATCTCTTAAAGAACCCAGACGGCTGGGACAGTAGTTTCCCACACTCTGGACTTTGTAGATCGCATACTCATACAGTCCAACCTGTTCCTCTGTTCTCTGTCCCACAAATTGGTAGCCGGATCCAGAATCTTGCAGACTCACTCTATCTCTTTGGCAAAACTATCAGTAGTGGTCTATTTTTTCATCTGGAAGCATATGATTTTTTCTCTTTGTGTTGTTAGCAGCTCTTAGTACTCAATGATTAGAACCAGTAATTCTCAAAACTTCAGTCTCAAGACGACTTTACATTCCTAAAAATCACTGAAGATGCCAGAACTTTGATCATGTGGGTAATAGTTATCAATATTTATCCTATTAGCACGTATAACAGGACATTTAAAATAACAATTCACTCAAAAAAAAAAAACATTACATGTTAACATAAATAATTTTATTAAAAATTATTATATTCCCCTCAAGAAAAACTGATGAGGGGCATTGTTTTGCACTCCAGCAATTCTCTTTAATATCTGCTTTCATAAGAGGCAGGTGAATTCTTACATCTGACACAGCTGATTCTTCATTCAACCTATGGCATTATTTTTTAGGTTGAAGTCTATGAAGCAAATCTGACCTCATACAGATATGTGGTTAGAAAAGGGAGGAGGACTTTAATAGCCTTTTAAGAAAATTGTGGGTATTCTTTTTTAATACTAGCCTAAAACGTGAAAAGTGGGAGTTTCTGACAGGCTAAAGGCAATGCTGAATTTAAAAGAATATCAATCAACTTTTCATACTCTTGCTATATTCAAGTCCACTAATCTTGCCCTTTGAGTAAAGTGATAATCTTGACTTTTCTCTGGAGTCTTTTCACATAATTTCCAAAATTTGCCCTGAAGCTAGCATGTATCTGATCACCAGTGCTCTGGGAACAGGGCTGGTAATTACTATCATTTAATACTATACAGAATTCCATTTAATTCCCTTTTTTCAGCTTGGGCCTCACTCCTGTCTTCCACTAAACCTAAAGGTCAAATGATTCTAGAGACACATCAGTTCAGTTTCTCCAGGGAACAAGCCTCCAATACCTTGACAAGGAACTGATAGTGACCTAGTGGTAAAAAGGATCTTGGAATCCAATTATACCACAGAAGTGTTTTTCTTCCCTCCTCTCATTCCCACCTTACTTGACGTCTAGTACATGTAGGTCCTAAGCCTTCTCAAATTCTGCAGGAAGACTCAACCAGCATAATCCTTCTTCAAGAACCTGGGCTCTGAGTTCCTCTGTTCTGTGTCAATAACCACACTTCCATCAGCTTTTAATCATCCACTGTGTTTCTGACATCGTTCTACTGTTTCCTCTCCTAGTCACTTCACCCTGATGGGTTAATACTTTAATTTCTTTACTGTCATTTTTGTCAGAGTTGGAAAGCACCAAAAGAGATAAATTCTTATTTCCAATCTACTACACTTAACCAAATGTCCTAATACATCATATTTAAATGGTTTACCCTTTCCTTCTCCATATTATACATTCCTTAAGAACTTGGGTCTTTGGTAATCATGCAGATGGAGCCCTCAAGAGGGGACTAGTATATAAATTAAAAAAAAAAAAATTTTTAGAGGTATTCCCTGGTGGTCTAGTGGCTTAGAATCTGAGCTCCCAAAGCAGGGGGCCCTGGGTTGATCCCTGGTTGGGGAGCTAGAACCAACATGCCACAGCTAAAGATCCTATGTGCTGCAAGTAAGACCTAACACAGCCAAATAAACAAAATTTTTTTAAAAGGAATGGGATTACTGCCCTTGTAAAAAGATCCCCTAGATTTCCGCCGCCCTTCTGCCATACATAGCTGTCTATGAAACACAGCAGGACCTTAAAAGTTTAAGGTTGTTTTCGTGGAAAGAGAACTTCCCATAGGAACCCTCTGTCACAAAGCCTATGCATTTAATAGTGTTCAACTAACACTTACTGAGCTCTTCAAGCACAAGGCATTTTCAAAGTGCTACAGGTATAGCAATTAATTAACCTGGGAGATAGCTATATGCTAAAGAAGAATATAGACATATAAACAAAATTTCAGGATAAAATATTAAGTACTAAGACAGAGGTTAAGTACAGGGCTCTACAGGACAGTCAGGAGAATCAGAACTTCCTGATCAGAAGGTCTGAATTGATCTTTTAAAAACACAAACAAGTTAAGCAAGTGAAGACAAATGGTCTTAAGTAGAGAAAACAAAACAAAGCAAAGCAACAGAGGCATAAACAAGTTTGGGATGAAACTATCAGTACTTTGGCATCACTGGAGCACAGAGGTAATGAGCATGTCAAGAAATGAGATTGTAGCTGCCTCTGGCCTCCTGAGTACCAAGCAGAGTACCATGTGAGAAAGGCAAAGGTGAGAGGATGCAGAAAACCTGCCACCTGTGCCAAGACGCTGAGCATCACTGAGATTTCTACTCCTACACTTGCAACTGAGAAGGGATCCAACACGCAGTATTCCTGGAAGTGCAGGGCTGGCGACATTCACGACCTGCTTTCCTTCTGAGTATGGGGCTAACCTTGCCTCAGTTACAGGTCCACACAACTTAGGATTCCACCCATATTCAAAGGAGGGGCGGGGTTCGGGTCATCTTGAGGCCTTCTTCACAGACTGCGCCCCAGGAAGAAAAGGGAAGAAGGAGGAACATATAGCCGCAGAACAACACTGCGACATTATGATTCCGCAGAGACATCAACATCACAACCCATCCGAGTCGCCACTCTGATGCCTCAGACAAGGAGCCGAGCTGGGCGGTGGGAAGCCAGTGGCGCCCTCCGGGAGGAAGGGCAGACAGACGGACGGCGTCAAGTCCTGACACCCCACACCCGACCCAAGCCCCGTTTCCCGGTCACTCAGGGCTCCCGCGGCCTCACCCAGGCTGAGCGGAGCCAGGAGCCCACCTCCAGGGACCCACAGCTCTGTTTACCTTGGTCATCCCAACCCCCACCACAAACACCCGGTTCCGGAGCAGAGACTGTGAAGCGGCCAAAGACATTGTTGGAACCACTGTGGGCACAGGCGGGCGCAGCGGACGTAAAGCTTGCGGATCTGAGGTTGGCGCAGCCTGAAGCCGCAGCTCCGCCTGAGCTCTTTGAGTCAGGGAAGCAACAGGAGGCGGCCGAGGGGCGGGGCGGGGCGGGGCGGGCAGAACTGGAAACGTGCGCATGCGCGGAGCCACCGGCGAGGACTGTGTAGGGAGGGGAGTGCTAGGGGACTCGAGCGGACAAAGTTCAAGGCGAGAATTCACCCGTTGGTTGGAAGCTCCGTCCCTTTCAGCCCTTGAAAAAGGCTCCATAGGCTAGTACCAGTCCTTCAGGTTTCAATTCTCTATGCTGAGGGCTATTGCGGCCTGCAGCAAGGTCTGAGATTGAGGGCAAGGCTGGATTCACGAAAGGGTAGCCCGAGGAAAAATTTTGAAATTTGGGAGTTGCTCTGTATCCTATCGGTCGAGAAGTTAGAAAAGATACCCTACGGGGGAGGGGGGACAGATTTTATTGTATGAATGTCTAAAATAAAACTAAAGTCCTGTCACTAGCCGTGGGACTTTTTTTTCTGTGTGTGTTTATAATATGGTCTGTTTGTTCATTATTTATGTATTTTTGGCTTTGCTGGATGCTCCTTGCTTTGCGCACTTTCTCTAGTTGTAAGGGGCAGCGGCCAGTCCTCCTTGCGGTACACAGCCTTCTCACTGCGGTGACTTGTCTTGTTGGGGAGCACAGGCTCTGGATGCCCCGGCTTCAGTAGCTGCAGCACCTGCGCTCAGTAGTTGTGGCGACCTGGGGCTTAGTTGCTCAGGGGCTTGTGGGATCTTCCCAGACCTGGGATTTGAGCGAACCCGTGTCCCCTGCATTGGCAGGCAGATTCTTACCTACTGTGCCACCAGGAAAGTCTGCTGAGTGACATTTTGTCTTGTGAGGATTAAGGGAGGTGATAGAAGCAAAGCCTTTAGCACTTGATACAGGGACTATATATATGTAGGTATGTTGTGGATATATTATATATTTAGGGGATGATTTTTATTGGCTGATTCTGAATTTTCAGATTTTTCTACGAATAAGAATGAATCAGTAACCCCAAAATCAATACTCCAAGAGCCCTGGCGATGGGTGGAAAAAATGTGAGTGTCTGTTCTCAGTTGAGGTTACACAAGACCCTGTCCAGTTCATGCTGTAAACAAATGTGTTTCTCATGATTTCATGCCTGCCATGTTTTCACATTTTTGTGTTTTGTTGTTCATTTCACCATTTAAAAATCTCCCGCAACCATGGTGCCTGAAGCACTACCTGGTATACCTGTGAAGTTCTACCTGTGAAGAAAATACTGAACTTGGCTCATACATGAGTTATAGTGTTATTGGCCCTGAGCTCAAATACAAATAACAAGATGTCTTTAAACAGAAACACATAAAACCAACTTATTTATTGATCAACTGACAAAATATGTTGTGGGCAGAGACTTGCAGGTGCCTAACCCTGTATTTTCCTTAGGAGCAATTGTTCAGTGTTCACTAATTTGTGTTCACAGCAACTTTTAGAAATAACTAACACCAAACTCTGAGAACTGACTCTGTATGTGTGTATGTTTGTAAAATTTCTGAGGCCCCTTCCAGTCTCAGGGTGTATGATAAGAGCCTCTCATAGATCTTCATGGCATAAAGCATCAGATGCTGGAAGGTCACCTCCTCCAGTTGTTCTTAGGACTGGTAGAATTTAAGGCCAGGTGTTCATTTAACAAAAACTCCAGTTGGCTGCTGAGGAGTTACGGGGCAGGAGGTGAAAAGACAGAGGACTTGGGGCAAGCTGAGGTGTTTCTGAGACTGACCAAGCTATCTCTGTGGGGACTGAGTATCCTGTCTGTGGGCAGGAGTGGGTGGGTAGGGACATGTTCAAATTGATGCTGACTGACCTCAGCTCAGTTCAGTTCAGTTGCTCAGTCATGTCCGACTCTTTGCAACCCCATGAATTACAGCACGCCAGGCCTCCCTGTCCATCACCAACTCCTGGAGTTCACCCAAACCCACATCCATCGAGTCGGTGATGCCATCCAGCCATCTCATCCTCTGTGGTCCCCTTCTCCTCCTGCCCCCAATCCCTCCCAGCATCAGAGTCTTTTCCAATGAGTCAACTCTTCACATCAGGTGGCCAAGGTACTGGAGTTTCAGCTTTAGCATCATTCGTTCCAAAGAACACCCAGGACTGATCTCCTTTTGGGGGTTGCAAAAGACAGACACACTTAGCCCTGAAGGGAAACTGAACCAAGTGGACTCTCAGTTCATAGGCCATTTTTATTATTTCATAAGACCTTATAGAAATTGCACATTTATATATACTGTGCCACCCCCCAATAAAAATCACCAAAGGTTCAGACCACCCATATTCAGAGCCCACTTTCTACTGGATCAGAGCATCTGGGAGTAAAGCCTAGGCATGAATGTTTAGTTTTTCCAGGTGATTCTAAGTAGCCTCCACTAAAGAATGGGTCAGCTTAGTAAAATCTTCACCTGGTCGGACAAGGGGCAAAGAATCTCCCCTTTTCCTCCCTATCCCTAGAGCCTAGCATAAGGCAGGCACTGAAGAAGTCATTAAATGGCGAGTTGTTTCTTGAAACTCTGATTGACTGATAAAGACAGCAGTATAATTGGTGGATAAACAACACAATAGAACAAGAAGTCACAGGGTCCAGGTTAATCATCGTGCAACAAATGCTCCCTGTCCATTGGATATTGGTTTCAAAATAGAGCCCATAGAGGTGGAGACGGAATAATAAACATTGCAGTTAATGCTGAAAACGTTAGAAAGGGACACTTTCCTTTCCAATGTGGAAGACTAGATAATCCAAAAATTCTACCACAAAATATCTAGAAATGCTCCATAAAATACAACAAATGTTCTTTTAAAAGTATACAATATAGAAGAGAGACTTTTCTTGTTTTAATTTTATAGTCCTCTGTACCATTTGAATGGTTTGATCTTATGTGTGTATTACTTTTTTTTGTCATTACTATAGTATGTCTTATTTTAATTCTTGTCATCGTGTTCATTTTCATTTTAACCAATTATTTCTGAGTAGACAAGACTTAAAACATGAATCAAGATTCAAAAATTTTTTAAAGTCAAACTGTAAAATTTCTCCTTCCTACCCCTATTGCCAGTTCCCAAGTTCCTCTTCCCTATCCTAGAAATATTTTATGTAGCTCCCTTATGAAAAGAGTGGAAACACCGTGTGTGCTCGGTTGTGTCCGACTCTGCGACCCCATGGACTATAGCCCACCAGGCTCCTCTGTCCAGGGAATTTTTCAGGCAAGAGTACTGCAGCATATCATCATTTCCTGCTCCAGGGGATCATCCCAATCCAGAGATCAAACCCGCTTCTATTGTGTCTCCTGTGTTGGCAGGTGGATTCTTTACCACTTGGGAAGCCACACAAGTGTATATATGCACACCTAAATAACGCTGTCCTTCTCTATAACACAACATTTAGCTTTCTTCACACACTCTGATAGCTCAGTTGATAAAGAATCTGCCTGCCATGCAGGAGACCCCAGTTCAATTCCTGGGTTGGGAAGATCCGCTGAAGAAGGGATAGGCTACCCACTCCAGTAGTCTTGGGCTTCCCTTGTGGCTCAACTAGTAAAGAATCCGCCTGCAATGCAGGAGACCTGGGTTTGATCCCTGGGTTGGGAAGATCCCCTGGAGAAGGAAATGCCACCTACTCCAGTATTCTGGTCCGGGGTCGCAAAAAGTTGGACAGGACTGAGTGACTTTCAATTAATTAAATTAAAAATCACACACTATTCCAATGTTGACTTTTTTCATACAATAGATTTTGAAGCCCACATTAGAGCTTCCTGTGTTTTTTTTCATAACTGCATAGTATTCAGTGTATCACTTCAGTTCAGTCACTCAGTCATGTCTGACTCTTTTCAACCCATGAACTGCAGCATGCCAGGCCTCCCCATCCATCACCAACTCCCAGAGTCCACCCAGACTCATGTCCATTGAGTTGGTGATGCCATCCAACCATCTCATCCTCTGTTGTCCCCTTCTCCTCCGGCCCTCAATCTCTCCCAACATCAGGGTCTTTTCCAATGAGTCAGCTCTTCGCATCAGGTGGCCAAAATAGTGGAGTTTCAGCTTCAACATCAGTCCTTCCAATGAACACCCAGGACTGATCTCCCTGAGGATGGACTGGCTGGATGTCCTTGCAGTCCAAGGGACTCTCAAGAGTCTTCTCCAACACCACAGCTCAAAAGCATCAATTCTTCGACACTCAGATTTCTTTATAGTCCAACTCTCACATCCATACATGACTACTGGAAAAACCATAGCTTTGACTAGATGGACTTTTGTCAACAAAGTAAACCATAATTTATTTAAGCAATCCCTGTTGTATATTAACATGGTTTCCAGTCTTTTGTTATTATAAGCAATTTGTATATATGATATTTCACACCTGTGTAGGTATATCTGCAGGCTAAATTATTAAAATTGGGATTTCACAGTAAAAAATAGAGGTAATATCTACACATAAACTGTCATTTAGCCTCCATTAAAGATATTCCTATCATCATTGTCAGAGTGCTCTGCATGTATCACTTAATAACTAAAACAGGACTTCCTTGGTGGTCCAGTGGTTAAGAATCCATCTGCCAATGTAAGGGACACGGGTTCAACCGCTGGTCCAGGAAGATTCCACATATCTTGGGGAAACTAAGCACAGGCACCACAGTGACTGAACCACGCACCCTAGGGCCCATGCTCTGCAACAAGAGAAGCCATTACAATGAGAAGCCCTTGCACCACAACTAGAGAAAACCCGTGCACAGTAACAAAGAGTCAAGAAACTAAAACAAATAAACAAAATTAAAATAACTAAAACAGTAATTTTTATTTCATATTATAAATTCCGAAGAGATTATTAAGGGAGTTTGGCATAAAACTGGCAGGATTTAAAAGGAGAAAAAAAATGTTATTACTATGGCCCTGTTATTACTACCACTCTAATCCTACCTCCATTGCTCCTTTGCTAAGCTTCCTTGGAATCCCAGAAACAATCATAATGTAGAGAGGAGGCAGAGCACCTTCTTATTTTAAAACCCAGGCACCAGATTTCCTCTTAGGAAAGGAAGTTTCTTTACTTGGTGTATTAGTTAGCTGCTGCTGCTAAGTCACTTAAGTCGTGTCTGACTCTGTGTGACCCCATAGATGGCAGCCCACCAGGCTCCCCCGTCCCTGGGATTCTCCAGGCAAGAACACTGGAGTGGGTTGCCATTTCCTTCTCCAATGCATGAAAGTGAAAAGTGAAAGTGAAGTCGCTCAGTCGTGTCCAACTCTTAGCGACCCCATGGACTGCAGCGCACCAGGCTCCTCTGTCCATGGGATTTTCCAGGCAAGAGTACTATAGTGGAGTGCCATTGCCTTCTCTGATTAGTTTGCTAGTGTTGCCATAACAAAGTCACAAACTGAATAATTTAAACAGCAGCAATGTATTTCTGCACAGTTCTGGGGGCTAGAAGTCTAGGATAAAGGTAACGTCAGGGTTCATTCTGTCTGAGGCCTTGGCTTCTCCTTGGTTTCTAAATGGCCATCCTCCCCTTTGTCTTCCCCTATACTCATCTGTGTTGAAAATTTTTTCTTCTTCTAAGGATATCAGTTATTTTTATTTAGGGCCAACTCTAATGACCTCATTTTAACTTAATTACCTCTTTAAAGACTCCGTCTACAAATACATTGTGAGGTACTTAGGGATAGGACTTCAACACATACATTTGGGGCAACACAATTCAGTCCATAACAGTTAGCTTTAACCTCCTTAAGTATGAGAAGTGAAGTCCCACAGTTGTTTCCCAAACTCCTGTAAAAATCTTTCTATGCAGCACCCCACTCCAGTACTCTTGCCTGGAAAATCCCATGGATGGAGGAGCCTGGTGGGCTACAGTGCATGGGGTCGCAAAGAGTCGCACACAACTGAACGACTGGACTAAACTATACAGCCTCGTGTCTGTGACTCTTTAAGGAGTGGCAGAATTGGAGTTGTGCCCAGTAATGTGGAGAAAAGGGACAGGGAGAGATGGCCTGGTGACCCATAACCTGAATTAATTTGTTGGAAACAAGGGCAGCTTACAAATAGCCAGAAGTGAGATAAGCCCCAATTAACCTTGAGGGTCACAGAGAGGAACTATCATGAGCTAGTGACAAAGATTCTATCACTGAACTCTAGCCAGGGTCCTCTGAGCCCTCTTCTCTGCTAGGCTTCAGCCTCCCCTAAAGTAGTGAGAAGAGATTTTACAAGGAGAAGAAGGAATAGGGAGGTGGGTGAGCCAGGACGGTGTACAGTCGGGGAAGTGAAAACTTTCAATATACACAGAGTGGGGTTAGTCCACGTAGAACTATTCTAGCTTTGCTGTCCCTTCTGCAAGCTTAGGCTCCCTCAGAGACTGGGAGATAGGAGCCCTACCTTCAGATGTTGGCTGGAACAAATAGTAATTTCTTTTGGCAGTCTTGAGTTTTCTTAGGCAGGCACTTTACAAGGAGCTAGAGTCATTCTAGGGATGTGTCCTTGAGCTATTAGAAACTATGTTAAGAGTTCAGTTCATGCTGGACATTTCTCTTTTGCAACAGTATATTACTGATTAAAATCTGTTTTCACTACTTTAGCTTTCAGCTTTCTTTATATTTGGCACATCATTTTTATTACCTATGCTTTACAGATAAAATTTTGGCACTTAAGAGAGATTGGCAGTCTTGTCCAAAATCACACAGCAGAGCTGGGCTTTCTCCTACCCATGTCTTCTGGTCTCCAACAGGCTGAGGGTGTTCCCAAAGGAGGAACAGTTTTTGAAGGCCTGGGGCAGAGCAGCGAGCTTTCAGCGGGAGGCGGTGGTGGAAGGCCGAGTGGCCTGTTCCCAGAGTAGGCCCCAATGCTGTGCGCCCTGACCAGCACCCTGCGCTTTTCACGCCCCTGGAGGCCACTTGGGACCTGAGGCTGCTCCCGCAACCTGAGGGCTGCAGGCCGGGAGATCCAGGTATGAGTTCTGGTGGGTCTAGACCGCGCTAAGTGCGCTTGCTGTACTTGTGAGCCTGGGAGGCAGCTGGGGTGGGCGCCACTGGGCTGAAGGAGGCAGGGTCCAGCACGCCTGGTGCTGCTGCCAGGCAGGGATCCATGGTCTGTGCTCCCTTCAACATGCAGGCAGGTGGAAGCTGATCTCAGAGAGAGAAAGCAGTGAGTGGTCCTGAGAGAGAGCTTAGTTCCCCACCCAGAAACTGAACCTGGGTGGGTAGCCTGGACGAAAACCAGGAATCCTAGCTGCTAGACCACCAGCAAGGAGAGGCTAGAAGGAAGGTGGCCTTGGCCCCATTTGAAAACAAGAATGTTTCAAGAAGGCAAAGACTGTAAAAACAAGTACAAACCTTATTACAGACACAGCACAACATATGGGAGAGCAACAGAGAAGCAGTTGTATTTAAGTCAGAAAAGCTAGGCAGAAATACACACCCAGAGAGAAAGGGAATGGGGGGCCTCTCTAACGAGGAGGAGGCCAGTAAAGAGGTGAGCTAAATCACTTATAAAGGACAGCCTTTGGGTGTTTATATATGGCAAATTATCTTGTACCTTCGCAACTGACTGGTCCTAGACCTCTCCAACATGTCTGCACAACACTTTGCTAACATGGATCCCACTGCAGAGACCTATGGGGCTGTGTCCACACTTACTATGGGGTGGCACCTCCTCCCTTTTTGACCCCCAATAAGCCTTTCTGCACATGTGTAGACAGGGACATTTTCCTTGATCTCAGGAGTGGTCACCTAACCTGTTTATTCCAGCAGAGCTCAGCTACTGACATTAGTTTTATCCTTGGAGTGTCTGGGTGAGAGAAAAACTTCAGTTTTATTCCACTTGACAAACACCAGCTGTCCGGCCCAAGGGCCCATCTATCTCCTACCCCAAAACCAGTAAGGGGGAGGCGGGTTGCCCAGTGTGTCTGAGGATAGGACCCCTAAGCTCCTGCATCCCAGTAGAGGCTCCCCAGGCCTAAATCCTTTAGTAGGTGACCACCTCACCCGCTGTTCCCACAGTAATTGCGATGGGATTTTACATCAATATTGGTCCCTTCAGCCCCATATTTGGTTCCCCGGGGCTGTGAGGAAAGAGAGGGGACTTGTTCAAGGGTAGAACAAGGTGCCAGCAAGCCCAGCCCCCACTAGAGCTTTAAAACACCTGATTTCCTTCCAGGCCAAACTTCCTAGCAAGGTTCCAGTGGGCTGGGCAGCCAAACCAATTCCAATCTGGCTTAGGGTGCCCGGGCTCCTGGAAAGGAGGAGCAGAGGAGAGGACGCGGTTGGGGGTGGGGGCGGGGAGGGGAGAGAGGAGAGAGCAGAGGAGAGCTTGGTGCCCCCCTGCACAATCGCCCTGCAGCTGCTCATGGAGTTTGGAGTCCTGCCGAATCAAGAAAAGTTCACAGCAGCTGCTGGCAAGAACACCTTGATTGAGCCTTGTTTGGGGTTTTGTTCCGTTGTGTTTTATTTTGTTTGTTTTTGTTTGGGGGTAGTTTTATCTTCAAAGGTGGGTAAAGGGCAGTGGTTGGACTTTGCAATCAGTGAGCGGCATTCCCCTGTTGGTTGTGTGTCACAAACTGGGCGAAGGCCTCTTATTTACTTTCTCCCCAGTCCCAACCCCTCTAACCTTCCCCGCATTTAAAGTAGTGCTATTTGTGTCCAAGTTTTAGTTTACACAGATTCAGTTGTTCTAGGGATTTTGTATCTCTCCTTTTTTCTTGCTTGATACGAAGTTGAAGAGCTGTTCCTGGCGCCCTGCTGTTGCATACACGATGTGCATCCCCCACTTTTGATGGACATGAACGGGCTTCTGGCATCCCACTACATCCCTTGGTGAGAATTCTGTGGCCATGTGGGATGGCTAGCCTTAGAGAATACCCTCCTCGCTCTCATGCTCAGTTCACTGCCAAACTGGCAACAGTGTTTGGCTTGAAATAGCTATAACTATTCTCCCAGCTTTATAGTCAATAAAACAAGGAGCAGAGAGTTTAAGCAAATTGAACCGGGTCTGATTTTAAAACCTGTCTTCTCGACTATTAATGGTCATCACATTCTTCTAGTAATTCAGTGATTACTAGTAATTCTAGTAAATCCCTAGAATTCTAGTAATTCTGTAGCCCACCAGGCTCCTCTGTCCATGGGTTCTCCAGGCAAGAATACTGGAGTGGGTTGCCACGGCCTCCTCCAGGGGATCTTCCCAACCCACGGATCGAACTAGGGTCTCCCGCATTGCAGGCAGATTCTTTATTGTCTGAGCCACCAGGGAAGGCCCTGAACCACAAAGGAAGCTCTTTAAGAAGACTGAGCACCAAAGAATTGTTTCTTTCTAACTGTGGTGCCGGAGAAGGCTCTTGAGACTCCCTGGGACAAGAAAGAGCTCAAAACAGTCAATCTTAAAGGAAATCAACACTGAATATTCATTGGAAGGACTGATGCTGAACCTGAAGCTCCAATACTTCGGTCACCTGATGCGAAGAGCTGACTCATTGGAAAAGACCCTGATCTGGGAAAGATTGAAGGCAGGAGGAGAAGGGGGTGACAGAGGATGAAATGGTTGGATGCCAAGATCGACTCAAACGACATAAATTTGAGCAAATTTAGGAGACGGTGAAAGACAGGGAAACCTGGAGTGCTGCAGGCAGTGGGGTCACAAAGGGTCAGAAATGGCTGAGCCACTGAACAACAACAATAAGGAGATTAAGCTTCTGCCCCTGCCAGAGGGCATATAGAGTGTCCTAGAGGGAAGGAGATAAGGAAACCAAGAAGAGGCATAAGGAGGAGACCCACACACAGGAGAACCATCCCACCATCCTCCTAGAAGTCACCAGTCCTGCCTTCCACTTGTGATAGCACGAGAGCATTGTCACATTGTGCCTGTTGTCTCCAAAAATGAGATTAGCCCATTAACCACTCCTCACCCCATGGCTTTACTCCAGCTCCTGAGCTGAATATTCAAGGTTCTCCACCACAACCTGACCATGTCACCTTCTCTCTCCTACCATGGGTTTGTCCATTTTAAGCCATCCCACTTCAGTGTTTCCTTCTAACTATGCCCCTGACTTGGGTCCTCTCCTCCCTTTCTACCTTTGTAAACCACTTAGAAATTGCACCCTCTTCCCCTACCCTTGTCCTTTTACATTCCTTCTTTCTGGACTTGTCTTCTTCTCACTTGTTAACTCTGAGAGTGAGGATTGCTAGCTGGGTCCACCTAGTAACTTTGGCACATTCTCTTCTTTTCTGAGCCTCAGTTTCCCCCTCTATATACTAAGGGATTATTAAGGCTTCCCATACAGCTCAGTAGTAAAAGAATCTGCCAGTGCAGGAGACACAGGAGACTTGGGTTTGATCCCTGGATCAGGAAGATCCCCCTGGAGAAGGGAATGGCAGTGCCACTCCAGTGTTCTTGCCTTGAGAATCCCATGGATAGAGGAGCCTTGCAGGCTACAGTCCATAGGGATTACAAAGAGTCAGACACGACAGAGCAACTGAACACACATACCCACACGACCTTCCAGTGGTTTCTATCGACTCCCACCCACATCACTGTGTGATCCAGACCAAGATAGATGTGACTCTAGGTCTTCTGCTAAGCAGATCAAACCATCACAGGAATCTGATAAGAGTAGAGAGGGTGCAATGCAAACCCATCATTATTACTGGGGTCCAGCAAGGACAATGTTCCCAGAATAGGGTATCAACTAAGAAGTCAGGGGCCACGGCTGAGTCCTCTGTTTCTCCGGGGCCTGGCATGTGGTAGTAAGAGCTGAACATTGTCAGCTGAATGAATGAAAGCCAAAGACACCCTGTCTGGCCCCTTAGGTCTCCAGCTTAGAGCTCACACATCATATTGGGTCCTAGACTTTCACCAGCTTCTGTGCATTTTCCCTGCTCAAAGTGCCCACAAACTCTGGATATACACTTATGGACATTATCTCTTTTAATCTTCATTACAACCTTTTTAGTATTTCTATTTATAGATCAGGAAAGTGAAGGTCAGAAGGATAAAGTAACTTGTCCAAGGCCATGGAGCTGGTATGTGACTGAGCTGTGACTTCAGCCAAGCACCATATTTGTGTTCTGCAGGAGAGAGCTAGAGATGAAATATGGGAGAGAGTTAGCCAGAGAAAAAGGAAAGGCAGAACAGGAAAGTGAAGAGGAGAGAGGAAAGTTCCCGTCAACCCCAGGATATCATGACTATATTTGTTTTCTACTGCCACATAACAAATTACCACAGACTGTTGCTAAAATAGTGTACATTTATTATCTCATAGTTTCCATAGGTCAGAAGTCTAGGCACAATTTTGCTGGGTTGTCTGCTTCAAAGTACCCACAAACTCCCTTCTCAGGGTTTTATCAGGCTGTAGTCCTGAAGTTGGCAGGGGCTATGGTCTCTCATTCGGAGAAGGCAATGGCAATCCACTCCAGTACTCTTGCCTGGAAAATCCCATGGACGGGGGAGCCTGGTAGGCTGCAGTCCATGGTGTCACGAAGAGTCGGACACGACTGAGCCACTTCACTTTCGCTTTTCACTTTCATACATTGGAGAAGGAAATGGCAACCCACTCCAGTGTTCTTGCCTGGAGAATCCCAGGGACTGGGGAGCCTGGTGGGCTGCCATCTGTGGGATCGCACAGAGTCAGACACGACTGAAGCGACTTAGCAGCAGCAGCAGCAGCATGGTCTCTCATTATGGGCTTCAACAGGGAGTTGAAACCAAGAGAATTCCATACAAACAGACAAGTGTGTTAAAACAGACAAGTGTGTTAAAATAGACAAGTGTGAACAGACAACTGTGTAGAAACAGGCCTTAACTTCCTGTAGACTCCCACACAGTTAACTTTGCCACGGCTGCTGCTCTTCCTTCAACCTACTATAAAAGCATGTTGTGTGTTGTTTGTCTGCCCAGTTGCGTCTGACCCTTTGCGACCCCGTGGACTGCAACACATGAGGCCTCCCTGTCCCTCACCATCTCCCAGAATTCATGTGCATTGCATGGGTGATGCATCCAGCCACCTCATCCTCTGACACGCTCTCTTCCTTCTGCCCTCAATTTTTCCCAGCATCAGGGACTTTTCCAGTGAGTCGGTTGTTCACATCAGGTGACCGTCATACTAGAGCTTTCAGCATCAGTCCTTCCAGTGAGTATTCAGGGTTGATTTCCCTTAAGGTTGACTGGTTTGATCTCCTTGCTGTCCAAGGGACTGTCAGGAGTCTTCTCCAGCACCACACTTCAAAGGTGTTTGGCACAGTCTCTGGCACTCTGCCTTCTTTACGGTCCAGCTCTCACAACCATACATGACCACTGGGAAGACCATAGCCTTGACTATACAGACCTCTGTCAGCAGAGTAATGTTTCTGCTTTTCAACACACTACCTAGGTTTGTCATAGCATATAGGCCCTACCATTCTTAGGGTCTTCATTTCCTTTTGAGGGCTCGTGTGTTACATAAAATTTGAACAAACTCGTATGCTTTTCTCCTGTTAATCTGTTTCATCTTGGTTTAATTCTCAGGTGCAGCCAAAACACATTAAAGGCCCAGCTCCACAAACCCTATAGTACCCGCTCTGCTACACTCAGGGCCCTCATCTGTGCCACTCCCTCTGTCTGATACAGGCTTTTCCCACCAACACACACACACACACACACACACACACACACACACACACACACGCGCGCGCGTCTGGCTACCTCCTATTCATTCCTCAGCTCTCAGCTGAAAGGTCGCTTCCTCCCCCAGGAAGTCACTGCTGATCCTCTACACTAGGGCTCCCCTCTGCCCACTCTAAACCCCCAATCTCCTGTCTTTTTTTCCCCATGTTGATGTCTCTAATAGTAATTATTTGCTGAATGTCGATCTCCTCTGTTAGACTGTAGGATCTAAGAGGACAGGGACTGAGCCTGCTCTAGTCTCTGACATCAGTGTTTAGTACAAAGGCCAGTGTGTGTTAAATACAAAACTGTACAAACGACTGAATAAAGAGAACTTGGACTGACCTTTCCGGAACTTCAACCATTTGAGTAGTCTCATAGAGAACAGACCTGTGGTAGCCAAGGGGAAGGAAAGGTTGGGAAAAATGCATTAGGAGTTTGCGGTTAGCAGATGCAAACTATTATACGCAGAAGGGATAAACAACATCCTACTGTATAACACAGGGAACTGTATTCAATATCTTGTGATAAATCATAATAAAAAAATAGGAAAAGGAATATATATGTATAAAACTGAATCACTTTGCTGTACAATAGAAATTAACATATTCAATAAGATACAATTTTTCAAATGGAATAGTCTCTTACCTGTAGTATCTTTCCCACTATACCTCACTCTGAAAATGAAAATTTTTACCTATTATAGATATATGTTGAATAAATGAATTACGAATTTTTTAATTGGGTAGAAGAAAACCTTGAAAAGAAGTGCAGGGCATCATCTGAGAGGTAGGAAAGCCAGGAAAATGTGGAGTCATAGGCAAGTACATGTTGTTATATGTTTGTCAAAACCCATAGCATATGCAACATTGAGAGTGAACCCTAAGGTAAACTGTGGAAGTTGGGTAATAATGATACATGCATGGAGGTTAATCTTTGGTAACAAATGTCCCACTCTGGTGGGAAGCCATGCCTAGGCAGTGGCTAGAGGATTTATGGGAATCTCCATACTTTCTCAGTCATGTCTGACTCCTTTCATTCCCACAGACTGTAGCCTGCCAGGCTCCTCCGAGGAATTCTCCAGGCAAGAATACTGGAGTGGGTTGCCACTTCCTTCTTCAGGGGATCTTCCAAACCCAGGGATTGAACCCAGGTCTTCTGCATTGCAGGCATATTCTTTACCCTCTGAGCCATCAGGGAAGCACTTTCTACTCCATTTTGCTCTGAACCTAAAATTGTTCTGAAAAAACCTGTGTACTAAAAAAAACAAAAAGGCCACAGCAGAAAATGTTCAAGGAGGAGCAGGTGTTTGGTCAGGAGAGTTAATTGTTGCTGAGCCTGGGAGCAGGATGGAAATATGTCCCTCGGTTAGTGATGTGATCACACTGGTTACACTGGTCTCACTTAGGTGAGAATGGTTTCTGCCGAGTGATGGGGTGGGAGCTAGACTGGAGAAGACTTAAGAGAATGGAAGGCAAGAAAATTACTAACTGAATACGGAAAAGCCTTTCAAGAAGTTTCACTGGTTCTCATGAAAGAATATCACGAGTAGGGCAAAAGATATTCTCTTGCCAAAGAGGACAGAATGTGAATGTGCTCAAGCCTCGGGATTAGTTGTTCAATTCTTATCACAGAGGCATCTGCTCACTTGCCCCATGAGTGTGCAATCAGTAAATTCCATGCTTCAGGAAACCTTACACATCAATGCCCCAGGTTATTTTTTATTTTTTGGCTGTGCCAGTCTTAGTTGCAGTATTTGGAATCTTAGTTGCAGCATGTGGGATCTAGTTCCCTGACCAGGGATTGAACCCAGGCTTCCTGCATTAAGGGAGTCTTAGCCACTGGACCACCAGGGAAGACCCACCCCAGGTTCTTTAATAAATAACTTTTGAGGGAAAGACAGGGCTAGAAGCAGAAGCTAAGGGTTTTTAACAAGCTTTTAAGAGTTTTCTTTTTTTTTTTTAATAGCAAGTCTGAACTATAATGTCTAGAGAAGAATATTTTTGTGATAAAATTGTTAAGAAACGCAGGAAAGTGATCACCATAAAAACTCAGGAGGAAAAAGAAAGTCAGGAGAGTTGTTACTTTTGGAGGGAGGTGGGAGCAATGAATGAGTCAGGGCACATGAGGTTTCTGGGTGGTGGTGTTATCTTAACTCATTCAGCTTGAGAGGAAGAAGTTCCTCTGTAGAGAAAAGAATAACATGGAGAGAGACACGTGAAACTGAAGAAGGGGTGTGTCGGTGTGTAGGTGTGTGTGTGTGTCTCACAATGGCAGAAGCAGGCAGGAACCACTGGGGCAGTCATTCTCGTCCCTCTCCCCATGGTGCTCCGAGGTCCTCAAGCCCTTCCACTTCTGTGAGGCAGAAAGGGCAAGGGTTATTCTCCCGATTTTATGGTTGGGAAAACTGAGGCCTGAGTGTGTGTGACTTGCCCCAGGTCACACTGCTCATCAAGGGTAGAGGCTGCCCAGATCCCAGGCCCCAGCCCAGGAGTGAGCAGGGCAGCTGGCTCACCCGACACTGCCCTGTCCCCTGCAGGAATTGCTGAGATTCTGATGAACAGACCGAGTGCCCGCAATGCCCTGGGGAACGTCTTCGTCAGTCAGGTGAGTAAGCGGGGGGGCACCAGGGTGGGCTGGGGCTGAGCTGGGAGGTATCTGATCGGGTCTCCTCTGCAGCTGCTGGAAGCTCTGGCCCAGCTTCGGGAGGACCGGCAAGTGCGTGTCCTGATCTTCAGGAGTGGAGTGAAGGGTGTGTTCTGTGCAGGTGGGTTTCCTTCCTTGCCTCCAACCCAGGGCTCCCACCAGCCTGCATTTAGGGAATATTTAGGTCTCCTGGGTTCCCTTACCCTGCTGCTCTCCACCCGGGCGCCCTTTCCCAATAAAATCTCTTGCTTTGTCAGCACATGTGCCTCCTTGGACAATTCATTTCCAAGTGTTAGACAAGAGCCAGTTTCGGGCCCTGGAAGGGGTCCCTCTTCCTGCAACAAATGGCGACTCTGGCGGGACTCTTCTTCACTGAGACTGACATCCTAACCACTCGGGGTACTCAGGGGCCAGCTTGCCTGCCCATGGACCAGACCCAGCGGCCGCAACTGGGACCCTTTTGTCCCTGGTCTCCTCCTGACACGGACAACTGGCCAGAGTGCCCTGACCGGTAATGAACAAGAGCCGTTATTGACCTCTCTCCCTTCCCTCTCTCTTTCCTCTCCTTAACCCATCCTATCCTTCCCTGTTTTTCTAGTCCCCCGGTCCTGGACGCAGGAATCTGGTCGAAGGGCCCTCAGCCTGAGCTGAGGATGGGAGACTGATCACCTCCTCTTGGCAGAGAACTCGAATTCTGGTTCTGGTCTGATTTCTGGTAGGGCCGAGTTCCAGTCCTCCCTTCTCTGGAGGCCCAGGGAAAAGTCCCATAATGCCTGGGCATCTGTAGGTGGCAGGAGACGTCTGTAAGGCCACCCCTTTCGCCCCCCTCTCCCGCCTCCTCCCTCTTCTTTCAACCTGGTTTCCTTTCCTCCCTTGAAATCTTTGATGTTAGTACTTGGCTCTGAAGTTCTGTGTCTCTATAGGAGGTTTTCTGAGAGACTGTATTCTTATATTTAAGGGCTTCCCTGGTGGTGCAGAGGTTAAAGTGTCTGCCTGCAATGTGGGAGACCTGGGTTTGACCCCTGGGTCAGGAAGATCCCCTGGAGAAGGAAACGGCAACCCACTCCAGTACTGTTGCCTGGAGAATCCCATGGATGGAGGAGCTTGGTGGGCTACAGTCCATGGGTCGCAAAGAGTCGGACATGACTGAGAGACTTCACTTTAGGTCATTTGTAGCACAGGACTCAGGGCTTCCCATTAGCTATTGCTAATGAACCTGCTTGGTGACACAGGAGACACGGGTTCAATCCCGTGTTGGGTACATCCCCTGGAGGAGAAAATTATAACCCTCTCCAGTGTTCTTGCCTGCAGAATCCCTATTGACAGAGGAGCCTGGTGAGCTATAGTCCATAGGGTCACAAAGAGTCAGACATGACTGAAGCGACTTAGCACACAGCACAGGGCTCATTCCCATTTTAAAGATGTGAACTCAGAGGTGAAATTCCTTGCTTAGAGCAACACAGCTAGTGAGAATTCAGTTAGAACTTGACCTCTCTGACTCCCAAATCCCTGTTCTTTCCATTCTGACCCTTCATTGAGGAAATGAGAAAACGGAGTCCAACGACACTCACCAGGTCTGTGGCCAAGATCGGACTGGCTTACTGCCGCTTTGCCCACCCACAAGCTTTCAGTCCCTGTCAACGAGGCTCTTCCACGTCTCTGCACCATTTGGTCCTCACAACAGGGCAAGCACCATGGACTTCCTTTCTGAGATGAGAAATGCCGCATCCCAGGCCCACAAGAAGCAAGCGAATGAGAATTGAGCTAAGAACTGACTCTGGGCTGGCTGTGGAGGGGGCACTGGGGAGACGGGAAGAGGCTGCGGAGGGCGAGGCTGGGAAGCGAGTGATTCTTAGGCAGTTTCAAGGGCATGTGGCTCAGTCCCCAGGCCTCAATGGTCAGGATCCCGGTGAGCAGCCTGCGGAGGGAGGTGGCAAGGGAAGTATGCGGACCAGTCTGCCTGACCCCACTGCCCTGATCAAGGCCCTACTCCGACTCCGGCCTCTTCCTTTGGCTCCCCCATGGTCTGACGTCTTCCATCATAGTCACTTTGTGACTGTTAGCCCCGCTCCTCACCCCCACAGCGAACGACAGGAAAGTAGGGGGCGTGCAGGAGGTCTGAATCTGCCCCTAATTTGCTCTGGAATTCTGGGCTAGTCCCTGTCTCTCTCTGGGCCTCAGTTTCCTGATCTGTCACTGAGGGGTTAGGACTAATCAGACTCCCAAGGGCTCTACCAACTGACTTTCCCATAATCTAGGACTTGCAGACAGTATGTTCACCTCTTACTACTGCCTCAGGCTCCAGCTATCTGGCCTTCAGTGACCCTCCACTGGCACTACTCTCACCAAGGACCCTGCCCGCCCCCATGCCACTGTCCCCTGCACCCACTCCTCATCTTCCTTGACCTTCAGCCTCTTCCACCAAGCCCTTCTTTTAAAAAATAATTATACCTGATGTATGCCAATTATTTCTCAATAAAACAGGAAAAAATAATTAATAAAATTTTATTACTATTTAATGTATTTTTTGAGTTGTCACAAATATATACATTACACAAAATTTATATTTTAATCACTTGTAAGTGTAAAATCCACTGGTATTAAGTACAGTCACCGGAGACGGCAATGGCAACCCAATCCAGTACTCTTGCCTGGAAAATCCCATGGACAGAGGGACCTGGTAGGCTACAGTCCATGGGGTTGCTGAGGGTTGGACAAGACTGAGCAACTTCACTTTCAGTTTTCACTTTCATGCATTGGAGAAGGCAATGGCAACCTATTCCAGTGTTCTTGCCTGGAGAATTCCAGGGAGGGGGAGCCTCGTGGGCTGCCGTCTATGGGGTCACACAGAGTTGGACACGACTGAAGCGACTTGGCGGCAGCAGCAGCAAGTACATTCACAACGTTATTCAACAATCACCACTATCCATTTCAAAAACTATTTCATCATCTCAATAAACTGTATACTCATTAAGCAATTCCTCTGCATTTCCCTAACACCCAGTAACCTCCATTCTGCTTTCTATCTTTATGAATTTGTCTACTCTGTTTCTTACAAGTAGAATCATATGTTTGTCCTTTCGTGGCTTGCTTATTTCACTTATCATCATTTACTTCATGTTCATCCATGTTGTAGCATATTGCAGAATTTCTATCCTTTTTAAAAGTGAATAATATTCCTTTTCACATATATATTCCACATTTTTAAAATCCATCTGTTGATGGACTTGGGTGGTTCCCACATTTTGGCTATTGTGATTAATACTGCTATGAACATTGGTGTGCACGTATCTGCTTGAGTCCTTGCTTTCAGTTCTTTGGGGTATATACTTAGGAGTAAAGTGGCTGGACCATGTAGTAATCCTACTTTGAACTTTTGGAGGAAGCACCAAAATATTTTTCACAGCAGCTGTATCATTCTACATTCCTACCAGCAGTACATCAGAGTTCTCCACTCCAATGTCAACACTTTTTATGTTTATTGTTTATCCCATCTGAATGGGTAAAAAGTGGTATCCTATTGTGGTTTTTATTTGCATTTCCCCAATGATGCTGAACACATTTTCCAGTGCTTACTGCCTTATCTTCTTTTTTAAATATTTATTGGGCTGCACTGGGTCTTCGTTGAGGGATGCAGAATCTTCAATCTTCATTATGACATGCCACCTCTTAGTTCTGGCATGAGAGCTTTAGTTCTCCAACTAGGGATCGAACTCAGGCCACCTGCAATAGAAAGCCAGAATCTTAGCAACTAGACTAGCTGGGAAATCCCACTGGCTTATTTTCCTTGAAGAAATGTCCATTCAAGTCATTTGTGAGTTTTTTTTTTTTGACCACTCTGCACAGCTTGCATAATCTTAGTTCCCCAAACGGGGATCGAACCGTGCCCCCTGCAGTGGAAGCATGGAGTCTTAAACCACTGGACCCCCAGGGAAGTCCTTTGTATTTGGTTGTCGGAAACCTTTACATAGCCTAGATATCAGTTCCTTACCAGATGTATGATTTGCCAGTATTTCCTTCCATTCATGGGTTTTTACTCTCTTGATAATCTCTTCTGATGCATTAGTTTTTAATTGTGATGAATCTAATTTATCTTTTTGGTTTTGCATCTATTCTTTTTTGAACTCCTCCTCCCTCCCTGGCTTCCCTGACCGAGTTTTCCTGGTGTTTCTCTTTCCTCTCTGGCTGCTTCTCTTCAGGTTTCCATTGCTGGATCCTTTGACAGCCTGGGATTCAGTACCAGGTCATTTCCCAATGGCTGTCCCCCTTGCATCTGCAGGTGCAGACCTGAAGGAGCGGGAGCAGATGAGTGAGGCAGAAGTGGGGCTCTTTGTCCAGCGGCTCCGAGGCCTGATGACTGAGATTGGTGAGGGTTCTGGAGTGGGGAGGAGGAGGGCATTCAGGGGTCCTGCTGATCCCAGCCTCACCCAATCTACCATACTCTAAAGACAGAATGGTTTCTGTTGTGAGGTGGGGCTCTTTGTCCAGCGGCTCCGAGGCCTGATGACTGAGATTGGTGAAGGTTCTGAAGTGGGGAGAGGAGGGCATTCAGGGGTCCTGCTGATCCCAGCCTCACCCAATCTACCATACTCTAAAGACAGAATGGTTTCTGTTGTGAACTCTGTGGAGAAATGATTCTCCCAGGAGAGGGGGCAGGGATAAGGAATTCTACAAGGAGGAGGGTGTCATGAGGATCCAAAGGGCACTGGCTCCCCAGCATTAGTGCCCTGCTGGTTCTGACCCCCAGCCCCTGTGCCCTCAGGGTACAAGCCTGGCCATTCCAGAGTCAACTTTCAGCAAGCATACTTGCAGGCTTTGACAAATGATTGTTCCTTTTTCTGGAATATCCCTCCTAGGCCATCTGAACTGTTTATGCATTCTTTAAGACCACCAGTGCCTCCTCCTCCAGGAAGCCAACTCTGGCCCATCATCCAAGCTTCCTTTCTCAGTTCACTGATCACCCTGGGTCATCATCACCTGTTTGCCCGTCTCCCTTCCCCATGTTAGATTCAATTCTGTTCCCAACACACAGAATGAGAAGGGTGAGCAAAAAGGTGGGTCCCAGGGAAGCCCACAGGAGGGTGGGCCTGACCAGGCATCACCCTGCCCATCCATCTCCCCATTCCCATTCCCCAGTTGATCCCACAACTTTCCCCAGTGGGAAAACTAACTGCTAAGATAACCTGGCTGAGGTACCAGGTAAGCTCCCCAAACTTGGGACCAATGACGCCATCTATCAGAACCGTCTCCTACCCTGAGACACTGTCCTGGTCCTACCAGGGCCTCACAGGCTGAGCCCTCCTTTGTCTCCACAGCAGCATTCCCTGCACCCACCATTGTAGCTATGGATGGGTTTGCCTTGGGTGGAGGCCTGGAACTTGCCCTGGCCTGTGACCTCCGAGTGGCAGGTACCCGGTACAGGGAGAGGTGTGGAAGGGTGGGAGGGAAGAGTGAATGAAACCAGCTAATTCTGGGGGTTCTGCAGTCGGCCACTGCTCTCAGCTTTCCAACAAACCCCACAACTAAAGGCAAAGTGGGAGCCAAGGAATTCAGGCAGTAGCGGTTCCCCACCCACTGCCCAGCCCCTGACTGCTACAGGACTCGTCCCTTCTCAGAGTCGGCTGCCCTCAGCTCAGGACTGTTTGTACCAACCCCGGGCCAACTGCTGACACAACTAGAAAGAACATAGAGAGCGAAGGTTGGGGACAAAGGTAACTACTCAGTCTTCCAGTTCTGTCCAAGCCGGCTGTATCGATCATGCTGTGAACAAAGGTGAGCCATGAGGGCAGTCTGTTACATGCCCAGTTCATCACAGCATGACTGGCCAGGAGCAGTGCCCTACAGTAGCTCTATCAGAGTCCACAGAGGTTTGCATCAGTAGCTCATAGAGATTGAACTTCAAAATGTGGAGGGCAGGGAGGATGAAGATAATTGATTGCTTTTAACCTTGCTGACTTGGTGGTTAGGTGTGCCCTCTTTAGAGCCAATCAGAGAAGATCTGAGTGCCATAATGGTGCCACACTTTCTCCTGCCAAAGCAAGAACGTTCATCTTTTTTTTAACATGTAGCCCCAGGCATAGAGGGACTTTATATCCATATGAAGCATAACAAAGAGAAGCCATCAAATACCAGGTCAGGTCATAGCACCAACTCTGGTCCTCACCTGCCTATGTTTAGGAAAGCTAACTTGAAGGGGTTGGTGGGTAGGAGGTGAATGTAAACCCTTCCCTTCCATACTGCATGGTTCACAGGGAGGGTGTTGAGGGAATTCAGAAGAAGCCTGTGGGGTGGGACACTCAAGGAGGGCCTCTCTTAAGAAGTACAACTGCAAAAGGAGGATGTGGATCAGAATACAGGAAAATTTCAGGCTGACAAAAAGCTGGGAGGAAAACTGGTGGAAGCAGGGGTCACTGATGCTCTAAACTACACTTGAGCTAAGGATGCATGAGACAGATAATCCATTAACTTACAAATAGGTACCGGGCACCATCCAGGAACCCTTCCTTGTTCCAAGCACCATGACCTCACTTGATCCTAAACAGCTCTATAAAGCAGGTAAAAGAGAGGTTATCAATTTTTTCCCCCGTCCATGAGGCTCAGAAAGGCTAAGAGAGTTGCTCAGTGAGTTGTAGAGGTAGGGTGAGTATTGGGACTCCTGACTTCCAGGCTAGGGCTCTTCCAAAGGCAGCTACTGGAGGAGTCTGGCTGTGGCCACACCATGAGGGAAGTGATCTGTTGGAGGGGTAAGCAGAGCCCGCAGACAGCGTCTCCTCTCCTCTGGAATTGGAGCTGGAAGACAGGGTGGGGGCTTCACTCTGTTTTGTCTAAGCAGCTTCTTTGGCTGTCATGGGACTGATCGAGGCCACCCGAGGGCTCCTCCCAGGAGCAGGTAATCTCAACACACACCATCCATCCTCTACCTGTTCACTCTATCCAGCACAATTCCCTACTTCCCTCTTTTGCCCTACGTCCTGGGCTCTCCCCCACCAGCTTAACCCAATCTTGTCCTCTGAGGGGTCTTGGCTGACTCCCAGCCAGGGCCTCCCCTGGGCCCCCACATTCCATGAGGATTCACCATCCCTACTCCATCCTGGCAGGAGGGACTCAGAGGCTGCCTCGATGCCTGGGGGTGGCCCTGGCGAAGGAGCTCATCTTCACAGGCCGCCGACTGAGTGGGGCGCAGGCCCAGGCTCTGGGGCTGGTGAACCACGCTGTGGCCCAGAACGAGGAGGGCAATGCTGCCTACCACCGGGCACAAGCACTGGCCCAGGAGATCCTGCCCCAGGTACGACTGCCGCTCAGCACGGGCGGGCCTGCCACTGGGGATCACAGGTGGGGAGGCCAAAAGACAAGGGCGTCTCATGCAACCACACAAGGTCCATTTTCCCAGATTTATAAAATTAACCGTCTTTGGCAGTTTTGCTTCCATTCAGCCATCTAGTAAATAATACTAAATCAGATTTTAACTTAAGATCAAAATTGACTTCCGGGGGGCTGGGATCAATTAAGCTTGAAAACTCTCAGAACAGCCTGTAAAACTGAATTTCCTGAGATGATGCAAATGATCTCTATCTGTGCCATCCACTAAGGCAGTCACTAGCCACGTGTTTTGTCACTATGTCCGACTGTGCGACCCCACAGACTGTAGCCCACCAGACTCCTCTGTCCATGGTATTTTACAGGCAAGAATACCATTTCTTTCTTCAGGGGATCTTCCCAACCCAGGGACTGAATCCGAGGCTCCTGCTTGCCAAGCAGTTTTTTACCCTTGAGCTACCTGGGAAGCCCCAACTAGCCACATTACTTAAAATAAAATTTGAATTTCTCAACTACACTTCCCATATTTTAATGCTAATAGACACATTTAGCTGTTGGCTATTGTACTGGACAGTAAAGCATGACTGTGTTCCAAAACTGAAAATGCCAGATTCTTTAAAGCAGGTAAAGAACTACCAGCCCATCTTTCGACCATACACGTGGTGGAAAAGCACCTAAAATGCATGACGCAGGACATGTGTTAAGGCCCGTACTCTTTTTTAATCCTCAAATAGCCTATTAGCATAGTCTCCCCAGAAGTATAGATGCCAGGGAGTGGGTTAGGCCCTGCCTACATGTAATCTCCAAGTACCCGAGAGGCTCCAATGGCTTCTCATTTCTTTAAGAGAGCCAGAGGGAGGTCCCAAGTTTCCACAAGACAGGCAAGCAGCTGAAATGCAGCCAGGGTCTGTTAAGCTGTAATACTCACTGAGCCCATATGGTGCACCCTCATCCTTCAGACACAATCAGACACAAGCAATCCTGGGCAGTTTAATGGTGTCCCAGTGTTAGAACAGTCCAGTTGAGGTGATTATGCCTGTCGCATCTGTGCTATAACATACCCAACAAGGTTAAGTGACTGCTCATCCAAGTCAAAGAAAGTGACTGCAGTAATACCACAAAGACAACACTATTTTGGCATCCATTTTGCATAATACAGAAACACATATAATAACTAGTATTTTAAGGAGTGCAGACCATGTACAAAACTTTTAAAGAACAAACTAAATCTTTAATGGATTTCAAATACAAAAAATTTTAAAGACATATTACAAAGGTCAAATATAAAAATGTTAAACATTCTATCATTTTAACACTATTAACACAGAAAAGTATTTGAATTGATCATGAAAAGTAAAAAAAGAGTTATCTTATTTTGGGGGAAAAAAAGTCTCCCTTAAATAATCCTGCCTCTTTTTATAACTTTGAGATCTTTACTTACTTGCTTGCTTAGTTACTTGAGGGTTCAGTTCAGTTCAGTCACTCAGTCGTGTCCGACTCTTTGCGACCCAATGAATTTCAGCACGCCAGGCCTCCCTGTCCATCACCAACTCCCGGAGTTCACTTAGACTCACGTCCATCGAGTCACTGGTGCCATCCAGCCATCTCATCCTTGGTCATCCCCTTCTCCTCCTGCCCCCAAACCCTCCCAGCATCAGAGTCTTTTCCAGTGACTCAACTCTTCGCATGAGGTGGCCAAAGTACTGGAGTTTCACCTTTAGCATCATTCCTTCCAAAGAAATCCCAGGGCTGATCTCCTTCAGAATGGATTGGTTGGATCTCCTTGCAGTCCAAGGGACTCTCAAGAGTCTTCTCCAACACCACAGTTCAAAAGCATCAATTCTTTGGCGCTCAGCCTTCTTCACAGTCCAACTCTCACATCCATACATGACTACTGGAAAAACCATAGCCTTGACTAGATGGACCTTAGTCGGCAAAGCAATGTCTCTGCCTTTGAATATGTATCTAGGTTGGTCATACCTTTTCTTCCAAGGAGTAAGCGTCTTTTAATTTCAGGGCTGCAATCACCATCTGCAGTGATTTTGGAGCCCAGAAAAATGAAATCTGACACTGTTTCCCCATCTATTTCCCATGAAGTGATGGGACCAGATGCCATGATCTTCATTTTCTGAATGTTGAGCTTTAAGCCAACTTTTTCACTCTCCTCTTTCACTTTCATCAAGAGGCTTTTTAGTTCCTCTTCACTTTCTGCCATAAGGGTGGTGTCATCTGCATATCTGAGGTGATTGATATTTCTCCCGGCAATCTTGATTGCAGGTTGTGCTTCTTCCAGCCCAGCATTTCTCATGATGTACTCTGCATATAAGTTAAATAAGCAGGGTAACAATATACAGCCTTGACATATTCCTTTTCCTATTTGAAACCAGTCTGTCGTTCCACGTCCAGTTCTAACTGTTGCTTCCTGACCTGTAAGGACTATAAAAAACTGATGGTAAGTTTGGTTTAAAAGCATTTGTTTTGTCTTCATTTCTTGTTTATAGTTTCATCACATGTAAATGGAGAGTCTGAAGCTGTTCATTTTAATGCTATCGTGTTTCTCTTATACTTGGTCAGAAAGTCTCTCAACTGATACAAAACTCTGAGTAACTCAAGATAGTAGCTGATTACGCTTCCATGGAGTAGGAGGCCTATTTGTATAGGGCTTATCTTTTTGCATAAAATAACTGGGTCTTTGAGCTTGATCTCAAGATGATTCAGGCATCAGATTTTTCAAGATGATTCAGGCATCAGATTTTTCAATATATTCAAATAATGGTATTTCATTCATTACTACTATTTCAGTGTTTAAAAGTAGCTTTCTATACCAAGGGACTTCCCTGATAGCTAATGCAGGAGACCCCTGTGCGATTTCTCAGTCGGTAAGATCCGCTAGCGAAGGGATAGGCTACCCACCCCAGTAGTCTCCAGTAGTCTCAACATCATATCGAAAACTAGTGATAGAATCACTACTGCAAATGCTGGGACATTCTGATGCAACCTGTTTAACTTCCAGGTGAGTTACTGAGTGCCATTGAGAGTCAAGTATGAAGAGTCCCTATGAGTGCAAGAGGTACTGTGGTAAACGGCTGCCCTCTAGTGGAGAAACTACCAAGACCAGGGAGTCAAAATGCTCAGAAATTACATCCACCCCAAAAAGAAAGTGAAGTCGCTCAGTCCGGTCCGATCTTCTGCAACCCCATGGACTGTAGCCTACCAGGCTCCTCCATCCATGGAATCTTCCAGACAAGAGCACTGTTGTGGGCTGCCATTTCCTTCTCCAGGGTATCTTCCCAACTCAGGGATCAAACCCAGGTTTCCCGCATTGCAGGCCGACTCTTTACTCTCTCAGCCACCAGGGAAGCCCTACAGCCCAAAAGAGCCTGTCAGTAAACACAAGGTCCACAAATTAGCACTCAGATTTTCCCTTTAAGTGGTAAATATACTTTCCCATAGGAATATGGATTTGGCTACATTTTCCACGGAACATCAAAGGAATAGAACATCCTGTGGCAACTGTGACTCACTGTTCTCATTTCCAAGTAACATAAAATGATCCATCATATTTCTAATTGATCTACTTCACACAGTGTTACTTCGAACACCACAGCTTGGAACTGTGCAGGTTCACTTATACATGGATTTTTTTTTGTTCACTAAATACATACTCCAGTACTACATGATCCAAGGTTGGTTGAATTTGTGGATGCAGAACTCTTTACAGGCGGGTTGGCTGTAAAGTTATGTACAGATTTCCTACGGCATGAATGATCAGTTCCCCTAAGCTCCAGGCTATTCAAGGCTCAACTACAATTATGCATACACGCACAGACAGACTCAGAAACATAAATATGTGTGTTTTCAACACAGAGATAACATGGCTATATAGTTTTTAATTTTCTCTGATGAGAAATCAGTAGTTAAATAATACATATTCATAACAAGCAAATCAAAGGACATAGAATAAAAATCAAAAGTAGGGTGATCCTGTTATCCTGGAGCTGTCCAGGTTCAAAGTGAAAAGTTCCACATCGTAAAACAACACGTCAGTCACTGGCAAACCAGGACAGTTGCTCACTAAAACATTCCTCAATTCCCCAGTTACACTCCCTAGAGATGACCACTGTTAACAGTTTGCATACTCTTCCAGAAATTTTCATTGTACATGTAAAATGTGCCCATATACTCACATATCTAAATAATTCTAAATTCCTTTAGGACAACTTGGGGGAGAAGGAGCACACCTTTAAAGGCTAGTCAAGTTCTAATCGATATTTAAAAACAAACTATGCCCACAAAAGAATTCACACAGTATAGAAAAGTATAAAACAAAAGTGAAGTTCCCAATTCTCTCTACCCTTCTCCCCAAAGACACATCACACCAACACCTTCTACACAAATGGAGTCATATACACAGCACTATGCAGCTTCCTTTTTTCACCTAATACCTGGAGAGTTACCCATTTCAGCACGTACTTACTAACCTCATTCATTTAAGCTGTACACTTTCTCATTAACGGTATGGATGTGCCATCATTTAACCAGTACTCTAATGAGGAAAATCACATTACTGACATCTTTAAGCTCCTGAAAAATAGCTGGAATGAATAGCTTTGGACATCTTAGCGTATACTCCTGAAAGTGCATCTGTAGGGCAGATGCCTACATGGAGTTACAACATAAAAAGAGCATGGGCATCTATCTAATTTGCCAGCTCTTGTCAAATTGTCCTCCCGAAGCATTGTTCCAGTTTACTCTCCATTCAATTATGTGTGCAAATACTTGTTTCCTAAATCTCAACAATAATGGGCATTACCAACCTTTTACAGTTTCCAAGTGTGACGTGAAAAGGAGCACCTAACTGTTCTGATTTATTTTTCTTTAAAAGTAAAGCTGAGCATACCTCATGTCTTTTTTTCAACTACCTTTCTATACTGTGTGAATGCTAAAAAAAAAAAAAAATTATACCAGCTTTTTGTAAAGGAAAAGCTCTGTCACAATATCACAAATATATTTTCCCATTTCTTGATTTTTGCTTGAATCTGTGGTATTTTTCCCAGTCTGAAGTTCTTTTATCTTTATGAAGCTAGTTTTTCATTTATGCCTTCAACGCTAACAGACTTTTTAAATTCTTTTCCTGATAAAGTCTTACAAAACCTTCAACTAATACAATATGAACAAAATAGGAGGCAAATGCACTCCTTGCCTGGAAGCAGGGCTCAGGATGGAGAGCCAGACCTTCAGTAGCACAAGATAACTAGAAGCAAGATCAGTGAGGCAAAGATGGTCACTTTGGTGCTCTTGCTTCCAAGTGGCCCCTACAAAATGCCCCTCAGGATTCCGATCCAGGCCTGTCAGATTTCAAAGTCCAAGTTCCTACTGCCGACCTTTTCCACCCTCCTGGGGAAAACGTGCTTGCGGTGGAGGCTTGCGTTTGCTGAGATGAGAGGGGTGGAGGACAGGAGCAGCAGTGGGAAAGCTGACTGGGAATCAGATCCAAGCTTCGCCACTGACTGGGCGAACGTGGCCAACTGCTTCAGGACCTGAGCCTCGATTAAACCCACCCTGAAGGGACAGGGGGCAGCCTGTGACCATCAGACAAGTCTGTGGGTGGGAAAGCATGTGTACGATGGAGTATGTTGTACATGCTGGAGGGATGCATTAAATGACAAGAATTCCAGATGGTCAGGACTAGGAGGGTTAGGGATCAGTTAGGCTTCCTTCGTTATTGAAAAGGAAAACACCTAAGAAGTAGTAGGTACAACACTAGCAAAAGTAAACACTGTCACTAGAATAGCTGGATTTCTACCCAGACCTTTTCCTCATCAGGGAGCTTGTGTGCCTAACTGTGAGCACTGACTGATCATCTTCTCAACAAAGCGCTTGCTTTTCCCTAGGCCCCCACTGTTGTGCAGCTGGGAAAAGTAGCCATTGGCCGAGGAATAGAGGTGAGAAGGTTCTGGGTCAATACTTGGGTCTGCTAAAGTCAGTGGGGTGGCTGGGAAGCATGGCTTTCAGGGCACACAGATGGGATGGACAGAACAGCTGGAAAGAACTCAGGAACTGGACTCTTCCTACAGACTTTGAGCCTGACCTCTCTCTTTGTGCCTTAGCTTTACCCATCTAACAAGGCATTTGCCGTCTGTCTCTGTGGAGATTGAACCCTGTGCTGCTGCAGCTGTTGACTTTTAACACTTCCCCTGGCGGGAGTTCAGGGTGGAGTGAGGCACTCTGTGCTCCAGGGAATCTGGTGGAACAGGTGTTTCAGTTCAGTCGCTCAGTCGTGTCAGACTCTCTGCGACCCCATGAATCGCAGCACGCCAGGCCTCCTTATCCATCACCAACTCCCGGAGTTCACTCAGACTCATGCCCATCGAGTCAGTCCTTGCAGTCCAAGGTACTCTCAAGAGTCTTCTCCAACACCGCAGTTCAAAAGCATCAACTCTTCGGCGCTCAGCATTCTTTACAGTCCAACTCTCACATCCATACATGACCACAGGAAAACCATAGCCTTGACTAGACGGACCTTTGTTGGCATAGTAATATCGCTGCTTTTCAACATGCTATCTAGGTTGGTCATAACTTTCCTTCCAAGGAGTAAGTGTCTTAATTTCATGGCTGCAGTCACCATCTGCAGTGATTTTGGAGCCCAAAAAAATAGTCTGACACTGTTTCCACTGTTTCCCATCTATTTCCCATGAAGTGATGGGACCAGATGCCATAATCTTCGTTTTCTGAATGTTGAGCTTTAAGCCAACCTTTTCACTCTCCTCTTTCACTTTCATCAAGAGGCTTTTTAGTTCCTCTTCACTTTCTGCCATAAGAGTGATGTCCTCTGCATATCTGAGGTTATTAATATTTCTCCTGGCAATCTTGATTCCAGCTTGCACTTCTTCCAGCCCAGCGTTTCTCATGATGTACTCTGCATAGAAGTTAAATAAGCAGGGTGACAATATACAGCCTTGACGTACTCCTTTTCCTATTTGGAACCAGTCTGTTGTTCCCTGTCCAGTTCTAACTGTTGCTTCCTGGCCTGCATATAGGTTTCTCAAGAGGCAGGTCAGGTGGTCTGGTATTTCCATCTCTTTGAGAATTTTCCACAGTTTATTGTGATCCACACAGTCAAAGGCTTTGGCATAGTCAATAAGGCAGAAAGAGATAAGTAAACAAGCTTGACTGTATTGAACTCCCACTTCACTGAACTCATATATTGACCTTCCCTGACTGCCTCTTTGGAGCAGTCTCTCAGAGTTATCTGAGGTGCTCCCTCCTGGGCTGCAGTTCTGATTTTGCCCCAAATAAAACTTAACTCGCAACTCTCAAATTGTGCATCTTTTTAGTCAGTATAGTCAGGGAAGGCAATGGCACCCCACTCCAGTACTCTTGCCTGGAAAATCCCATGGATGGAGGAGCCTGGTAGGCTGCAGTCCATGGGATCGCAAAGAGTCGGACACGACTGAGCGACTTCACTTTCACTCTTCACTTTCATGCATTGGAGAAGGAAATGGCAACCCACTCCAGTGTTCTTGCCTGGAGAATCCCAGGGACGGGGGAGCCTGGTGGGCTGCCGTCTATGGGGTCGCACAGAGTTGGACACGACTGAAACGACTTAGCAGTAGCAGCAGTCAGGGAACTAGAATGCACACGCTGTAATTAAAAGAGCCCACACACCATAATGAAGATCAAAGATCCTGTGTGCAGGATCTAAGACCCGGCACAGCCAAACAAATGAATAAATATCAAAAATACAATTAAGAAAGAATAGGCTTACACAAGGAAAATTATTTACTTAGATATGATATCAACTTGCCAGTCCAAAGGATAAAGATAAAGTGAGTTGATAAATGTTTTCTGGGAATCTGTGAACACAGAAATCTTTGAAATAAGTAAATAAAATTATGTTTGGATTTTCATCAGTGGAATTTTTTCTATTATACGAAATAAAAATTTTTTTAATACAGAAAATTTTCTTACCTAAGTTGAAAAGGAATGTTAATGAAAACAATTATATATACTTCTGTTTGTAGTCATGATGGACTACAGATTTACTCTTCTGTCTTAAACGTTTAAAAACCTGAGCAAAATATACAAAGTGACTGTTTTCAAACAACAGACAACATAAAGCTTAGTACAGGGATCTCTGAAAGAACTCACTCACAGAGAAGAGCAATGGAGAGAAGAGAGGGAGAGCTCTCTGAAAACAGTTCCCATAGGGCCAGGAATAGTTTTAGTCTCAAAACCACAATGGAAAGATCTCCTAACAGAAAGAGCATCAGTGGAATCCTGAGGTTACTGCTTGAATAGCAGCATCAGTTCAGCCTTGGAATAATAAGGACCGTTCTGGATTCTGCCTAACAAAACATAAAAGCAAACCTCAAAGGGATCAAACCACTTCTGAAAAACAACTATCCCAGAACAAACTCCTAAATAGTTAATGGAATATAAAAATTCCGTTAACACCCAACAAAGTAAAATTCATAATGTTTAACATTCAATCACAAGTTATGACGCATGCAGTGAAATGAAAAGTACAACGTGTAAAGAGTGGTTTAATCAATTGATAGAAATGATACAGATGATAGAATTGTTTTAATGTTAAAACAGTTACTATAAATATACTCCATTGAAACAATTACTGTTAGGGGAAGCACACTGACTGAAACCGCCCACTCTGGCCAGGCACCACAGTAACCATTTTCGTGAGTTATTTTACAACAGGAGGTCCTGGTAAGGAACACAGAACTAATAAGCCACTACTAACCAGAAGAGTTTGGGAAAAGTCAAAAGGAGATACCACGTGTCTGACCACCTCCCAGAATCCTTTTCACTGGCATCCATCTTGGCTGACCAATGCGTGCACCACCAGGAAAGACTCTGAGTCAGAAGGATAGGCCAGAGACAACCCAGAAACTAATCCCATCACCATAAAACTCCAGACTGCGAACCACATGGCAGAGCAGTTCTCCTGGGTTCCTTTACCCTACTGCTCTCTACCTGAGTGCCCCTTCCCAATAAAGTCTTGGACTGCAAGGAGGTCCAACCAGTCCATCTGAAAGGAGATCAGTCCTGAGTGTTCACTGGAAGGGCTGATGTGGAAGCTGAAACTCCAATACTTTGGCCACCTGATGTGAAGAGCTGACTCATTGGAAAAGACCCTGATGCTGGGAAAGATAAAGGGGAGGAGGAGAAGGGGACAACAGAGGATGAGATGGTTGGATGGCATCATTGACTCAATGGACATGAGTTTGGGTAGACTGTGGGAGTTGGTGATGGACAGGGAGGTCTGGCGTGCTGCAGTTTAAGGGGTCGCAAAGAGTCGGACATGACTGAGCAACTGAACTGAACTGAAGATATTCACTATAATTCTTCTAAAATATCAAAAAGTTGTAAAGCGAATATACAACAAAAATGATAGCATACTGTTATACAGAATGAAGTAAGTCAAAAAGAGAAAAACAAATACCATATATCAATGTGAAGTATATATGGAAACTAGAAAAATAATGAACCTATCTGCAGAACAGGATAGAGACTCAAACATAGAGAGCAGACTTATGGACACAGCAGGGGAAGGAGAGGGTCAGACAAATTGAGAGAGTAGCACTGAAATATGTATGTAACTGTGTATAAAACAGATAGCTAACTGGAAGCTGCTATACAGCGCAGGGAGTTCACCCTGTTCTTCTGTGACAACCTAGCCAGGTGAGATGGGGTGGAAGGCAGGAGGGAGGTTCAAGAGGGAGGGGACATGTGTATACCTATGGCTGATGCGGGCTGATGTATGACAGAAACCAACAGAACATCGTAAAGCAATTATCCTTCAATTAAAAATAAATAAGTATCTTTAAGAAAATTTAATTATGGCATAAATATACAAAGTAACATGCAAATTTAATTTTTTTCAGTTTTAAGCGACAGGAGAAATGCTCATATTAATGCATTAGAAATCATGATACAAGCTACATTTTGAATATGATCCCAGATAGCCATAGAAAAAAAAAAAAGTAAAATAGAACACACCAAGATGTTAACAATAGCTAGGCTTGGGTCACAAATTTTCCTTTCATTATTACATACTTCTGTGTTCAGTGGCTCAGTGGTAAAGAATCTGCCTGCAATGCAGGAGCTACAGGAGACACAGGTTCGATCCCTGGGTCAGGAAGATCCCCTGGAGAAGGGCATGGCACCCCACTCTAGTATTTTTGCCTGGAGAATCCCATGGACATACGAGCCTTGTGGGTTACAGGTCATGGGGTCGCAAAGAGTCAGAAATGACTGAAGTGACTTAGCATTCTCACACGTGTTCCAATAAAACAAACATTGCTCTTATAGCCAGTAGGAGAGAATGAGTTAAGTGAAAAGGTATAAAGTTTAGCCTGTGCTCTGATACTCCTCCAAGTGGCCAAAGCATCTTGCACCTCCCATGGTCTATTCACCATGTATGTGAACTTGCCTTATTTTCCGTACTGGAGGGCAAAGGCTCTGAGATCTGTACACCAGACTTTTTTTTTTTTTTTTTTAATTTTAAAATCTTTAATTCTTACATGCATTCCCAAACATGAACCCCCCTCCCACCTCCCTCCCCATAACATCTTTCTGGGTCATCCCCATGCACCAGCCCCAAGCATGCTGCATCCTGCGTCAGACATAGACTGGCGATTCAATTCACATGATAGTATACATGTTAGAATGTCATTCTCCCAAATCATCCCACCCTCTCCCTCTCCCTCTGAGTCCAAAAGTCCGTTATACACATCTGTGTCTCTTTCCCTGTCTTGCATACAGGGTCGTCATTGCCATCTTCCTAAATTCCATATATATGTGTTAGTATACTGTATTGGTGTTTTTCTTTCTGGCTTACTTCACTCTGTATAATCGGCTCCAGTTTCATCCATCTCATCAGAACTGATTCAAATGAATTCTTTTTAACGGCTGAGTAATACTCCATTGTGTATATGTACCACAGCTTTCTTATCCATTCATCTGCTGATGGACATCTAGGTTGTTTCCATGTCCTGGCTATTATAAACAGTGCTGCAATGAACATTGGGGTACATGTGTCTCTTTCAATTCTGGTTTCCTCGGTGTGTATGCCCAGCAGTGGGATTGCTGGGTCATAAGGTAGATCTATTTGCAATTTTTTAAGGAATCTCCACACTGTTTTCCATAGTGGCTGTACTAGTTTGCATTCCCACCAACAGTGTAGGAGGGTTCCCTTTTCTCCACACCCTCGCCAGCATTTATTGCTTGCAGATTTTTGGATCGCAGCCATTCTGACTGGTGTGAAGTGGTACCTCATTGTGGTTTTGATTTGCATTTCTCTAATAATGAGTGATGTTGAGCATCTTTTCATGTGTTTGTTAGCCATCCGTATGTCTTCTTTGGAGAAATGTCTATTTAGTTCTTTGGCCCATTTTTTGATTGGGTCGTTTATTTTCTGGAGTTGAGCTGCAGCAGTTGCTTGTATATTTTTGAGATTAGTTGTTTGTCAGTTGCTTCATTTGCTATTATTTTCTCCCATTCAGAAGGCTGTCTTTTCACCTTGCTTATATTTTCCTTGGTTGTGCAGAAGCTTTTAATTTTAATTAGATCCCATTTGTTTATTTTTGCTTTTATTTCCAGAATTCTGGGAGGTGGATCATAGAGGATCCTGCTGTGATTTATGTCTGAGAGTGTACACCAGACTTTGACTGAATCTTCCCAACTGACCGGGATGCACTCCTTAATCTTTGTTGAACATTTTCTCCTAACACCAGGTTGTCTTCATGTATTTTCAGATTTAAATCATTATTAAGTAAAAATGTTAAAGGGATTAGAAAACAAAGGAAGCACAGAAGTAACTATTAATATAGGAAAGAGTTTCAAAGAGTTACATGGTGTTGCTTTACCACTTTGCATTTAGCTGCAGAGGAATTCCTAACCTTTCTCTGAGGGAAAGAAGATGGGCATGACTGTGTAAAGAGTAAAAAGTCTCTAAATAATGTGACAGGACACAATTCTGCTGGTTGCGCTTCCCTCCACTCTATGCATTTAGGAAATAATGAGGGCGGAGAAGGCAGCAGAACCTCCTCCTAAACCAATTTGGAGAATTAGAGGGTAAGACTTCTGTTAAACCAATTCTCTTGCCTCAGCATCACAGCTGACAAGTTGGTCCAGAGGGCTGAGTACAAAATCATTTATAATATCTCAGGGACTTCCCTGCCAGGTCATGCTCAGATACACGTTCAACTAAACATGACTGATGTAGGCTTAAGGTGAACATACTCACCTAGAACTACATCAGATATGTGAACAGAGTTGCCCTTTTGCACTTCTTACCTCCCTCTCACTTCTCACAACTGGAACCAAGGGGTTTTATAAAAACAAAGCTAAGTTCTAAAAGTGCATTCTACATAAAAAATCCTTTTTTAAATTGAGTTTATTTTCCTAATAATGTCTGCAAAACAAGAAAATTGTAATCAGTAAACAGAGGCAATCAAGCTGAATTTCTTGTTATTAGACAATTCCAGAGGCAAATTCAAACTTAATAACTTCATCTCAACATTACCATCTTATAATCAAAATATTCTATCCATATATTTTTATAGTACCATTTTTAACTAACTAAAAGAAATAGAACAAAAAATATGTATAAAAATTGATTAAAGCATTTCCCATTTCAAAGAAAAGTAGAAGCTGTTTGGAGACAACAGTCAAGAGGAGATTCAACAATCAAACAATAAACACTGAATGAATACTGTCCACCCAGAGAATCAACATCAGCGAATCAAATCTCACAAACCTTTCTTTCAGAGGACAGAAATGCTCTGATTCCCTGTATAGTAATATCTAACCACAGACCTATATAATAGAGCTGAAATGAAATCAAATTTATGAACACTGAGTGCATGAGGTACTTGGAGTGACAAGGAGTGTCTAATGAAAAATGAGAATAATCTTTTCTGGGTTGCCTGGCAACAATCTGACAGGGAAAGAAGGAAGGAGAAGGCTTCACAGGAAAAAGAAAGTGAAAAGTGAAAGTGAAGATGCTTAGTCATGTCCGACTCTTTGCGACCCCATGGACTATAGCCTACCAGGCTCCTCAGTCCATGGGATTTTCCAGGCAAGAATACTGGAGTGGGTTGCCATCACAGGAAAAGGACTGTACCTAAACAAACTTTGTGGGACCACGAATTTTCCAAGGTCTCCATGTGTGGGAAGCCTTTGTTGTTCAGTCAGTAAGTCGTGTCCAGCTCTTTGCGACTACACTACACCAGGCTTCCCTGTCCCTCACTATCTCCCAGAGTTTGCTCAAATTCATGTCCACTGAGACAGTGATGCTATCTAACCATCTTATCCTCTGCCACCCTCTTCTCCATTTGCCTTCAATCTTTCCCAGCATCAGGGTCTTTTCCAATGAGTCAGCCCTTCACATAAGGTGGCCAAAGTTTTGGAGCTTCAACTTCAGCTTCAGTCCTTCCAATGAATATTCGGGACTGATTTCCTTTAGGATTGACTGGTTTGATTTCCTTGCTGTCCAAGGGACTCTCAAGAGTCTTCTCCAACACCACAATTTGAAAACAACAATTCTTCAGTGCTGAGCCTTCTTTATAGTCCCACTCTCACATCCATACATGATTACTGGAAAAACCACAGCTTTGTCTGTTCAGACCTTTGTCGGCAAAGCAATGTCTTTGCTTTTTAATATGCTGTCTACGTTTGTCATAGCTTTCTTCCAAGGAGCGAGCGTCTTTTAATTTCATGGCTGTAGTCACCAACTGCAGTGATTCTGGAGCCCAAAATATAAAGTCTGTCACTGCTTCTATCTTTTCCCCTTCTATTTACCATGAAGTGATGGGACCGGATTCCATGATCTTTGTTTTTCGAATGTTGAGTTTTAAGCCAGTTTTTTCATTCTCCTCTTTCACCCTCATCAAGAAGCTCTTTAGTTCCTCATTTTCTGCAATTAGAGTGGTATCATCTGCATATCTGAGGTTGTTGGTATTTCTCCTGGCAATGTTGATTTCAGTTTGTGATTCATCCAGTCCAGCATTTTGAATTATGTACTCTGCATACAGGTTTAACAAACAGGATGACAATAAATAGCCTTGTCATGCTCCTTTCCCAATTTTGAACCAGTCCATTGTTCCATGTAAGGTGCTAACTGTTGCTTCTTGACCCGCATCCAGGTTTCTGAGGAGACAGGTAAAGTGGTGTGGTATTCCCATCTCTTGAAGAATTTTTTCACAGTTTGTTGTGATTCACACAGTCGAAGGCTTTCACGTAGTCAATGATGCAGAAGTAGATGTTTTTCTGGAATTCCCTTTCTTTCTCTGTGATCCATTGAATGTTGGCAATTTGATCTCTCGAAACCAAAATTTCCCTTAAACAACTGATACTTAAGCTTAGACTCCTTGGCCCTGAAAAGAAAACATCTCCTTTGTTCAAGCTTCCTCTGAAGGTTGCAAGGCTGCTCCACAGTCATGACAGACCACACAATAAACTACAATGTTCAAAGATCTAAATGTTCTATTTTTACCTGCTTCCTTTGCCAAGTCAGGGTAGTCTCTCAAGTTTTCAACTTCATGCTTTGTGAACTAGAAATATAGAAGACAACAAAAGGAAACACTATGGTGATGGTCTCTCGCAAGAGAGAACCACAGAAATACATTCCTCTAGTCATCTAAACAAAATGAGTATCTATCAGTGTTGCTGGACTCTGATAATAAATAATATACAGCTTGTACCCGCAGGGAACTTATGTAATGGAAGGCAGGCAATTACACAACAGTGTACTAAGTACAGAATGATCTGGGAGAGACAACTACCCAGCCTCAGGGGACCAGAATGGCTTCCCAGAGGAACTGATATTTAAATAGGGTATTTATTTAAGGATGAGTAGGAGCTAGGCTGGGCTTCCCTGGTGGCTCAGAGGTTAAAGCGTCTGCCTGCATTGTGGGAGACGTGGGTTTGATTCCTGGGTCAGGAAGATCCCCTGGAGAAGGAAATAGCAACCCACTCCAGTATTCTTGCCTGGAGAACCCCATGGACGCAGGAGCCTGGTGGGCTACAGTCCACAGGGTCGCAAAGAGTCGGACACGACTGAGCGACTTCACTTTCACTTTTAGGAGCTAGGCTGGCAACCCACTCCAGTACTCTTGCCTGGAAAATCCCATGGACAGAGGAGCCTGGTGGGCTGCAGTCCATGGGGTCGCTAAGAGTCGGACATGACTGAGTGACTTCACTTTCACTTTTCACTTTCATGCATTGGAGAAGGAAATGGCAACCCACTCCAGTGTTCTTGCCTAGAGAATCCCAGGGACGGGGGAGCCTGCTGGGCTGCTGTCTTTGGGGTCACACAGAGTTGGACACGACTGAAGCGACTTAGCAGTAGCAGCAGCAGCAGCAGGAGCTAGGGAATTGAAAGAAAAGGAAATTCCAGAGCAAAGAACTGCAGAAAATAAAATAAAAACCTACCTTAAAGCCTATAATAAAAACAGCAACCTGTTACCTTCCACTCACTGGTTGCAAAGAGTTGGACGTGAGAGCAACTGAACTGAGCTGACTGAGCACTAGTCTTACTTGCTCCCAAAATATCCATTTTCAATTCTTATAGATCATTCTTTTAAAATGTCACATTTCTAAATATTCTGATACTATTATTCCTTGACTTATCAATTTAAGAAATTATATCATAGTCTCCAATATGGGACAATGAGAATTAGGTCTCTTAGACCACCTCACTTATATATTTACAGTTCCCATTCTCCTTATACCGGAGAAGGCACTGGCATCCCACTCCAGTACTCTTGCCTGGAAAATCCCATGGATGGAGGAGCCTGGTGGGCTACAGTCCATGGTGTCACAAGACTGAGCAACTTCACTTTCACTTTTCACTTTCATGCACTGGAGAAGGAAATAGCAACCCACTCCAGTGTTCTTGCCTGGAGAATCCCAGGGACAGGGGAGCCTAGTGGGCTGCCATCTATGGGGTCGCACAGGGTCGGACATGACTGAAGTGACTTAGCAGCAGCAGCAGCATCCTCCTTATACAGTGGAAACACAAGTTTTAAATTAAATCTGTATGTAGTGCTTACCTTATTAAGATAATGTTGCCTATTACAGGGCCAGGTTGTATTTTATGATTACATGTGCTTCATTGAACAATTTTGTTTTGCTTTGTTTTTGCTGGAGTTAACTGCCTCATTTTTGAAAGTTTAAGGCAAACATTCTTGTAACCATTGACAAAGATTCTCTCCTTCACCAAATTCTATTCGAGCTTCTCTGATTCCTCTTCTCTACTAGGTCTAAATCTTGGCCTAAAAGACTGAGACATTAAGATAATTTTTATGAGTTCTAACTTGCTCAAGGCCAGGTCCCTAGGAGGGTGAGGCTCCACTTAAAGTGCCTGACTTAGAAAACTCCAGGCTGTCAAAAGAATTCACTGCTTCCTCCAGCCAACACCTGAATATAAGGCTGGTCTCCTAGTCTCTGTGGGAGGGCAGGACCCTAAGCTTGGATAAGAGCCACTGAGCAAATCCAGATGGTTTTCACCAAACTCCTCTCTTTCCACTTTATATAAATTTTCACTTTCCTGACCCTACGGCTGGTGCTTGGCATCTGTGGGTTCTGCATCCCCAGATACAGTGTGATAACTAAGGGGACTGAGCATCCATGGACTTTGGTATCCAAAAGAAATTCTGGAACCAATACCTCAGGGACACCAAGGGACTACTGTACTGAGTCCCTGCTCACCATCCTCCCTATTCCCTTATAACCCCCTTAATACACCGAGTCACATGTGTACAAAGTTACTTCACACTGGACTTTTGCAACAGCCTACTATTGATTAATAGCCAGCATTGGGAAAAATATCAATAACCTCAGATATGCAGATGACACCACCCTTACGGCAGAAAGCAAAGAACTAAAAAGCCTCTTGATGAAAGTGAAAGAGGAGAGTGAAAAAGTTGGCTTAAAACTCAACATTCAGAAAACTAAGATCGTGGCATCCAGCCCCATCACTTCATGGCAAACAGATGGAGAAACAATGGGAACAGTGAGAGACTTTATTTTGGGGGACTCCAAAATCACTGCAGATGATGACCGCAGCCATAAAATTAAAAGATACTTGCTCCTTGGAAGGAAAGCTCTGATCAACCTATACAGCATATTAAAAAGCAGAGACATTACTTTGCCGACAAAGATCCTTATAATCAAAGCTATGGTTGTTCCAGTAGTCATGTATGGATGTGAGAGTTGGACTATAAAAAAAGCTGAGAGCCAAAGAATTGATGCTTTTGAACTGTGGTGTTGGAGAAGACTTTTGAAAGTCCCTTGGACTGCAAGGACATCCACCAGTCAATCCTGAAGGATATCAGTCCTGAATATTCACTGGAAGGACTGATGTTGAAGCTGAAACTCCAATACTTTGGCCACCTGATGCAAAGAACTGACTCACTAGAAAAGACTCTGATGCTGGGAAAGATTGAAGGTGGGAGGAGAAGGGGATGACAGAGAATGAGATAGTTGGATGGCATCACTGACTCAATGGACATGAGTTTTAGTAAGCTCTGGGAATGGTGATGGACAGTGAGGCCTGGCGTGCTGCAGTCCATGGGGTTGCAAAGAGTCAGACACGACTGAGCAGCTGTACTATTGATTAAATCTGCCCTAACATTTTACCTAGTTTCTACCTTTGTTTTTGATAACAATCATGCAAACTAAGAAACTGAACTTTCCCTGCTACTCCACAAACTCCTCTAAATACACTGTCCCTTAGCTCAACCCCACCTCAGAGTAAGGGTAATTATTATCCTGATTCTTATAATAATCACTTCCTTGTAGTAGCTCATAGTTTTATCACCAAAGTGTCCATGGACACTATATTTCAGCCTTGCCTTTAAAAAAAATTTATGGGCTTTTAAAATTATTTTTTAATTTAAAGTTCCTCTCCACTACATTTTTTTCCTAACACAGCTGGATTTTTCCAGACTGTTGGGACTGTGGTTTCCCACAGTCTGGACTTTGCAGATTGCATATTCAGACAGTTCAAACTGTTCCTCTGTTCTCTGTCCCACAAATTGACAGCTGGATCCAGAATCTTGCAGACTCACCCTATCTCTTTGTCAAAACTATCAGTAGTGGTATATTGTTTCATCAGGAAGCGTATGATTATCTCTCTTTGTGTTGTTAGAAGCTCTTAGTGCTTAATGATTAGAACCAGTAATTCTCAAAACTTTTTAGTCTCAAGACTGCTTTACAGTCTTAAAAATCACTGAAGATACTAGTACTTTTGATTATGAGGGTAATAGTTACAATATTTACCCTATTAACACTTATAATAGGATATTTAAAATAACCTTCAATTCACTAAAAAAAACCCATTACATTCTTAAATAAACAATTTTATGAAAAATTATTATATCTTTCAAGAAAAACTGATCAGGGGCAATCGTTTTACAAATCTGTAATTCTCTTTAATATCTGCTTTCATAAGAGGCAGTTGAATTCTTACATCTGACACAGCTGATTCTTCATTCAACTTTTAGCATTATGTTTTAAGTTGAATTCTACAAAGCAAATCTGAACTCACATAGATTTGCGGTTAGAAAAGGGAGAAACACTTTAATAGCCTCTTAAGATAATTGTGGATATTCCTTTTTAATACTAGACTAAAACTTGACAAGCGGGAGTTTCTGACTAGCTAAAAGCAATGTTGAATTCAAAAGAATATCAATGAACTTTTCATACTCTTGCTATACTCAAGTCCATTAAAATCTTGCCCTTTTAGTAGGGTGGTGTTCTGGCTTTTCTCTGGAGCCATTTCACATGATTTTTGAAACCTCTGCCAGGAAGTTTGTATGTATCTGATCACCAGTGCTCTAGGAACAGGGTTGCCAATTACTATCATTAAATAATATAAAATATTCCATTTAACTACCTTTTTTCAACTTGGGCCTCCCTCCTGTCTTCCACTAAAACTAAAGGTCAGATGATTCTAGAGACGCATCAGTTCAGTTTCTCCAGGGAACAAGCCTCCTATACTTTGACAAGGAACTGATAGTCACCTAGTGGTAAAAAGGATCTTGGAATCCAATTATATCACGGAAGTGTTTTTCTTCCCTCCTCTCATCACCGCATTACTTGATATCTACTACATGTAGGTCCTAAGCCTTTTCGAGTTCTGCAGGAAGACTCAGCCAGTATAACCCTTCTTCAGGAACTTGGGCTCTGAGTTTCTGTTTGGAGTCAATAACCACACTTCCATCAGCTTTTAATCATCCAGTGTTTTTCTGACATCATTCTGCTGTTTCCTCTCCTAGACACTTCACCCTGATGGGTTAATGCTTTAATGTCTTTACTGTCATTTTTGTGAGATTTGGAAAGCACCAATAGAGATAAATTCATATTTCCAATCTACTACACTTAAGCATTCCAGGATGTCTGGCTCTAGATGAGTGATTACACCATCATGATTATCTGGGTCATGAAGATCCTTTTTGTACAGTTCTTCTGTGTATTCTTGTCATCTCTTCTTAATATCTTCTGCTTCTGTTAGGTCCATACCATTTCTGTCCTTTATCCAGCCCATCTTTGCATGAAATGTTCCCTTGGTATCTCTAATTTTCTTGAAGAGATCTCTAGTCTTTCCCATTCTGTTCTTTTCCTCTATTTCTTTGCACTGATCACTGAAGAAGGTTTTCTTATCTTTTCTTGCTATTCTTTGGAACTCTGCATTCAGATGCTTATATCTTTCCTTTTCTCCTTGGCTTTTCACTTCTCTTCTTTTCACAGCTATTTGTAAGACTTCCCCAGACAGCCATTTTGCTTTTTTGCATTTCTTTTCCATGGAGATGGTCTTAATCCCTGTCTCCTGTACAATGTCACAAACCTCATTCCATAGTTCATCAGGCACTCTATCTATCAGATCCAGGCCCTTAAATCTATTTCTTACTTCCACTGTATAATCATAAGGGATTTGATTTAGGTCATACTTGAATGGTCTAGCAATTTTCCCAACTTTCTTCAATTTCAGTCTGAATTTAGTAATAAGGAGTTCATGATCTGAGCCACAGTTAGCTCCTGGTCTTGTTTTTGTTGACTGTATAGAGCTTCTCCATCTTTTGCTGCAGAGAATATAATCAATCTGATTCAGTGTTGACCATCTGGTGATGTCCATGTGTAGAGTCTTCTCTTGTGTTGTTGTAAGAGGGTGTTTGCTATGACCAGTGCATTTTCTTGGCAAAACTCTTATTAGTCTTTGCCCTGCTTCATTCCGCATTCCAAGGCCAAATTTACCTGTTACTCCAGGCGTTTCTTGACTTCTACTTTTGCATTCCAGTTCCCTACAATGAAAAGGACATCTTTTTTGGGTGTTAGTTCTAAAAGGTCTTGTAGGTCTTCATAGAACCGTTCAACTTCAGCATCTTCAGCGTTACTGGTTGGGGCATAGACTTGAATTACTGTGATATAGAATGGTTTGCCTTGGAAATGAACAGAGATCATTCTGTCGTTTTTGAGACTGCATCCAAGTACTGCATTTTGGACTCTTCTGTTGACCATAATGGCTACTCCATTTCTTCTGAGGGATTCTTGCCCGCAGTAGTAGATATAATGGTCATCTGAGTTAAATTCACCCATTCCAGTTCATTTTAGTTCACTGATTCCTAGAATGTCAACGTTCACTCTTGACATCTCCTGTTTGACCACTTCCAATATGCCTTGATTCATGGATATGACATTCCAGGTTCCTATACAATATTGCTCTTTACAGCATCGGACCTTGCTTCTATCCCCAATTACATGCACAACTGGTTATTGTTTTTTCTTTGGCTCCAACCTTTCATTCTTTCTGGAGTTATTTCTCCACTGATCTCCAGTAGCATATTGGGCACCTACGGACCTGGGGTGTACCTCTTTCAGTATCCTATCATTTTGCCTTTTCATACTGTTCATGGGTCTTAGAAAGCATCACTACTAACAAAGCTAGTGGAGGTGATGGAATTCCAGTTGAGCTATTTCAAATCCTGAAAGATGATGCTGTGAAAGTGCTGCACTCAATATGCCAGCACATTTGGAAAACTCAGCAGTGGCCACAGGACTGGAAAAGGTTAGTTTTCATTCCAATCCCAAAGAAAGGCAATGCCAAAGAATGCTCAAACTACCACACAATTGTACTCATCTCACACGCTAGTAAAGTAATGCTCAAAATTCTCCAAGCCAGGCTTCAGCAATACGTGAACCATGAACTTCCTGATATTCAAGCTGGTTTTAGAAAAGGCAGAGGACCCAGAGATCAAATTGCCAACATTCGCTGGATCATGGAAAAAGCAAGAGAGTTCCAGAAAAACATCTATTTCTGCTTTATTGACTATGCCAAAGCCTTTGACTGTGTGGGTCACAATAAACTGCGGAAAATCCTGAAAGAGATGGGAATACCAGACCACCTAACCTGCCTCTTGAGAAATCTGTATGCAGGCCAGGAAATAACAGTTAGAACTGGACAGGGAACAACAGACTGGTTCCAAATAGGAAAAGGAGTACGTCAAGGCTGTATATTGTCACCCTCCTTATTTAACTTCTATGCAGAGTACATCATGAGAAACACTGGACTGGAAGAAACACAAGCTGGAATCAAGATTGCTGGGAGAAATATCAATAACCTCAGATATGCAGAGGACACCACCCTTATGGCAGAAAGTGAAGAGGAACTAAAAAGCCTCTTGATGAAAGTAAAAGAGGAGAGTGAAAAGGTTGGCTTAAAGCTCAACATTCAGAAAACGAAGATCATGGCATCCAGTTCCATCACTCCATGGGAAATAGATGGGGAAACAGTGGAAACAGTGTCAGACTTTATTTTGGGGGGCTGCAAAATCACTGCAGATGGTGATTGCAGCCATGAAATTCAAAGGCGCTTACTCCTTGGAAGGAAAGTTATGAGCAACCTAGATAGCATATTCAAAAGCAGAGACCTTACTTTGCCGACTAAGGTCCGTCTAGTCAAGGCTATGGTTTTTCCAATAGTCATGTATGGATGTGAGAGCTGGACTGTGAAAAAGGCTGAGCGCCGAAGAATTGATGCTTTTGAACTGTGGTGTTGGAGAACACTCTTGAGAATCCCTTGGACTGCAAGGAGATCCAACCAGTCCATTCTGAAGGAGATCAACCCTGGGATTTCTTTGGAAGGAATGATGCTGAAGCTGAAACTCCAGTACTTTGGCCACCTCATGTGAAGAGTTGACTCATTGGAAAAGACTCTGATGCTGGGAGGGATTGGGGGCAGGAGGAGAAGGGGACGACCCAGGATGAGATGGCTGGATGGCATCACTGACTCGATGAATGTGAGTCTAAGTGGACTCCGGGAGATGATGATGGACAGGGAGGCCTGGCGTGCTGGGATTCATGGGGTCGCAAAGAGTCAGACATGACTGAGCGACTGAACTGAACTGAACTGAACACTTAAGCAAATGTCCTAATACATCATATTTAAATGGTTTACCCTTTCCTTCTCCATATTATACATTCCTTAAGAACTTGGGTCTTTGGTAATCATGCAGATGGAGCCCTCAAGAGGGGACTAGAATATAAATTAAAAAAAAAATTTTTAGAGTTATTCCCTGGTGGTCTAGTGGCTTACAATCTGAGTTTCCAAGGCAGGGGGCCCTGGGTTGATCCCTGGTTGGGGAGCTAGATCCAACATACCACAGCTAAAGATCCAATGTGCTGCAACGAAGACCTGACACAGCCAAATAAATAAACTTTTTTTAAAAAGGAATGGGATTACTGCCCTTATAAAAAGATCCCCTAGATTTCCCTCGCCCTTCTGCCATACATAGCGGTCTATGAAACACAGAGCAGGACCTTAAGTTTAAGGTTGTTTTCGTGGAAAGAGAACTTCCCATAGGAACCCTCTGTCACAAAGCCTATGCATTTAATAGTGTTCAACTAACACTTACTGAGCTCTTCAAGCACAAGGCATTTTCAAAGTGCTACAGGTATAGCAATTAATTAACCTGGGAGATAGCTATATGCAAAAGAAGAATATAGACATATAAACAAAATTTCAGGATAAACTATAAAGTACTAAGACAGAGGTTAAGTACAGGGCTCTATGGGACAGTCAGGAGATTCAGAACTTCTCCTGCTGCTGCTGCTAAGTCGCTTCAGTCATGTCCGACCCTGTGTGACCCCATAGACAGCAGCCCATGAGGCTCCCCCGTCCCTGGGATTCTCCAGGCAAGAACACTGGAGTGGGTTGCCATTTCCTTCTCCAATGCATGAAAGTGAAAAGTGAAAGTGAAGTCGCTCAGTCGTGTCCGACTGTTAGGGACCCCATGGACTGCGGCCCACCAGGCTCCTCTGTCCATGGGATTTTCCAGGCAAGAGTGCTGGAGTGGGGTGCCATTGCCTTCTGCGGAACTTCTAGAAGGTCTGAATTGATCTTTTAAAAATGCAAACAAGTTAAGCAAGTGAAGACAAATGGTCTTAAGTAGAGAAAACAAAACAAAGCAAAGCAACAGAGGCATAAAAAAGTTTGGGATGAAACTATAAGTACTTTGGCATCACTGGAGCACAGAGGTAATGAGCATGTCAAGAAATGAGATTGTAGCTGCCTCTGGCCTCCTGAGTACCAAGCAGAGTACCATGTGAGAAAGGCAAAGGTGAGAGGATGCAGAAAACCTGCCACCTGTGCCAAGACGCTGAGCATCACTGAGATTTCTACTCCTACACTTGCATCTGAGAAGGGATCCAACACGCAGTATTCCTGGAAGTGCAGGGCTGGCGACATTCATGACCTGCTTTCCTTCTGAGTATGGGGCAAGCCTTGCCTCAGTTACAGGTCCACACAACTTAGGATTCCACCCATATTCAAAGGAGGTGCGGGGTTCGGGTCATCTTGAGGCCTTCTTCACAAACTGCGCCCCAGGAAGAAAAGGGAAGAAGGAGGAACACAGAGCCGCAGAACAACACTGCGACATTATGATTTCGCAGAGACATCAACATCACAACCCACCGGAGTCGCCACTCTGATGCCTCACAGACAAGGAGCCGAGCTGAGCGGTGGGAAGCCAGTGGCGCCCTCCGGGAGGAAGGGCAGACAGACGGACGGCGTCAAGTCCTGACACCCCACACCCGACCCAAGCCCCGTTTCCCGGTCACTCAGGGCTCCCGCGGCCTCACCCAGGCTGAGCGGAGCCAGGAGCCCACCTCTAGGGACCCACAGCTCTGTTTACCTTGGTCATCCCAACCCCCACCACAAACACCCGGTTCTGGACCAGAGACTAAGAAGAAGCCAAAGACACGGCCCGACACGTTGTGGGCACAAGGGTGCGGACCCGACGCAGAGGCTGCAAGTCTAAGGAGGACGCGGACTGAAGCCGCACCTGCGCCCGAGCTCTTGGTGCCGGGGGCGGGGCAGGAGGCGCCAGGGGGCGGGGCAGGAGGCGCCAGGGGCGGGGCAGGAGGCGCCAGGGGGCGGGGCAGGAGGCGCCAGGGGGCGGGGCAGGAGGCGCCAGGGGCGGGGCAGGAGGCGCCAGGGGGCGTGGCGGGCAGTACGGGGAACGGGCGCGTGCGCGAACCCGCCGGCGCTCTTTCCTCGTGGGGAGAGAAGTGCTACGGGACTCTAGTGGACAAAGTTCAAGACGAGAATTCACCGGTTAGTTGGAAACTCAGTCCCTTTCAGCCCTTGAAAAAGGCTCTATAGCCTAGAACCAGTCCGTCGGATTTAAATTCTCTATGCTGAGAGCGATTGTGGCCTGCAGCAAGGCCTGAGATTGAGGGGAAGTCGTGGCCAGAAGCCGGACTCACGAAAGGATAGCCTGAGGAAAAATTTTGAAATGTTGGGAGTTGCTCTGTATCCTATCGGTGGTAGTACTTAGAAGAGATATACTTCTGGCGAGGGGGGACGGATTTTATTGTATGAATATCTAAAATAAAACTAAAGTCCTGTCACTAGCCGTGTGACTTTTTTTTCTGTGTGTGTTTATAATATGGTCTGTTTGTTCATTATTTATGTATTTTTGGCTTTGCTGGATGCTCCTTGCTTTGCGCACTTTCTCTAGTTGTAAGGGGCAGCGGCCAGTCCTCCTTGCGGTACACAGCCTTCTCACTGCGGTGACTTGTCTTGTTGGGGAGCACAGGCTCTGGATGCCCCGGCTTCAGTAGCTGCAGCACCTGCGCTCAGTAGTTGTGGCGACCTGGGGCTTAGTTGCTCAGGGGCTTGTGGGATCTTCCCAGACCTGGGATTTGAGCGAACCCGTGTCCCCTGCATTGGCAGGCAGATTCTTACCTACTGTGCCACCAGGAAAGTCTGCTGAGTGACATTTTGTCTTGTGAGGATTAAGGGAGGTGATAGAAGCAAAGCCTTTAGCACTTGATACAGGGACTATATATATGTAGGTATGTTGTGGATATATCACATATTTAGGGGATGATTTTTATTGGCTGATTCTGAATTTGCAGATTTTCCTACGGATAAGAATGAATCAGTAACCCCAAAATCAATACTCCAAGAGCCCTGGCGATGGGTGGAAAAAATGTGAGTGTCTGTTCTCAGTTGAGGTTACACAAGACCCTGTCCAGTTCATGCTGTAAACAAATGTGTTTCTCATGATTTCATGCCTGCCATGTTTTCACATTTTTGTGTTTTGTTGTTCATTTCACCATTTAAAAATCTCCCGCAATCATGATGCCTGAAGCACTACCTGGTATACCTGTGAAGTTCTACCTGTGAAGAAAATACTGAACTTGGCTCATACATGAGTTACAGTGTTATTGGCCCTGAGTTCAAATACGAATAACAAGATGTCTTTAAACAGAAACACACATAAAACCAGCTTATTTATTGATCAACTGACAAAATATGTGTGGGCAGAAGCTTGCAGGTGCCTAACCCTGTATTTTCCTTAGGAGCAATTGTTCAGTGTTCACTAATTTGTGGTCACAGCAACCTTTAGAACATAACTAACACCAAAATCTGAGAACTGACTGGTGTGTGTGTATGTGGGTGTGGGTGTGTCTGTAAAATTTCTGAGGCCCCTTCCAGTCCTCAGTTCAGTTCAGTTCAGTCGCTCAGTCGTGTCTGACTCTTTGCGACCCCATGAATCGCAGCACGCCAGGCCTCCCTGTCCATCACCAACTCCTGGAGTTTACCCAAACTCTGTCCTTTGTGTCGGTGATGCCATCCAGCCATCTCATCCTCTGTCGTCCCCTCCTCCTCCTGCCCTCAATCTTTCCCAGCATCAGGGTCTTTTCCAATGAGTCAGCTCTTTGCATCAGGTGGCCAAACTATTGGAGTTTCAGCTTCAACATCAGTCCTTCCAATGAACACTCAGGACTGATCTCCTTTAGGATGAACTGGTTGGATCTCCTTGCAGTCCAAGGGACTCTCAAGAGTCTTCTCCAACACCACAGTTTGAAAGCATCAATTCTTCAGCTCTCAGTTTTCTTTATAGTCCAACTCTCACATCCATACACAACTACTGGAAAAACCATAGCCTCAACTAGATGGACCTTTGCTGGCAAAGGAATGTCTCCGCTTTTGAATATGCTGTCTAAGTTGGTCACAACTTTCTTCTAAGGAGTAAGCATCTTTTAATTTCAGGGCTGCAGTCACCTTCTGCAGTGATTTTGGAGCCCCAAAAAATAAAGTCTGACACTGTTTCCACTGTTTCCCCATCTATTTCCCATGAAATGATGGAACTGGATGCCATGATCTTCATTTTCTGAATGTTAAGCTTTAAGCCAACTTTTTCACTCTCCTCTTTCACTTCATCAAGAGGCTCTATAATTCTTCACTTTCTGTCATAAGGGTGGTATCATCTGCATATCTGAGGTTATTGATATTTCTCCTGGCAATCTTAATTCCAGCTTGTGGTTCATCCAGTCCAGCGTTTCTCATGATGTACTCTGCATAGAAGTTAAATAAGCAGGGTGACAATATACAGCCTTGACGTACTCCTTTTCCTGTTTGGAGCCAGTCTGTTGTTCATGTCCAGTTCTAACTGTTGCTTCCTGACCTGCATATAGGTTTCTCAACAGGCAGGTCAGGTGGTCTGGTATTCCCATCTCCTTCAGAATTTTCCACAGTTTATTGTGATCCACAGTCAAAGGCTTTGGCATAGTCAACAAAGAAGAAATAGATGTTTTTCTGGAACTTTCTTGCCTTTTTGGTGATCCAATGGATGTTGGCAATTTGATCTCTGGTTCCTCTGTCTTCTAAAACCAGCTTGAACATCTGGAAGTTCACAGTTCACATATTGCTGAAGTCTGGCTTGGAGAATGTTAAGCATTACTTTACTAGTGTGTGAAATGAGTGTGGTAGTTTGAACATTCTTTGGCATTGCCTTTCTTTGGGATTGTAATGAAAACTGACCTTTTCCAGTCCTGTGGCCACTGTTGAGTTTTCCAAATGTGCTGGCATATTGAGTGCAGCACTTTCACAGCATCATCTTTCAGGATTTGAAATAGCTCTACTGGAATTCCATCACCTCTGCTAACTTTGTTCGTAGTGATGCTTCCTAAGGCCCACTTGACTTCACATTCCAGGATGTCTGGCTCTAGGTGAGTGATCACACCATCGTGGTTATCTGGGTCGTGAAGATCTTTTCTGTACAGTTCTTCTGTGTATTCTTGCCACCTCTTCTTAATATCTTCTGCTTCTGTTAGGTCCATACCATTTCTGTACTTTATCGAACCCATCTTTGCATGAAATATTCCCTTGGTTTCTCTAATTTTCTTGAAGAGATCTCTTGTCTTTCTCATTCTATTGTTTTCCTCTATTTCTTTGCATTGATCCCTGAGGAAGGCTTTCTTATCTCTCCTTGCTATTCTTTGGAACTCTGCATTCAGATGCTTATATCTTTCCTTTTCTCCTTTGCCTTTCACGTCTCTTCTTTTCTCAGCTATCTGTAAGGCCTCCTCAGACAGCCATTTTGCTTTTTGCATTTCTTTTTCTTGGGGATGGTCTTGATCCCTGCCTCCTGTACAGTGTCACAAACCTCTGTCCATAGTTCATCAGTCACTCTGTCTATCATATCTAGTCCCTTAAATCTATTTCTCACTTCCACTGTATAATCGTAAGGGATTTGATTTAGTTCATACCTGGATGGTCTAGTGGTTTTCCCTACTTTCTTCAATTTAAGTCTGAATTTGGCAATAAGGAGTTCATGATCTGAGCTGTAGTCAGCTCCTGGTCTTGTTTTTGCTGACTGTATAGAGCTTCTCCATCTTGGGCTGCAAAGAATACAATCAATCTGATTTTGGTGTTGGTCATCTGGTGTTGTCCATGTGTAGAGTCTTCTCTTGTGTTTTGGAATAGGGTGTTTCCTATGACCAGTGCATTTTCTTGGCAAAACTCTATTAGCCTTTGCCCTGCTTCAATCTGTACTCCAAGGCCAAATTTGCCTGTTACTCCAGGTGTTTCTTCGGAGAAGGCAATGGCACCCCACTCCAGTACTCTTGCCTGGAAAATCCCATGGATGGAGGAGCCTGGAAGGCTGAAGTCCACGGGGTCGCTGAGGGTTGGACATGACTGAGCGACTTCACTTTCACGCACTGGAAAAGGAAATGGTAACCCACTCCAGCGTTCTTGCCTGGGGAATCCTGGGGACGGGGGAGCCTGGTGGGCTGCCATCTCTGGGGTCACACAGAGTCGGACACGACTGAAGTGACTTAGCAGCAGCAGCAGCCAGGTGTTTCTTGACTTCCTACTTTTGCATTCCAATCCCCTATAATGAAAAGGACATCTTTTTGGGGTGTTAGTTCTACAAAGTCTTGTAGGTCTTCATAGAACCATTCAACTTCAGCTTCTTCAGCATTACCGGTCAGGGCATGGACTTGGTTTACTGTCATACTGAATGGTTTGCCTTGGAGACGAACAGAGATCATTCTGTCTCTTTTGAGATTGCATCCAAGTACTGCATTTCAGATTCTTTTGTTGACTAGTATAAGGCAGGCACTAACGAGGTCACTAAGTGGAGAGTTTTTTCTTGAAACTCTGATTGGCTGATAAAGATAGCATTGTGATTGGTGGATAAGACAACCTAATAGAGCAAAAAGGTACAGGGTCCAGGTTAATTATTATGCAACAAATGCTGTCTTGTCCATTGGATATTGGTTTCAAAATAGGAGCCCATAGAGGTGAAAATGGAATAATAAACATTCTAGTTAATGCTGAAAAGATTGTAAAGGGACACTTCCCTTTCCAATGTGGAAGACTAGATAATCCAAAAATTCTCCTACCACAAAATACCTAGAAATGCTGCATAAAATACAACAAATGTTCTTTTAAATGCATACAATATAGGAGAGAGAAGTTTTCTGCTTTAATTTTATAGCCCTCTGTACTGTTTGAATGTGTGTATTACTTTTTTTTGTTACTACAGTATGTGTTATTTTAATTTTTGTCATCGTGTTTTATTTTCATTTAAACTGTTTGTTTTTGAGTAGATAATACTTAAAACGTGAATCAAGATTCAAAAACTTAAAAAGTCAAACTGCAAAATTTCTCTTTCCTACCCCTATTGCCATCTCCCCAATTCCTCTTCCCTATCCTAGAAATATTTTATGTAGCTACCTTATAAAAGCAGAGGAAACATCTTGTGTTCTCAGTCACTCAGTCGTGTCCTACTCTTTGAGTCCATGGACTATAGCCCACCAGGCTCCTCTGTCCATGGAATTTTCCAGGCAAGAATACTGGAGCAGTTCGCCAGTTCCTGTTCCAGGGGATCTTCTCAATCTAGGGATCAAACTGACTTCTATTGTGTCTCCTGCATGAGCAGGCAGATTCTTTACCACAGCACCACTTGGAAAGCCCCACCAAGTGTACATATGCACACCTAAATAATGCTGTCCCTCTCTATAACACAAATTTTAGTTTTCTTCACACACTATTCCACATGTTGATTTTTTTCATACAATAGATTTTGAAGCTTATATCAGAACTTCCTGAATTTTTTCATAACTGAATAGTATTCAATTTATAGATAAACCATAATTTATTTAAGCAGTCCCTGTTGGATATTAACATGGTTTCCAGTCTTTTGCTATTATAAGCATTTCTGCAATGAATAACTTTGTACATACAATATTTCACACCTGTGTGGTTATATCTGTAGGCTAAATCCTTAAAATTGGAATTTTATAGTAAGAAAATAGAGGTAACATAGACATCTAAACATAAACTGTCAATTGGTCTCCATTAAAGACATTCCTGTCATCACTGTCAGAGTGCTCTGCATATATCCCTCAATAACTAAAACAGGATTTCCTTGTTGGTCCAGTGGTTAAGAATCTGTCTGCCAATGTAGGGGACACGGGTTCAATCCCTGGTCCAGGAAGATTCCACATATCTTGGGGCAACCAAGCACAGGTACCACAACGACTGAACCATGCACCCTAGGGCCCATGCTCTGCAACAAGAGAAGCCATTACAATGAGAAGCCCTTGCACCACAGCAACATACAGCCAAGAAACTAAAATGAATAAATAAAATAAAAGTAACTAAAACAATCATTTTAAGTTCATATTATAATTCAGAAGAGATTATTGAGGGAGTTTTGCTTAAAACTGGCAAGATTTAAAAGGAGGAAAAAAATGTTATTACCTATGGCCCTGTTATTACTACCACTCTAATCCTACCTCCATTGCTTCTTTGCTAAGCTTCCTTGCTGCTACTACTGCTGCTAAGTCGCTTCAGTCGTGTCCGACTCTGTGCAACCCCATAGACGGCAGCCCACCAGGCTCCCCCGTCCCTGGGATTCTCCAGGCAAGAATACTGGAATGGGTTGCCATTTCCTTCTCCAATGCAGGAAAGTGAAAAGTGAAAGTGAAGTCACTCAGTAGTGTCCGACTCCTAGCGACCCCATGGACTGCAGCCAACCAGGCTCCTCCGTCCATGGGATTTTCTAGGCAAGAATACTGGAGTGGGGTGCCATTGCCTTCTCTGAAGCTTCCTTGGAATCTCAGAAATAATCATAATGTAGAGAGGAGGCAGAGCACCTTTTTATTTTAAAAACCAGGTGCCAGATTTCCTCTTAGGAAACGAAGTTTCTTTACTTGGTGTATTAGTTTGCTAGGGTTGCCATAACAAAGTCACAGACTGGATAATTTAAACAGCAGCAATGTATTTCTGCACAATTCTGGAGGATAGAAGTCTAGGATCAAGGTAATGGCAGGGTTCATTGTGTCTGAGGCCTTGGCTTCTCCTTGGCTTCTAAATGGCCATTTTTCTCTTTGTCTTCCCCTATACCCATCCATATTTAAAATTTTTTTCTTCTTCTAAGGACATCAGTCATGTTGGTTTAGGGCCAACCCTAGTGACCTCAGACTTCCCTGGTGGCTCAGATGGTAAAGTGTCTGCCTACAATGCGGGAGACCTGGGTTCAATCCCTGGGTTGGGAAGATCTCCTAGAGAAGGAAAGGGCAACCCACTCCAGTATTCTTGCTTGGAAAATCCCATGGACAGAGGATCCTGGCAGGCCACAGTCCATGGGGTTGCAAAGAGTCAGACACGACTAAGCGATTTCACTTTCTAATGACCTCATTTTAATTTAATTACCTCTTTAAAGACCTTATCTACAAATACATTGAGAGATACTGAGAGATAGGAATTCAACACATACATTTGAAGGAACACAATTCAGTCCATAACAGCTAGCATTAACCTCCTTAAGTATGACAGGTGAAGTCCCACAATTGTTTCCCAACCTCCTGTAAAAATCTTTCTATGCAACATCGTGTCTGTGACTCTTTAAGGAGTAGCAGAATTGGAGTTGTGTCCAGTAATGTAGAGGAAAGGGACAGGGAGAGATGGCCTGGTGATCCATAACCTCAATTAATTCATTGGAAACTAGAGCAGCTCACAAATAACCACAAGTGACATAAACCTCAGTTAACCTTCAGGGTAACAGAGATGAACTACCATGAGGTAGTGACAAAGATTCTATCACCAGATATCAGCACTAAGATGGTGGAGGAACAGGACGCGGAGACCACTTCCTCCCCCACAGATTCATCGAAAGACCATTTGAACACTGAGCAAATGAACACTGAACAAAACAACTTCTGAACTCTGGCGGAGGACACCAGGCACCCAGAAAGGCAGCCCATTGTCTTCGAAAGGAGGTAGGACAAAATATAAAAGATAAAAAGAAAGACAAAAGAGTTAGGGATGGAGACCCATCCCGGGAAGGGAGTCTTTAAAGAGGAGAAGTTTCCAAACACCAGGAAACCCTCTCACCAGCGGGTCTGTAGGGAGTTTTGGAATCTCAGAGGGCAACATGACCGGGAGGAATAAATAAATAAATAAAACCCACAGATCACGCGCCTAACCGCAACTCCCAGTGGAGAAGTAGCCCAGGTGCTGGCGTCAGCCACCAGCAAGCAGGGGCTGAACAGGGAGGCGCAGGCTGCATTGCTTAGGGTTAGGACGGGCCTGAATGCCCGGAGGGCATTCTGAGAGAGCTAACGCGAGATAGCAACCCAAACTGTGGGACAGCCAGAGAGAGGGGGAAAAAAAGAGGAGAGAGAGAGAACTTTCCCCAAAAACAACCTAGGGCTTTTGATGACAGAGTGTGTGGCTCTAAAGCACAGGTTCCAGCTTTCCTGTGTTAAGCTTAGGTTCTGTGAGTGCATTACTATTTACCCCATGAAATCACGTGTACAACACTCTGCTTTGTAACTGGACTTGTATTATCACTTTTTTCTGTTACCACCCATTTCATGTTAGCTGCATTGTTAGTCAGCTTATAATTAAATTAACTGTGAATCATTTTAGCGGCATGTGAAGTGTAATAACTAGTCCATTTTGTGGTCTTTTGACACACAGTTTTTATAATTTGCATCATTGGCTAATTAGTTGATATTTAAAATTCTTTGACGATTTGTCTGTGGTTTCATGCTTGATTTCTCTCCGAGTATTTGTAAAAGAACAGTTCTGTATATGTTTTCCTTGCTGTTGGAGTTCTCTGATGGTGTGTCTGCTTTCATCGTTGGTTTTGATTTCCTGTCTAATCCTGTTGTCCAGACCCCACCCCCCCACCCCTGAGGTTGTAGTTTACCTATCCATCTCCCCTCCCCCGTCCCCCCACTTGCTCTGGTCATAGCAGTGCTGTGGTCCACAGCATGTGTCCCCTTAGTTTGGTTTGCACTTTGTCTTCATGTCTCATTAAATGGTGTTTCTCCCCCATAGCAGTAAGTTTGAATTAGTGTATCACTATGCAGTTACTGAACTGAACTGAACTGAAGCAGTTACAGGGGAAGGCAATGGCAACCCACTCCAGTACCCTTGCCTGGAAAATCCCATGGATGGAGGAGCCTGGTAGGCTGCAGTCCATGGGGTCGCACAGAGTCGGAAATGACTGAAGCAACTTAGCAGCAGCAGCAGCAGCAAGGCACTGCTGGGCCCACTCACAGAACAAAGGATTGAGCGAATACCAGAGGAAAGCTGCTGCTGCTACTGCTGCTAAGTCGCTTCATTCGTGTCCGACTCTGTGTGACCCCAGAGACGGCAGCCCACCAGGCTCCCCCGTCCCTCGGATTCTCAAGGCAAGAACACTGGAGTGGGTTGCCATTTCCTTCTCCAATGCATGAAAGTAAAAAGTGAAAGTGAAGCCGCTCAGTCATGTCCAACTTCTAGTGACCCCATGGACTGCAGCCCACCAGGCTCCTCTGTCCAAGGGATTTTCCAGGCAAGAGTACTGGAGTGGGGTGCCATTGCCTTCTCTGAGAGGAAAGATAGCCAGCAGCAGACCAGCCCATCCCCAACCAGAGGCAGGGAGGCAGGCGGGCAACAGCCAGAACCAAAAGGCAAGGGGCAAACTTGGCCCCAGAGATGGCATCCTCTATCAAACTGCCAGCAGGCTCCCAGTTGCTAACCAAGTCTTCGTGGGATCCTGGATGGCTGACATCCGCCAGGAGCAGCCAGAGATCAGCTCCCCAGAGAAGGCACACGGCACACCTGAGATGGCACTCCCAGGAAGCCGAGTGCCTGGACCGGGGAGGTGAAAAGATGCACCGCCCCACCTGGGGAGAGTGCACTGGCCAAGCACCTGGTCACCTGAGATGCTCGGACCTGGGAAGGGCACAAAATTCAGACCCAACCAAGTCTGTGACTTTGTGGAGTAACCGAGAACCTGAACCTGAGCAGCTTAGATCTGGGAAGTGCACACAACCCAGGGCCCACTTTAGACAGTTCCCCTGCAGAGTACATTCTGTCAGACCTCTCCACCATGACCCACCCATCTTGGGTGGCCCCACGGGCATGGCTTAGTTTCACTGAGTTAGACAAGGCTGTGGTCCTAGTGTGATTAGATTGACTAGTTTTCTGTGATTATGGTTTCAGTGTGTCTGCCCTCTAATGCCCTCTTGCAACACCTACCGTCTTATTTGGGTTTTTCTTACCTTGGACGTGGGGTATCTCTTCACGGCTGCTCCAGCAAAGTGCAGCCACTGCTCCTTACCTTGGACGAGGGGTATCTCCTCACCACCGCCCCTCCTGACCTTGAATGTGGAATAGCTCCTCTAGGCCCTCCTGCACCCGCGCAGCCACCACTCCTTGGACGTGGGGTTGCTCTTCCCCCGGCCGCCGCCCCTGGCCTCGGACGTGGGGTAGTTCCTCTCGGCTGCTCCTGCGCTGTTGCACCCTGGCACTCTTGGCCACTGCCCCTGACCTCAGATGTGAGGTAACTCATCTTGGCCACCGCCCCTCGGGCATGGGGTGGTCCTCCCAGCTTCTGCCTCTGACCTCGGATGTAGGGTAGCTCCTCTCGGCCGCGCTATGTGTGCCTGTCGCAGGGAGAAGGGAATGGCAAACCACTTCAGTATTCTTGCCTTGAGAACCCCATGAACAGTATGAAAAGGCAAAATGATAGGATACTGAAAGAGGTACTCCCCAGGTCAGTAGGTGCCCAATATGCTACTGGAGATCAGTGGAGAAATAACTCCAGAAAGAATGAAGGGGTGGAGCCAAAGAAAAAACAATAACCAGTTGTGCATGTGACTGGTGATAGAAGCAAGGTCCAATGCTGTAAAGAGCAATATTGCATAGGAACCTGGAATGTCAGGTCCACGAATCAAGGCAAATTGGAAGTGGTCAAACAAGAGATGGCAAGAGTGAATGTTGACATTCTAGGAATCAGCAAACTAAAATGGACTGGAATGGGTGAATTTAACTCAGATGACCATTATATCTACTACTGCGTGCAGGAATCCCTTAGAAGAAATGGAGTAGCCATCATGGTCAACAAAAGAGTCCAAAATGCAGTACTTGGATGCAATCTCAAAAACGACAGAATGATCTCTGTTCATTTCCAAGGCAAACCATTCAATATCGCAGTAATTCAAGTCTATGCCCCAACCAGTAATGCTGAAGAAGGTGAAGTTGAATGGTTCTATGAAGTCCTACAAGACCTTTTATTTTTTTTTTTAATTTTTATTTTTACTTTATTTTACTTTACAATACTGAATTGGTTTTGCCATACATTGACATGAATCCACCACGGGTGTACATGCGTTCCCAAACATGAGCCCCCCTCCCACCTCCCTCCCCATAACATCTCTCTGGGTCATCCCCGTGCACCAGCCCCAAGCATCCTGTATCCTGCATTGGACATGGACTGGTGATTTGTTTCTTACATGATAGTATACATGTTTCAATGCCATTCTCCCAAATCATCCCACCCTCTCCCTCTCCCTCTGAGTCCAAAAGTCCGCTCTACACATCTGTGTCTCTTTTGCTGTCTCGCATACAGGGTCATCACTGCCATCTTTCTAAATTCCATATATATGTGTTAGTATAGTGTATTGGTGTTTTTCTTTCTGGCTTACTTCACTCTGTATAATCGGCTCCAGTTTCATCCATCTCATTAGAACTGATTCAAATGTATTCTTTTTAATGGCTGAGTAATATTCCATTACGTATATGTACCACAGCTTTCTTATCCATTCATCTGCTGATGGACATCTAGGTTGTTTCATGTCCTGGCTATTATAAACAGTGCTGCGATGAACATTGGGGTACATGTGTCTCTTTCAATTCTGGTTTCCTCGGTGTGTATGCCCAGCAGTGGGATTGCTGGGTCATAAGGCAGTTCTATTTGCAATTTTTTAAGGAATCTCCACAAGTTCTCCATAGTGGCTGTACTAGTTTGCATTCCCACCAACAGTGTAGGAGGGTTCCCTTTGCTCCACACCCTCTCCAGCATTTATTGCTTGCAGACTTTTGGATCACAGACATTCTGACTGGGGTGAAGTGGTACCTCATTGTGGTTTTGATTTGCATTTCTCTAATAAGGAGTGATGTTGAGCATCTTTTCATGTGTCTGTTAGCCATTCGTATGTCTTCTTTGGAGAAATGTCTATTTAGTTCTTTGGCCCATTTTTTGATTGGGTCATTTATTTTTCTGGAATTGAGCTGCATAAGTTACTTGTATATTTTTGAGATTAGTTGTTTGTCAGTTGCTTCATTTGCTATTATTTTCTCCCATTCAGAAGGCTGTCTTTTCACCTTGCTTATATTTTCCTTTGTTGTGCAGAAACTTTTAATTTTAATTAGATCCCATTTGTTTATTTTCGCTTTTATTTCCAGAATTCTGGGGGGTGTATCATAGAGGATCCTGCTGTGATTTATGTCGGAGAGTGTTTTGCCTATGTTCTCCTCTAGGAGTTTTATAGTTTCTGGTCTTACATTTAGATCTTTAATCCATTTTGAGTTTATTTTTGTGTGTGGTGTTAGAAAGTGATCTAGTTTCATTCTTTTACAAGTGGTTGACCAGTTTCCTACAAGACCTTTTAGAACTAACACCCAAAAAGATGTCCTTTTCAATATAGGGGACTGGAATGCAAAAGTAGGAAGTCAAGAAATACCTGGAGTAACAGGTAAATTTGGCCTTGGAATATGGAATGAAGAAGGGCAAAGACTAATAAAGTTTTGCCAAGAAAATGCACTGGTCATACATAGCAAACACCCTCTTCCAACAACACAAAAGACTCTGCACATGGACATCACCAGATGGTTGACACCAAAATCAGATTGATTATATTGTTGCAGCCAAAGATGGAGAAGCTCTATACAGTCAACAAAAACAAGACCAGGAGCTGACTGTGGCTCAGATTATGAACTCCCTATTGCCAAATTCAGATTTAAATTGAAGAAAGCAGGGAAAAGCACAAGACCATTCAGGTATGACCTAAATCAAATCCCTTATGATTATACAGCGGAGTGAGAAATAGATTTAAGGGCCTAGATCTGATAGATAGAGTGCATGATGAACTATGGAATGAGGTTCGTGACATTGTACAGGAGACAGGGATCAAGACCATCCCCAAGGAAAAGAAATGCAAAAAAGCAAAATGGCTGTCTGGGCAGGACCTGCAAATAGCTGTGAAAAGAAGAGAAGCAAAAAGTAAAGGAGGAAAGGAAAGATATAAGCATTGGAATGCAGAGTTCCAAAGAATAGCAAGAGGAGATGAGAAAGCCTTCCTCAGGGATCAATGCAAAGAAATAGAGGAAAAGAACAGCATGGGAAAGACTAGAGATCTCTTCAAGAAAATTAGAGATACCAAGGGAACATTTCATGCAAAGATGGGCTCGATAAAGGACAGAAATGGTATGGACCTAACAGAAGCAGAAGATATTAAGAAGAGGTGGCAAGAATACACAGAAGAACTGTACAAAAAAGATCTTCAAGACCAAGATAATCACGATGGTGTGATCACTCATCCAGAACCAGACATCCTGGAATGTGAAGTCAAGTGGGCCTTAGGTAGCATCACTACGAACAAAGTTAGTGGAGGTGAAGAAATTCCAGTAGAGCTATTTCAAATCCTGAAAGATGATGCTGTGAAAGTGCTGCACTCAATATGCCAGCACATTTGGAAAACTCAGCAGTGGCCACAGGACCGGAAAAGGTCAGTTTTCATTCCAATCCCAAAGAAAGGCAATGAAAAGAATGCTCAAACTACAGCAAAACTGCACTCATCTCACATGCTAGTAAAGTAATGCTCAAAATTCTCCAAGCCAGGCTTCAGCAATACGTGAACCGTGAACTTTCTGATGTTCAAGCTGGTTTTAGAAAGGCAGAGGAACCAGAGATCAAATTGCCAACATCCGCTGGATCATCAAAAAAGCAAGAGAGTTCCAGAAAAACATCTATTTCTGCTTTATTGACTATGCCAAAGCCTTTGGCTGTGTGGATCACAATAAACTGTGGAAAATTCTGAAAGAGATGGGAATACCAGACTACCTGACCTGCCTCTTGAGAAAACTATATGCAGGTCAGGAAGCAACAGTTAGAACTGGACAGGGAACAACAGACTGGTTCCAAATAGGAAAAGGAGTATGTCAAGGCTGCATATTGTCACCCTGCTTATTTAACTTCTGTGCAGAGTACATCATGAGAAACGCTGGGCTGGAAGAAGCACAAGCTGGAATCAAGATTGCTGGGAGAAATATCAATAACCTCAGATATGCAGAGGACACCACCCTTATGGCAGAAAGTGAAGAGGAACTAAAAAGCCTCTTGATGAAAGTGAAAGAGGAGAGTGAAAAGGTTGGCTTAAAGCTCAACATTCAGAAAATGAAGATCATGGCATCTGGTCCCATCACTTCGTGGGAAATAGATGGGGAAACAGTGGAAACAGTGTCAGACTTTATTTTTTTGGGCTCCAAAATCACTGCAGAAGGTGACTGCAGCCCTGAAATTAAAAGACGCTTACTTCTTGGAAGAAAGGTATGACCAACCTAGATAGCATATGGGAAAGCAGAGACATTACTTTGCCAACAAAGGTCTGTCTAGTCAAGGCTATGGTTTTTCCTGTGGTCATGTATGGATGTGAGAGTTGGACTGTGAAGAAGGCTGAGCACCGAAGAATTGATGCTTTTGAACTGTGGTGTTGGAGAAGACTCTTGAGAGTCCCTTGGATTGCAAGGAGATCCAACCAATCCATTCTGAAGGAGATCAGCCCTGGGATTTCTTTGGAAAGATTGATGCTAAAGCTGAAACTCCAGTACTTTGGCCACCTCATGCAAAGAGTTGACTCATTGGAGAAGACTCTGATGCTGGGAAGGGTTGGGGGCAGGAGGAGAAGGGGACAACAGAGGATGAGATGGCTGGATGGCATCACTGACTCAATGGATGTGAGTCTAAGTGAACTCCGGGAGTTGGTGATGGACAGGGAGGCCTGGCATGCTACAATTCATGGGGTCGCAAGGAGTCGGACACAACTGAGTGACTGAACTGAACTGAACAGAACTGCAGAGCAACCTGGAGCCTCTACAGTGTAGACTGGGAAAGCACACACACTGGGAGCAGAGGGCAAAACCCAGTGTGGCCTAGACACTACAAACACTCCCCACACACGCCAGTGATATTTGTTTGCAGTGTTCCTCCCTCCCCACAGCACAGTTGAACAAGTGAGCATTAAGGATCACCTTAGCCCTCTTGTGTCAGGGCAGAGGTTAGAAACTGAAGAGAGTTACAAACAGAGGAAGCCAAAATAAACAAAGAATAGGGAACTACTTTGGAAGTGACAGGTGCAACAGATTCAAACACTGTAGTTAGCATTGACTACATTGTAAGGGACCTATAGATCTTGAGAAGAAGTATAAGCTGGAATAAGGAACTATCTGAAACTGAGCTGACCCCACACTGCCTTCAACCACTCCAGAGAAATCCCTAGATATATTTTACTAATATCATTTTTAAATTTTTTTATTTTTAAGTTCTTTATTACTCCTTTAATTTTCATTTTTTAAAACCCATTGTTACCTTGCAACAAAAAGACCCTATCTTTAAAGCAAATTCCACATATACCTTTTTATAGCTTTTGTGATATTTTTTTTAATATTGTATTTTTGAGAGTCTAGCCTCTACTCTAGATTTTTAATCTTTGCTTTTTGGCATTATCAATTCTGTACTTTTAAGAATTCAATCTTCAGTGCCCATTTTACCTAGGAGTGTGATTACTGGCTTGATTGCTCTCTCCCCTTTTGACTCTCCTTTTTCTCCCCCAGGTCACCTCCATCTTCACCCTCCCCCTTCTCTTCTCTGCTTAACCCTGTAAATCTCTTTGGGTGTTCCAGGCTGTGGAGGACATTTAAGGAACTGATCACTGGCTAGACTGGTCTCTCTCCTTTTGATGCCCCCTTCTCTCCTCCTGGTCACCTCTGTCTCCTTCCTCCCTGTTCTCTTCTCTATGGAACTCTGTGAACCTCTCTGACTGTTCCAGACTGTGGAGACCAAATAGGGAATTGATTATTGGCTACCTTGCTCTCTCCCCTTTTGATTCCCCCTCTTCTCCTCCTGGTCACCTCTATCTCCATCCTCCCTCTTCTCTTCTCTATGGAACTCTGTGAACCTCTCTGGGTGTCCTCACTGTGGAGAATCTTTTCACCATTAACCTAGTTGTTTTATCATCAGTGCTGTATGGATGGAGAAGTCTTGAGGCTACTGTAACAATAAGACTGAAAGCCAGAGGCAAGAGGCTTAAATCTAAAACTTGAGAACACCAGAAAACTCCTGACTCCAGGGAACATTAATCGACAAGAACTCATCCAAAAGCCTCCATAACCTACACTGAAACCAAGATCCACCCAAGAGCCAACAAGTTTCAGAGCAAGATATACCAAGCTAATTCTCCAACAATGCAGGAACATAACCCTGAGCACAAAAATACAGGCAGGCAAAAGTCACACCAAACCCATAGACACCTCAAAACTCACTACTGGACACTTCATTGCACTCGAGAGAGAAGAGATCCAGCTCCACCCACCACAACACCAACGCAGGCCTCCCTAACCAGGAAGCCTTGACAAGCCACTCGTCCAACCTCATCCACAGGAATGAACCTCCACAATAAAGAGGAACCACAAACTTCCAGCATACAGAAAGGCCATCCCAACACAGCAACCTAAACAAGATGAAAAGGCAGAGAAATATTTGGCAGGTAAAGGAACATGATAAAAGCCCACCAAACCAAACAAAAGAGGAGGAGATAGGGAGTCTACCTGAAAAGAATTCAGAATAATGATAGTAAAAATGATCCAAAAGCTTGCAAACAAAATGGAGTTACAGAAAAATAGCCTGGAGACAAGGATTGAGAAGATGCAAGAAAAGTTTAACAAAGACCTAGAAGAAATGAAAAAGAGTCAATCGATAATGAATAATGCAATAACTGAGATCAAAAACACTCTGGAGGGAACCAACAATAGAATAACTGAGGCAGAAGATAGGATAAGTGAGGTGGAAGATAGAGTGGTGGAAATAAATGAAGCAGAGAGAAATAAAGAATTAAAAGAAATGAGGGGGGCGCGCGCCGGCCTCTGACTGGAGGCCGCGGCGGCGGAGGCGCGAGCTCCCCGATAATGGCGGCCTGCAGAGCCCGTGAGAGAGAGAAGCAGTGGCGGCTACCCTGAGAAACCTTGACCTTGAAGATGGTGAGTAGCCAGCCAAAGCACGATCTAATACGGGAGGTAGGCCGAGGTAGTTACGGTGTTGTATATGAAGCAGTCATCAGAAAGACCTCTGCACGGGTGGCAGTGAAGAAAATTTGATGCCATGCACCTGAAAACGTTGAACTAGCCCTGCGTGAGTTCTGGGCACTAAGCAGTATCAAGAGCCAACATCCAAATGTGATTCACTTGGAGGAATGCCTCCTACAAAAAGATGGGATGGTGCAAAAGATGTCCCACGGCTCTAATTCTTCCCTTTATTTACAGCTTGTAGAGACTTCACTAAAAGAAAAGAAATTGCCTTTGATCCCAGAAGCGCCTATTACTTGTGGTTTGTGATGGATTTTTGTGATGGAGGAGATATGAATGAGTATCTGTTGTCCAGGAAACCCAATCGTAAAACTAACACCAGCTTCATGCTTCAGCTGAGCAGTGCCCTGGCTTTCTTGCATAAAAACCAGATCATCCATCGAGATCTGAAGCCTGATAACATCCTGATTTCTCAAAGCAGGTTGGATACCAGTGACTTGGAACCTACACTCAAAGTGGCTGATTTTGGTCTAAGTAAAGTTTGTTCAGCATCTGGGCAGAATCCAGAAGAACCTGTCAGTGTAAACAAGTGTTTCCTTTCTACAGCTTGTGGAACAGATTTCTACATGGCTCCTGAAGTGTGGGAGGGACATTATACAGCAAAAGCTGACATCTTTGCTCTGGGGATTATCATCTGGGCAGTGTTGGAAAGGATCACCTTCATAGATACAGAGACAAAGAAGGAACTCTTGGGGAGTTATGTAAAACAAGGAACTGAGATTGTGCCTGTTGGGGAGGCACTTCTGGAAAATCCCAAAATGGAACTTCTCATTCCTGTGAAGAAAAAGTCTATGAATGGGCGAATGAAACAACTGATTAAGGAAATGCTGGCTGCAAACCCTCAGGATCGTCCAGATGCTTTTGAACTAGAACTCAGATTAGTACAAATTGCATTTAAAGATAGCAGCTGGGAAACGTGACACATATATTATTTGCAAATATCTTGGATGATATGCTGCTTCTGTTTTAACAGTGATGCAACATAATGTGGCTGAAAAAAGAATATAAAAAGCTAAACTCCACCTTTTAAGGGTTTAGATTTTATTGTGGGATTTTTTTTTTTCCTCATTTTTCTTAAGTCCAAGCTGGCCATTCTATTAATATGTTTTAAAAGTGTATTACCAATGTGGATGTAAATTTTTTTAAATGATCATTGGTAGAAGTTTGGCAGGAAAATTCTCTATAAGAGCCAAGAAAAGAAGAGTCCAGTTTTCTGGAAATATGTCTCTAAGTATTTTAGACATTCCTTGTCAGTATTAGGAATTTCCATGGGAAAAAAGGTTTGCATGCTGGTAATGCAACCTTTGAAGCTTTGTAAAGGAAACGTATGTGTATATATTTATGTATATGTAAGTATGTGAATGTGTGCATTTTGCATTCCATATGAAAAAAAAATGCCACTTCTGTTTAAATTATTTGATGTAGGTTTGGATTTTTGAGATTTGCTGGTGAAATCAGTAACGAAAAATAAAAGAACCTTCCCTCTTCCTACCCTGTCCCTCCCTCTAATGAAATCATACTAAGTTTTTATTTTTATAATGTTATACAGCTTTTTTTAAGACATCATTTTGGAGAGTCCAAAATTATCTGGCTAAACATAAGTGAAAGTAAGTGATCCAAAGCTGCTGAAGTTTGTTTGAGCTCTCCAGTGCCCTATAGCTGCAGGAGTTGGATTAGCCATGCAATCAATGTGGTATAGGTTTTAGGTAACCAAGCATTCAATTAACCAATTAAACCACTGCATTGGGACATGACTGCACTTGAGCATCTGCAATCTAATATAAGTCTGAACACAGGATTCTTCTGTTTCTGAAAACTTTGCTGTATATAAACTATAGTAATCGATATATATTAACTTTTTATTTTCAAGACTTTGTCTAAGCCTCAGCTGAAGAAACCAAATGAGTTCTATCCTTTCATTGCCTGCTCCAATATGGTCTCATGTTTAATCACTGGAATTCCTTTCATTTTGGCACTAATGCTGTTTCCTCTTGTCTAATTTGACACAGTAATGGTAGTGATATGGTCGTATTCAGTGTTAACCACCTTTTTCTAAGGTGGGAGTTGATACCTATACAGTTTGGCAAATGGGTAAAATACTGTGGCATCAGTTATGTCTTTCAAATAGAGAGGTTATCAGTTTTATACAATCATTTGGTATGGTCTATGTGAAGAACCAATAAACCATTATTCTTCTTGAGGTCAGTTTGATTTTTAACCCCATATGGTTGTCTCCAGTTTGTTTTTTTTTTTCCCGTAAATGCAGATAGTTCAAATTTAAAGGAAGAAAGTTTTCCTAAAACAGATCATTAGCCTTTAAGGTTGTTAATACTTTGAGACCATTTGAATATAGGTTAATCTTTATAAAGCACTAGAATATTTAGTCAAAAGTAAAAAAAGTTTAAAGGTATTAGAATATTGAAATCATTGATAGTTCACATAGTCTCCTCAGTTTTTTTGAACTTCCACAACTTTTGGAATATTCCTACCATAATTTTTTCCTTATTTAAAATGTGTTCAGGGGACTATAAAGAGTGGAAAAGCACAAAAAGTGGAGTACGTAAAATTTCTGAACTATGCATTACTTGGTGTGAAGTTCAAAATTTAGGCTGAAAGGTTTTACTTAAAACCTCTTAAATGAAGAAAAAGATGTGCTTTTAACATTACTTCCAAGCTAATAATTATAAGAATTATTTTCAAAATTGGAGGTGGAAATACACTGGAACTTCATGATAATTGACCCTCTGGATCACCAAATTAGTAGAACACAGATCTGGCCAAGTAGATTGAGTTGCTGAAAGTTAAAAAAGCATTACAATGTCTTATCAATAACATGGCACTTCAGCAGAGATTCATGATGACTTAGGTGATGGTATGCCAGTGCTTCATTTGCTCTTCAAATAGCTACATGTCATGGTTTCCTAAGTAGATAGCTTTTGGCCCCACCTCATTTAAAATAGTTAACAATTATAATTTATTTTGAAAACTATTTTAATTTACCTGTGAAGTGGAATTATTCCTTTCATTGGCGGTAAGGATGTGAGGTGATCAGGAAGTTTCTTCTGAAATTTTCTTAAGTCCCTGTATTCTAAATAGCCTATGATACCAAGAAAAATGATAGTAAATTCTTTGTCTTCATTCTTTAAGTCAGGAGGTATTTATTAAGTACCTACTGTGTGCTCAGCACTAAAGATCACTTGATAAAATGACAATTTTAAAACGGCATGTAGCCATGGGCTTTTCCAGCAAGGAGTAAGAAACAAAGTGATACTTGGAAATTCCTGGATATTGCTTAGAGGAAAAATGAAAGCAAGAGTTTGTGCACAGTGCCTTGCCCATAATAGGTACTCAACAAACAACTGTTCCTCATAGAGTCTCTTGCCATGGTTTATAGTGTTTTATGAAATTTGTCTTAATTGAAAAAAGACCAAATATTTCAAATAAGCTTATAGGCAGCTGTGGCCAGTTAAAATAATGGGAGTGTACAGTTAGTTCCTAGAATGTTATTTCGCACTAGTTGTCACTTAGAAGGATGGGGTTCCTGTAGTTTTTTGGTGCTAAGGGATACTTTGTCATTATGATGAAGTAAGTGTTACGTGTCAGATAAATAGCACACTGAATAGTTCTTTCTGCTGGTCTGTTTTTTCCTCTTTGTTGTTGTTGTTGTTGTTTTTAACTGTAAAATGTTTATCAATCAAACTATTGTAGCAGCTACAAATAATTCACCAGCATGACAAAATGGTCAAAAAATAAGTTATCAGCACTTCAAAAACAAAAGCAACTTTTGAAATTTTCTTTTAAAATTGTCAAATATATTTTATGAAGAATTTATAAAAGGGGGAAATGATTGTAATTTATTGTTCATGACTTTTTTTTAAATAAAGTGCGTTTCAACAACAAAAATAAATAAATAAATAAAAGAAATGAGAACAACCTCAGAAACTTCTGGGACAATGTTAAATGCCCCAACATTTGAATCATAGGAGTCCCAGAAGAAGAAGACAAAAAGAAAGGACATGAGAAAATACTTGAGGAGATAATAGTTGAAAACTTCCCTAAAATGGGGAAGGAAATAGCCACCTCAGTCCAAGAAACCCAGAGAGTCCCAAACAGGATAAACCCAAGGTGAAACACTCCAAGCTCAATATTAATCAAATTAACAAAGATCAAACACAAAGAACAAATATTAAAAGCAGCAAGGGAAAAACAACAAATAACTCACAAGGGGATTCCCGTAAGGATAACAGCTGATCTTGCAATAGAAACTCTTTAAGCCAGAAGGGAATAGCAGGACATACTTAAAGTCATGAAATAGAAAAACCTACAACCCAGATTACTGTACCCAGCAAGGATCTCATTCAAATATGAAGGAGAAATAAAAAGCTTTACAGATAAGCGAAAGCTCAGAGAATTCAGCACCACCAAACCAGCTCTTCAACAAATGCTAAAGGATCTTCTCTAGACAGGAAACACAGAAAAGGTTTATAAATTTGAACCCCAAACAACAAAGTTAATGGCAACAGGATCATACTTATCAATAATTACCTTAAATGTAAATGGGTTGAATGCCCCAACCAAAAGACAAAGACTGGCTGAGTGGATACAAAACCAAGACACTTATATATGCTATCTACAAGAGACCCACCTCAAACCTAGGGACACATACAGACTGAAAGTGAAGGGCTGGAAAAAGATATTTCATTCAAATGGAGACCAAATACTCATATCAGATAAAATACACCTTGAAATAAAGGCTGTGAAAAGAGACAAAGAAGGATATTACATAATGATCAAAGGATCAATCCAAGAAGAAGATATAACAGTTATAAATATATATGCACCCAACATAGGAGCACCGCAATATGTAAGGCAAATGCTAACAAGTATGAAAGGGGAAATTAACAGTAACACAATAATAGTGGGAGACATTAATACCACACTCACACTTACGGATAGATCAACTAAATATAAAATTAGCAAGGAAACACAAACTTTAAATGATACAATGGACCAGTTAGACCTAGTTGATATAGAGGACATTTCACCCTAAAACAATGAATTTCACCTTTTTCTCAGTGCACACGGAACCTTCTCCAGGATAGATCACATCCTGGGCTATAAATCTAGCCTTGGTAAATTCAAAAAAATTGAAATCATTCCAAGCATCTTTTCTGATCACAGTGTGGTAAGATTAGATGTCAACTACAGGAAGAAAAAAAAAAAACCTGTTAAAAATAAAAACATATGGAGGCTAAACAACACACTTCTGAATAACCAACGAATCACAGAAGAAATTTAAAAAGAAAGCAAAATATGCATAGAAATGAATGAAAATGAAAACACAACAACAACCCAAAACCTATAGGATTCAGTAAAAGCAGTGCTAAGGGGAAGGTTCATAGCAATACAAGCCCACCTCAAGAAACAGGAGAAAAATCAAATAAATAACCTACCTCTACATCTAAAGCAACTAGAAGAAGAAGAAATGAAGCACCCCAGGGTTAGTAGAAGGAAAGAAATTATAAAAATTAGGGCAGAAATAAATGAAAAAGAAACAAAGGAGACCATAGCCAAAATCAACAAAGCTAAAAGCTGGATCTTTGAGAAGATAAATAAAATAGTCAAACCATTAGCCAGACTCATCCAGAAACAAAGGGAGAAGAATCAAATCAACAAAATTAGAAATGAAAATGGAGAAATCACAACAGACAACGCAGAAATACAAAGGATCATAAGAGACTACTATCAGCAACTATATGCCAAAAAAATGGACAACTTGGAAGAAATGGACAAATTCTTAGAAAAGTATAACTTTCCAAAACTGAACCAGGAAGAAACAGAAAATCTTAACAGAACCATCACAAGCACAGAAATCAAAACTGTAATCAGAAATCTTCCAACAAACAAAAGCGCAGGACCAGACGGCTTCACAGCTGAATTCTACCAACAATTTAGAAAAGAGTTAACACCTATCCCACCCAAACTCTTCCAGAAAATTTCAGAGGAAGGTAAATATCCAAACTCATTCTATGAGGCCACCATCACCCTAATACCAAAACTAGACAAAGATGCCCCCAAAAAAGAAAATTATAGGCCAATATTACTGATGAACATAGATGCAAAAATCCTTAACAAAATTCCAGAAAACAGAATCCAACAACATATTAAGAAGATCATACATCATGACCAAATGGGCTTTATCCCAGAGATGCAAGGATTCTTTAATATTTGCAAATCAATCAATGTGATACACCACATTAGCAAATTGAAAGATAAAAAACATATGATCATCTCAATAGATGCAGAGAAAGCCTTTGACAAAATTCAACATCCATTTATGATAAAAACGCTCCAGAAAGTAGGCATAGAAGGAACATACCTCAACATAATAAAAGCCAAATATGACAAACCCACAACAAACATTATCCTCAATGGTGAAAATTGAAAGCATTTCCCCTAAAGTCAGGAACAAGACAAGTATGCACATTCCCTAATACTATTCAACATAGTTTTGGAAATTTTAGCCACAGCAATCAGAGAAGAAAAAGAAATAAAAGGAATCCAGACTAGAAGTTCAGTTCAGTTCAGTTCAGTCACTCAGTCGTGTCAGGCTATTTGCGACCCCATGAATCACAGCACACCAGGCCTCCCTGTCCATCACCAACTTCCGGAGTTCACTCAGACTCACATCCATCTAGCCATCTCATCCTCTGTCCTCCCCTTCTCCTCCTGCCCCCAATCCCTCCCAGCATCAGAGTCTTTTCCAATGAGTCAACTCTTTGCATGAGGTGGAGTTTCAGCTTCAGCATCATTCCCTCCAAAGAAATCCCAGGGCTGATCTCCTTCAGAATGGACTGTTGGATCTCCTTGCAGTCCAAGGGACTCTCAAGAGTCTTCTCCAACACCACAGTTCAAATGCATCATTCTTCAGGGCTCAGCTTTCTTCACAGTCCAACTCTCACATCCATACATGACCACTGGAAAAACCATAGCCTTGACTAGACAGACCTTTGTTGGCAAAGTAATGTCTCTGCTTTCCCATATGCTATCTAGGTTGGTAATAAATTTTCTTCCAAGGAGTAACTGTCTTTTAATTTCATGGCTGCAGTCACCATCTGCAGTGATTTTGGAGCCCAAAAAAATTAAGTCTGACACTGTTTCCACTGTTTCCCCATCTATTTCCCATGAAGTGATGGGACCAGATGCCATGATCTTCATTTTCTGAATGTTGAACTTTGAGCCAACTTTTTCGCTCTCCACTTTCACTTTCATCAAGAGGCTTTTTAGTTCCTCTTCACTTTCTGCCATAAGGGTGGTGTCCTCTGCATATCTGAGCTCATTGATATTTCCCCCGGCAATCTTGATTCCAGCTTGTGCTTCTTCCAGCCCAGCATTTCTCATGATGTACTCTGCATAGAACTTAAATAAGCGGGTGACAATATACAGCCTTGACATACTCCTTTTCCTATTTGGAACCAGTCTGTTGTTCCCTGTCCAGTTCTAACTGTTGCTTCCTGACCTGCATATAGTTTTCTCAAGAGGCAGGTCAGGTAGTCTGGTATTCCCATCTCTTTCAGAATTTTCCACAGTTTATTGTGATCCACACAGCCAAAGGCTTTGGCATACTCAATAAAGCAGAAATAGATGTTTTCTGGAACACTCTTGCTTTTTCAATGATCCAGCAGATGTTGGCAATTTGATCTCTGGTTCCTCTGCCTTTTCTAAAACCAGCTTGAACATCTGGATGTTCATGGTTCATGTATTGCTGGAGTCTGGCTTGGAGAATTTTGAGCATTACTTTACTAGCGTGTGAGATGAGTGCAATTGTGCGGTAGTTTGAGGATTCTTTGGCATTGCCTTTCTTTGGGATTGGAATTTAAACTGTCCTTTTCCAGTCCTGTGGCCACTGCTGAGTTTTCCAAATGTGCTGGCATATTGAGTGCAGCATTTTCACAGCATCATCTTTCAGGATTTGAAATAGCTCAACTGGAATTCCATCACCTCTACTTGCTTTGTTCATAGTGATGCTTTCTAAGGCCAACTTGACTGGAAAAGAAGAAGTAAAACTCTCACTGTTTGCAGATGACATGATCCTCTACATAGAAAACCCTAAAGACGCCACCAGAAAATTACTAGAGCTAATCAATGAATATAGTAAAGTTGCAGGATATAAAAATAACACACAGAAATCCCTTGCATTCCTCTACACTAACAATAAGAAAACAGAAAAAGAAATTAAGGAAACAATTCCATTCACCATTGCAACAAAAAGAATAAAATACTTAGGAATAAATCTACCTAAAGAAACAAAAGACCTATATATATAAAACTATAAAACACTGATGAAAGAAATCAAAGATGACACAAATAGATGGAGAAATATACCATGTTCATGGATTGGAAGAATCAATATAGTGAAAATGAGTATACTACCCAAAGCAATCTATAGATTCAATCCAATCCCTATCAAGCTACCAAAGGTATTTTTCAGAGAACTAGAACAAATAATTTCACAATTTGTATGGAAATACAAAAAACCTTGAATAGCCAAAGCAATCTAGAGAAAGAAGAATGGAACTGGAGGAATTAACCTGCCTGACTTCAGGCTGTACTACAAAGCTACAGTCATCAGGACAGTATGGTACTGGCACAAAGACAGAAATATAGATCAATGGAACAAAATAGAAAGCCCAGAGATAAATCCACACACCTTTGGACATTTTATCTTTGACAAAGGAGGCAAGAATATACAATGGAAAAAAGACAAGCTCTTTAACAATTGGTGCTGGGAAAACGGGTCAACCATTTGTAAAAGAATGAAACTAGAACACTTTCTAACACCATAAAAATAAACTCAAAATGGATTAAAGATCTAAATGTTAAGACCAGAAACTATAAAACTCTTATACGAAAACATAGGCAAAACACTCTCTGACGTAAATCATAGCAGGATCCTCTATGACCCACCTCCCAGAGTAATGGAAATAAAAGCAAAAATACACAAATAGGACCTAATTAAACTTAAAAGCTTTTGCACAATGAAGGAAACTATAAGCAACGTGAAAAGACAGCCCTCAAAATGGGAGAAAATAATAGCAAATGAAGCAATTGACAAAGAATTAATCTCAAAAATATACAAGCAACTCCTGTAGCTCAATTCCAGAAAAATAAGTGACCCAATCAAAAAATGGGCAAAAAAAAGCCATTAAATTGTAATATTTAAAATTATTTGATTAAAAATAAAGACAGTTTAATGAGGAATAAATTAAAACAGGAAAAAAGTGTTGAAATGACTCAAATGTTCATCAACTGGTGATCGAATAAATAAAACATGCAATGCAATATTATTCAGCCATCAAATGAATGGAGTTCTGAAACATGTTATAACATGCCATAACTCTGAAATGATCATGATAATTAAAAGAAGCCAGGCACAAAAGGCTGCATATTGCATTATTCTGTTCATGTGAATGAATATGTTGCAGACTAGGTAATTCTCTAAAGGCAGAAAATAGAGAAGTTGATGCCTGCCAACTGGATAGTGTTTCCTGTTAGAGTGACGAAAATATTCTAGAATGAGGGAGTGGTTATGGTTATGCAACCTATAAAGAAATAACAAATCAATGAATAATACAGTTTAACTGCTAACAAACACATGAAAAGATGCTCAAGATCACTCATTATCAGAGAAATGCAAATCAAAACCACAATAAGGTACTATCTCACGATGGTCAGAATGGCTGCTATCAAAAAGTCCACAAACAATAAATGCTGGAGAGGGTGCAGAGAAAAAGGAACCCTCTTACACTGTTGGTGGGAATGCACACTAGGACAGCCATTATGGAGAACAGTGAGGAGACTCCTTCAGTTCAGTTCAGTTCAGTTCAGTCGCTCAGTCGTGTCCGACTCTTTGTGACCCCATGAATCGCAGCACGCCAGGCCTCCCTGTCCATCACCAACTCCCAGAGTTCACTCAGATTCACGTCCATCGAGTCAGTGATGCCATCCAGCCATCTCATCCTCTGTCGTCCCCGTCTCCTCATGCCCCCAATCCCTCCCAGCATCAGAGTCTTTTCCAATGAGTCAACTCTTTGCATGAGGTGGCCAAAGTACTGGAGTTTCAGCTTCAGCATCATTCCCTCCAAAGAAATCCCAGGGTTGATCTCCTTCAGAATGGACTGGTTGGATCTCATTGCAGTCCAAGGGACTCTCAAGAGTCTTCTCCAACACCACAGTTCAAAAGCATCAATTCTTTGGCGCTCAGCCTTCTTCACAGTCCAACTCTCACATCCATACATGACTACTGGAAAACCATAGCCTTGACTAGATTCCTTAAAATACTGGAACTAGAACTGCCATATGACCCAGCAATCCCACTGCTGGGCATACACACTGAGGAAACCAGAATTGAAAGAGACACGTGTACCCCAATGTTCATTGCAGCACTGTTTACAATAGCCAAGACATGGAAGCAACCTAGAAGTCCACTGGCAGACAAATGGATAAGAAAGCTGTGGTACATATATACAATGGACTATTAATTAGCTATTAAAAAGAATGCATTTGAATCAGTTCTAATGAGGTGGATGAAACTGAAGCCTATTACCCAGAGTGGAGTAAGTCAGAAAGAAAAACATCAACACAGTATATTAACACATATATATGGAATTTAGAAAGATGGTAACAATGAGGCTATATGTGAGACAGCAAAAGAGACACAGATGTAAAGAACAGACTTTTGGACTCTGTGGGAGAAGGCGAGGGTGGGATGATTTGAGAGAATAGCATTGAAACATGTGCATTATCATATGGAAATAGCTCGCCAGTCCAGGCCCGATGCCTGAGACAGGGTGCTCAGGGCTGGTGCACCCTGAGAGATAGGGTGGGAGGGAGGAGGGAGGGGCATTCAGGATGAGGAACACATTTTCACCCATGGCTGATTCATGTGAGTATATGGCAAAAACCACCACAATATTGTAAAGTAATTAGCCTCCAATTTAAAAAAAAAAAAAAAAGATTCTATCACCAGACTCTAGCCAGGGTCCTCTGAGCCCTCTTCTCTGCTGGACTTCAGCCTCCCTTAAAGTAGTGAGAACAGATTTTACAAGGAGAATGAAGGAATAAGGAAGTGGGTGAGCCAGGACTGTGGACAGTCAGGGAAGTGAAAACTTAAAAAATACGCAGAGCGGGGTTAGTTCACATGGGACTATTCTGGTTTTGCTGTCCCTTCTGCAAGCTTAGGCTCCCTCAGAGACTGGGAGATAGGAGCCTTACCTTCAGGTATTGTCTGGAACAAGACCCTTCGGCAGTCTTGAGTTTTCTCAGGCAGGCACTTCAAAGGGGCTAGAGTCATCCTAGGGCTGTGTCCTTGAGCTGTTAGAAACTATGTTAAGAGTTCATGCTGGACATTTCTCTTTTGCAACAGCGTATTACTGAGTAAAATCTGTTCTCACAACTTTAGCTTTCAGCTTTCTTTATCTTTGGCACTTGTCACTTTCATTACCCGTGCTTTACAGATGAAAATTTTGGCACTTAGGAGATTGGCAGCCTTGTGCTAAAGCACACAGCAGAGCCGGGCTTTCTCCTTACCCACGTCTTCCGGTTTCCTACAGGCTCAGGGAGCTGCGCAGGGCTCTCGGCCCATAGGAGGAGCAGTTTGTAAAGGCCTGGAGCAGAGCAGCGAGCTTTCAGCGGGAGGCGGTGGTGGAGGGCCGAGTGGCCCGGTCCCAAAGTGGGCCCCCATGCTGCGCGTCCTGACCAGCACCCTGCGCTTTCCGCGCCCCTGGAGGCCGCTTGAGACCCGCGGCTGCTCCTCCAACGCCGGGGCTGCCGACCGGGAGATCCAGGTGTGCGCTTTGGCGGGTCCAGACCAGGGTAAGTGCCCAGAGCCCAGAAGGCGGCTGGGGTGAGCTCCGGCTTGCTGAGAGGCAGGCCTGGCATGCCTGGTGCTGTTGAACTGTACGGACCCATGGCCAGCACTCCCACTATAGGGAGGCAGGTTGAAACTGATCTGAGAGAGAGAAACCAGTGAGTGGTCCTGAGAGAACTTAGGTTCCCCACCCAGAAACTGAACCTGGGTAGCCTGGATGAAAACCAGGAATCTTAGCTGCTAGACCACCAGCAGGGAGAGGCTAGAAGGAAAGCAGACATTTGAAAACAAGAATGTTTCAAGGAGGCAAAGACTGTAAAAACAGGTACAAAGCTTACTATTACAGACACAGCACAACATATGGGAGAGCAACAGAGAAGCAGTTATATTTAAGTCAGAAAAGCTAGGCAGAAATACACACCCAGAGAAAGGCTATCAGTGGCCTCTCTAACGAGGAGGAGGCCAGTAAAGAGGTGAGTTAAACCACTTATAAAGGACAGCCTTTGGGTGTTTATATATGGCAAATTATCTTGTTTCTTCACACCTGACTGGTCCTAGGACCTCCCCAACATGCCTGGGCAACTTTTTGCTAAGATGGATCCCACTGCAGAAATTTATGAGGGTGTGTCCATGCTTACTAAGGGTCGGCAACCCCACCCTTTTTGATCCCTAAAAAGCCTTCCTGCACATGTGTAGACAAGGACATTTTTCTTGACCTCAGGGGTGATCATCTTACCTCTGTATTCCAGCGGAGCTCATTTACTGACACTAGCTTTGTCCTTGGCGGGTCTGGGTGAGAAGCTTCAGTTTTACTCCACTGATAAACATCAGCTGTCTGGCCCAGGGGCCCGTCTATCTCCTACCGCAAAACCAGTAATGGGGAGGCAGGTTGCTCAGTGTGTTTGAGGATTGGACCCCAAAGTTCCTGCATCCGAGTAGAGCCTTCCCTGGCCTAAATCCTTTGGTAGGTGACCACCTTACCTGCCGCCCCCACTGTAATTGTGAAGGGATTCTGCGTCAATATTGGTCTCCTCAGCCCCAGATTTAGTGGCCTGGGGCTGTGAGGAAAGAGAAGGGACTCGTTCAAGGGTAGAACTCACTACCAGCAAGCCCACCCCCACTACAGTTTTAAAACGCCTGATTTTCCTCCCAGGCTGAGCGTCCTGGCAAGGTTCCAGTGGGCTGGGACAGCCCAGCCAATTCCAATCTGGCTTAGGGTGTCCCGCCTCCTGGAGAGGAGGAGCTGAAGAGCGGGGAGGGGTGGAAGGAAAGAGGGGAAGGGAGAGAGGAGAGGCCTGGAGGAGTGCTTGGCGCCCTCCTGTGCAATCGCCCTGCAGCTGCTGTGTGGAGTCCTGCTGACTCCAGGGAAAGCTCATGGCAGTCACTGTCAGGAACACCTTGATTGAGCCTTGTGTTGGGTTTTCTTGGTCATGTTGTATTTTGTTTTGTTTCTGCTTGGGGGTAGTGTTATTTGTGAAGGAGGGTGAAGGGCAGTGATTGGACTTTGCATTCAGTGGCATTCCCCTGTCTGCTGTTGTGTCACCAGCTGGGCAAGTTCCTCTTGTCTTTACTTTCCCCCCGGACCAACCCCTCTAACCTTCCCCACGTTTAAAGTAGCACTGTGTCCAAGTTTTAGTTTACACAGATTGTATTGTTCTAGGCATCTCATATTTCTTACTTTTCTTGCTTGATACTAAGTTGAAGAGCTGTTGAAGAACTGTTCCTTGCTTTGTGATATTGCATACCGTTCCCTACATACATCCCTCACTTTTGATGGACATGAAGAGGCTTCTGGCGTCCAACTACCTCACTTGGTGAGAATTCTCTGGCCATGTGGGATGGCTAGGGTTAGAGAATACCCCAGTTGCTCTCATGCTTTGTTCACTGCCAAACGCGCAACAGTGTTTGCCTTGAAATAGCTATAACTATTCTCCCAACTTTACAGATCAATAAACCGAGGAACAGAGAGTTTAAGCAACATGAACCAGGTCTGATTTTAAAACCTGTGTTCTCAACTATTAATGGACATCACTATTCTTCTAGTAATTAGAGACTAAGAACACAGACTTGTACATTAGTTGAAAAATTATCATGGCTCACTTGTAGATAGGAGAATTTTTTATCCAGAAATAACAAGTATCACAGTAATCCAAGCCTGTGACCCAACCACTAATACCGAAGAAGCTGAACAGTTCTATGAAGACCTACATGACCTTCTAGAACTAACACCAAAAAAAGATGTCCTTTTCCTCATAGGGGACTAAAGTAGGAAGTCAAAAGATACCTGGAGTAACAGGCAGGTTTGACCTTGGAGTACAAAATGAAGCAGCACAAAGGCTAACAGAGTTTTGCCAAGAGAATGCACTGATCATAGCAAACACCCTATTCCAACAACATAAGAGCTGACTCTTCACATGGACATCACCAGATGGCCAATATAAAAATTAGACTGATTATATTGTTTGCAACCAAAGATGAAGAAGCTCTATACAGTCAGTGAAAAAAAAAAAAAAAAGACGGGAGCTGACCTTGAATCAGATCATGAACTCCTTATTGCAAAATTCAAAATTAAATTGAAGAAAGTAGGGAATACCACTAGGCCATTCAGGTATAACCTAAATCAAATCCCTTATGATTATACAGTGGAAGTAAGAAATAGATTCAAGGGATTAGATATGATAGGCAGAGTGCCTGAAGAACTGTGGATGGAGGTTTGTAACACAGTACAGGAGGTGGTGATCAAAACCATCCCCAAGAAAAATACAAAAAGGTAAAATGGTTGTCTGAGGAGGCCTTACAAGTAGCTGAGAAAAGAAGAGAAGCAAAAGGCAAAGGAGAAAAGGAAAGACACACCCACCTGGATGCAGAGTTCCAGAGAACAGTAAGGAGAGATAAGAAAGCCTTCTTAAGTTAACAATCCAAAGAAATAGAGGAAAATAATAGAATAGGAAAAACTAGAGATCTCTTCAAGAAAATTGGAGATACCAAGGGAACATTTCATGCAAAGATGGGCGCAATAAAGGACAGAAATGGTAAAGGACCTAACAGAAGCAGAAGATATTAAGGAGAGGCGGCAAGAATACACAGAACTGTACGTCTTAATGATCACGATGCTGTGATCACTCACCTAGAGCCAGATATCCTGGAATGTGAAGTCAAGTGGGCTTTTTAGGAAGCATTACTACGAACAAAGCTAGTGGAGGTGATGGAATTCTAGCCGAGCTATTTCAAATCCTAAAGGATGATGTTGTTAAAGTGCTGCATTGAGATGCCAGCAAATTTGGCAGACTCAGCAGTGGCCACAGGACTGGAAAGGGACAGCTTTCATTCCAATCCCAAAGAAGGGCAATACCAACGAATGTTCAGACTACCACACAATTGCACTCATTTCACATGCAAGCAAAGTAATGCTCAAAATTCTCCAAGCCAGGCTTCAACAGTATGTAAACCGAGAACTTCCAGATATTTGAGCTGGATTTAGAAAAGGGAGAGGAACCAGAGATCAAATTGCCAATATCCAGTGGATCATCGAAAAAGCAAGAGAGTTACAGGAAAACATCTACTTCTGCTTTATTGACTGTGTGGATCACAACAAACTGTGGAAAATTCTTAAAGAGGTGGGAATACCAGACCATCTGACCTGCCTCCTGAAAAATCTATATGCAGGTCAAGAAGCAACAGTTAGAACTGGACATGGAGCTGGACTAGTTCCAAATTGGGAAAGGAGTATATCAAGGCTGTATATTGTCACCTTGTTTATTTAACTTATATGCAGAGTACAGATGTGAAATGCTGGGCTGGATGAAGCATAAGCTGGAATCAAGATTGCCAGGAGAAGTATCAATAACCTCAGATGTGCAGATGATACCACTCTTATGGCAGAAAGTGAAGAGGAACTAAAGAGCCTCTTGATGAAAGTGAAAGAGGAGGGTGAAAAACCTGGCTTAAAACTCAACACTCAAAAAACTGAGATCATGGCATCTGGTCCCATCACTTCATGGGAAATAGATGGGGAAACAGTGGAAACAGTGTTGGACTTTATTTTCTTGGGCTCCAAAATCAGCTCAGATGGTGACTGCAACCATGAAATTAAAAGATGCTTACTCCTTGGAAGAAAAGCTATGACCAACCTAGACAGCATATTAAAAAGCAGAGACATCACTTTGCTGAGAAAGGTCCGCATAATCAAAGCTATGGTTTTTCCAGTAGTCACGTATGGATATGAGAATTGGATATGTGACAATATACAGCAATGTGTTAGTCACTCCGTCATGTCTGACTCTTTGTGACTCCAAGGTCTGTAGCCCACCAGGCTCCTCTGTCCATGGAGTTCTCCAGGCAAGATAACTGGAGTGGGTTGCCATTTCCTTTGCCATTGGATCTTCCCAGCCCAAGGATGGATCCCAAGTTCTCCTTCATTGCAGGTAGATTCTTTACTGTCTGAACCACCAGCTCTGCTGTGCTGTATGTGTCTGACTCTTTTCAACCCCATGGACTGTAGCCCACCAGGGTCTTCTGTCCATGGGGATTCTCCAGGCAAGAATATTGGAGTAGGTTGCCATGCCCTCCTCCAGGGGATCTTCCCAACCCATGGATCAAACCCAGGTCTCCCTCATTGCAGGCAAATTCTTTACCATCTGAACCACCAGGGAAGCCTCTGAACTACCAGGGAAGCCCTTGAAGAAATCTGAGTGCCAAAGAATTGATGCTTTTGAACTGTGGTGCTGGAGAAGGCTCTTGAGAGTCCCTTGGACAGCAAGGAGATCAAACCAGTCAATCCTAAAGGAAATCAACCTGGAATATTCATTGGAAGGACTGATGCTGAACCTGAAGCTCCAGTACTTCGGCCACCTGATGCAAAGAGCTGACTCAATGGAAAAGATCCTGATGCTGGGAAAGATGGAGGAGAAGGGGAGGCAGAGGATAAGATGGTTGGATGGCATGATCAACTCAATGGACATGAGTTTGAGCAAACTCTAGATGATGAAGGACAGGTGTGCTGCAGTCAGTGGAGTCACAGAGTCAGAAATGACTGAGCCACTGAACAAAAGTATAAGCATCAGGAGATTAAGCTTCTGCCCCTGCCAGAGGGCATATAGACTGTCCTAGAGGGAAGGAGATAAGGAAACCAAGAGGCAGTGGAGGAGGCATGAGGAGGAGACCCACACACAGAAGAACCATCCCACCATCCTCCCAAAATTCACCAGTCCTGCCTTCCACTTGCTGTGATAGCATCAGAGCACTGTCACATTGTGCCTGTTGTCTTCGAAAATGAGATTAGCCCATTAACCACTCCTCACCCTTATGGCTTTACTCCAGCTCCTCAGCTGAATATTCAGGGTTCTCCCCCACAACCTGACCATGTTACCTACCTCTTCAACCATGGGTTTGTTCATTTTAAGCCACCTCACTTAAGTGTTTCCTTCTAACTATGCCCCTGACTTGGGTCTTCTCCTCCCTCTCTACCTTTGTAAACCACTTAGGAATTATACCCTCTTCAACCCACTCCAGTATTCTAGAGAATCCTGTGGACAGAGGGGCCTGGTGGGCTGCTGTCCATAGGGTCGCATAGAGTCAGACACGACTGAAGTGACTTAGCAGCAGCAGCAGCAGCAGCAGCCCCCACCCTTGTCCTTTTACATTCCTTCTTTCTGGACTTGTCTTCTTCATCACTTGTTAACTCTGAGAGTGAGGATTGCTAGCTGGGTCCACCTAGTAACTTTGGCACATTCTCTTCTTTTCTGAGCCTCAGTTTCCCCCTCTATATACCAAGGGATTATGAAGGCTTCCCATACAGCTCAGTAGTAAAAGAATCTGCCAGTGCAGGAGACACAGGAGACTTGGGTTTGATCCCTGGATCAGGAAGATCCCCCTGGAGAAGGGAATGGCAGTGCCACTCCAGTGTTCTTGCCTTGAGAATCCCATGGACAGAGGAGCCTTGCAGGCTACAGTCCATAGGGATTACAAAGAGTCAGACACGACTGAGCAACTGAACACACATACCCACACGACCTTCCAGTGGTTTCTATCGACTCCCACCCACATCACTGTGTGATCCAGACCAAGATAGATGTGACTCTAGGTCTTCTGCTAAGCAGATCAAACCATCACGGGAGTCTGATAAGAGTAGAGAGGGCGCAATGCAAACCCATCATCATTACTGGGGTCCAGCAAGGACAATGTTCCCAGAATAGGGTATCAACTAAGAAGTCAGGGGCCATATCTGAGTCCTCTGTTTCTCCAGGGCCTGGCATGTGGTAGTAAGAGCTGAACATTGTCAGGTGAATGAATGAAAGCCAAAGACACCCTGTCTGGCCCCTTAGATCTCCAGCTTAGATCTCACACATCATATTGGGTCCTAGACTTTCACCAGCTTCTGTGCATTTTCCTTGCTCAAAGTGCCCACAAACTCTGGTTATACACTTATGGACATTATCTCTTTTAATCTTCATTACAACCTTTTTAGTATTTCTATTTATAGATCAGGAAAGTGAAGGTCAGAAGGATAAAGTAACTAGTCCAAGGCCATGGAGCTGGTATGTGACTGAGCTGTGACTTCAGCCAAGCACCATATTTGCGTTCTGCAAGAGAGAGCTAGACATGAAATATGGGAGAGAGTTAGCCCGAGAAAAAGGAAAGGCAGAACAGGAAAGTGAAGAGGAGAGAGGAAAGTTCCTGTCAACCCCAGGATATCATGATTATATTTGTTTTCTACTGCCACATAACAAATTACCACAGACTGTTGCTTAAAATAGCATACATTTATTATCTCATAGTTTCCATAGGTCAGAAGTCCAGGCACAATTTTGCTGGGTTCTCTGCTTCAGGGTTTTATCAGGCTGCAGTCCCGGAGTTGGCAGGGGCTATGGTCCCTCATCATAGGCTCAACTGGGGATGGATCTGCTTCCAGGTTCCTCAGGCTACTGACAGAATTCATATCCTGTTGCAGTGCTGAAGTCCTGTTTTCTTCCTGTTGGCCAGGGTCCACTCTGAGCTCCCAGAGGCTGCCCACAGGACCCTGCCACAGGACCATATCCATGGGCCCACTAGCATGTGCTAGTAACACGGGCTTTTCAAGTTTCATCTCGTTGTGGCTGCGCTGGTTCTTCCTGCACGCAGGATTCCTCTAGCTGCACGAGCGGGGGCTGCGCTCTAATTGCCGTGTGCAGGCTTCTCACTGCGTTGGCTTCTTGTCGCGGAGCTTGGGCTCCAGCACACGCAGGCTTCAACAGCTGTGGCTCGCAGGTTTAAGGGTCTGGGCACTAGCTGTGGTGAATTAGCTTAATTGCCCTGCGGTATATGGAATCTTCCTGGGTCAGGAAATGAACCCACGTCCTCTGCACTGGCAGGCAGATTCTTTACCAGTGGACCACCAGGGAAGTCCAATACAGGCTCTTTATACATTATAAACTAATCACAGAAGTGACATCTCATTATTCTTGTCATATAATTGGACCTAATCTTAGAAGTGATCTTTTATGACCTTTCCTGTGTTCTCTTGGTTAGAAGCAATTCACGGGTTCTGCCCACATTCAAGGGAAGGGGATTATTCAGGATATGAACACCGGGGCCCCTCTAAAGTCTATCTGCCACAGTGGCCTTGGACCTAGACTGTTCTCCTCAACCCTTCTGATGTGGTTTCTCTGTATCCACCAGTTTCCCTTCCCCAGGTTGCAACTTTTTCTTTTCTGGAGAGGAGGACCTTTGGGACATCTGAGTTCCTCAGTGGGACCTCCAGGCCTGAGGGGCTCAAAGAGTTCTATGAAGGTTTCCAGGGAGGCTGACGAAGCCACCTAGACTGCATATTACAGTTCTCTGTCCTAGACCACAGTTCTTTAACTGTGGCTGTAAAGCCTTGCCCTTGAGAGCACCAGAACTTTCACTGGCCCTTCCGCGTATCTCAGATCAACTTACACTGAGAACATCATCATAATAAATTCTGCTTGTTCCACAAAACTAGGTACACTGAGAGAAAAGAAGAAGAGGCCTTTGAAGACCAAAGGATTGATGAACACACTCCTCTAATCCATCCTGACATTTTACAGGAGGGGAAACAGCCGATAAGGCATAAGAGTATTTGAGCCTCTGCCCAGGGTCGGTCCCTGTTCCCCCACACTTGGCCCTGATTCGGCACATGAGGTCAGAGTGATGTACAAAGGCCAGACTGTAGGGAATCTTTTGGGTGGTAAAAGGATTTAGACTGAATTCTGATGAAAAGGGAAGCAAGAAGAATATGGTCAGATTTGGGTTAGAAAGATGACTTTGACCCAAATGCGGGAATGAATGTGGAAGGGGAAGGGGAGGCAAAACTGAGGACAGTGGGCCAGTTGGGGCATTCATGTAATAGAAGGAAGAGCCCGCCAGCTTAGTGGCTGCAGGAGGGCAGGGTGTGAGCTGAAAGGTCTGAGATCCAAGAGGTTGAACTGTCTGCCTCGGACACTGAGTAAACTTCAAGTTTACTCTCAGAAGAATGGAGGCAACAGAAGAGACCTCCGAGTTGATATGTCATTCACTCACCAAAGGAGCAGAAGAAAGACTGATCATTTTTTGACATGTTGGTCTAGATGTCAAGTGAGCAGCAGGATATATTCAGGCTTGGAGCTCAGAGGAAAGCAGGCTGGTGCAGGGCAGTCCTGAGTGTACAGGAGGCGAGCACGTGGGAAGCGGGAAGAAGGAGAAGGGGCAGACAAGCAAACGCAGCCCTCCTGACTCTCCTGTCATGCCTCACGGGGCTCTCCCGTTCCTCTGAACTCCTCCAGTTCTAGAATCTAATTGTCACTTCCACTGTATAATGGTAAGGGATTTGATTTACGTCATACCTGAATGGTCTAGTGGTTTTCCCTACTTCCTTCAACTTAAGTCTGAATTTTGCAATAAGTTCATAATCTGAGCCACAGTCAGCTCCTGGTCTTGTTTTTGCTGGCTGTATAGAGCTTCTCCATCTGGCTGCAAAGAATATTAATCAATCTGATTTCAGTATTGACCATCTGCTGATGTCCATTTGTAGAGTCTTCTCTTGTGTTGTTGGAAGAGGGTGCTTGTTATGACCAGTGTGTTTTCTTGGCAAAACTCTGTTAGCCTTTGCTTTGTCTCATTTGTTTCACATGTACATAACAGTTCAGTATTTGTATACATTATGAAATAATCCCCACAGTAAATGTAGTTAAGATCCATCACCACACACTTACACATTTTTGTGTGAGTGAGGGGAATGTCTAAGATGTACAGTTTTAGCAACTTACAAATATTGTTAACTCTAGTCACCATGATGTACATTATATACCCAAGACTTATTTATTACAGGTATATGTTGAATAAATGAATTGAGATATTTTAAATTGGGTAGAAGAAAACCTAGAAAAGAAGTGCAGGGCATCATCTGAGAGGTAGGAAGGCCAGGAAAATGTGGAGTCACAGGCAAGTACATGTTGTTATACGTTTGTCAAAACCCATAGCATATGCAACACCGAGAGTGAACCCTAAGGTAAACATAAAAGCTGTGTGGTAATGACATAGGCATGGAAGTTAATCTTTGGTAACAAATGTCCAACTCTGGTGGGAGGCTATGCATGTGCATTGGGCAAAGGATTTATGGGAACTTCCACACTTTCTCAGGCATGCCCGACTCTTTTCAATCCCATGGACTGTAGCCTGCCAGGCTCCTCTGTCCATTGAAATCTCCAGGCAAGAATACTGGAGTGGGTTGCCACTTCCTTTTTCAGGGGATCTTCCAAACCCAGGGATTGAACCCGGGTCTTCTGCATTGCAAGCATATTCTTTACCCTCTGAGCCATCAGGGAAGCACTTTCTACTCCATTTCGCTCTGAACCTAAAATTGTTCTGAAAAAAAAAAAAACACAAAAAAACTGTGTACTAAAAAAAAAACAAAAAGGCCACAGCAGAAAATGTTCAAGGAGGAGCAGGTGTTTGGTCAGGAGAGTTAATTGTTGCTGAGCCTGGGAGCAGGATGGAAATATGTCCCTTGGTTAGTGATGTGATTACACTGGTTACACTGGTCTCACTTAGGTGAGAATGGTTTCTGCCGAGTGATGGGATGGGAGCTGGACTGGAGAAGACTTAAGAGAATGGAAGGCAAGAAAATTACTAACTGAATACGGAAAAGCCTTTCAAGAAGTTTCACTGGTTCTCATGAAAGAATATCACGAGTAGGGCAAAGGATATTCTCTTGCCAAAGAGGAGAGAATGTGAATGTGCTCAAGCCTCGGGATTAGTTGTTAAATTCTTATCACAGAGGCATCTGCTCACTTGCCCCATGAGTGTGCAATCAGTTAATTCCATGCTGCAGGAAAACTTACAGGTCAATGCCCCAGGTTCTTATTTCTTTTTGGCTGTGCCAGTCTTAGTGGCAGTATTTGGAATCTTAGTTGCAGCATGTGGGATCTAGTTCCCTGACCAGGGATTGAACCCAGGCTTCCTGCATTAAGGGAGTCTTGGCCAATGGACCACCAGGGAAGTCCCGCCCCAGTTTCTTTAATAAATGTCTCTGAGCAAAAGACAGGGCTAGAGGCAGAACCTAAGGACTTTAACAAGCTTTTACGAGTTTTCTTTTTTTAATTAATTAGCAAGTTTACTTTATTTTGGGGGGCTCCAAAATCACTGCAGATGGTGACTGCAGCCATGAAATTAAAAGACACTTACTCCTTGGAAGAAAAGTTATGACCAACCTAGATAGCATATTCAAAAGCAGAGTTATTACTTTGCCAACTAAGGTCTGTCCAGTCAAGGCCATGGTTTTTCCTGTGGTCATGTACGGATGTGAGAGTTGGACTGTGAAGAAGGCTGAGCGCCAAACAATTGAGGCTTTTGAACTGTGGTGATGGAGAAGAATCTTGAGAGTCCTTGGACTGCAATGAGATCCAACCAGTCCATTCTGAAGGAGATCAGCCCAGGGATTTCTTTGTAAGGAATGATGTTAAAGCTGAATCTCCAGTACTTTGGCCACCTCATGTGAAGAGTTGACTCATTGGAAAAGACTGATGCTGGGAGGGATTGGGGGCAGGAGGAGAAGGGGACGATAGAGGATGAGATGGCTGGATGGCATCAGTGACTCGATGGACGTGAGTCTGAGTGGACTCCGGGAGTTGGTGATGGACAGGGAGGCCTGGTGTGCTGCAATCCATGGGGTCGCAAAGAGTCGGACACAACTGAGCAACTGAACTTAACTGAACTGAAACTACATGGTCTAGAGATGACCATCTGTGTGATAAAATTGTAAAGAAATGCAAGGAAGTGATCACCATAAAAAGTCAGGAGACTTGTTTCTTTTAGGGGGAGGTGGGAGCAGTGAATGAGACAGGGCACATGAGGTTTCTGGGTGGTGGTGTTATCTTAACGCATTCAGCTTGAGAGGAAGAAGTTCCTCTGTAGAGAAAAGAATCACATGGAGAGAGACACGTGAAACTGAAGAAGGGGTGTGTCGGTGTGTAGGTGTGTGTGTGTGTCTCACAATGGCAGAAGCAGGCAGGAACCACTGGGGCAGTCATTCTCGTCCCTCTCCCCATGGTGCTCCGAGGTCCTCAAGCCCTTCCACTTCTGTGAGGCAGAAAGGGCAAGGGTTATTCTCCCGATTTTATGGTTGGGAAAACTGAGGCCTGAGTGTGTGTGACTTGCCCCAGGTCACACTGCTCATCAAGGGTAGAGGCTGCCCAGATCCCAGGCCCCAGCCCAGGAGTGAGCAGGGCAGCTGGCTCACCCGACACTGCCCTGTCCCCTGCAGGAATTGCTGAGATTCTGATGAACAGACCGAGTGCCCGCAATGCCCTGGGGAACGTCTTCGTCAGTCAGGTGAGTAAGCGGGGGGGCACCAGGGTGGGCTGGGGCTGAGCTGGGAGGTATCTGATCGGGTCTCCTCTGCAGCTGCTGGAAGCTCTGGCCCAGCTTCGGGAGGACCGGCAAGTGCGTGTCCTGATCTTCAGGAGTGGAGTGAAGGGTGTGTTCTGTGCAGGTGGGTTTCCTTCCTTGCCTCCAACCCAGGGCTCCCACCAGCCTGCATTTAGGGAATATTTAGGTTGTTTTAGCATAGGACTCAGCCTTCCCAGGTGGCACTACTGGTGAAGAACCCACTTGTGGACACAGGAGACACTGGTTTGATCCCTGGGATGGGAAGATTCCCTGTAGGAGGAAATGGCAACCCACTCCAGTATTCTTGCCTGGAGAATCCCCATAGACAGAGGAGCCTGGTGAGCTACAGTCTATAAGGTTGCCAAGAGTCGGACATGACTGAAGCAACTTAGCACACAGCACAGGACCCATTCCCATTTTAAAGATGTGAACTCAGAGGTGAAATTCCTTGCTTAGAGCAACACAGCTAGTGAGAATTCAGTTAGAACTTGACCTCTCTGACTCCCAAATCCCTGTTCTTTCCGTTCTGACCCTTCATTGAGGAAATGAGAAAATGGAGTCCAACGACACTCACCAGGTCTGTGGCCAAGATAGGACTGGCTTACTGCCCCTTTGCCCACCCACAAGCTTTCAGTCCCTGTCAATGAGGCTCTTCCACGTCTCTGCACCATTTGGTCCTCACAACAGGGCAAGCACCATGGACTTCCTTTCTGAAACGAGAAATGCCGCATCCCAGGCCCACAAGAAGCAAGCGAATGAGAGTTGAGCTAAGAACTGACTCTGGGCTGGCTGTGGAGGGGGCACTGGGGAGACGGAAGGCGAGGCTGGGAAGCGAGTGATTCTTAGGCAGTTTCAAGGGCATGTGGCTCAGTCCCCAGGCCTCAATGGTCAGGATCCCGGTGAGCAGCCTGCGGAGGGAGGTGGCAAGGGAAGTATGCGGACCAGTCTGCCTGACCCCACTGCCCTGATCAAGGCCCTCCTCCGACTCCGGCCTCTTCCTTTGGCTCCATCACAGTCACTTCGTGACTGGTAGCCCCGCTCCTCATCCCCACAGCGAACGACAGGAAAGTAGGGGGCGTGCAGGAGGTCTGAATCTGCCCCTAATTTGCTCTGGAATTCTGGGCTAGTCCCTGTCTCTCTCTGGGCCTCAGTTTCCTGATCTGTCACTGAGGGGTTAGGACTAATCAGACTCCCAAGGGCTCTACCAACTGACTTTCCCATAATCTAGGACTTGCAGACAGTATGTTCACCTCTTACTACTGCCTCAGGCTCCGGCTATCTGGCCTTCAGTGACCCTCCACTGGCACTACTCTCACCAAGGACCCTGCCCGCCCCCATGCCACTGTCCCCTGCACCCACTCCTCATCTTCCTTGACCTTCAGCCTCTTCCACCAAGCCCTTCTTTTAAAAAATAATTATACCTGATGTATGCCAATTATTTCTCAATAAAACAGGAAAAATAATAAATTTTTATATTACTATTTATTGTTTTGTGAGTTGTCACATTTTATACATTATACAAAATTTACATTTAATCACAAAATTTACATTTTAATCACTTTTAAGTGTAAAATTCACTGACATTAAGTGCATTCACAAGATTATTCAACAATCACCACTATCCATTTCCAGAAAACTTTCATCATCTCAATAAACTACACACTCATTAAGCAATTCCTCCGCATTTCCCTAACACCCAGTAACCTCCATTCTACTTTCTATCTTTACGAATTTGTCTACTCTATTTCTTACAAGTAGAATCATACATTTGCCCTTTTATGGCTAGCTTATTTCACTTATCATCATGTACTTCATGTTCATCCATGTTGCAGCATATTGCAGACTTTCTATCCTTTTTAAAAGTGAATAATATTCCTTTTCACATATATATTCCACATTTTTTTAATCCATCTGTTGACAGACTTGGGTGGTTCCCACATTTTGGCTATTGTGATTAACACTGCTATGAACACTGGTGTGCACCTATCTGTTTTGAGTCCTTGCTTTCAATTCTTTGGGGTATATACTTAGGAGTAAAGTGGCTGGAACACATAGCAATCCTACTTTGAACTTTTGGAGGAGGCACCAAAATATTTTTCATGGCAGCTGTATCATTTGACATTCCTACCAGCAGTACATCAGAGTTCTCCACTCCAATGTCAACACTTTTTTGTTTGTTGTTTATAATCACCGTCTAAATGGGTAAAAAGCAGTATCCTATTGTGGTTTTTATTTGCATTTCCCCAGTGATGTTGAAAACACTTTTCAGTGCTTACTGCCTTATCTTCTTTTTTTAAATATTTATTTGGCTGCACTGGGTCTTAGTTGAGGGACACAGGATCTTCAATCTTCATTGTGACATGCCCAACCTTTTAGTTCAGGCATGAGAGCTCTAGTTCCCCAACTAGGGATCGAACTTGGGCCACCTGCATTAGAAGCCCAATCTTAGCTACTGGACCTGGTGGGAAATCCCACTGGCTTATTTTCCTTGGAGAAATGTCTACTTAGGTCCTTTGTTTGTTTGTTTTTGGCCACTTTACACAACTTGCATGATCTTAGTTCCCCAAACAGGGATCAAACCGTGCCCCCTGCAGTGGAAGCATGGAGTTTTAAACCACTGGACCCCCAGGGAAGTCCTCTGTGTTTTTGGTTGTAGGAAATCTTTACATAGCCTAGATATCAGTTCCTTACCAGATGTGTGATTTGCCAGTATTTCCTTCCATTCATGGGTTGTCTGTGCTCTCTTGATAGTGGCTTCTGATGCATTAGTTTTTAATTGTGATGAATCCAATTTATCTTTTTGGTTTTGCATCTATCCTTTTTTGAACTCCTCCTCCCTCCCTGGCTCCCCTGACCGAGTTTTCCTGGTGTTTCTCTTTCCTCTCTGGCTGCTTCTCTTCAGGTTTCCATTGCTGGATCCTTTGACAGCTTGGGATTCAGTGCCAGGTCATTTCCCAAGGGCTGTCACCCTTGCATCTGCAGGTGCAGACCTGAAGGAGCGGGAGCAGATGAGTGAGGCAGAAGTGGGGCTCTTTGTCCAGCGGCTCCGAGGCCTGATGACTGAGATTGGTGAGGGTTCTGGAGTGGGGAGGAGGAGGGCATTCAGGGGTCCTGCTGATCCCAGCCTCACCCAATCTACCATACTCTAAAGACAGAATGGTTTCTGTTGTGAGCTCTGTGGAGAGAGGATTCTCCCAGGGAGAGGGGGCAGGGATAAGGAATTCTACAAGGAGGAGGGTGTCACGAGGATCCAAAGGGCACTGGCTCCCCAGCATTAGTGCCCTGCTGGTTCTGACCCCCAGCCCCTGTGCCCTCAGGGTACAAGCCTGGCCATTCCAGAGTCAACTTTCAGCAAGCATACTTGCAGGCTTTGATAAATGCTTGTTCCTTTTTCTGGAATATCCCTCCTAGGCCATCTGAACTGTTTATGCATTCTTTAAGACCACCAGTGCCTCCTCCTCAAGGAAGCCATCCCTGGCCCATCATCCAAGCTTCCTTTCTCAGTTCACTGATCACCCTGGGTCGTCATCACCTGTTTGCCCGTCTGCCTTCCCCCTGTCAGATTCAATTCTGTTCCCAACACACACAATGAGAAGGGAAAGCAAGAAGGCAGGTCCCAGGGAGGCCCACAGGAGGGTGGGCCTGACCAGGCATCACCCTGCCCATTCACCTCCCCATTCCCATTCCCCAGCTGATCCCACAACTTTCCCCAGTGGGAAAACTAACTGCTAAGATAACCTGGCTGAGGTACCAGGTAAGCTCCCCAAACTTGGGACCAATGGAGCCGTCTATCAGAACCAGCTAGACCGTCTCCCACCCTGAGACACTGTCCTGGTCCTACCAGGGCCTCGCAGGCTGAGCCCTCCTTTGTCTCCACAGCAGCGTTCCCTGCACCCACCATTGCAGCTATGGATGGGTTTGCCTTGGGTGGAGGCCTGGAACTTGCCCTGGCCTGTGACCTCCGAGTGGCAGGTACTGGGTACGGGGAGAGGTGTGGAAGGGTGGGAGGGAAGAGTGAATGAAACCAGCTAATTCTGGGGGTTCTGCAGTCGGCCACTGCTCTCAGCTTTCCAACAAACCCCACAACTAAAGGCAAAGTGGGAGCCAAGGAATTCAGGCAGTAGTGGTTCCCACCCACCGCCCAGCCCCTGACTGCTACAGGACTCGCCCCTTCTCAGAGTCAGCTGCCCTCAGCTCAGGACTGTTTGTACCAACCCTGGGCCAACTGCTGACACAACTAGAAAGAACATAGAGAGCGAAGGTTGGGGACAAAGGTATCTACTCAGTCTTCCAGTTCTGTCCAAGCCGGCTGTATCGATCATGCTGTGAACAAAGGTGAGCCATGAGGCCAGTCTGTTACATGCCCAGTTCATCACAGCATGACTGGGCAGGAGCAGTGCCCTACAGTAGCTCTATCAGAATCCACAGAGGTTTGCATCAGTAGCTCGGAGAAATTGAACTTCAAAATGTGGAGGGCAGGGAGGATGAAGATAATTAATTGCTTTTAACCTTGCTGACTTGGTGGTTAGGTGTGCCCTCTTTAGAGCCAATCAAAGAAGATCTGAGACTTCCCTGTAGCTCAAACAGTAAAGAATCTGCTTGCAATGCAGGAGACCTGAGTTTGATCCCTGGGTCAGGAAGATCCTCTGGAGAAGGAAATGGCAATCCACTCCAGTATTCTTGCTTGGAGAATCCCACAGACAGAGAAGCCTGGAGGGCTAAAGTTCATGGGGTGGTTAAGAGTCGAATACAACTGAGCGACTAACACTTGCTCACTTTAGAGAAGATCTGAGTGTTATCACGGTGCTCCTACTTCTCCTGCCACCAAGAACTTTTTTTTTAACATGTAGCCCCAGGCATAGAGGGACTTTATATCCACGTGATACATAGCAGAGAAGCCATCAAAATACCAGGTCAGGTCATAGCACCAACTCTGGTTCTACCTGCCTGTGTTTAGGGGAGCTAACTTGCAGGGTTTGATGGATAGGAGGGTGAATGTAAACCCCTCCCTCCCATACTGCATGGTTCGGAGGGACTGTGTTGAGGGAATTCAGGAGAAGCCTGTGGGGTGGGACACTCAAGGAGGGCTTCTCACAGGAAATGCAACTCAGAAAAAAGGATGTGGATCAGAATACAGGAAAATTTCAGGCTGACAAAAAGCTGGGAGGAAAAACTGGTGGAAGCAGGAGTCACTGACACTCTAGGCCAGACCTGAGTTAACATGAGACTGAGAATCCATTAAGTTACAAATAGGTAGTGGGTATCATCCAGGAACCCTTCCTTGTGCTAAGCTCCATGACCTCCCTTGATCCTTGGCAACTCTATAACGCAGGTAAAAGAGATGTTATCACTTTTATTTTCCCCATCCACAAGGCTCAGAAAGGCTAAGAGAGTTGCTCAGTGAGTTGTGGAGATAGGGTGAGTATTGGGACTCCTGACTTCCAGGCTAGGGCTCTTCCAAAGGCAGCTACTAGAGGAGTCTGGCTGTGGCCACACCATGAGGGAAGTGATCTGTTGGAGGGATAAGCAGAGCCCGCAGACAGCGTCTCCTCTCCTCTTCTCTGGGGTTGGAGCTGGAAGACAGGGTGGGGGCTTCACTCTGTTTTGTCTAAGCAGCTTCTTCGGCTGTCATGGGACTGATCGAGACCACCCGAGGGCTCCTCCCAGGAGCAGGTAATCTCAACACACACCATCCATCCTCTACCTGTTCACTCTATCCAGCACAATTCCCTACTTCCCTCTTTTGCCCTATGTCCTGGGCTCTCCCCCGCCAGCCTAACCCAATCTTGTCCTCTGAGAGGTCTTGGCTGACTCCCAGCCAGGGCCTCCCCTGGGCCCCCACATTCCATGAGGATTCACCATCCCTACTCCATCCTGGCAGGAGGGACTCAGAGGCTGCCTCGATGCCTGGGGGTGGCCCTGGCGAAGGAGCTCATCTTCACAGGCCGCCGACTGAGTGGGGCGCAGGCCCAGGCTCTGGGGCTGGTGAACCACGCTGTGGCCCAGAACGAGGAGGGCAATGCTGCCTACCACCGGGCACGAGCACTGGCCCAGGAGATCCTGCCCCAGGTACGACTGCCGCTCAGCACGGGCGGGCCTGCCACTGGGGATCACAGGTGGGGAGGCCAAAAGACAAGGGTGTCTCATGCAACCACACAAGGTCCATTTTCCCAGATTTATAAAATTAACCGTCTTTGGCAGTTTTGCTTCCATTCAGCCATCTAGTAAATAATACTAAACCAGATTTTAACTTAAGATCAAAATTGAGTTCTGAGGAGCTGGGATCAATTAAGCTTGAAAACTCTCAGAACAGCCTGTAAAACTGAATTTCCTGAGATGATGCAAATGATCTCTATCTGTGCCATCCACTAAGGCAGTCACTAGCCACGTGTTTTTGTCTCTATGTCCGACTGTGCGACCCCACAGACTGTAGCCCACCAGACTCCTCTGTCCATGGTATTTTACAGGCAAGAATACCATTTCCTTCTTCAGGGGATCTTCCCAACCCAGGGACTGAATCCGAGGCTCCTGCTTGCCAAGCAGTTTTTTACCCTTGAGCTACCTGGGAAGCCCCAGTAGCCACATTACTTAAATTAAAATTTGAATTTCTCAACTACACTTCCCATATTTTAATGCTAATAGACACATTTAGCTGTTGGCTATTGTACTGGACAGTAAAGCATGACTGTGTTCCAAAATTGAAAATGCCAGATTCTTTAAAGCAGGTAAAGAACTACCAGCCCATCTTTCGACCATACACGTGGTGGAAAAGCACCTGAAATGCATGACGCAGGACATGTGTTAAGGCCCGTACTCTTTTTTAATCCTCAAATAGCCTATTAGCATAGTCTCCCCAGAAGTATAGATGCCAGGGAGTAGGTTAGGCCCTGCCTACATGTAACCTCCAAGTACCCGAGAGGCTCCACTGGCTTCTCATTTCTCTAAGAGAGCCAGAGGGAGGTCCCAAGTTTCCACAAGACAGGCAAGCAGCTGAAATGCAGCCAGGTTCTGTTAAGCCGTAATACTCACTGAGCCCATATGGTGCGCCCTCATCCTTCAGAGGCAATCAGACACAAGCAGTCCTGGGTACTTTAATGGTGTCCCAGTGTTAGAACAGTCCAGTTGAGGTGATTATGCCTGTCGCGTCTGTGCTATAACAGACCCAACAAGGTTAAGTGACTGCTCATCAAAGTCAAAGAAAGTGACTGCAATAATACCACAAAGACAACACTATTTTGGCATCCATTCTGCATAATACAGAAATACATATGATAGCTAGTATTTTAAGGAGTGGAGACCATGTAGAAAACTTTTAAAGAACAAACTAAATATTTAATGGATTTCAAATACAAAAAATTAAAGACATGTTACAAAAGTAATATAATATTGTTAACCATACTCTATCATTTTAATATTAACACAATATTTGAATTATTCATGAAAAGTAAAAAAAAGAGTTATCTTATTTAGGGGGGGGGGAAAAATCTCCCTCAAATATCCTGCCTCTTTTTATAACTTTGAGATCTTTACTTACTTGCTTAGTTACTTGAGGGCAAAGACTATAAAAAACTGATGGTAAGTTTGGTTTAAAAGCATTTGTTTTGTCTTCATTTCTTGTTTATAGTTTCATCACACGTAAATGGAGAGTCTGATGCTGTTCATTTTAATGCTGTCGTGTTTCTCTTATTACCTGGTCAGAAAGTCTGAACTGATAACAAGATTCTGAGTGACTCAGGGTAGTAGCTGATTACACTTACACAGATTGAGGGGTCTATTTGTGGACTCTAAGGTTTGTCTTTTTGCATAAAATAAAAAACTGGGTCTTTGAGCTTAGTCTCAAGATGATTCAGGCTTCTGATTTTTCAATATATTGAAATAATGGTATTTTACTAATTACTAGTATTTCAGTATTTAAAAGTAGCTTTCCATACCAAAACAACAGCCTACCAAAAACTAGTATTAGAATCATTAATGCAAATCCTGGGACATTCTGATGCAACCTGTTTAACTTCCAGGTGAGTAACTGAGTGCCAAATATGAAGATTCCCTATGGGCTGAGTGCAAGAGATGCTGTTGTAGACAGCTGCCCTGTAGTGGACAAATTACCAAAACTGGGCCAGTCAAATTGCTCCAGAGATTACAGCCCCAAAGAGCCTATCAATAAACACAAGGTCCACAAATTAACACTCAGATTTTCCCTTTAAACAGTAAATATATTTTACCCTTTGAATATGGATTTGAATACCTTTTCCATTTGAATATCAAAGTAATGGAATATCCTGTGGCAACTGTGACTCACTGTTCGCATTTCCAAATAACATAAAATGATGCATCATATTTCTAACTGACCTTCTTCACAGAGTGTTCCATTGAAGAACACACGTTGGAATTGTGAAGGTTCACTTCAGTTCAGTTCAATTCAGTCACTCAATCGTGTCCGACTCTTTGCGACCCCATGAATCGCAGCACGCCAGGCCTCCCTGTCCATCACCAACTCCCGGAGTTCACTCAGACTCATGTCCATCGAGTCGGTAATGCCATCCAGCCATCTCATCCTCTTATACATGGATTTTTTTTCCCACTAAATACATACCACAGCACTAAGCGATCCAAGGTTGGCTGGATTTGTGGATGTAGAACTCTTTACAGGGCAGGTTGGCTGTTACGTTCTGTGCAGATTTTTTACTGCATGGACAGTTGGTTCGCCCAAGCTCTGGGTTGTTCAAGGGTCAACTACATATATGTACACACACACACTCAGAAACATAAATATGTGTGTTTTCAACACAGAGACAACATGGCGATATAGTTTTTAATTTTCTCCAATGAGAAATCAGTAGCTATATTCATGACAAACAAATCAAATAGGATAGAAGACTAAGAAGGACATTAAGTAAAAATCAAAAGTAGGGTGATCCTGTTATCCAGGCTCTGTCCAGGTTCAAAGTGAAAAGTCCCACATCCTAAAACACTTCAGTCACTGGCAAAAAGACAAATGTTCTGGGTCACCAAAACATTCCTCAGTTCCCCAGTCAGTTTCCCCAGAGATGACCACAGTTTGCCTACTCTTTCAGAAATATTCATTGCTCATGTAAAATATGCACATATACTCAAACATCTAATTCTAAATTCATTTAGGACAATTTAGGGGACAAGCAACACACCTTTAAAGGCTAGTCCAGTTCTACCTGACATTTAAAAACATAAGCTATGCACAGAAAAGAATTCAATCAGTATGGAAAAGTATAAATCAAAAAGTGAAGTTCTTCATTCTCATGACCTTTCTCCCCAAAGACACATCATACCAACACCTTCTACACAAAGTGAATAATATACACAGCACTATGCAGCTTTCTTTTCTTACCTAATATGTTGGAGAGTTGCTCATTTCAGCACAGACTTATCAACCTCATTCATTTAAACTGCACACTTTTTCATTCAAGGTATGTATGTGCCATCATTTACCCAGTACTCTCGTGAGGAACATTCACATTACTGACATCTTTATGCTCCCGAAAAATAGCTGGAGTGATTAACTTTGCACATCTTAGTGTCCTCTTGGAAGTGCATCTATAGGGCAGATGCCTACACAGAGTTACAACATGAAAGAGCATGGGCATCTATCTACTTTGCCAGCTCTTGTCAAATTGTCCTCCTGAAGCACTGTACCAGTTTATTCTCCATTCAATTATGTGTGCAAATACTAACAATAATGGGCATTACCAATCTTTTACAGTTTCCAAATGTGAGGTGAAAAGAAGCACCTAACTGTTCTGATTTATGTTTCTTTAAAAGTAAAACCGAGCACACCTTGTGTCTTTTTTTCTTTTTTGTGAACTAGCTTTCCATACTGTGTGAATGCTAAAAAGTATATATATATACTTCTTTTATATATATAAAAGCTTTTTGTAAAGGAAATGCTTCTGTCATAATATCACAAATATATTCCCCCAGATCTTGATTTTTGCTTGAATCTGTGGTATTTTTCCCAGTCTGAAGTTCTTTTACCCCTATGTAGCTAGTTTTTTCATTTATAGTTTCCATGCTAACAGACTTTTTAAATTGTTCTTTCCTGATAAAAGTCTTACAAAACCTTCAAATAATATAATATGAACAAAATAGGAGGCAAACGCACTCCTTGCCTGGAAGTGCGGTGGGGAATGGAGGGCCAGACCTTCAGTGGCACAAAATAACTAGAAGCAAGATCAGTGAGGCAAAGATGGTCACTTTGGTGCTCTTGCTTCCAAGTGGCCCCTACAAAATGCCCCTCAGGATTTCGATCCAGGCCTGTCAGATTCCAAAGTCCAAGTTCCTACTGCTGACCTTTTCCACCCTCCTGGGGAAAACGTGCTTGCGGTGGAGGCTTGCGTTTGCTGAGATGAGAGGGGTGGAGGACAGGAGCAGCAGTGGGAAAGCTGACTGGGAATCAGATCCAAGCTTCGCCACTGACTGGATGAACATGGCCAACTGCTTCAGCACCTGAGCCTCGATTAAACCCACCCTGAAGGGACGGGGGGCAGCCTGTGACCATCAGACAAGTCTGTGGGTGGGAAAGCATGTGTACGACGGAGTATGTTGTACATGCCAGAGGGATGCATTAAATGACAAGAATTCCAGATGGTCAGGACTATGAGGGTTAGGGATCAATCAGTTAGGCTTCATTATTGAAAAGGAACATTAGCTAATTAGTAGGTATAACACTAACAAAAGTAAATACTGTCACTAGAATAGCTGGATTTCTACCCAGACCTCCTCCCCCATCATGGAGCTTATGTGCCTAACTGTGAGCACTGACTGATCCCCTTCTCAACCAAGCGTTTGCTTTTCCCTAGGCCCCCATTGCTGTGCGGCTGAGCAAAGTAGCCATTGACCGAGGAATAGAGGTGAGAGGGTTCTGGGTCGGAACTTAGCATCTGCTAAGGTCAGTGGGGTGGGTGGGAGGCAGTGCTCTCAGGGCACACAGATGGACAGCACAGCTGGAAAGAACTCCGGAATCGGACTCTTCTAATAGACTTGGAGCCTGAACCTCTCTCTTTGTGCCTTAGTTTTACCCCTCTACAAAATGAAGTTTGGCCAGGTGATACTCCAAATTATATTTCATCCTCATTTCTCTCCCTTGGAGAGAGAAGGTAACTGAAGTCCAGAAAGGGTAAATGACTTACCCAGGGTCACAGAGCAAATGAGTTACAAGAACCCAGGTCTGCATGGCTATCAGTCCATGTTCTCAGGATTATGCTGGTGGTCAGTAATGCGGCCTCACAGACGGGGCTCAGGCATGCTGACTTGGCTGCAGCTAACTCATCCTACACATCAGCTTATTCATTCATTACACACTAAACCTGGATCTGAACTGGGACACCGGAATGAATCAAATACAGTCACTGCCCGTAAGGTGGGGAGAGGGACTGACACCAATCACTAATAAAAAGTCAAGAGCACCACGCAGACAGCCTGGAGAGGGTAGAGCTGCACCATCCATAGGGCTACTGTGTACAGGGCTGGACAGTGCTGCACTGGAGATTGTTTTCTAGAACTGGGGTTTAGGCTGGATAAGAATTCCAGAAAAACTGCAAAGTGCGAGAGAAAACATGGAGGTTTATAAATAAGCAACTCAACTGAACAGGAGGAAGGGATGAGTGTGTCAGCACAGCAATGAGGTTAGGGGCATGGGCCCTGGTGCTGGACCATCTGGGTTCCAAGACCTGTTTTTCCACACACTGTTGTGTCTTTATACAAGTCACTCCACCTTTCTATGCCTCAGGTTTCTCAGCTGTGTAGTAGGGAAAATAACTGCTGCTATGAACAGTACTTCTCTTACAATAGTGCCTTTAAGTGAGTAATAGCAAGCAGTGGACAGTAGAGACTGGAAGCTGCCAGGGGCCAAGTCACGCAGGCCTTAGTTCTGAGGGCAATGGAAAGCCAGCAGAGTTCATTAATGGGGGTGACAGGAGGCATGGTGAGGCAGCCAGGTCGGGAAGGAGGGAACAGTGGCTGTGCAAGCACAGCTCACACTCCCTCCTCATCTCTAAGGCTGTCTGTAACCGTCCCTGTTGTTCTCACAGCCCCCATTCATCCTGGCACTGCTTCACCTCTGGAATGAATGGTGTTCCCTCTCCAGTAGGGGATTCCTTATCACACCATCTCTCTCCATATGGGCTGGCATACAGTAAGCCTGGGTAATTGTTTGCTGGAAGAATCCAGGAAACAGCAGGAAGTGGTGTAGAGAGCAGGGCGAGCTGGCGCCCAGGGCACACGGAGGTGGGCAAGGCTGATCCAGGCACCACTTCTTTCTTGCAGGTGGACATTGCATCAGGGATGGCCATTGAAGGGATATGCTATGCCCAGGTACGTGTCTGCTGCCAGTCCTGCATGCTTGTAAGCAGAGGCCAGGCCAGAGTGGGGTCCTTGGGTACTATTAGTACATGACCAGTTGAATAGGTTCCTCCCAACCCACACAGTCGGTCTTTGGGGTACTCCTCTCCTCAGTCAGCCTGCACTGATCCCAGGGGAGCCACAGAGCACTCTCTGGGACTGTTTCCTCAGCCATCTAATGGTGCTGTACCCTGCCCTACTTTGCTGCCCAGAGAATCACAGAGGAACCAGACAGGAGAATAGCAGCTTCTGAGTTCTCTGTATCAGTGGCTACTGGTGCAGGCCAGGCTGTACCAGCCTAGAGCCCAGGCTGGAGGATGCCAAGGCCTTGATTATTGCCTATAGGTTGTGTATGCTCGATGGTGGGACAATAAACTGTGGCTGACCCACTTAGCTCCTTACTCCTTAGTGAGTCAAAAACATTAATCTCCAGGCTAACAAGTAACAAAAAATCCTCCTAAACGGGGGTTTGGGAACTTGTAGAACCTGATGTAAACCAACTGCATACCAGGATTCAAAGCCAGAGCTCTTACCACAAAGCCTAGTCTTTTCTACTGAGTAGCCTCATTTCAGACTGCTGAATGAGACTGTGAGCTCTCAGAGGGACATACACTGTGCACAAAATCAGGCTGGTGTGAGGAGACCAAGGAGCCACCAAGGCCCACAGGTTTGCATGACCCAACACCGGAGTCCAAAGACAGTGAAAGACTTAGATTCTGGCCTAGCCATGGGCTGAACAACCTTGAGTAAGTCTTTACTGGTTTATGGACCTGTCCCTGCAAACTGATACTCTGTATGTTGTTTCAGAACATCCCAACCCGGGATCGGCTGGAAGGCATGGCTGCTTTCAGGGAAAAGCGCCTCCCCAGATTTGTTGGCGAGTGACCTCCATTTAACCTGAAGCAAGGGAGATGCACACCTTACAGGCAGGATCCAGAAGGAAGAAGTGCAGCGCCTCTGCCCTCATCATTTCACCTCTCTGGGTTCCAGCTGCCTCACAAGGACAACGACGGACAGGAAATGACAGGCACGGTGCCTGGTACCAGGGTGCTGACGATGCCAGCTACTGCTCCCTTCATTACTCCTCACCCAGGCGAGCTCATCACTGGAGTCGGGTTTGCTTTGGAGCATACCTGTCTCTCCCTAACAGAGCGATAAACTAAGGATAAAACAGACTCCTCTGGGCCTTTATAGCACTGGCACTCAGGCCTGACCTCTGTGTCTCGGTTATTAGGTGCTCACCAGAGATGGCAAGAGGCTGTAAGAACCACCCCACAACGGCCCTGTTTCTCCCTCAGTACAACAGAGATAATAAGGAAACCTTGGTTGTGGTTGAATAGACTCAGCTCTCTGCCAGTTACTCACTGTTTGCCTCAGCCTCCTCAACTATAATGAACCTGTTTTGAGGGTTAAAAAATAATAAATAAAATACCTGATATTCCATAAACATGAGTTATGATTATGTACAGTGTTCTTTTAAGAACCAGATGAAATCACTGCTGTGAAAACCTTTTGTAAACTGTAGGGTGGCAGGCAAATCTGCTGGTTCATTTAGTAACTTTCGGGAGCCCTGAGAAGGGAACGATTAACTCAGGTGGACAACATGGAAGATTAAGAAATGGACAGGTAACACTGCAGTTGAAGGCTGAAGAATCGAACAGGCAATGGAGGCCAAGAAGAGGAAAACTGAGGGGAATAGCACAAGTGAAAAAGTGAGCAAGATGATGGCACTTTGAAATAAAGGGGGGCTGATATACACATGTGCACACTAGCCTCAGCAGCCCTCCTCCTATACCAGGGCAGGGCAAGAGACAGTCATGTGGTCATTCTTTAACTGATCTGAGCTTCCTAAGCCTGTGCCTGGGCAGGCTCAGGAGTTACTGAACCATGGGCATGGGCATGGACACAGACCAGTAACGCTGTTGACTTGCTTTCAACAACAAATGTGCCTCAAAGCTGTACTCATTTCCTGGAAGGACAAGTAAGACAAGAACCCAAGTCTTAGGAGTCAGCACCAACCACATGAGCTGTATTTGTCTACTTAGGAAAGTAACCATCTTGCTATACTTCCTTCTTCTTATCTGTTAAGTGGGGAGAATAAAACTATCCCAGAGGACTGCTGAAAATCAGAGAAAACGTACAGAGGTGCCCAGTGCTGAACTGGACCTCAACAGGCACTATTTCCCACTCATCCTCCTCACATCAGCCCAAACTAGTATCTGGTAACAGCATGTTCTGACATATGGAACCCAGGTCAGGAAACTAAGACATACTTTTAGAATCATACAGAGGAGTGAATGAGAAAATCTGTGGAGTTTCAGGGCTATTGAAGGAAGCAGGTCACAAATTCCCCTTATCCAGTGGGACACCAGTGAGCAATAGTTTGAAAAAACAATTTAGAATAAGAATAAACCTCATTTGATTTCAAAAGATGATATGGGGCATTCCAGTTAAGAATCTGGCCAGCTTACAGTATAAAAATCTAGTCCTAAAATAAGCTACCAATTAAAAATAATTTTGTTTCTTTGAAAAATTTAGATGAATGGCATAACATGTTTCATTGATGGCCAATAATAAGGTGAGGAAGGACTTTATTCCATAGAGCATGTTTGCAGAGGACACAAAAGCCTCTCATAGCTTATACTGGGGTTGAGGTTGGTTCTCAGAAAAGCTCGTTGTTTTTCTCATCCAAGTTAGGTAAGAGCACCTCCTTAAATCTTTGGCACAGTCCTTCCTCTGTTTTGGTCACAGTCCCACTCAAATTAAAAATCTGAGGGATTGAGATTTATACTCACTATATAATCTTTCATCTGAACACTTCTCAGTCCTGTGACCAGGCCCCACCAGCACCAATTACCCACAATGTTATTATGCTCATTCAGTCTAATGTATAAAGTTGGAGGAAAAAAGGTCAAAGGTAGACTATCCAAAAATCATAAAAATGTATTTCTCTTTCCTCCACCCAACAAGTGGAAGGTAATTTGGTATGTATCAAAAAAAATTTTTCCCTTCCCTCCAAAAGAGGTTCTGCCTTCCAAACAATACATTTAAACACACGTGTTTCCTAGAACTCTTTCATGTATTTCTTTTCCAAAGGCCTCATATAGCCAGGAATAACAATTCAGGAGATTCTTTCAACCATGAAATTTAACATAAATACAGAGGTCCCCCATAGGTATTTCTTTTTTTCTTTCCTCTGACAAATACTCAGTTAAGAAATTGGTCAGGGCTAGAGAAAATTAACTATTCTAACAAAAGCTTACAGGTCTTCCCACAAAGTCCAGGGCTTGATTTTTCAAAACTACTGAAAAGGTACTCCAAGAATGATTCCAACTTGATTTGAGATTATGGCTATCACACAAATCCAAACTTCTTATAACTTACAGAAAATCATCCCCCAAAAGGCCAACAAGGCGCTCAGCTCACGAACTCCAACAACAACTTGTTTCAGTCCAACATTTGATTGCTGATACAGCAGAAGGCCTGATACTGAAGACACAGAACCTCTGAGGCCCTGAGGTTAAGAAGGGCCTTCAACAGAGAGAGGGTCTCTGGTAATTCATAAAATGCATTTTGAAGTCATCTACAATGGAGGCTGCAATCTGCTGTGCTTGGGGGTCTGCCTCACTGTGCTCCCGGATGTCACACAAAAGCTGCAATCCTTCTTCTTCAACTAACATCTTGCAGTATTTGCTGGCTGAAAGAAAATCAAGCAAAGAAACCTAATGTTCAAGTTGGTGGTTTAAATATTCCCAATTACCACATTCATCATTTTAAAGATGCCAATAATGCTTGGCTTATGCAATTTGATAATGGATGATTATTTTATTAAGTCTATTTCCAGACAACTCTAGCTAAAAGGATAAGAACTTCTTTTATTACAAAAATAATAAAAATTTCATGTTCAGGCAGTATGCTGAGCTAGACAATCTAAAAATACCAGAGGCTGGATAAAATATAATTGAAAAATTTTTAATTCATGGTTGAGTGTACAAAGTAAAGGAACTGTCAAGGAGTCAGACACAAAGAGCAAAAAAAAAAAGCACTTAAAGCTCATGTAACCTCACCTGTAACTTTTCTGGAGTAGAAAGTGACTGTCAGTTTCAGTAATCTAAGAATTTCGACTTTAACTTTAGGAAGTCAGAAGCAGAAATAACGCACACATCTGGCCCCTCAACAGGCCAAACAAGACACGGGATAAGACAATGAAACATCTCTATCTTGGCCTGGGTTCTGGGGAGAAGTCTTTCCTGAGTCCCAAGTTGGTACAGGGGTTGAATTTATACTAGCCTAAATCTTGGAATCCTTGAGCTGAGAAATTAATATAAGGACTAGACCAACCCCAGGAAAACCTCCAGAACACTTAACAGAAGCAAATACAAAACTGTACTAAAGAGACATGTCCACAACGCAGTGTGAAAAGGATTCTCTTAATCAGTGAAATAGTCAATTAAACACAGAAACCACGATTCAAAACACATCTAAAGGACTTCCCTGGTGACTAGTGGTTAAGACTTTGCCTTCCAATGCAGGGGACATGGGTTTGATCCCCAGTTGGGAGCTAAGATCTCATATGCCTCATGGCCAAAAAAACAAAACATTAAAAAAACACACACACACAGAAGCAAATAACAAATTCAATAAAGAGTTTAAAATGGTCCATCCACATCAATAAAAATCTTAAAAGAAAAAAACACACAACTAAGACAACCAAGAATGCAGTAAAAAGAAACAAAGACATGGACACTTTTTTTTAATGGATACAAGATATGTAGGACTGATTGAGAGAAGGTATAAGATATTTCTGATAAATGTTATAAGAAAGGAATAAGAGAGAATAGCTGGAGGGTAATATTTTAAAAGAAAATTTCTGAAAATGTTCATCAATTTTGTAAGGTATAACCATGATCTGAAGTCCAGAGGCCATGGAACAAAATAATGACTAGCAAAAACAATGAATAAAATCAAGACAATAAACTGGAAAAAAATATTTGCAACAGTTCCTTCAAATTAAAAAGATTAAAAAAAAAAACAGTAAACAAAAAGTAAGCAAAAGAAACCAACAGACAATCCAAATGTAAGAAAAGACAGTTACTTAAAATGTCAAGTTAGAATCACTTTCATCTTAGATTGGCAAAGATCAAAGATTCAACTAAAAGTTTTTTGCAACAATAAAAGGAAACTGCAAGCTCTCATATGTTGCTGATGGGAATGCAAACTGGTAATCAACTCTCTGGAAGGCAGTTTAGCAATACCCACCAAAATTATAAACATTCATAACATTTTGACTCAGCTCTGCAGATTATATTCGCTAAGTGTACTATGCTTGTACTAATACTATGCTATGTGCAAATGCTAATACTATAAGCCAAGCAATGTTGAAATGCTTTGCAAATGTTAACTCATTTAATTCTCATAACAGTCCTATAAAACAGCGACTTGGACCCTCATTTACAGATGAGGAAACTGGGGCACAGAAAAGTTAAGTAACTTGCCCAAGCTCCCACAGTTAGTAAATGGAGAAACAGGGAGTAAAGTTCAAATAGTCTGGTTCTGGGGTCTGTTCTCTTAATCACCAGACATATGCATCTTTCCTAAATATATACAGTGTGTGTGTGTGTGTGTGTGTGTGTGTGTGTGTGTGTGTGTGTGTGTTTCCCCTGGTGGTCCACTGGTTAGGACTCCAAGATCCCACTGTAGGGGCCCAGGCTCAATACCTCCTGGGGAAATTAAGATCTCACATGCTGTGGGTGTAGCCAAAAATAAAGAGAAGTGTTAGGGCAAGCTCCTAAAAACCATTTTCCTCTATCAGTTCTTTCCTAATTATTCTGCCACTTTAGCTTTAGAATAATCTTCAGATTCCTCATCACTTACTGTATTCATTCACTTGAACTGTATTATATATGTGAAACAGAAAAGAAATGAGGAGTATAATATGTCCATAATTATTTCAGTCTATAAATTATTTCCTAGAGTTCTTTGCACATAGGCCCTAATACTTGTTAAAGCTATTTTAAGATAGTTTATGCTTTTGATAGTTAAACATTTCATTAATTCTAAAAGTTATACCTTTAAGATTTTTCAGCATAAAATTATAGTCTATAATCCTTTTTATAATACAAATTCTTTAATTCTTTTATACAGAATTAAAGTCTATAATTCTTTTATAATACAAGCAAAAATTTCAGTAATAATCCTTAGCAAAGAAAAAAAGCCAAGAATTCCCATGAGGAATTTAAAGCAGCAAATGTGGAAAAACATTTAATTTGCCTGGGAAACAACTCCTGACATCTGGCCCCTCAGTCTCCCACAAACCACTACAAAAAGGCAAATCTATGTATTACTTATAGGAAAGATAGTATCATGATAAAATATTCAGTGAAAAAGAGAAAGGTATACGATACCATGCGCAGAATGAGCCCATTTTCTCTAAAAACATATGCACATATAGTATATGATAACTATAGCATATATACAGAAAATTACCTGGAAGGATAGTTATCATTAGCTAATGAACAGTGCTTGCTGTGGGGAATAGGAGCGGGAGCACACTTTCACTTTCTATATTGCTTACCATCCATCCCCAAATAAATTATAATTCTGTAGCATTTTTTATACTAATACAAGCTCTTCAGTTTCTTCTTAAAAAGTGTTAAAATCAGGACATAAGAGAACAATTTTTCAAAATTCCATCTTGAACTGAATCCTTATACAAAAAAATAGCTAAAAAACAATTATCTTTAAATACATACGGTTTTTACTGCAGACATGATACATGGCCCATAGTGCCCAGAGTTGAACCTCTGGTTGAGAGAAGTTGCCAAGGAGTGGGAAAAAGGCCTTGAAGGATCTAAATAAGTACAAAGAAGATGTTTCTTCAGAACTCAAGCTAACATCAGGGATATAATAATAATTTTCAACATCCCCGCAGCCACCCCCAGAGTCAATTCTTCATTAAGACAGATGTATTGCTGAGCATATAATTGGAACTAGCATTTAAGAAATTATATTCTGTGTTAGACACTATACATTCAATAACTGATTCCACCCTCAATATTGCACACTGCTAGCTTCATTTTACAGATGACAAAAACTAAGTCTCAGAGCTTTTCTTAAAGTGATTTTACAAGTATCACAAAGAAATCGGATTTGAATACAAGGCTATTTGATTCTAATACTTTATTATACCATAGCCTCTACAGAGTAAGTAGACTGAGGACAAGCTTTAAGAGAAGCACTACACCATCATGAAATTACCTGTAAGTGACCAAAGCTGTCATCTTACAACTTGAACTTGGCCATTTCTGGATGGTTGCATACTACACAAAAAGAGAAATCAAGATTCTAGTATTGCTTCATGTCATTTATAATTATATACATATGAAACAATATACATTTTCAAAATCAAGGACTACTCAAATTTAGGTATAAATTTGAGCTAACCAACCAGCTATTAATTAGACCGCTGTTAAATACACAGAATATGAAGAAAGTCATGTGGAAAACAATACACCAGAAAGGGACTTCTGTTTAAAGACAGAAGACTGAGCATGAACGGAACAGTACAACTGGTTTAAAAGAAGATAAACACACATGAAACAAAGCAGAAGAAGACGGTAAGTGATTTAATAGATTAGCACTGGGGAAGGTTAAAGAAAACAAACCATTTTGAACAGAACCCCTAACAGACTGGGCATACAAAGTACTTCAGGAAGTGAGATTACAGGTAGGGTTAAAAACAGGAGGACTGGTTCAAAGGACCAAAGAATCGAGACTACCAGATCTCCTCTACCACCCCTACAAAAATTTTTGGACTGGGCAACCCTATGAGCAATTGAGGTTGGAAGTACCATGCTAAAAACAGGGGGCTAAAGTGAAAAATTTAAATACTAAACGCTGAGGTGCCCCTGCCCTCAACTTCATCCTTCTATGGGTGTTTAGACTGCTGGAAGCCAAGCTTATGATTTTCAATCAGGAGAATAGGAATTAAGCAAGGGAGGGAGGCAGGGAGAAAAAGGAAGTAAAGTAAAGGTAAAAAAAGAAGAAGGGACGGAGGAATGAAAAGGACAGAAAGAAATCTCCTAGAACTGAAGGAAAACAAGATTCCAGAGCAGTAAGTAGCCAATGGAACAGATGAAAGTAAACTCATATCAAGGCACATCACCGAGATTTCCAAACAATAAAGATAAAGATCTTAAAGCTTCCAAAGAAAAATGGCACAGGACTTCTCAACAGTGATACCAAGAAATATCAAACAATGGAGCAATGACCTAGAAACGTGAAAGGAAAATATTTCAGTACTTGAGTTCTATATCCAGCCATTTGATCAACTAAAGGTGAATGTAAAATAAAGGTCTTTCAAATATAAAAGGTTTCAAATTCTTTTCATACATCTCTTAGGAAGCTACTGGAGGATGAGAGGCCCAACAGAATGAGGGAGTATACCAAAGAACAGGAAGGTATGCAATCCAGGAAACGGAATCCAACATGAGAGAGCAAAGAGAATCTTCAGGACAATAGTAAAGGAACTTCCTGGGATCTAACAGATATACAAAATATATCTAACAGCTATAGCTAACAGATGGAACAAAAACAGACGCTTGGGAAAGAAGCTGACATGGACAGAATATGTTTGAATGTACTGAAAGACATACACTTGGAGTATAAAAACGGATGTGCACTGGGAATTTTCATTTTCCAAAGTGGGAAATAAACTGACGTCTAAAACTACAAAGTCAAGGCATAACAACATATGTTAGAGATGAGAAGGTAAACACCAAAAGAAACAGCTTTAAAAAGAGCTGAAAGTGGGAAACAGAAGTGGAATAACCTATATAAACTGTTTGCATGCTTAATTTTATAAAAGCAAAGTATCAGAAAGAATGCAAAAAATGTTAATAGAGGTTAGCTTTGGGTGGTAAGGTGTGGATGGGTGTGGATGATTCTATCTTTCCCATTTTCTACAATTAACACATATTTCAAAAACTCTTATGATCTAGAAAAATAAGTTTTCTGCAAGAAGAGATGACTCTGGATTTTGTAAAGAGGAACAGTCCTTATACCAGATCCTGGAGAAGTGCTGTCCTCTGGAGGTCACAGGATATCCAGGGCTGTTTGTCAGATGTCAGGTGGGCTATGATGCCTGCAGCTAAATAGCTGACTTCCAATTCCTTGCTATGGAGCAAGCTGCTGATATGCTTTACCACATCTTCAGTAATCAGCTTGGAAAAGAGTTCTCTGACTTCAGCTACATTGTTCTACAGGGCAGATGGAGTAGACACTATCAGGAACTGGTTCCTCTCCCTCTCTTACTGCTCAGCTCAGATACACATAAGAACACTCAGTTCCCCCTCCTCCCTCTGATTTAGCCTCACATCTACTACAAACCCATCCCTTTGATGACAAAGATTATTAGTAAGAACCAATCATTGAGGAAGCACTTACTAAGTGCCAGGCACTGTGCTTAGATAGACTGAAATGTCTTTTTTAATCTGCCTCATCTCATTTAATCTTTGATAGTCCTACAAAGAAGTCTGACACTCAGAAAGACTAACTTGTCAGCTTCACATCAATAACAACTGGTTGGAGTAGATTACAAGTCCAGGTCTGACTCAAAAACTTAACATTCCCGGGGCCTGCTATATGTTACAACAGTGTTAACAGTAACAATGAAAGGCAGGTATATTAGTTTTTGATGCTGTGTAACAAGTTCAACACAAACTCAGTGGCTTAAAACAACACACATTTTTCCTCTCACAGTTTGAACGGGCCTTGCTCAGCTGGGTTTCACAAGCCTGCAGTCAAAGTGCTGGCTGGGCTGCATGCTCACACCTGGAGGCTCCAATGGGTGAGGTGGGGTGGGGAGACTACTTTTAAGCTCACTCAGACTATTGGTAGGATTCATTTCCTTGCGGCTGCAGGAATAAGAGTTTCTTGCTGGAAACAACATATCTCTTTCATTTGACTTTTTCTGAGTTGTATCTATAATAAATTAAAAATAGCAGGGGACTTTACCTGGTAGGACAGTGGTTAGGGGGGCTTCCCAGGTGGGCACCAGTGGTAAAGAACCTGCATGCCATTGTAGAAGAAAGAGACGTGGGTTCAATCCCTGGGTTGGTAAGATCCCCTGCAGGGGGGCACAGCAACCCACTCCAGTATTCTTCCCTGGAGAATTCCATGGACAGGAGTCTGGCAGGCTAGTCCATAGGGTCAAAAAGAGTCAGACATGACTGAAGCGACTTAGCACGAACACACAGTGGTTAGGACTCTGCACTTTCACTGCAGGGAGCAGCGATTCAATCCCTCGCTGGGAAATAAAGATTCCCCCATGCCATGGGGGACACAGCCAAGAAAAATCTTTCCCTTGGGACTTCCCTGGTAGCCCAGTGGCTAAGACTCCACACTCGCAATGCATGGGGCCCAGTTTTGATCCCTGGTCAGAGAATTAGACCCTACATGCTGCAACCAAGAGTCTGCATACTACAACTACATTCCACAATGCCGCAACTAAAGATCTTGCATGCCACAATGAAGATCCCACATGCCATAAGTAAGACCGAGCACGGTCAAATAAATATACATTTTAAAATATCAAATTAAGTGCCTTCCCAAGTTCTGTGAGCCATTCTAGCAAATTACCAACCTGAGGAAGGGGTTGTGGAATCCCTCAACTTAAAGTCAGTCAGAAGTAGGAGTAGCTCTGAACTTAACAGCTGGCAACTAAAGTGGAGGCAGACTTGTGGAACCGAGGTTTTTAGGATCTGACGCTAATGCCTGATAGTCAGTGACAGAATTTAACTGAATCGAACTGTAGGACATCCAGCTGGTGTCACAGAACTGGAGAAGTGGTTGCTGGAAAACACCCCAGATTGTATAACCTGCTTTTGACCAATGAGACATTAGAAAATCTGACATAAGCGGAAGTTGAAACAGCACTTGTGCAGTGGACTTGCTTTCTACCACTGCCCTGAAACTGCCAAGTGAGGAAGCTCATAGAGACAAGGCCCAGCTAACAGCCTGCACCAACTGCCAGAGATGAGAGCCAGGTCATCCTGGAGCGCCTAGATCGAGCTCAGCCTACTGAGTGTAGTTACGACTACAGTGACATGCGTAACCACATAAGACCAGCAGAACTGCACAGCTGAGCTGAGTTCAAACTGCTGACCCACAGATTCACAAGTAAATAAAATGGATGCTGTTTTAAGCTGTAGTTTGTTTACAGCAATAGCTGACTCATATATAATGGTATTTATAGAGATGGTATGAAGATCAAACAAGTTAATGTAAACTGCTTACAAAAGTGCCTAGCACATAGTAGGAAACACATAAGTGTTAGTTTTCTCATTGTTTAATCAATTACAATTAATTCAAAACAATTCAGCTTACCAAAAGACCAAGTACTTTGCTTTGTATTGCTGTCTCTGAAAAAGTCTGTGAAAAGAATATACAGGTTATTTTATCATGAAGAAAATAACTTTACAGACAAACTCAATCCTGTCTTCCCACCTCCAAGACTTGGATGAAGATTGCCAATCCTTGATTTTCAATAAAGTGCCTACAAGCAGCTGGAGACTGTTCTGTAAGATTCCAAAGTGCTTTCAAAGTAAACAAGAGGGTGACGTCATCTAGATTCTCAGCAGTCTTCTGTTTTACTATTGCTAGAAGTTCCTAAAAAAGAAAAAGAGAGTTAGATATGCTGGTGACTGACTCATATGTTTCCAATATAAGGAAAGCAATGGTTAAGAAAAGCTTTAGAATCAAACCGAGGTTCTAAACCCAGTTTGACCACTTAATAGCTTTGGTGCCTACCTTCTCTCTGTAAAATGAGTTACACTTATTTCCCAGGATTTTTGTGAGGTTCAAAAGAAAAAAATATTAAAGTTTAATAATCACTTAATCTAGTTTGTCATGCTTGTTAACAAACTTCATAATCAAGTACATATTAGCTATTCCATTATTCATGTATTAAGAGTGTCTAGTCAACACCTTTTGGAAGGCAGGCACATATTCAGGTAAGAGAGACAGATTTTTTAAAAAGAGATGATTGGTTTTTCTCAACTAAACAAAAGAATTCTAAGATTTGTAAATGCTCTGAAGGAAACACATAAAAGCCTAAGAACTGTCCTTAGAAGAGGTGTGAGAAACTCCAGATGTGACAGCAACCTTCCCAAAGTGTGACAGGCCTTCCCTCCCCCAGCCCTGGCACCAGCCATCCAGGGAGGAGCTGCCGCACCACACTGCACCTCTCTGCCCGCAGCGACACAGACCCCACTGGCCCATGCCTGCCGCCTACCCACTGCACAGGTGGGCAAGCTAGAGCTCCTCTCTGGGGACAATCGCACCTGGGCCACCTCATCAGTCACGAGCTGACCAGTGGAGTCAGTATGGGCTGAACCCACGGCGCCCCTGCCTCAGACAGCAGTCCCAGGGAGGGGCATGTCAGCTGCCTCCACGTAGCCACTGTGGTCTCCCCTGCTTGTGCGCCTTGGGCTTCGCCCCACCCAGAGCTACAGCATGCTGGAGTGACCTGGCAGTTCTTCAGACCTGGCCGCTTTCTGAGGTCGCACTGTTCTGTGCAGAGTGTGGTGGCAGCAAGGCAGGTGCAAGCTACAGAGGCCCTGCTCAGCCGTCAGTGGGCACAACGTGGGCCCCTCTCCTGAAGAGAGCAACTGTCAACATGCGACCATCACTGACCCTGCTCATCCACCGGTCAATGCCAAGCGAGCCCCTCTCCCCTCCTGTATGTAAAAGGAGTCCAAACCTCATCTCAGTTACGGTTGGGTAAGATGGGTTTGGTTCTTCTAAAAATAATTTTCTTAATATTTATCTATTTGGCAATATCTAGTCTTAGTTGCTGCATGCAGGACCTCTGTCGCACCATGAGGGCTCCTTGAGGCACAAGGACCTTGTAAGTAGTGTCAGGCCTCGGTGACTGCTATATGCTGGCTTAGTTGCTCCGCAGCATGTGGGATCTTAGTTCCCCGAGCAGGGATTGAACCCACTTCCTCTGCACTGCAAGGTGGATTCTTAACCACTGGACACCAGGGGAGTCCCTGAGGCAAGATGGTTTCTGAGACACTAGTCTGCCGTCTTCTTGGTCTGCTAGTTATCTGATTAAAATCTATTTCCTGTTCCATCAGCTCATCTCCTGATTGGTCTGCTGTGTGGCAAACAGAATAAGCTTGTGCTTACACTCAGTAACACAGAGAAAGGTAGTATCTAAACTGAGACCGGAATAAAAAGAGGATAAGGCAGCTAAGCAAGGAATGAGGACACAGGGAACGGGGGGAAGGGAGCAGGGGGATGTTCTAGAAGAAAAACCGTCTGTTCTATGCCACTGAGCAGGTTAGTACGGCTAGAGGATAACACTAGTATCATAATCGTATGTCCTAACAGCTTGAAAAAACTACTTTAACAGATCCCAACATACCACTTCATATTAGAATATTTCTAGATCAAAGTTGAGCTAGTACTCGTGCTTTCTTTCAAACATGCTAGACTACCATGTAAAAGGGAAGAGACAGCCATTTCCACAAAGGGCCTAGTATCAGACCCTTTGTTCTTGAGGTCGGGTCATGGTGAGGTAAGGTGTTTCTGTAAATCTCCACCAACAAACATTATTCTCTGTCCTGACAAGAAAGGGCTAGGTCCCTCGGCGAAAATTTCACCCTTTGAGGTCCAGATCCTGGCTGAAGAAGCAGACCTCAGTTGGCAACTCCATCAGGGCCCTGTCCCCAGACCCTGTCCCACCGTCATCGCTGAGGAGCCAGGCGCCCAGCTGGCCTTCAGGCTCCTCAGGCCACCGGTATGGTCGGGGCCAGGTCCCGCCAACTGCACCCTATGCTGACTGCCACCGCCACTAGGGCAAGAGGCAGAGACAGGGGAGAGGTCCACCGCTGCCTCAAGGCCTGGGCCCAGGCAAGTGGGTGGCCTTGGCGAGGGTTCTGGGGCCCTGCAGGACACAGCCCCCAGCCTGTTCCCTGAGCCTCCCAGCTCACCCAAGGGCCGAAGGCCAGGTAAGCTGGAGGTCCCCAGGGAAAAGACCCCGATCCACCTTTCACCTCACTCTCCCCCATCCCTGCCTCTGTGATCTAATAGCAGTTGCAATCCGTATAGGATGCAGTTTGTGGGACCTAGCCCCACTCCACTGACTGTTTGCTGAATGGGCCTGTTAACAGTCACTCATTGACAGCTGGTTGCCTGTGGGAGGGGCCTGGTGCCAACCAATGGTTGAGCAGGACCGTTAATGGTCACTCATTGACAGCTGGTTGCCTGTAGGAGGGACCTGTGCCAACCAATGGTTGAGCAGGACCACTAATGGTCATTCATTGACAGCTGGCCGCTTGTGGGAGGGCCCACTGCAGCACCAATCAATGGCTGTATCAGGGTGTATAGTAATAGTACACAGTGATGGCCACATGCTAAGATCTGTGCTTGGCAGCGCTCTGTTATAATTCCACCTCAAATATTTTATACAGCCAGAGAGAATACATCTATAGAATTCATAAAAATAAAGCTGCAACCCTAAAGTGTAATACAGCATGGCTGTGCACAGCCCTTAGCATGCAGCCAGCGCTGCAGCCATTAGCCCCCACTTTCCCCCTTACCAGACTATGGTTACCAAAAGGCTATTAAGGTTGCTCAGCCATGGGTTGGTGGTAAAGTAAACTCAGCAACTGGCAGTGAGTGACCATTAGTGATCCTGCTCAGTTACTGGCTGGCAGGGCAATAGGCCCCTCCTACAAGCAAGCAACTGCCAATGAGCAACCATTCAACCAATGGTAGGCAGAGTGGTGGTCGTCCTCTGCAGAGTGAGGTAAGAGGTGGATCTCTGCCTCCTTCCTGGAGCCTCCAGCTCACCCAGCCATGGATCGGGGGGGCCCAGAGAACAGGCTGAGGCCTGTGTCCCACAGAGACACAGAACCCTTGCCAAGGCCACACACTGGCAGAGCCAGGCCCTGAGGTGGTGATGGCCCTCGCCCCATCCCTGCCTCTGTGATCTAAAAGCAGTGGCAATCTGTATAGGACGCAGTTTGCAGGACCTAGCCCCTACCACTTGGACAGCCCGAGGAGCCTGAGGAACGGCTGGGTCCAGGGCATCTGGCTCCCTAAGAGATGACAACTGGGCAGGGTCTGGAGACCTGGCCCTGAGGGAGATGCCAACTGAGATGCACCTTTTCAGCCAGGCCTGGACACTGGCAAGAGAACCCAGACGGGGTGCTGGATAATGATTTGTGGCAGGGTAACTGACCCCTGCAGGGACCCCCGCCTCATAGCTAGGACTTGGATCTTGGAGGGTGAAATTTTTGCCTAGGGACCTTGCCCTTTCTTTTAAAACAGAGTAACATTTGTTGGTGGAGATTTACAGAAACTTCGATACCTCACCATGACCTGACCTCAAGAACAAAGGATCTGACACCAAGAAGTTTTACAACAACTAACCATGAAGAATTGATGCTTTTGAACTGTGGTGTTGGAGAAGACTCTTGAGAGTCCCTTGGACTGCAAGGAGATCAAACCAGTCAATCCTAAAGGAAATCAGTCCTGAATATGCATTGGAAGGACTAATGCTGAAGCTGAAGCTCCAATACTTTGGCCACCTGATGCAAATAACTGACTCATTGGAAAAGATGCTGATGCTGGGAAAGATGGAAGGCAGGAAGAGAAGAGGGTGACAGAGGATGAGATGGTTGGATGGCATCACTGACTCGATGGACATGAGTTTGAGTAAGCTCCGGGTGTTGGTGATGGACAGGGAGCCTGGCGTGCTGCAGTCCATGGGGTCACAAACAGTTGGACACGACTGAGCGACTGAACTGAACTGACAGCAGCAGAATCAGGAGGTAACATCTAAAATTGATAAATCAAGAAACTGTAGTACTTCCTTGGTTGTACAGTACTTAAGAATCCACCTTCCAACGCAGGGGACATGGATTCAATCTCTGGTGGTGGTGGAGAGGTGTTGAGTACACTAAGATCTCACATGCCATGGAACATTACTGCAACTAGAGAACCCAAGTGCTCTAGAGCCTACATGCCACAACTCCTGAGGCTGAGCTCCACAACAAGAAAAGCCCCCACATGCCACAACTAGAGAATGCTCACAGTACAATGAAGACAGCACAGCCATTAACAAAAAAAAAGCTGCGGGTATAAGCGTTTTATTTAGAAATATGGAGGTAAATACCAGAAGAAACAGCTATTTAAGAGTAGAGAATAGCTTCTTCTGGGTAGCAGGTCCTACAGATTGTTCATTTTATAAGTCTTTTAACCTGTTTTTAATTTTTTTAACTGTTACTTGTATTGAAAAGTTCTAGAAGTGACAGCCTACCTTAACTGCCATGAAAACCTCCTCTTTGAGTTGTGCAGTTTGCTCAGGTGAGAGCTAGAAACAAAAAAGCAGAAAGTGAAATGTTTCCAACTCTATCACTGCTGCACTAAGACTAGGGAAAGAGGTCTTGCATTTAGCAACCACATACCTGCAGGGCTAGAATGGAGGTTATGCTCACTGCCATGGCTTGCATCTTGGGGCTTTCATGCTTACAGAGCCATCTCATAACAAACTTGGCAGCATCGAACCTAAAAAAACAGTATTTTTCTCACAATAAACTCTGTAAACTATACATGAGAAGTTAAGAAATCATTCAGCCTCCCCAGCAAATCCTGTTTAAAAATACTTGTGGACTTATAAAGACTCAGCTATGAAAACCAAGAGTATTTGGCAAAAAGAAGAGAAGAAAAGAGTATGCAAAAGAGAAGAGCAAGGCTTCCCTGGTGGCTCAGGGCTAAAGAATCCACTGCCAGGGTAGAAGACACAGGTTTGATCCCTGATCCAGGAAAATCTGACATGCGGAAGGATAATGGAAGAGCTAGAACCTGATTCGATATTTAACCCTCTAGCACCCACGTCATCACTCACTGCCCTGAAATGGACTCACACTTTGAGAGACAACATTTATAACTACAGTACTTCTGAACAGAATATTCTCCCCAAACGCTTTATCCCAGCCTCAATCAGACCCCTGCCAGGCCAATAATCAACAGACAACAAAGCTCAGAGTAATACTGGTCACTATCCCAAAAATCAGATCATCCAATTTTACACTTGCCTGTTGAATGGAACATCCACAAGAATCCTGGAATTGGTTAAGGAGAGAAGACAATTCTTCTGTAACTTTAAGGGAATAAAGAAAAATAATTTTGAGCAAATGTACACCTGTTCTGAACAAAGGTTCTAAGCATTTGGAAGGTTCTAAGCTTTTCTTATTGAATGCCTGCTATATACCTGGTCCTTTCCAAGTTCTTCATTCAATCTTACTATTTTTTTTATAATTTTTTAAATTTATTTTTTATTGAAGTACAGTTGGTTTACGATGTTATATTAGTTTCTGGTATCAATCTTATTACTAAACTCTAACATTCACCTTTGCCCAAAGAGTAATCTTTCTCTTTTCTAGCAAAGAGGGAGTTCCCCTTCCCCCTGAATCGTAGACGGATCTATGTGGAAAGCTGCCTGCCTGTGCGTCAATCTAAATCAATTCCTGGACTCCTGGCCCATCTAATGAATGACTATGTCTGAACCAGATCTCATAACTAACTCTGTGACAGAGCTTCTACTTTCTACCTATGACTAGTAGGAACTGAACTAGGAGAGAGAAAAGGACTTCTAGGAAAGCTATAGTAATAAAAATCATAACATCTCTTTGAAAGACCAGGAGTAGGCCAGCGGCATATACTGCCATGACAGCAGTGTGTGAGTGTGTAGTGCGTGACTGTGTAGTGTGTGAGTGTGTAGTGCGTGAGGCAGGGGGAGCAAAGCTGGGATGCCAACAGGAGCTAGGCAGCAACATAGACAAGTGAAGAGGGCAGAGTGCAAAACAGCAGGCCGGCGGGAGGAACTACGGCACACTGGACAATTCAGGCCCTGTTAATCAGCTCCAACTAATGATGGCCATGTAGGAATTCAGACTGAACTGAGAAGGATCATCCAATTTCTCAAGAGAAAGTGGAAATACGGATTTCTTTTAAGTGGGAAAGATCATGTTACCGTAATTCTAATAGATTGATTCCCATTTTAACTTTAAGTATACATTTCAATCAGATCTGACACATTCACATATATTATGTATAACTTTACCCACCACCACAATCAACATAAAAAATACTTCCAATACCCCGAAAAGTTCCACTGTGACACTTCCCACTCCATTCCTAACTTGCAAATTTCAACCTCAGAAAACCATAGTCATTAAAGATTAGTCTTTTCTAAGATTTTACATAAAGTCATACGGTATCTATTTTATCATGTCTAGCATATTTTGCTCAGCATAAAATGTTTTTTGAGATTCATCCATGTGGCATGTATCAGTACTTCACTTCTTTTTATCACCAAGTAGTATTTCCTTATATGAATATATCATTATTGGTTTATATATTCACCCATTGCTGGACTTTAAGTTTGCAGTTTGGGGGGATAATCAGTAAAGACATTATGGGCGTTCGTGTATGCCATTATATGGCTACATAATTTCATTTCTCCAAGTGAAATAACTGTGTAGTATGAAAGGCATATCTCTAACTTTCAAAGAAATTACCAGACTGTTGGATTGGTTTTATAATTTTTCATTCTTAACATCAACATATGAGAATTTCAGTTTCTCTACACTTTTGTCAACACCTGATACTGTCACTTTTTAAATTTCAACCAATCTAGGGGGCGTGTAGTGTTATCTATGTGTGCTGTGAGGCCGTGATGTGTATCAGTAGAGTCCGACTCTTTGCAGCCTGCTGGGCGCCTCTGTCCATGGAATTTTCCAGGCAAGAACATTGGAGTGGGGTGCCATTTTCTACTCCAGAGGATCTTCCGGACCCAGGGATTAAACCCGTGTCTTTTGCATCTCCTGCACCGGTAGGCAGGGTCCTTCCCACTAGTGCCCCCAGGGAAGCCCATCTAAGTGTGCAGGGTATCCACATGTGCTTTTAACTTGCATTTCCCGGACAGGTAAAGGTACTGAGCATCTTTTCAAGTGCTCAGTTGTCACCTGCACTGTCCTCTTTCACGGAATGTCTGTTCAAACCTTCTGCCTTCTTACAGAATTGGTTTGTTTATCTTGTGTTACCTATTTAATAGTCCTTTACCTTCTGGATAAAAGTCCTCTGTCATATATATATAGTGGACATTTTTCTCAGTCCTGGATTATCTTTTCATTTTTTAATGTCTCTGTGCATGTTTGAGCAGAAGCTTCTAATTTGATGAATTCTAATATATTATTTTTCTTTTATGAAGTGTGCTTTTTGTATCCTAAGAAAACGTTGCCTACTCTGATGTTTCCTTCTAGTTTTATGGCTTTTATATTTAGACCTATGACTTAACTTTTATATTTAGATCTATGACTCAATTCAATTTATTTTGCACACATGTTGCTAAGGCTATAAGATGTAACAAACTGTTAACAGTAGATGTTTCTGGGTAGCCGTTTTCTGATAAATGCAAAATTTTTAAACCATATTACTTATCTATATTTCTAATTTTTTCTACAGTAATCATGCATTTATTTTTCTCCCTCCCTCCCCCTCTCCCTCCTTGTCTCTCTCAGGATGAAAAATCAGAACTAAATAAAACATATTTTTCATGTATCTGTCCTCAAGTAAGAAGCACAGTCAAATATTACAATCGAATTACCTGCTGGTAATGGGGGAAAGTTTTCAAAGCCTGGAAAAGTAGACAGGTAACCTCTGACAACAGACGAACAGGCATGCCCCTGGCCAGGCCCTGGCGTGTGAGGTTGAGGGCACAAGCACTGGCTGTGAACTGCACTGGCAAATCCAGCGGATGATTCCTCATTCCCACAGCCACAAGCTGCAGAAGAATGTAAGTGGCATATGACAGCATGAGCACTCTTTACACAGTCTGATTTCTGTGTTATCAAAAATACTTGCTTATCAGGACAAAAAGTAACAGGTTTCTTCCCATCCTAACCATTTATTTTTTAGGACGCCAGCAACACCTTCTAACCCAAACGTAGTCATTAATTTGCTGTGTAACTTTAGGTAACTCACTTTCTTCCTCTGGACCTCTGTTTCCTCACCTGTGATTTCACAATCATTTATCGAGCCTCAGTCCCTCCAAGGCATTATGATAAGCACTATAGGGGATATAAACAGGAATCACTTATATCCTACTCCTTAGCATAAAGCTTTATGAAAGAAATAAGGTATGTAAACAAATAACATTGTAAGAGATGTCAAAAGATGAAACTGGCAAAAAAGCACCATGCAAGAGGTATCAATAAAGTGCTGCCTAAGGTGGTCATACAGCAAGCTATCATTTCTGGTATGGAAGTCAAAAGTTCCATTCAGAGAACACATTTAGGCAGGGTCTCAGATAGGATCTGGATAGGAAATGGAGGTGGGGTGGAATGGAAAGGGAATTACTAGGGAAGGGAAACGTGATAGAGAAAAACACAAAGTGGACAAAAAGATGAGATGAATCCACCAAAAGAGGGGAAGAAATTTGGATTTGAAAAGTGATAAAACCTAACATTAGAGAGTTGCCGGGTAGACTAGTGGTTAGGATTCTGTGATTTCACTGCCATGGCCCAGGTTCAATTCCTGGTTGGAGAACTGAGATCCCACAAGCTGCGAGGCATGGCCACAAAACAAAACAAAACAAAAAAACCTAACATTAGAAAGGTAACTATTAATAGAAGACATATTGTGTAGACCTAGAAATAAATTTAAAATGAAGGTGTTATACCAAGTATATACCATACCTGCTCGAACATTCAGGGACAACACGATCTGTTTTGTCTATCAAATAGGGATAATGATCCCACCCCTCCTCAGAGACCAGTCTGCTGATATACAAATGAGCCCTGAGTTTATGAACCACTGAAAGACCAGAGCCCCTTACTTTGACACCTCTATGGTGTCAAACACCATATGGTTCCAACACCTCCTATGGAAACTGTTTTTTTCTATATTGTAAACTGCTCTTAGGATTTCATGTAATTGCCATCATCTGCAATATAAATACATAGAAAGCAAAACAAATATGATTTTCAATAAAAAAAAATCACAAAATCTCACATAGATATGAAAAGGACTTTTAGAATATCTGATTCAATTTCCTCCTTACAGATGGGAAACAAAGATCCAGAGTTTTTCCCTTTATACAGTATCATTTTTAAGTTATGAGTAAATCTAATTCTCCATGGTACACAAATAGCCTGAAAATAGCCATAAAAATAGCCTATTTTTATGGAACTGCAGAAATTACAAATAATAAAAACAATAATTTTAAGGCTTCAATTTACACTTAATTTTAAGTAATAGCAGTTTTCTTTCTCAAACCACTTAATTCTTCCAGTTACATTTAAAAGAAATTCATCCTTCTGTAAAGGAAAGCAAAGTCTAACCCTATCAATACTGGTAACTTTACTTTATTCACAATACTTTAAATGCTAGAATTAATTACCTTCAATTACTGCTGTTTTGTTCTGTTCTTATAGGGATATTGTGGTTGCTATTTTTTTAAAACAACTATTATCTTAGATTTTAAAGAGTAAAGGAACAAATAAGAAGTTTACACAAAGTGAATTCATGTTTTCAGATTAAGTTCTGTTTTAGGCAATGGTTCTATCATCCCATGCTCAGATCAAATTCAAAAATCTGAACAATTGAGATTGATTCAGACGCTCAAAACATGAGACGATCTGGCAATTTAAGCCTACCACTGCTTTTCTTTTCCTCTGTGTGGGCACTGTGACTCACAATAGAATAAGGCATATTAAGTAACTGTATTCAATGTGTTTAATCAGTTGAGTACAGTTCAGTAGCTCAGTCATGTCCAACTTTGTGACCCCATGGACTGCAGCATGCCAGGCCTCCCTGTCCATCACCAACTCCCGGAGTTTACTCAAACTCATGTCCATTGAGTCTGTGATGTCATCTAACCATCTCATCCTCTGTTGTCCCCTTCTCCTCCTGCCACCAATCCTTCCCAGAATCAGGGTGTTTTCCAATGAGTCAGCTCTTTGCATCAGGTGGCCAAAGTTTTGGAGTTTCAGCTTCAACATCAGTCCTTTCAATGAACACTCAGGACTGATCTCCTTTAGGATGGACTGGTTGGATCTCCTTGCAGTACAAGGGATTTTCAAGAGTCTTCTCCAACACCACAGTTCAAAAGCATCAATTCTTCGGTGCTCAGCTTTCTTTATAGTCCAACTCTCACATCCACACATTAACACTGGAAAAACCATAGCCTTGACTAGATGGACCTTTGTTGGCAAAGTAATGTCTCTGCTTTTCAATAAGCTGTCAAAGTTGGTCATAGCTTTCCTTCCAAGGAGTAAGCGTCTTTTAATTTTATGGCTGCAGTCACCATCTGCAGTGACTTTTTTGGAGCCCCCCAAAATAAAGTTTTTCACTGTCTCCCAATCTATTTGCTATGAAGGGATGCGATCAGATACCATGATCTTCATTTTCTGAATGTTGAGCTTTAAGCCAACCTTTTCACTCTCCTCTTTCACTTTCATCAAGAGGCTTTTTAGTTCCTCTTCACTTTCTGCCATAAGGGTGGTGTCATCTGCATATCTGAGGTTATTGATATTTCTCCCAGCAATCTTGATTCCAGCTTGTGCTTCATCTAGCCCAGCGTTTCTCATGATGTACTCTGCATATAAGTTAAATAAGCAGGGTGACAATATCCAGCCTTGACGTACTCCTTTTCCTATTTGGAACCAGTCTGTTGTTTCATGTCCAGTTCTAACTGTTGCTTCCTGACCTGCATACAGATTTCTCAAGAAGCAGGTCAGCAAGTAGTTTGAGCATTCTTTGGCATTGCCTTTCTTTGGGATTGGAATGAAAACTGACCTTTTCCAGTCCTGTGGCCACTGCTGAGTTTTCCAAATTTTAAACAACTTTAATTGAATCAAATAATAAGTAGTTATAAAAATTACATTTCTGAGTTGTAGTTACCTTTAAAATAGCAGGCATGGTTACTTGCGTTGAAAACGTCTCTGTGAAGAGCCTGTAGAGGGCTTCCTTCACAAAACATGATCTATTCCTATAGCAGCTCAGCGCTTCTGAAATCTGACTTATATTGGCTCCTCCAGCAACCTAGAAAACAAGGATGTTAGCAACAGGTTTCACCCTTCACCTACAAGGAAGGCTTTTTTAGTGTGTCAAGTGTTTGAAACAGTAAATATTTACTTAAATGTTTCAAGAGCTTTACAATGTTGACCTCACTCAGTAATTCTAGTCGGGAAATGTTCTCGGAAATGTTCTCCTCAACCTCATTTTTACATGGTGGCTTCGGAGAGGTGATGAACATTGCTAAATAAAACAAACTAATTAAGCAGTGGAGACAGACTCAAATACTGTCTCCCCACAGCTATGTTACAGTTGAGACCTCGACTGAATAATGCATAGCATGTAAATTCTGAAACAACCAATAACCGTGAACGCATGTTCTCTAAGTATTCATATAAAACAGACAAAAAAGATAGAAAAAAACAGATAAAATAACTAAGATGAAAAGGGAGTTGAACTTTTATAGAACTAGTTAGTTCATTAATATTAAGATAATTCTTCCTTGCTACCACTCAAGTACAACCCTGAAAACACGTTGGAAGGACTGATGCTGAAGCTCCAGTATTTTGGTCACCTGATGAAAACAGCCAACTTACGGAAAAAGTTCCTGATGCTGGGAAAGATTGAGGGCAGAAGGAGAAGAGGGTGTCAGAAGATAAGATGGCTGGATGACATCACTGATGCAATGAACATGAACTTGGGCAAACTTCAGGAGATGGAATGGTGAGGGACAGGAAGACCTAGTGTGCCACAGTTGATAGGGTTGCAAAGAATCGGACACAACTAGGCAACTGAACAACCACCACCACTAAAGTAATAATTTCAAAAGTCTATATATAGACTTTGGGTCTGGAGAATAATGGTAACCTTACGCAAACCATAAATGAAAAAGAAATGTTCATTTATTTAAACATTTATTTAAAAATATAAAACTAGATTTACCCAGTTTTCAGCATTCCTGGGTAGTGAAGTAAAAGAAACATAAGAGGGTAAAATTCAGGATTTCACAAAAATGAAAAGAAAAACAACCCCTTTTCCACTCCACCATGATCAGCAATAACAACATTCATTGAAGAAACATCATATCACTAAAGTGACAGAAGAATGCTTTTGAATTAGGACACCGGTCAATTAAATGCAAAGAAATAAAAAGATTCAAACCAATTCCATATAAAGCTACTGTAAGAATTTTTTTAAAAAGCAAATCTAGGGACTTCCTTGGTGGTCCAATGGCTAAGACTCCACACTCCCAATGAAGTGGGGCCGGGATCAATCCCTGGTCAGGGAATTAGAGCCACAGCTAAAGATCCCACGTGCCTCAGAGACTGCACGTGCCACAACTAAGACCTGGCACAGCTTTACACATTAAAGCAAAACTACACACCTCAGCTAAGAAAAATTCTCGTAAATCAAAAACAAATCTATAACACAACACTTTAAACTGAATTAAATGTTCTTAATAAGGATTACTGGATGCAAAAAAAATACATCCAACAAAAAGATGAAACAGGGATGATTAAACTCAGGAAAATAAAAGATCAAGTCATATCAAACATAAAAACATATCAAAAACAAAAGTACAAAGTATCCAAGGAATAATAGAATTGATTAAAATTTAGTAAGGAGAAGAAATGCAAGGAACGATAAAGAAATCTTTTAAAAAAGAAGGTAAAAGGATCTAAGATTGAGTGCTGATATAGAAAAGAAGATACAACACACATATTCTTGAAGTTCCTGGGGAAGAATGAACTAATTTGTAAAATTACTATCAACAAAAACTTTCCAGAAATAAAAAAAGACCTAAATCAACACACTGAAAGAACTCCCACCAACCACCTGGGAAAACTGACCCAAATCAAGACATATCACAGTATAAAGATTAAATTTAATGATAAAGAAAAACAACCTTCAGGGCTTTCTTATAAAAAGATCAAACATTATTAATATGAATAGAAATCTACTATAATTATTAATGACATTACTCAAGATGTTCCTATTCTTTTTTTGCACTTGATAAAATACTCAAAGAAATGCTAATATGTGTCACTATGATTGTATTTTTCTTTTCCTTTATATCTGTTCTGATTTTTGCTTTATGTATCCTTGTTTCTTTGTTGTTAGGTGTCTAATGGTTTATGATGTCTATCTTTGTGAACTGTACCTTTTATCATAAATTTAATAAATAAAATTTTTTAAAAGGGCAAAGGAGTTGATATCCATGCTTGCAACTTCTAGAGGATGTTTCAACAATAAACTGTGGCTCATTTCCATCAATTTCAGCTCTTTCCACAATAGCTGTCCATGCCCCATCCCACTCCCCAGCCCCCAGCATATGCTCCTAGAGCTGCCTGCACTTAGCCTGTGAGAGTCCAGGTGGGGAAAAGAACCCTCTAAATATCAGGGATCTGTGCTCTGACTGCTTCTGATAACAGGTACAGAAAGGTGGGTAGCCAATGCCATTGCACCCTCACCAGCCAACTGTTCAAAGCCCCTCTCCCACCAGCTAAAATGACTTCCAGGAAATCTCAAGGGCTGCCCCTTCATTGTTTTCTTTTTCCCCTTTTAGAAGATAGACATTAATGACTATGACATTCAAAACAACTACATATACAGAAAAAATCCCAAAGTTACTGCACATACCCAGGGAAAGGTTCATAAAAGACCTAGAGATCTTAAAATTTATACTTCAGGCTGATCCTCAACACAGACCCCAAACACAAAAACAATAACGTAGACATCAAACCCTGCGAAGGGAAAAGAATCTATTTCCAGAGTTGCCATATTATTAGTTTCAAATGCCCAGTTTTCAACAACAAAGCGTATAAAGAAATAGGAAAGCATGGCCCATTCAAATGGAAAAATTAAAATCAAAAGACACTGTCCCTGAAACAGAACTGATACAGCAGGTCAACTCAAACAAGACTTCAAAACATCCACCTTAAAGATGTTCAAAGAATGAAAGGAAAATTAGATAAAGTCAAGAAAAAAGAACAAAAGAGAAAACTCAAGAGAGATTTAAAGAAAAAAAAAAAAAAAACCTTAAAAAGAATCAAAAAATATTCTGGAGTTGAAAGGTATAATAACTGAAATAAAAATTCACTTGAGTTTTTCAAGGCAGATTTGAGCAGGAAGATGAAAAAAATCAACAAACTTGAAGATAGGAAAAAGGAAATTGTGTCAGAGGAATAGAAAGGAAAAAAAAAAATTGAAAACCAAGGAGCAGAGTCTTAGGACCCTGTGGAATACCATTACGCAGGCCAACATACACACTGTAGGAATCTTAGAAGAGACTTAAAGTAGCAAAGAATACTGGGGGGAAAAAGGCTGCAAATGTCCCAAATTTGATGAAAGACATGAATATAAACATCCAAGAAATTCAAGAACTCCATGCAAGATGAACTCAAGAAGACTCACAGTGAGACATGTTATAATCAAAATTTCAAGGCCAAAGATTCTAAGCAGCAAGAGAAACAAATCACCACATACAAAGGATCCTCAGTAAGACAAGCAGACTTCTCATCAAAAACTTAGAAGCCAGAAGACAATGGGTTGATATATTCAAAGTGTTAAAAGAAAAAAACTGTCAACCAAGAATCTTATGCCCTGCAAAACTGTCCTTCAAAAGTGCGGTGAAAGCCAGAATGACCATCACCAAAAATTCCACAAACAACAAATGCTGGAGAGGGTGTGGAGAGAAGGAAACCCTGCTACACTGTCGGTGGGAATGCAAACTGGTACAGCCACTGTGGAGAACAGTAGGGGAGTTCCTTAAAAAACTAAAACCAGAGCTACCATATGACCTTGAAATCCCACTCTTGGGCATATATCCAGAGAAAAACAACATCCAAAATAATATATATAACCCGATGTTCATTGTAGCACTGTTTGCAATAGCCAAGACATGGAAGCAACCTAAATGTCTATGGACAGAGGAGCAGATACGTGGTGCATAAACACAATGGAATATTATTCTGTCGTTAAAAAAGAATGAAATAATGCCATTTGCAGCAACACAGATAGCCTTAGAGAATGTCATACTGAGTGAAGTTAAGTCAGAGAAGGAGAAATATCAAATGACATCCCTTAAACGTAGAATCTAAAAAGAAATGATACAAGTGAACTTACTTATAAAATAAAGAGACTCATAGACTTAAAGAATGAAATTATAGTTGCTAGGGTGAAAGGATAGGCAGATGGGATAGCTAAGGAGTTTGCGATGGGCATGTACACACTGCAGTATTTAAAATGGATAAACAGCAAGGACTTCACTATGTATCACATGAAACTCTGCTCAATGTTGTGTGGCAGCCTGGATGGGAAGGGAGGAGTGTGGGGGAGAATGGGTGTATGTGTATTTATGGCTGAGTCCCTTTGCTATTCACCTGAAACTATCACAACACTGTTTATTAAGCAGCTATATCCCAATAAAAAAGTGTAAGTTTTCCATGTAAAGAAAAGCCAAGGAAGTTCATTACCACTAAACTTGCCCCATGAAAAATGCTAAAGGAAGTCCTGCAAGGTGAAATGAAGGACCATCACCCAGTAACAAGAAGCCATATGAAGAAATAAAGATCTCAACAAAGGTAAATACATGAGCAATTACAAAAGCTAGTGGTATTTTTAATGGTCAGTAACTACACTTTTTTTCAACATGATTTAATAAATAGTTCCTTCAAAAGATCATTATTCATCTAAAAACTAGTGTTATTATAAATTTGGTTTATAATTCCAAATTTTGTTTTCTACTTAACTTGTGATGAACATACTAAAAAGAATTATTTTGTGCTTTGGGGCAGATAATGTATAATTTGGAAACATCAATTAAAAGGGGCACAGACAGAGAGCTAAAGGAACAGCTTTTGTTTGTTATTGAAATTAAGCTAGTATAAATTCACATTAGAGTGTCATAATATTAGGATGTTAAATGTAACATCCATGATAAGCACAAAGAAAACAGCTACAGAATACACAAGAATAATACCAACCAAAAAAAAAACTAAAAAGTCAATTGAACAAAGAAAACAGTAATGAAGGAAATGACTGATTAAAAAAAGCTGTAAAACATATGAAAACTAATGAGCAAAGTGACAGACGTCCTTCCTAATCAGTAACTATTTTAAATGTAAGAAGATCAAACAATCTAAACCCAAAGCGGGCAGAAGGACAGAAATAATCATTATTAAAGCAAAGAGCAAAAAAAATAGAGAATATAAAAATAGCAAGAAAATCAATGGAATAAAAAATTGGTTCTTTGAGCACATCACCAAAATTGGCAAGTGGATGGACTAAGGGTAAAAAAAAGTAACTAAGAAAAAAGGAAAGGACTCAAAATACTAAAATCTGAAATGAAACAGAAGACATTACAACCAATTCAACAGGAAAAAAAATTATAAGAGTATTATGAAAAATTACATTCTAATTAACTTAATAACCTAGATGAAATGGGCACATTTCTAGACATATAAGACCTAACAAGACTAAATACTGAAGACACTGAAGAAAACTGAAATAGGAAACTGGATCAATAATCAAAAACTTCCCCAAAAATATAAGCCCTAGATCTAATGGGTTCACAATAAATTTTACCAAACACTTAAGGAAGAATTAATGTTAAAACTTTTCAGTTTAACAACTGGAGATGGAACATTTCCTAACTCATTCTACGAACCCAGCATTACCTTGATACCAAAGACAAAGACACTATAAGAAAAGGAAACTAGAGTTTAACAGTCCTCACAGAGATGGAAAAATCCCTAACAAAATACAGGCAAACCAAACTCAGCCAAATAAAATAATTATATACCATGACCAAGGCTTCCTTGGTAGCTCAGTTGGTAAAGAATCTGCCTGCAAAGCAGAAGACCCTGGGTTCAATTTCTGGGTCAGGAAGATTCCCTAGAGAAGGGATAGGCTACCCACTCCAGTATTCTTGGGCTTCCCTGGTGGCTCAGATGGTGAAGAATCTGCCTGCAAGGTGGAAGATGAGGGTTTGATCCCTGGGTTGGGAAGATCCCATGGAGGAGGGCATGGTAACCCACTCCAGTATTCTTGCCTGGAGAATCCCCAGGGACAGAGGAGCTTGGTGGGCTACAGTCCATGGGATCACAGAGTCAGACATGACTGAGCAACTAAGCACAGCACCATGACCAAGTAGGATTTATTCCCAGAATGCAATGTTCAACATACCGTGGTATACTAAAAATCGATGTAAGACACAACAGTATTAGAATGAAGGAGGAAAACCACATGTCAACCTCATCTAATGCAGATAGAGCATTTGACAAAACTCAACACCCTTTCTGGCAAAGTGTCCAACTCTGTGATCCCATGGACTGTAGTGGGCCAGGCTTCTCTGTCCATGGAATTCTCCAGGCAAGAATACTGGAGTGGGTGGCCATTCCCTACTCCAAGGGTCTTCCCAACCCAAGGATTGAACCTGGGTCTCCTGCATTGCAGGCAGATTCTTTACTGTCTGAGGCACCAGGGAAGCCCCCAAACACTTGCAAAAAAGCCCAGAAGGAAGCTACCTCAACTGAATAAAAGCCATACATGAAAAATCTACAATGAACATGATACTCAATAGTGAGAGACTGAAAGCTTTTAAAATCAGGAAAAAGACAAAAGCCCCTTTCACAGCGTCTACTGAACACAGCACTGGAAGTTCTAGACAGAGCAATTAGGTAAGAAAAATAAATAAAAGGCATCCAAGATGGGTGGGGAGTTTAGGGGAGAATGGATACATGTATATGTATGGCAGAGTCCCTTTGCTGTTCACCTGAAATGATCACAACATTGTTAATCAGCTCTACTTCAATATAAAATAAAAAGTTAAATTAAAAAAATAAAAGGCATCCAAATTGAAAAGGTAGAAGTAAAATGATCTTACAAACTATATGATCTTATATACCACAAAAAAAACCAAAAAGCTGTTATCTGTTAGAGCTAATAAATGACTCCAGAAAGCTGCAGGATACACACAGAAATCAGCTCAATTTTTATACAATAATAATGAACAATCTGAAGAGGAAATCACGAAGATAATTCTGTTTACAATAATACAAAAAGTACTTAGGAATTAACAAAGGAGATGAAAGGCTTGTATGATGAAAACTACAACACACTAATGAAAGAAATTAAAGATGACATGAACAATGGAAACACACCCCATGTTCATGGATTAGAAGACTTAAGATGTCAACACTACCCAAAATATCTACATATTCATATAATCCTTACCAAAATCCCAATGACCTTTTTATCAGAAATACAAACACACACCCTGAATTTATACAGAATTCCAAGGGAGTCACACATCCTGATTTCAAAATGGACTATCAATACAAAGCTGTAACAATCAGAACAGTGTGGCACTGGCATAAATACCAGTGGAAGGGACTGTAGCCTGCCCAGCGCCTCTGTCCATGGGGTTCTCCAGGCAAGAGTACTGGAGTGGGCTGCCATCTCCTTCTCCAGGGGATCTTCCCAATCCAGGCATCAAACCCGGGTCTTCTGCATTGCAGGAAGATTCTTTATCATCTAAGCCACAAGGGGAGCCCATGGAATACACTAGAAAGCCCTAAAACAATGCCTTGCATTTATGATCAGGTGATTTTTAACAAGAGTGCTAAGACAATTTGGTATTTTCAAGAAATTATCCTAAAAAAAAAAACTAGATATCCACATGTAAAAGAATAAAGTTGTAAAATCTAACATAACACCACATGAAAGAAATTACCTCAAAACAGATCAGACTTAAATTGATTAACTAAAACTATAAGACTCCTATAAGGAACATGAGGAAGAAGCTTCACAATACTGGATTTGGCAGTGATTTCTTGGATATGACACCAAAGGTACAAGCAACAAAAGAAATACAAACTGAACTTCATGAAGACAAACCAGAGAAGGGGAGAAAATATTTGAAAATCTTGTATCATAAGGAGTTAATATCCAGACTACACAGAGAACCCTATATCTCAACAATAACAAAAATAAAACCTAAGCAACCTAATTTAAAATTTGGCAAACAACTTCACTAGGCATTTCTTCAAAGACATAACAATGGTCAATAAGCTTCTGAAAAGATGCCCAATATAGCTGATAAGTATGGAAATGCAAATCAAAACTGTAGTGAGGTACCACTTTACACCCATTAGAATGGTTGCTATTAAAAAATGTAAAAACAGAAAAAAATACGTGTTGGCCAGTGTGTGAAGACATTCAAACACTTGCACACTGTTAGTGAGAAAGTAAAAACTGTGCAACTGCTGCAGGAAACATTATGGTAGTTCCCCCCCAAATTAACATAATTATCATATGATCCACCTGCAATGTGGGAGACCTGGGTTTGATCCCTGGGTTGAGAAGATCCCCTAGAGAAGGGAAAGGCTACCCACTCCAGTAGTCTGGCCTGGAGAATTCCAAAGGGGTTGCAAAGAGTCGGACACGACTGAGCAACTTTCACTTTCACACCATATAATCCAGCAATTCCACTTCTGGATTGCTCATTGTTCAGTCGCTAAATCATGTCCAACTCTTTGTGACACCATGGACTGCAGTACACCAGGCTTCCCTGTTCTTCACTATCTCACGGAGTTTGCTCAAACTCATGTCCATTCTAGTATATACTTCTGGGTATATACCAAAAATACCAAAAGCAGATTCTTGGGAGTTTCCCAGTGGACTAGTGATCAGGATTCTGGGCTTTCACTGCAGAGGCCTGGATTCAATCCCTGGTCAAAGAACTGAGGCTTCACAGAGTGATCAAAAAAATAGCAGAGTCTCAGAGAGATACTTGTGTACTCCTACTTGCAGCAACATTACTCACAATAATCAACACAACAGCCAAAACACGGAAGCAACCCGAGTCCATATCAGTGACAACTGGATAAGCACAATGTGGCAGACACATAATGGTTATTATTCAACCTGAAAAAGGCAGTATGCCACATGGACAAACCTTAGGACACTATGGAAAGTAAAAGGAGCCAGTCACAAAAGGACAAGTACTGTGCAACTCCACTTAACATGAGAGAGCTGGTCAAAATCACAGAGACACAAAGTAGAAGTTTGTATTGCCAGGGTCTGGGGAGAAGGGGTAATGGGAGGCAGGGTTTCATGCCTACAGAATTTCAGCTTTACAAGGTGACAAGAGCTATGAAGATGAATGATGGTGATGGCTGAACAAAATTATTAATGTATTTAAAAGCACTGAACTATACACTTAAAAAGATTAAAATAATAAATTTTATGTGTACTTTACCATCCCCTCCCCAAAAATGGGAACATGAACTGACATGGGGTGACTTCCAAGACATACCACTAAGTTAAAAAGCAAAGTAGAGAGTACATGTACTATGCTACCTACTGAGTAAGAAGTGGAAATTTAAAAACCTAAATATATACGGCTTAACACTTTGACTATACTCTCAGTCAAGAGTGAAAAGAAAGAACTGCAAATATATCTTCAACTCTTCTTCAGTAGGTTTGCGGTTCAAAGTACTATAGGTGAAGCAACTCTGAAACTATTTCATATGTGTTGCAGGATTAAGGAAAACGTGCTGAGGCTGTTGGAAGCCGAGGTTCTCCATGTGGAAAAGAGAGACAAACAGAGAATGTGGAAAGGCAAAGAAGAACAATATAAAGGTGGACATTTGTAAGTATCACTTTTAAACTTATTTCATCTGTTTCTTAGCTCTGCTTGATGAAACGGCTTAAAAACACATCTAGCACTCAGACAGTGGTTTCCCAGTAAAAGGAACCAGGGCTCTTGGGAGAAATGTCTAACTCTGAGGCCAAAACAGGGAAGTATAAGAAGCCTAGAAAGCACAGAAGGACTCAAACAGGAACGCATGTAAGAATTAAAGATTTTAAAATTTAAAAAATAAAAAACTAAAATAATAATAATAATAATAATAATACCAGTAATAATGAGGGCATGTAAAAACAGACACAGGAGCTCCCACTGGCCACCCTGTGACAAACTGAGCATCAAAATAATTAAGAACAGCAATGCATTATAAACCACGAAAACAACAGGAATCAATGAGTTCACACTGAGGATATGTTAGACTTGCTAAATGTTTTGAGTAAAAAGAAGAGCTGAAAAAAAAGGAGAGTTAGAGTTGGAAAATCATCACTTTGCAACCACTGCAGTAAAGAATGGTTCGAATAAGAATCATCAATGGATGCTGAATCTAGATCAGAAGGTCTGATGAGGGCCAGGATATTGGCACAGTCTTCTAATATCTTATACATCACTCATTAGTTTCAAAAGGAATAGTATTATCTATGTAGGGTAGAAACAGTACAAGAGTATACAGACAATACTTTATCTGCACCTGGATATTTTACTTAGTACCTGAACAATACTTTGACCAAGTGGTGAAACTTAATATCACCAATGAGGGGCACTCTCTGCTTCGTATCGTAATACACTTGAGAAGGCACAACATCCCTTATGTGGTATTCTGGGTAGACCTAGGAGAATTTGAATTATGATGCAGCATCAGACAAACCCAAAATGAGGAACATTCTTCAAAAAAAGCAAACGAAACAATGTTTGTATTCTTCAAAAACATCAATGTAATGAAGAAAAGGAAGGACTGTGACACCTGAGGCTTTCCGGGTAGCCTGGAAATGCGGGAGATGCTGGTTCAATCCCTGGGCCAGGGTCCCCTGGAGTAGGAAATAGCAACCCACTCCACTATTACTGCCTGGAAAATTCTGCGGACAGAGGAGCTTGGCAGGTTACAGTTCATGGGGTCACAAAGAGCTGGACATGACTAAGCACACATATGACAACTGAATGTAAAAATAATCATGGACTAAAAGGAAAAATATTTTATAAACAGCGTTAAACTGGGAAAATCAACACTGGAAACACATATAGTAGATTTATATATAAGAGTATTGTATCGATGTTAAATTTCCTGAAATTTGACAGCTGCACTGTGGTCATCCTTGAGATTACCTGTGCTCTCAGAGAGTCAAAGAGACTATCTTTCTTCTCTAGGAAATACAAACTAAAGTATATTAATGGGCAGAGGGGCATGTTGTATGCAACCTACCCTCAAGAAAAAAACTGTGTGTGGGGACTTCCCTGGTGGTCCAGTGGCTAGACTTCGCGCTTATAAGGAGCCTGGGTTTGATCCCTGGTCAGGGAAGTAGATCCCATATGCTACAACTAAAGATCCCACATTCTGCAACTAAGACCTAGCACAGCCATATATGCATGCGTGTGTGTGTGTATTAAAAATTGCATGTATAGAGACAGAATAGGGTAAGACAAATCTGGCAAAATGTTTAAAGTTAGTGATCTGCCACATTAAAAATTATTCCAAAATGGTTTTCAAGTACTATATGTAGATCAACTGTGCAGGCATCTACACATTATTAACAATCCAAACAATGGATATAGTCTAGATTTTTAAGCTTTGCGATAATCTAGATGTAAGAGTTGAAAGAAAAACACAGGATAAGCCATTGTAAGACTAAGCAGAAGACCAGACAGCTGTTGCATCACCCACTCTCTCCAAGGTATCCTACAGATGCCAGCACAAAACAATTCTAATTCTTGAGACACCCCACCAGTGGATCAGCAAGGACTTCCTAGCAAATGAAAATGTTATATGGCCCTTAAGACTAAATGGTGGGTGCCCTTTCCAACCATTTTAAAGAAATTAAGTACACACTGCCCACTCTAACATTAGGTACAAGAAAATAACACATACCTGTTCTGTTAGAAGGTTTTCACTAACCCTTAATTTTATCCATTTTAAGCAAACTTTTGATCAACCCAAACAACAAAAATGCTTATATTTCACATCTGATTTGAAAAATACATATTTCTCTTAAATATAAGATTTTTTGAAACACGCCTTTTAAATTTACCATACCTTATACTCCACTAAGTCTGGATTAGGATCTTTAGAATTTCTTAGTACTGGGAAGATTGTGGTCTCTTCTGTCCCTCCCCTAAAATATCCAACACTGTATACAATGCATTATTTAACATTTTCAAAATAAATTAAACTTACATGTGTACCAGATAAAGTTTTCTGAAAGAAAACTTGTCTCATTTTCTTTTGGTATACTGGCTTTGACAGTATCTTAACTACATGCATAATCTCTCTACAAATATTCTAGCACTTGGCAATATTACTGTACATATCATGAGTTGATGTGTTAAAAATCTTTTTTTTTTTTTAATTGCTGTGGTTCTTTTGATCATTGGGACACTAAGCGCCATTAATCTGAGACAGACCTAGGTGTACATTCTTGGCAAATAATTCTCTACTATACACATTTAATCTGAAAGTTCAAATTATCTATTTGTAGCCTAATGAGGCAACTGATAGCTTCATGTGTTCATTAAGAAGTCATTTAAAATTTAAAAACTTTAAGACACAATTGGTATTTTTAAATCAACAGAATAAAATGTGAAAAAACTAATGATTGCAAGTCACTTTACTCTCACCCCAGTAAAAATTACATAAGTCATTGTTTTTAATGGGTTCTTTTGAAGTCATTGTTCTGAACTTTGGCTCCACATTAGAATTACTTAATGCCCAGGCCAAATCCCAGACCAGTTACATTGGAATCTCTAGGGAATAGGCCACAAGCATCAGTGTATTTTAAAACTCCCAAAGTGATTAGAATGTACAACTAAGATAGAAAGCCACTGTTTTTAAAAAGTATTCTAGGACATAAATATTTAAATATATGCTCTTTAAAAAACAGCACCACTAGAGGCTATAAACATAGTCTAGCAATATACAGTACGTTTTCCTTCAGGGTCTTTTAAAAATTGCGTTCAAAAACGGCGTTAGGCATACATCACCTGCCTTATTCATTATATTTAGCTGTTACTAGAGGCGAAAGCATTAGTTTCACAAAGACCCAAATATACGACCAGCTCTATCATTTAACAGTTCTGTGACTGTGGATAAACAGCTTAACGTCCTCATCTGTAAAATGGGAGGTTTCAAATAGAAAACAATGTGCAAAACATGCCAACTGGCACGTAAGAGGTAATGTGAAATGGCTCCGCTTATCGTTATCGCGCTAGCCTGGACTTGAAGATACTGGAGGCTAGGGCTGCATCTAGTTTAAGGTTATATTTTCACAACCTCATACCACATAGTAGTTACACAATAATTCTTAATCATTAAGCTCCTTAAGAACTGTTAATCTGTCTTTGTAACCTAAATGCCTAGTACAGATTCTGATACACAAAGAAAGCTTAATAATGTTCTGAACAAATGAAACAAACTTATTTCAGAAAAGAACGAACCCTCAAGCCTTCCTTTGCAGCAAAGAAGTCAGAATAACCAGCATCTGTAGCCAACAGTCCCACAAATTGCATCGCAGGCCGTTGTTGTATAAATAGTTCTACAGCTCCATCAGTGATGTAACTACCCCCAGAAATGTCCAGGGACTCAATATTAGGCAGAATATCTTTCTGCTGTAGCAAATGGAAAGCCAGATCTGACCTGAGTTGCCTGTGATCAGAAATATCAAGGTGAAGCAGACATTTAAGCTCTCTAATGACTGCGAGAATCTGCGGTTTGGTCATGGTCAGACATTTTAGATAGTGCATTGTAAGAGATCGGAGTCGGTCCTTACAGGTAAGCAGTGCAGAGATGTTAGTGACCAGAGTATTAGAGATATCCAAGCTTTCCAGTTTGGGTAACTGCGAAACATGAGCCAGGTCTTCACTATGAAAGCAAACGTTAAAAACGCTTAAAACACGAAGACCAGTAAGCTGGCCAAAGAACAAGAGTCTTGAATCTCGAGGGATGCTTGTTGAGTCCAGGATGAGACGTCGGAGGTTTCCTTGGATCCAGCTATTGCTGCAGAGGCCACTTAGGATGTCTGGGATTGAGAGGTCAGTGTGTACTGCAGTAGCATCCAGTTCAATGAGTTTGTGATGGCAGAAGGCTTTTACGAATGCAGCTGTGGATATTTTAGCTTTCTGAATGTTGACCAGCTTCAGTTTCATTCGGTTGCTTTGGAAAATGCTTGCTGTTCTATCAGTCAGCTTGCCTATAAGAGAACCAGAACCAGCTTGTAATAACTAAATCTCATGCCTTTTCCAGGAGGCACTGTGGCCAGTAAACTTTGATAGATGCTAATAGTAACAATAATGACTACATTTACTATTTACTCTGTGCCAAGCATTGTTCTAAACCCTTTACTCAGATTATCTCATTTACTCTTTAAAATAATATTGTAAAGGAACTATGATTATTACCATCCCACAGCTGAGGAAACTAAAGCTTAAAGGGGTTAAGGAACTTACTCAAGGTCAAAGTATGCGGCAGAATCAAGAATCAAAAGCAGTTGAATCGCCAGTATGTCTGACGCAGGATACAGCATGCTTGGGGCTGGTGCATGGGGATGACCCAGAGAGATGTTATGGGGAGGGAGGTGGGAGGGGGGTTCATGTTTGGGAACGCATGTAAGAATTAAAGATTTTAAAATTAAAAAAATAAAAAACTAAAAAAAAAAATTAACAACAACAACAAAAAAAGAATCAAAAGCAGTTTGACTTCAGCGTCCACAGTTTTAACCACAGTAACCTTGTTTACTTGGGCTTCCCTGGTAGCTCAGCTGGTTAAGAATCTGCCTGCAATGCAGGAGACCCCAGTTCGATCGCAAAGATCTGCTGGAGAAGGGACAGCCTACCCACTCCAGTACTCAGGGGCTTCCCTGGTGGCTCTTAGGGTAAAGAATCTGCCTGCAATTTGGGAGACCTGGGTTCGATCCCTGGGTTGGGAAGATCTCCTGGAGAGGGGAATAGCTACCCACTCCAGTACTCTGGCCTAGAGAATTCCATGGACAGAGGAGCCTGGCAGGCTACAGTCCATGGGGTCACAAAGACTCGGACACAACTGAGTGACTTTTACTTCACTTCACTTCAACTTTGTTCATAGAAGGAAAAAAAAAAAAAGACAAAATAAAAGAGGTAGGTAAGTATAGGGCCTATAATATGCAAATAGCAGTAATGATTACTTTTAACCAAACTAGTGGATGGCCTTTGGTAAGTCACTTATCTCTCTATGCCTCATTTTCCTCATCTGTAAAATGAATGAGTTATACTAGATTTCATTTAGAAACAACTTAATATTAAGCATCTTCTATATGTGAGATTCCGTATTAAGTAATAGGCATACAAGGTAATAAGACACCTGTGACACAAAGAATTCAGTCTAGGAAGCATCTCAGGCAAATAAGTGATCATAATAATATATTATATTCAGTGGTGATTCGTACCAGATATTGAACACAGATGAGATTAATATCAGGGCAGGTTTTTGAGGCTGAATATCAATTGCCCAAGGGGAAGGTGAAGGGTGGGAGAACAAAACAAAGACATGGAGGCTCCGAACGTCAGATTATTCAGAATGACCCTATTTGATCAGTGCTACTGGACCACAGTGTACAAGGAGAGGCCTGGCTGGAAACGACAGTAGAGAGGAAGGTAAAAGGCAGATGGGGCCTGTAAACAAAGCTAGGAAACGCACGTACCCTGTAAACAAAAATGAAAAACTCAAAATTTTTAAGCAAAAAATGAATGGTTATAATATATTTTTACCAAGACCAATTATGTGTGATGACATAAAAGAATTAAGATGGTGTTTGATGGGAGTGGGATGGGGCAACAGATTATTAATGATTTTAATGATGAGAGATGATAGTTTAAACTGACAGAACACAGCAGTTGAATGGATTAAGGGAAAGAACTGAGGGAAACGGTATATAAGCTGATTCACAAGTCCCCAGTCTGAGTTGGGCTATGTTACTAACAGGAAAAAGGAAACCTCAATACTGAAGGCTTTCAGAAAGAACTTATTACATTTATTCAAGGGCTTCCCATGTAGCTCAGTTGCTAACGAACCTGCCTGCAATGGTGGAGAACCTGGGTTCTATTCCTGGGTCAGGAAGATCCCCTGGAGAAGGAAATGGCAACCCACTCCAGTATTCTTGCCTGTAGAATGCCATGGACAGAGGAGCCTGGCAGACTACAGTCCACAGTGTTACAAAGAGCTGCTGCTGCTGCTGCTGCTGCTGCTGCTAAGTCATTTCAGTCGTGTCCGACCCTGTGTGACCCCACAGACGGCAGCCCACCAGGCTCCCCCGTCCCGGGGATTCTCCAGGCAAGAGCTGGACATGACTTAATACTATCTTTCTTTTTTATTCAGGAAATATCAAGTGCTATGCTTCATGCCAAGAACAGTGAATGAGACAGACATGACTCCTGCCATAATGGGGTTTCTTCACATCCTAGAAGAACATAAATACAAAAGAATACAAAACAAGTAAAATACTATTAACATTAAAAATGCAGCAAAGGGGCCAGTCTCCGCAGTGCGCAGGCGCGGAGCTCACTTCTTGTCAGTCGGTGCCACGTGCGGGTTTACATGGCTCTGTAGCAGTAGCAGCGGCGGCGGCTGGTCTCCAGCAGGATGAGCGGCTTCAGCAGCGAGGAGCGTGCGGCGCCCTTCACCCTCGAGTACCGAGTCTTCCTCAAAAATGAAAAAGGACAATATATCTCTCCATTTCATGATACTCCAATTTATGCAGATAAGGAAGTGTTTCACATGGTTGTTGAAGTACCACGCTGGTCGAATGCAAAAATGGAGATTGCTACAAAGAACCCTTTAAACCCAATTAAACAAGATGTGAAGAAAGGAAAACTCCGTTATGTTGCAAATCTGTTCCCTTATAAAGGATATATCTGGAACTACGGTGCCATCCCTCACTTGGGAAGACCGAGGACACAATGACAAACACACTGGCTGTTGTGGTGACAATGACCCAACCGATGTGTGTGAAATTGGAAGCAAGGTGTGTGCACGAGGGGAAATTATCAGAGTGAAAGTTCTGGGCATTCTGGCGATGACTGACAAAGGGGAAACCGACTGGAAAGTCATTGCTATTAATGTGGAAGATCCTGATGCAGCCAATTATAATGATATTAATGATGTCAAGCGGCTGAAACCCGGCTACCTGGAAGCTATTGTGGATTGGTTTAGGAGGTACAAGGTTCCAGATGGAAAACCTGAGAATGAGTTTGCTTTCAATGCAGAATTTAAAGATAAGAACTTGGCAATTGACATTATTGAGAGCACTCATGACTATTGGAGAGCATTAGTGATTAAGAAAACTGATGGAAAAGGAATCAGCTGCATGAACACCACCGTGTCTGAGAGCCCCTTCCAGTGTGATCCTGATGCTTCCAAAGCCATTGTGGATACTTTACCACCACCATGTGAATCTGCCTGCACAATACCAACAGATGTGGATGAGTGGTTCCATCACCAGAAAAACTAAGGAAATTTCTCTGGAATACAAGCTGATATTGCTGCATCCTACTTGTCGGAAAGTGTTAGATGTGAACGTAGCAGCTTTTCCAAGCTTTAAACTTATAGAACTAATCAGTCAGATTCTGCTGTCACCAATCCAATATATTCATACATGATCCATCTAAGAGCATTTATCATGTCAACTAAGGTAACTTTTAGTTCCTGCTTAAATATGAAGGCGGTTGTAGTTTGGAAGTCATCTGTGACTGAGTATGCAAGATAAGTACATACTGGATGTATATGTTTGCCATGGGTTAGGAAATAAAAATTATTTTGTTTCAAAACAACAAAAAAAATGCAGCAAAGGTTCTAAAGGAAACAAACGACTATAACACAGGGGTGGGGAAAAATGAGAAGGAAGACAAGAATCTTTTGTCTTTCAGTGCAGTATTAGGAGGTGACATTTAAGCTGAGACAAAAAGGATGTGAAAGGCAAAGATAGCTGCCATTCCAGACACAGGGACAGGCTAAAGCCCCGAGAAGAGAAACAGTTTGGCTATTTTTGTGAAATGAGAGAAAACCAGTGCAGCTGAAGCACAGATGGAGAAGGGGATACCATAATCTGACAGGTTATAGACAGAGGCAAGAGTCAGTCAGACCTTGCAGGCCAGGGTAAATAACTGGCATTTTATTGTAAGCACAAAGAGAAGACTTTAAAAAGTGGCAAAAATGCAGACAGATCTGATTAAGATATAGAGGACTACTCTCCGCTAAGTGGCAGAGCTTGGCGATGAGCAAAATTAAAGGTGAGGAAACCACTTGGGAGACCAGGGGAGAAGAAAGAGAAAGGTGTCATTGGCAGGGGCTAGGAGGAAAAGGTGGCTCAGATGGTAAAGAATCTGCCTGCAATGCAGGAAGCCTGGGTTCGATCCCTAGGTTGGGAAGATCCCTGGAGAAGAGAATGGATACCCACTTTGGTATTCTTGCTCGGAGAACTCCCCAGACAGAGGAGCCTGGCAGGCTCCAGTCCATGGGGTTGCAAAGAGTCAGACACTAACATCTGACCTGACTTGAGGAGAAGAACATTTGAGATATGTACTTTGAAGGCAGAAAATGTGTCAAAAGAACAAAGGACAGGGCGGGGGGGGGGGGGGGGGGGAGGCGGATGAAAAGTGACTCCTAAGTCACTGAACAGGTAGACCGATGAGATGGGAGGAAATGGCAGTGTAGCAGATGCTGTCATGTGACACCAGATCACATTTAAAAATAAATGACTGGGACTTCCAGCAGCTAAGAACCTGCCTTCGAATGCAGGGGATGCAGTTTTGATCCCTGGTTGGTGAACTAAGATGCCAATGTCGAGGGGCAACTAAGCCCACAAGCTCCAACTACTAACCCCATGCACCCCAATTAGAGAGCCTGCATGCCACAACTACAGAGCCCTTGCACTCTGGAGTCCACACATCATGACTAGAGAGAAGCCCACAGGCCATAATGAAGAGCTAAGACCCAATGCAGCCATAAATAAATAATTTTTTTTTTAAAGAAAGAAAGGACTTACTCCTTGAGCTGCTGGAAATGCCACCAACTGACAGCCCCCATCTATGTAGAATGCATCAGCTGAAAAGAGTTGCTTCACCCATGGTCATACCACTTCCCCATGGAAACCCACATTCAAAGACTGTGTTGGGAAGTATAAAGATTCAGCCCTCACACCCTAACAAAACACAGATCCGAGTAGTTATTCTACCTTCAAGACTTTCCACAAAATCTGCCAATGTCTTCTCGATTCTATATATTTTAAATCTAAAAGACTGAAGCATAAACATTTGGAATTAATCAGAATAGAGAATGTTATTTAAAACATGGAAATGTAAGAGGAAAAGAATAAGGACCAAATGTCAAAAAGCATCTACAAAGGAGAAAAGGAAAGATATAAGCATCTGAATGCAGAGCTCCAGAGAATAGCAAGAAGAGATAAGAAAGCCTTCCTCAGCAATCAATGCAAAGAAATAGAGGAAAAGAACAGAATGGGAAAGACAAGAGATCTCTTCAAGAAAGTTAGAGATACCATGGGAACATTTCATGCAAAGATGGGCTTGATAAAGGACAGATATGGTATGGACCTAACAGAAGCAGAAGATATTAAGAAGAGGTGGCAAGAATACACAGAAGAACTGTACAAAAAGATCTTCACAACCCAGATAATCACGATGGTGTGATCACTCACCTAGAGCCAGACATCCTGGAATGTGAAATCAAGTGGGCCGTAGAGCATCACTATGAACAAAGCTAGTGGAGGTGATGGAATTCCAGTTGAGCTATTTCAAATCCTGAAAGACGATGCTGTGAAAGTGCTACACTCAATATGCCAGCACATTTGGAAAACTCAGCAGTGGCCACAGGACTGGAAAAGGTCAGTTTTCATTCCAATCCCAAAGAAAGGCAATACCAAAGAATGCTCAAACTACCGCACAATTGCACTCATCTTACACGCTAGTAAAGTAATGCTTAAAATTCTCCAAGCCAGGCTTCAGCAATACATGAACCGTGAACTTCCAGATGTTCAAACTGGTTTTAGAAAAGGCAGAGGAACCAGAGATCAAATGGCCAACATCCGCTGGATCACGGAAAAAGCAAGAGAGTACCAGAAAAACATGTATTTCTGCTTTATTGACTATGCCAAAGCCTTTGACTATGTGGATCACAATAAACTGTGGAAAATTCTGAAAGAGATGGGAATACAGACCACCTGACCTGCCTCTTGAGAAACCCATATGCAGGTCAGGAAGCAACAGTTAGAACTGGACATGGAACAACAGACTGGTTCCAAAGAGGAAAAGGAGTATGCCACCCTGCTTATTTAACTTCTATGCAGAGTACATCATAAGGAATGCTGGGCTGGAAGAAGCACAAGCTGGAATCAAGATTGCTGGGAGAAATATCAATAACTTCAGATATGCAGATGACACCACCCTTATGGCAGAATGTGAAGAGGAACTAAAAAGCCTCTTGATGAAAGTGAAAGTGGAGAGTGAAAAAGTTGACTTAAAGCTCAACATTCAGAAAACAAAGATCATGGCATCTGGTTCCATCACTTCATGGCAAATAGATGGGGAAATGGTGGAAACAGTGTCAGACTTTATTTTGGGGAGCTCCAAAATCACTGCAGATGGTGACTGCAGCCATGAAATTAAAAGATGCTTAGTCCTTGGAAGAAAAGTTATGAGCAACCTAGGTAGCATGTTGAAAAGCAGAGACATTACTTTGCCAACAAAGGTCTGTCTAGTCAAGGCTATGGTTTTTCCTGTGGTCATGTATGGAAGTGAGAGTTGGACTGTGAAGAAAGCTGAGCACCGAAGAATTGATGCTTTTGAACTGTGGTGATGGAGAAGACTCTTGAGAGTCCCTTGGACTGCAAGGAGATCCAACCAGTCCATTCTGAAGGAGATCAGCCCTGGGATTTCTCTGGAAGGAATGACGCTAAAGCTGAAGCTCCAGTACTTTGGCCACCTCATGCGAAGAGTTGACTCACTGGAAAAGACTCTGATGCTGGGAGGGATTGGGGGCAGGAGGAGAAGGGGACGACAGAGGATGAGATGGCTGGATGGCATCACCGACTCGATGGACGTGAGTCTGAGTGAACTCCGGGAGTTGGTGATGGACAGGGAGGCCTGGCGTGCTGCGATTCATGGGGTCGCAAAGAGACACGACTGAGTGACTGAACTGAACTGAACTGACACTCAGGATTAGATAGCTTCTGCACTGTTCTTCAAGGGAAGCTAGATGAGCAGAAAGATAAGCAGCAGACACTGAAGTAGAAGAAAACCAAAAGAATAGGATGATTCAGCAACCTAGATAAGAATTACAAGATACCTGCCTGCCGGGAGCCAGCGTGAGGAATCCCACCCGTGACAAGGTCATGTGGCAGAGGCCTGATGGGCAAGGCGAGTCAGGCCTCAGGTTTTCCCCCTGGTATTTCCTGAGCACGTACCCCCAAAAATAAGAATCTGCCTGCCTTATTGTATTTTTCCACTTTTCTGACACTCTCTGGAAAAAGTTAACTCAGGGCTTTAGTCTTCCGCATTTGAAAGGGATGTTTCAGTTCAAACCCCCTCTGATAACTCTCTAGCTTGCCTAACAGGTTCCCCTGGACCTCTTACAGCTTGTGAATTGCTTGCAGCCCCCCAACCGCAGGAGGCACAAAGCTTAAAAACATCTTAAAGATAACAGAGCCTTTTCTAAAGAGCTAAAAATCATATTGGTGACGGATTTCACTGTTGACTCAATGATTGCTGCCAGGCCTCCATATTCTTTATCTTTTAGGCACCTGGGAGGATGTTAATCAATGTAAACGGGATATGGAGAAAGATATATAATAGTTTTGATGTTAGCAACACTAGACTTCTGAGTTAATTACTTTTCTTTTGTTACAAATCACTGTACTCCTTTTACTTGTTATAAATTGCTGTATCTTTGCTATGTAAGAATGTAACTTTATTTAGTGCTTTCTGAGAGTGGCAGCAGACTTCAAGAAGAACACCACAAATAAGTCTTCTGGTTGACAAACCCTTAGCAGAAAAAAGGATGTAAAATGTTAATTGGCCCTTTTGGCCGGAAGATGATGTAAATCACCTGAGACTTGTGTATACAACTAAGTATGCAGAGAGAAAAGCCTGGTTTTGATGAGTTTGGGCTGCTAACGCTGCATAACTTTGTGTTACCCGTTGATCTCTATGTACCATCAAAAGTATAAAATAGCCTTCTGAACAATAAAGGATGGACCAGTTTCTCGGACTAGTCTCTCGGCCTAGTTTCTTGGGAATCTGGCTCCCCCGTGTCTCTCTCTCTCTCTTTTTTTCTCACTCTCCCTCCCTCTCCTTTTCTGGCTGAATTCCCATCTGGAGCGGGGAGGCTCACCAAGTCTACTTACTTGCCCTGGCTTCTAAGACCGGCATGAAAGGGAGCCTAAGGCAGGGTACCCTTCGATATTCAAGTGGGCGCCGGTGGCCCAATGTAGATGGTGCAAATCTCTTGTCCTGAGATTTTACTGGTTTTCCCTGTAAACCAAGTTATTCAGCCTCTTTTCTCCACTTAATTTTCCTACTACACTATTTCTACTTAATCTCTTTTATATTTCTATATAAATAAGTTTTTCCCTCGCCTATCCGTCTCTCCTTCAAATCTCCCTGGATCCACCAGGGCTTGACCCTGGCATCTAGCTCTTGTATGTGGTTCTGGAGCTTCGAATAAAGACCTGCACTGAAAACTCTGGGAAATTAAAGTAGAAGTGGTAGCTAAACCAAAGAAGATTATCCAGGGAGTATACACATACAAAGTAAGAAAATATACAAAGCTTCCCAAGACGGAAACCTGAGGAACAGAAAACAACACATATATATAGAAACAGAGGCAAACAAAAGAAAGTGTGGGACAGTAACGAAGGATAAAAAACAGGAAAACAAAGTTACTCCAACCAGCAAGGTTGAGAGTAATAAACATTAATTCAAACATACAAAAACCCCTGCTGGTTTAATAAATCTAGGTAGGTAATTATCATCTATGGTCACCAAAAGTGAAAACCAACCGGACAATCAGACTTTATTAACACCCTTCAGAAGTACAATGCAGAAGGAATGGCAACCCACTCTGGAATTCTTGCTTGGAGAACTGCCGTGGACAGAAGAGCCTGGCAGGCTCCAGTCCATGGGGTTTGTGAAGAGTCAGACACAACTGAAGCAACTGAGGACAAGAAGTACAAACATCACTTCCAAACATCAAACTTCAATTTGATCAAGCCTCTACATCTAATTTTCAATGTATAGGAATTACAAGAATCAGAAAAACATGTCAAATCAGGGCACAAACAATGGTGAAGTCCAGATTGTAGGATACTGTACAAAACAAATGACCAGTTTCTTTAAAGAAAGAAAATAACTGCAAGTCCCAAAATACATGAAGATAAACATACTTCTAAATAACAGATGAATCAAAGGGGAAAAAAATCAAGAGAAACTACAAAATATTTTGAACTGAATGAAGATAAGAACACAACTTACCCAAATCTATGGGACGCAGAAAAGGCAGTGCTAGGTGAGAAAGTTATAGCTGTGAATGCATACTTAAGTAAAGAAGATCTAAAATCAATAATCTAAATTCCCGCCTTAGGAAACTAGAAAAAGAAGAACAAATTAAATCCAAAGTAAGAAGAAAAGAAGTAAGAATGAGAGCAGAGGGCGTAACATCAGCAACATGGCACAGTGAAGCACTACTCTGGAGTAAGCTCTCCCCTCCAATCTATTAGGTTGGTGCAAAAGTAACTGAGGTTTTGCATTGTTGAACTTTGCCATTTGATAGTGGGATACATTCTTAAATAAATGTGGTTACATCATTTTAATGTGCATTTCTCACTCCATGTTTTTTGCTAATGACTTGTTACATGCCGTTTCAGTTCAATTCAGTCGCTCAGTCATGTCTGACTCTTTGCAACCCTATGGACTGCAGCACGCCAGGCCTCCCTGTCCATCACCAGCTCCTGGAGTTTACTCAAACTCATGTCCATTGAGTTGGTGATGCCATCCAACCATCTCATCCTCTGTCATCCCCTTCTCCTCCCGCCTTCAATCTTTCCCAGCATTAGGGTCTTTTGCAATGAGTCAGTTCTTCACATTAGGTGGCCGAAGTATTGGAGTTTCAACTTCAGCATCAGTCCTTCCCATGAACACCCAGGACTGATCTCCCTCAGGATGGACTGCTTGGATCTCCTTGCAGTCCAAGGGACTCTCAAGAGTCTTTTCCAGCACCACAGTTCAAAAGCAGCAATTCTTTAGTGCTCATCTTTCTTTATAGTCCAACTCTCACATCCATACATGACTAATGATTACTGGAAAAACCACAGCCTTGACTAGACAGACCTTTGTTGGCAAAGTAATGTCTCTGCTTTTTAATAAGCTGTCTAGGTTGGTCATAACTTTTCTTCCAAGGAGTAAGCTTCTTTTAATTTCATGGCTGCAGTCACCATCTGCAGTGATTTTGGAGCCCAAGAAAATAAAGTCTGTCACTATTTCGACTGTTTCCCCATCTATTTGCCATGAACTGATGGGACCAGATGCCATGATCTTCGTTTTCTGAATGTTGAGCTTTAAGCCAACTTTTTCACTCTCCACTTTCACTTTCATCAAGAGACTCTTTAGTTCTTTGCTTTCTGCCATAAGGGTGGCATCATATTTGAGGTTATTGATAGTTCTCCCAGCAAACTTGATTCTAGCTTGTGCTTCATCCAGCATTTCTCATGCGGTTTATTGTTATTTATTTTAGACTACAGAAATGATGTTAGACAAAAAGCAAATCAAGCAATTTTCTTATTCAAGTTCAAAATGGACTGTAAAGCAGTGGAGACAACTCAGGCAACATCAACGACACACTTGGCCCAGGAACTGATAACTAACATGCAATGCAGTATGTTTGGTTCAAGAAGTTTTACAAAGGAGACAAGTGCCTTGAAGATGAGTGTAGTAGCTGGGCATCGGAAGTTGACAACAAACAACTGAGAGCAAACATCGAAGCTGATCCTCTTAAAACTACACGAGAAGTGGCTGAAGAACTCAACACTGACCATTCTGCGGTCATTTGGCATTGGAGGCAAATTGGAAAGGTGAAAAAGTTCGGTAACTGGGTGCCTCATGAGGTGACCAAAAATCCAAAAAAATCATTGTTTTGAAGTGTTGTCTTCTCTTATTTTACCCAACAACAATGAACCATTTCTCTGACTACAATGCCCAACCCCATGTCACACAATCGATGTGTCAAAAGTTGAACAAACTGGGCTAAAAGTTTTGCCTCATCCACCATATTCACCTGACTTCTTACTAACCGACTAACACTTCTTCAAGCATCTCGACAACTTTCTGCAGGGAAAATGCTTCCACAACCAACAGAGGCAGAAAATGCCTTCCAAGAGTTCACTGAATCCCCAAATACAGATTTTTATTCTACAGGAATAAACAAACTTACTTCTCATTGGAAAAACATATGTTGATTGTAATGGTTCCTTTTTTGATTAATAAAGATGTGTTTGAGCCTAGGTATAATGATTTAAAACAAAAATTCACAGTCTGAAGAATCGCCATTACTTTTTCACCAACCTAATACAACCAATAAAACATCCACAATGCATACATAAACAACTCATATAACTTAATACCAAGAAAACAAACAATTCTATTTAGAAATGGAAAGAAGACCTAAACAGACATTTCTCCAAAGACATGCATATGCCCAACAGGCACACGAAAAGATGTATGTGTTACATCACTAACCACCAGGGAAATCCAAATCAAAACCAGAATGAGGTATCACCTCATACCCGTCAGAACTGCTATCATCAGATAGAACTCAAATAACAAATGCTGGTGAGGAGGTGGAGAAAAGGAAACCCTCATATAATGTTGGCGGGAATGTAAAAATTTGTGCAGCTACTGTGGAAAACAGTGTAGAGTTTTCTTAAAAAAACCCAACTATCCTATGACCAGCAATTCCACTGCTGGGTAAATATCCAATTAAAAAAAAACAAAACACTGATCTGAAAAGATATATACATCCTAATGTTCACAGGAGCATTATTTACAATTGCCAAGAAATGGAAGCAACGTTAAGTGTCCAGCAACAGATGAATGGATACCATCTATAAACAAATGTTAAAGGAGATTCTCTAGGTGGAAAACACAAGAGAAGAAAAAGACCTATAAAAACAATTTTTAAAATGGCAACAGGAACATACATACCAATAACAGATGAATGGATAAAGGAGGCATATGTGTATTTTTTATATTTATATTTTATATTGTGCTCAGTCACATCTGACTCTTTGTGACTCCATGAAATATAGCCTGCCAGGCTCCTCTTGTCTATGGAATTTTTCAGCAAGAATACTGGAGTGGGTAGCCATTCCCTTCTCCAAGGGATCTTCCCAACCCAGGGATCAAACCCGGGTCTCCTGCATTGAAAGCAGATTCTTCACTGTCTGAGCCACCAGGGAAGCCAATTAGCTATTAGGGAAATGCACATAAAAATCACAATAGATACCACTTCACATCCACCAGAATGGCAATCATCAAAGCCATTAGATAACAAGTTTTGGTGAGGATGTGGAGAAACTGGAACTCTTCTCTTCCAACTGCTGGTGGGAACATAAAATGGTACAGCTACTTTGGGAAAGAATTCGAAGTTCTTCAGAAAGTTAAACACAAAGCTACCACTTAACCTGGCAATTCCACTCCTGGGTATACACCCAAAGATATAAAAGCATATATCCACACACACAAATGTGTACACTAATGTTTATAGAAGCATTATTCGTAATAGCCAAAATATATAATAAAAACAACACAGGGACTTCCCTGGCAGTCTAGTAGTTAAGATTTTCCCTTCCAGTGCAGAGGGTGAGGGTTCAGTCCCTGGTCTGGGAGCTACAATCCCACACACCTTGTGGTCAAAAAAGCAAAACATAAAACAGAAGCAATACTGTAACAAATTCAATAAAGACTAAAAACAGTCCACATTAAAAAAAAATCTTAAAAATAAACCTAATGTTCATCAACTGAGAAACAAATAAAAGGTAGTATATCAATACAGTGGAATATTACACAGCCATAAAAATTCAGTAGTAGTTGATGTTACAAAATGGATGAACCTTGACAATATTATGCTAAATGAAAGAAGCAACACACAATGCTGCTGCTGCTGCTAAGTCGCTTCAGTCGTGTCCAACTCTGTGCGACCCCATACACGGCAGCCCACCAGAATCCCCCGTCCCTGGGATTCTCAAGGCAAGAACACTGGAGTGGGTTGCCATTTCCTTCTCCAATGCATGAAAGTGAAAACTGAAAGTGAAGTTGCTCAGTCGTGTCCGACTCTTAGCGCCCCCTTGGACTGCAGTCCATCAGGCTCCTCCGTCCATGGGATTTTCCAGTCAAGAATACTGGAGTGGGGAGCCACTGCCTTCTCCAAAGACACAATAGGTCACATATTAAATGATTCCATTTACACTAAATGTTCATAAAAGGCAAATCCATAGAGGTAGAAAGTAGATTAGTGACTGCTAAGAATTATAGGGGGATGAATAAGGATTTTTTTTTTTTTTTTTGAGGTGATGAAAACTGACTGGGATGATGGCTGCACAAATCTGTGAATGTGCTAAAAAAAAAACAAAAAACTGAACCATATACTTTAAATGGATGAATTATACACTATGTGAATTTTATCTCGATCATGTGCTACTCCCCAAAATTTTTCATTAAGAAAACACTAACATAGCAAACACAGCCCTTTGAAAGCCCTACTACTACTAGAGGAAGTAAAGGAAAAAAATTTTTAAGGTTCATATTTACAATCAAAAAAATGGGAAATGAGACTATAGCAATAGCAGGGCAAACCTAGAAGGAAGATAATTTTCATCAAGGGATCCCAGAAAGACTCTGAGAATCAACCTCCACACAAATTTCTATATTTCTCAGCAGGTTGTTGAGAGGAACAAAACAGAATTATATGCAAAAGTGTTTTTCAAATAGTCAAGTGCTATAAAAGTACACAATAAAGCAGTCTTATCATTACCTTGCCAAGTCATCATCCCAACGAATCGATCAGCTAATTCCTGAGGAAAACTCCAATGCTCCGGAAGACAAAGTGTTCCATCAGATCTTTCAGAACACAATTTCTCTAGGTTAGCAACCAGGACGTTCAGGCATATGTTGACCAAAGAGTAGGGAGATGCCTCCTCCTAGCAAACAAACCCCCAAACAAACAAACTTGTTACATCTACAAAAATTCAACATAAAAGTGGTCATGTTATACATGAGAATATCTTAAGATACATTCTTCTCACTCTAATGATTTATATGCAATGAAACCACCTTATTCCAATTATCAACCATGTGGAAAATCTTGACCTGTTGTAGCTTCTGTTGTATCTTTTAAAAAAATTAAGTTCTCTCAATCCTTCACTTATCTCCTGTTCTGTGCCAGCCCCTGAGAATACAGGGATGAGTAAGTTATAGCTCTAATCCTTTTGGACCAAACAGTTTAGTAGAGAAAACATCCCATAAATCTGACGATTTCAATATAGCACAAGGAACTAAGCAAGCAGAAATCATAGTCATTTATTCAGCAAATATTTATTCAGTGACTACATGCCAGAGGATAAGAAGGTCTGCCCATTCCCACCCTCAAAAGTGTTCACACTATAAAAGACTGTTATAATAAGGAGGCTGTAGAAGAATGCAAACTGAGAGAGATAAGACATCTCCGCTAAGAGACTGACATTTGTTCATTCAACAAACATTTGAAAGGTATGGCATTCAGACATAAAGAGAGAACGATAAGCCAGGGATTGCCATCTTTGTCAAAGGTTTCAACATGCAATACATTCAATGACCTCCACACCACTTTTTACTGAATAAATTCCCTCCATAGTCCAAATTATAGATTACTCCTTCATAAATATCCTCAACTCCTTGTTTCCTCTCCTCCATCATACTCTTCAGACATTCTCCTGGAAGAACTTTGCTATTCACCTTTCTTTATGGCAACACCCAGCAGCTAATCATCTATGAAGAGGGGAAGATTCACACAACATATTATGTCATGGAAAATTCATGACCATTAACTTCAAATGAGCCCTAAGTAGCTGGAAATCATTCAAAGTCTCCTTAGACAGGGCACTCTCCCACTATCAAGCAACAATTATTTCATGCCTTCTACTTGTTCCTCAAACCCATTTCACACTGATATCAGAATGTGATCCACTTCAGTGAAAATAATGAAGCCACCTCCCCATCAAATTCAGCTCAAAACCGCATGCATCTTTTCCTCGGCCTTCTCTTCTATGGAAAACACGTACATCCTTGCAAAGACCAACACTTCCACATGTGCTGGCTGGATTTCATCCCTCCTGTCTTGGCTCCTCCTGTTGCTTCTTCACTTATGCACATCTTCAAACTATCCTTCTCAAATGGATCATTCTTCTTTTTCCTGGCTGTGCCCGGCAGCTTGCGGGATCTGAAGTTTCCAATCCAGGAGCTGAATCTAAGTCTGTGCGCTGAAAGCAGTGAGTCCTAACCAACAGACCACCAGGGAATTCCCATAAACAGATCATTCTTATACAATTTAAGCTCCATTATTTGCTTTAAAAACAAAAACCTTCTGTTGACTCCCACGTCCTCTTCAGTTACTCTTCTTTATAACCAAATTTCTCCAGTAAGTTTACTCTGATTTACTCTGAATACCGTACTATCTTCTTATTCATTGTTTTTCTTTTAATTATAGTATAATTTATATGTAGCAAAAAAATTTATTTTGGTATATAGTTAGTTCAATGAGTTTTGATGAATCCATACAGTTGTATACTACCACCATAATAAAGATATAGAACAGTTCCATAACCCAGAAATTCTCCAGTGTCCCTTTGCAGACAATCCTTCTTACCAATCCCAGGCAACTACTCATCTTTGTTCTGTCTCCAGTGTCCTGCCTTCCCCAAAATGTCATATAAACAGAATCATTAAGTAATCAGGCCTTTCAAATCTGACTCCTTTCATTTTGCATAGTGCATTTTAACACAGGTTTACTGGTGGTGTTGCATGCTTCTGTAATTTGTCCTTTTTATTGCTGAGAAGCATTCCACTGTAATGAATACACTAGAATTTCTTTCTTTACCAACTGAAGAGCATTTGGGTTATTTGCATTTTAGACAAATTTGAATAAAGCTGTAACAACTCATAAAATTTTTTTAAATTATTTATTTTTCATTGGGCAGGGTCTTTGTCGTGCTCAGGCTTTCTTCATTTGCAGCATATGGGCTCAGTAGTACAGCTTGCAGGCTCTAGAGCTTAGCTGGGCTTAGTTCTTCTGTGGCATGTATGGTCTTTCCAGACCAGGAATCGAACCTGTGTCCCTTGCACTGGCTGTTGAGTTCCCAATCAGTAGATCACAAAGGAAGTTCCTGGTGGGGCTTCCCACATAAACTTTTGTGGGAACACAGTTTTCATTTTTCATGGGTAGTCACCTAAAAATGGGATTTCTGTGTCCCTGGAATTCCACATTTCCTACGTGTTAAGTGTGTATTTAACTTTACATAAGAAAGTACTCACCTGTTCTTGCAATGTGGCTCTATTATTTTGCATTCCCAAAAGAACATATGAGAGTTTCAACTGCATCAAACCCTACCATGTCAGAATTCATGTAAGAAAGAAGTATCAATTTCAGGGAAGCAAAAAAATTCCCTGAAAATAGTCTTAACAGACTTTTACTTGGGTCTCAAAACCCAGAATTGGTTCATATGCCCATGTGAAAATGGAAATTATGCTTCCCATGGGTAATTTCTACAGATCTACCTTCCAGGTCACTATTTCTTTATTCCGTCGCATTTAGTTCTTCACAGTCTAATTGTACATTGCTCTTTTTTCATTTATTTCAGTTCAGTTCAGTCGCTCAGTCGTGTCCGACTTTTTGTGACCCCATGAACTGCAGCACGCCAGGCCTCCCTGTCCATCACCAACTTCCGGAGTCCACCCAAACCCATGTCCATCGAGTCGGTGATGCCATCCAACCATCCCATCCTCTGTCGTCCCCTTCTCTTCCTGCCTTCAATCTTTCCCAGCATCAGAGTCTTTTCAAATGAGTCAGCTCTTCACATCACGTGGCCAAAGTTTTGGAGTTTCAGCTTCAACATCAGTCCTTCCAATGAACACCTAGAACTGATCTCCCTCAGGATGGACTGGTTGGATCTCCTTGCAGTCCAAGGGACTCTCAAGAGTCTTCTCCAACACCACAGTTCAAAAGCATCAATTCTTCGGCGCTCAGCTTTCTTTATAGTCCAACTCTCACATCCATACATGAACACTGGAAAAACCATAGCCTTGACTAGAGGGATCTTTGTTGGAAAAGTACTGTCTCTGCTTTTTTATTTCATTTTCATTTCCATGCACTGGAGAAGGAAATGGCAACCCACTCCAGTGTTCTTGCCTGGAGAATCCCAGGGACGGCAGAGCCTGGTGGGCTGTCGTCTATGGGGTCACACAGAGTCAGACACGACTGAAGCAACTTAGCAGCTGCTTTTTAATATGCTGTCTAGGTGGGTCATAACTTTCCTTCCAAGGAGTCTTTTAATTTCATGGCTGCAGTCACCATCTGCAGTGATTTTGGAGCTCCCAAAAATAAAGTCTGACACTGTTTCCACTGTTTTCCCATCTATTTGCCATGAAGTGATGGGACCGGATGCCATGATCTTAGTTTTTTGAATGTTGAGCTTTAAGCCAACTTTTTCACTCTCCTCTTTCACTTTCATCAAGAGGCTCTTTAGTTTTTCTTCACTTTCTGCCATAAGGGTAGTATCATCTCCATATCTGAGGTTATTGATATTTCTCCCAGAAATCTTTATTCCAGCTTGTGCTTCTTCTAGCCCAGTTTTCTCATGATGTACTCTGTATATAAGTTAATTATGCAGGGTGACAAGATCCAGCATTGACATACTCCTTTTCCTATTTGGAACTAGTCTGTTGTTCCATGTCCAGTTCTAACTGTTGCTTCCTGACCTGCATATAGGTTTCTCAAGAAGCAGGTCACGTGGTCTGATATGCCCATCTCTTTAAGAATTTTCCATAGTTTATTGTGATCCACATAGTCAAAGGCTTTGGCATAGTCAAAAAAAGCAGAAATACATGTTTTTCTGGTACTCTCTTGCTTTCTCGATGACCCAGCAGATGTTGGCAATTTCATCCCTGGTTCCTCTGCCTTTTCTAAAACCAGCTTGAACATCTGGAAGTTCACGGTTCACGTACTGCTGAAGCCTGGCTTGGAGAATTTTAAGCATTACTTTACTAGCGTGTGAGATGAGTGCAATTGTGCGGTAGCTTGAGCATTCTTTGGCATTGCCTTTCTTTGGGATTGGAATGAAAACTGACCGTTTCCAGTCCTGTGGCCACTGCTGAATTTTCCAAATGTGCTGGCATATTGAGTGTAGCACTTTCACAGCATCATCTTTCAGGATTTGAAATAGCTCTACTGGAATTCCATCATCTCCACTAGCTTTGTTCATAGTGATGCTTTCTAAGGCCCACTTGATTTCACATTCCAGGATGTCTGGCTCTAGGTGAGTAATCACACCATTGTGATTATCTGGGTCGTGAAGATCTTTCTTGTACAGTTCTTCTGTGTATTCTTGCCACCTCTTCTTAATATCTTCTACTTCTGTTAGGTCCATACCATTTCTGTCCTTTATTGTGCCCATCTTTGCATGAAATGTTCCCTTGGTATCTCTAATTTTCTTGAAGAGATCTCTAGTCTTTCCTATTCTATTGTTTTCCTCTATTTCTTTGCAGTGATACTGAGGAAGGCTTTCTTATCTCTCCTTGCTATTCTTTGGAACTCTGCATTCAGATGCTTATATCTTTCCTTTTCTCCTTTGCTTTTCGCTTCCCTTCTTTTCATAGCTATTTGTAAGGCCTCCTCAGACAGCCATTTTGCTTTTTTGCATTTCTTTTTCTTGGGGAAATGAAAACTTGATTTCTTGATTGCTGTCTCCTATTCAATGTCACGAACCTCCATCCATAGTTCATCAGGCATTCTATCAGATCTAGTCCCTTAAATCTATTTCTCACTTCCATTGTATAATCATAAGGGATTTGATTTAGGTCATACCTGAATGGTCTAGTGGTTTTCTCCACTTTCTTCAATTTCAGTCTGAATGTGGCAATAAGGAGTTCATGATCCGAGCCACAGTCAGCGCCCAGTCTTGTTTTTGCTGATGTATAGAGCTTCTCCATCTTTGGCTGCAAAGAATATAATCAATCTGATTTCAGTGTCAACCATCTGGTGATGTCCATGTGTAGAGTCTTCTCTTGTGTTGTTGGAAGAGGGTGTTTGCTATGACCAGTGCGTTCTCTTGGCAGAACTCTATTAGCCTTTACCGTGCTTCATTCTGTACTCCAAGGCCAAATTTGCCTGTTACTCCAGGTGTTTCTTGACTTCCTACTTTTGCATTCCAGTCCCCTATAATGAAAAGGACATCTTTCTTGGGTGTTAGTTCTAGAAAGTCTTATAGGTCTTCATAGAACCGTTCAACTTTAGCTTCTTCAGCGTTACTGGTTGAGACATAGACTTGGATTACCGTGATACTTAATGGTTTGCCTTGGAAACGAACAGAGATCATTCTGTCGTTTTTGAGATTGCATCGAAGTACTGCATTTTGGAATCTTTTGTTGATTATGATGGCTACTCCATTTCTTCTAAGGGATTCCTGCCTACAGTAGCAGATATAATGGTCATCTGAGTTAAATTCACCCATTCCAGTCCATCTTAGTTCACTGATCCCTAGAATGTCGTTGTTCACTCTCGTCATCTGCTGCTTGACCACGTCCAATTTGCCTTGATTCATGGACCTAACATTCCACGTTCCTATGCAATATTTATTTAATAAATTTTAAACACACTAGCTTTACAGTGTTTCAATAATACCATTTTCTGAAGTCTCTGGGAATCTAATTCTGTTGATTCTTTTTAAAAAGATTTACTTATTTTTTTACCCTGCTGGTCTTCATTGTACTGTACAGGCTTCTCATTGTGGTGGCTTCTCTTGGTGTGGCGCACAGGTTCTAGAAGACAGGCTTCAGCAGTTGCGGCCCCTGGGCTCTGGAGCACAGGGCTCAGTATTGTGGTACATAGGCTTAGATGCTCCACGGCATGTGGGATCTTCCCAAACCAGAGATGAAACCTGTTCTCTCCTGCATTGGCAGGCAGACTGCCAACCACTACACCACCAGGACAGCCCCTGATTCTGTTGGTTCTTAATCAGAGAGGTTCATGTTTCATAATTTAAGATTGTGAGCTAATCTTTTCTTTTTTTAAGGCCTCCTACACATTGTGGCCTCATGGCACAATGTGCAGGATATTAGTACTATCCCCAACCAGGGATCAAATCCATACCCCTAGGATTGGGAGTACAGAGTCTTAGCCACTGAACCACAAGGGAAGTCCCTGAGCTAATCTTTAAGTCTCTGAGTTAATCTTTGGTGAGATTTTACTAGACTCCTGTGAAACCTGGGTAGAAGATAGGCCACACAGGGTAGCTAAATGCTACTTACCCAGGGGCATCATCAGTGACCATTTTGATAATTTCTCAGCTACACATTTCCTGAACCAAGCAAGAAATGTCAATTAAAACCCTGAGTCTGTATGAGGACAGACCTGTGATTGCACATTTTTAGGAGATATTTTTCTCATTCAAAAATCCAAGCCAAAACTGACAAAGGTTCCCTGTTTCTCTTTTCCATAAGCAGACTTTTAGATCTCCCACTTCCCTGAAGTATAATCAGCTTTTGTTAGTTCATGTTTATATATATATATTACAATTCACAGTCTCCATTCAAACTTCCCACCTGGCTTTCACAAAGGTCTAGTCTCTGATCTTTGGGTTTTTTAAAATCATTTTACTGTTTATACTGTAGTCACATTTGAATTGGCAGAACTGTTCCCATGACAGACCAGAGACCTGTTATTCAAGGAAAAATAAATGAAGGTTTCCCTAAAGCTTAAGGAGAGACGTCCCATAGTAACTAACATAAGAATGGCTGTAGCAATCTCAGACAATGGTGCCAAGGTGCGTGAGCAGGTAGGAACAAAGTGTGCTCCAGAGTAGCTGGCCTACAAATGTGTGTTGGCCTGAGAGCACTGCTGCTTCCTAAAGGGATTTTCTTACTATGTTCGGTGAGCAGATGACTTGTAACAGATGTATAACTGAAGTAGGGTGACACTTCCACAGCATAAATTCTACAGGTTTCGGGACAGGTTCTACAAATTTCACTGGTGATTATTTGTTGCTTAATTATGATTCTGCAAAGGTAGATCCCATAAACAGACATCCAGGGAAATTTTACAACTGGTGAAATTCTTAAGCCAAAAAATAAATAGCCACACATAACAAACCTACACACCATGAATTAAAATGGTGACATGTTAGGCCTTCCGAAAGAACCAGAGCAGGAAAGCTTATTCAAACAGAAGATCTTCATCTTTCTCTTCAGCCAAGAGATTAGCAGGCTCCATCACCTCTCCTGCTGCCCTCCGTTGCTCCAAGTCCTTATCAGACTTTTCCTTAAGAATCTTTTTCTTTTCCTGTATTTTCTTTAACCTGTAGAACTCCTCTCGCTCTCTTTCATCCAGCTCTGTGATGATATAAGCAAGGGTACGTTCAATCCGGGGAATGATGACATGTTCAATAGCATTTACACGTCTGTTGGTTATCTTAATAGCTTCATCCAAAGTAACAAAGGAAGTCTGCAGTGAAGCCAGTTCCACCAGTAGTTCCACTGCTTTGGCATAATTCCTCTTCAGTTTAGCCAACTGTTCCCCACCTCTGGCTAAACCAGTCAGTTCATAACTGTCAGTTCCTTCATGATAATGTTCAAATACTGGCAATGTAACACCTGCTACATTATCTTTCTTTGCTCTAATCTTCACTTGGGCCTTATTTACATTTTGGATAACTGTGGTGCTGAAGTCCCCTGCTGTGAACTTGGCCTCAGCAAGTGAAAAGGCAGCTTCTCTCATTACTTCACCCATCAACATTTTAGTCTCTATTATCTTCTTAAGGATCTGTCGAAATCGAAGAGTTAAGGCATCAGATTTTTTCTTCAGGAGGTTTCGACCTGTCTGTGCTCCTTTCAACCGAGCCTTCATGATGGTCTGTGCCATTCGCAAGGGAAAGATTTCAATTCGGTCTTTGCCCGACATTCTGACGATGACTGTTCGGCTTGGGTCCCCGGCCGGGCAACCGTGGCTGCAACAACCCAGCCACTGAGTCTTTCTCCTGATCTTTGGTTATTTTAGGGCCTGCTTACAGTGGTGATTTCCAGCTTCTATGAATTGGGTGGGGATGCTTTGGATTTCCTTTACTCTGTAATTGAATTTGCTGCATTTTATCCAGAATATTTCCTTTTAAGGCTTTATGACATTATTTGCCAAATTACTGAACATGGCAGTCTCATATTTAAAATACAGTAAAGATTAAACCCACATAAATGAAGTTTAGAACATATCTAAAATATTTATATATAAAACAATATATTTTAAAAATATTTTTGTATTCATGACACAGCTTAAACAGAATATATCAAATTTCTCAAGTCCCTATATACCCTTTCCTGATGCTACTTATCCCTTCACCCAGAAGTAACCATTATCCTGAATATTATTTAGTTCTACATGTTTTTTAACTTTATATACATAGAATTATACCACAGTATTTTGCTACTTGTCTTTGTTTTATAAATCAGTAGTATGTTTTAGAGACTGACTTCCCATCAAGACCACTAATGACTAATAACTCTGCCTCTATAATGTCTGATTACTGATAACATGATTTTGACTATTATCTATAAATCTAACAAATTCTACATTATTATCTTCAGGTCAGATCTCTCTTTAAGCCAGTGTTAGATAACCAGTTGCCTCCCTGACATATCTACTTAACCATGTCACACAAATACTTCAAACTTACCATGTAAGGAACTACATTTATCCAGTCTTTCCCTACTCAGTAAATGGCATAACATCTGTTCAGCTGTTTAATCTTTACTGACATTTCCTTATCTTTAATCAACATCCCACAAAAAACACAAATCCAACACATTAGCAAATCCTACTGGTTATACCTGTGCCAGACATCTTGCATTTGCTAACTGCCTCCCAGTCAGACCCACTCAATCTTCTCCACCTCTGCTGCTGAGGTGACTTGTATAGATCCTATCAACAGGTTCTCACGAATAGGCTCCCTTACCCTCTGGCTGTTAGTTTGGTTCTAACATGAAACTCTCAAAAAATTGCAACATGTATTAGTTTCCTACGTAATTTCCTATAAGAAATTACCACAAAATTGGTGGCTAAAAACAACAGATATCTATTCTCTCATAGTTCTGGAAGACAGAAGTCCAGAAATCAAGGTATGAGCAGGACCATTGTCCCTCTGAAGGCTCTAAGGAAGAATTCTTATGTCATCAGCTTCTGGGGCCTGTGGTTTCCCTCAGCTTGTGGCAGCACAACTCTAATCTTCACATGGCCTTCTTCCCTGTATCTCTAGGTCTCAAATCTCTATCCCTTTATCTTATAAACACTATAAATCCAGACACTAGATTTAGGGTCTGGCCTAAAACTTTAGGATGGATCAGATGTTCTCACCAAGGTACTCAACCTGGGAATTCCCTGGTGGCCCAGTAGTTAGGACTCTGTGCTTTCCTGCCAAGGGCCCAAATTCAATCACCAGTCCCACAAGCCACCTGGTGGTCTACAGAGAAGCAAGAGGGGAATATCCTCAACTTAATTACATTTGTAAACATCCTGACTCCAAAGGTCAAATTCACAGGTTCTAAGGGTTAAGACTTGGATATATGTTTTGGGGGTTACAACTCCACACAGATAATTTCCCCTGTTCTTTCTCATTTAAAGTATCTTGGGCTGGCTATGTCACACTAATCACTCCTCTAAGATTAGTCCTCTGTTCTTGCTACTAACTAAATGTCTGCATTCTTCCAAAATTCTTTGGAATTAGCCTGCAGTCTAACCTCTAATTTGATGTTTGGAGGGAGGAACCTTGGGTCATTAGGTCATGAGGGTAAAGCCTTTACTGAATGGAATTAGTGACCGTACAAGAGTGACCTCAGAGAATTCCCTTGTCCCTTCTGCCAGGTGAGAACACAGCAAAAAGATGTATAAGAACCAGGAAGCGGACTCTCACCAGACACCAAATCTTCCAGCACCTTGATCTTGAACTTCCTAGTTTCCAGAACTGTGAGAAATAAATTTATGTTTTTTATGAGTCACCCAGTCTATAGAATTTTAGTCACAGCAGCCTAGATGACTAAGACATTCCTTCTGAGAGGTCCTCTGCGCCTAGGGGTGGCAAGAGCTACTGTCACCAGACATTAAAGTGAAAGTGAAGTCGCTCAGTCGTGTCTGACTCTGTGCAACCCCATGGACTGTAGCCTACCAGGCTCCTCTGTCCATGGGATTTTCCAGGCAATAGTCCTGGAATGGATTGCCATTTCCTTCTCCAGGGGATCTTCCCAACCCAGGGATCAAACCCGGGTCTCCCGCACTGTAGACAGACGCTTTACCGTCTGAACCTACTGTGGTTTTCCACACCTCTCCCTTATCTTTGGAAGTAACCCCTTAATTAAACTCTCATTGCTGCTGCCAAGTCGCTTCAGTCTGACCCTGTGCGACCCCACAGATGGCAGCCCACCAGGATCCGCAGTCCCTGGGATTCTCTAGGCAAGAACACTGGAGTGGGTTGCCATTTCCTTCTCCAAAACTCTCATTAAATTAGCCTTATTCTGACTGTGTCATCTATTTCCTGCTGTATGACTATCAAACCTCCCAAATAAATTTCTAGTTCATCCCCTTCTTTCTAACTCCACTACCAATTCCTAACTCAAGTCACTACCATATCTTTCCAGGAATACTAAAAAACTCCAAATTACTCCACTTCCACTCTTAATCCTTTTCCAATCCATCTCAACCGAGGGTTTAGATTCATCATTTCTAAAATATAAAACACTACTACATAACTCTCCTAACTAACATGTTTTAATGGATATAAGGTAAAAAATCAAACAAAAAGCTGTATTTTATATACAACCAACAATTAGACAATTAAACTTTAAAAGTTTACAACAGCATTTTTTGTTTTTGTTTTGTTATTAATTTTGGCCACACCATGTGGCTTGCGCATGCAGGATCTTTATTCCCAGACCAGGGATCAAACCTGTGCTCCTGCATTCTTTAACCACTGGACCTCCAGAGAAGTCCCTTCAATAGCACTTTAAAAACCTCAGAGAGACTTTCTTGGTAGTCCAGTGACTGAGACTTCAAACTAGGACTCCAATGCAGGGAACCAAGGTCTGATCCCTCGTCAGGGCACTAGATCCCACATGCTGCAACTAAGAGTTACAACGCTGCAACTAAAGATCTTCACCCAGCTCAGCCAAAAAAACCTCAAGGAAATCCCTGCTGGTCCAGTGGTAAGGACACTGCGCTTTCACTGCCAAGGGCCTCAGTTCCATCCCTGGTCGGAAACTAAGATCCCATGAAGGGCAGAGCACAGACCAAAAAAAAAAAAAAAATTCTGTTTTAAAAACCTCAAATATAGGCCTGACTCAAAAAGACAACAAAAATCTAAACACACTAGGATCCATAATGTTTAGCTTACAATAAAATATAAGAAATGGTAAGAAGCAGGAAAGAAAATAAAATCAATCACCAGAAATATATCCAGGGAACTCCCTGGAGGTCTGGTGGTTAGGGCTCCACAATTTCACTACAGAGGGTTAGGGTTTAATCCCTGGATGGGGAACTAAGATCCTACAAGCTGCATGATGCAGCCAAAAAAAGAGCAAGAAATAGATCCAGAAATAACATAATTAGCAAACAAGAACTTTAAAATAGGTATTATAACTCATGGATATACAGGAGAATATGAATATAATGAGGGAATAAATATGGAATCTCAACAGAGACTAGAGAAAGCCCACATGCAGCAAGAAAATAAATAAATAAACTTAAAAATAGAAAAGGTCAACAAGGACAATGTCCTATACTTGGAATCTATGAAACTGTTTTATAGCTTAATATTAATTGAATTATATAGCTAATTCACCAAGTACAAAAAAACAATAAACTTAATAACTTTCTTTTTTAAAAAGTCAAAAAATATTGAAATTAGATACAAACTATCAACCAACTCATCCCAGGGGCAAAAATGGACCCAAAGTGAAATAAACAAAAGACACTACAACATGACAAATAGCTAAAAGCCTATAATAAAAAGAAAAACCTAAGCTAGGGGTGGGGCAGGGGGAGCTAGAGGTACTGTGGGCAGTTTAAAACGAAAAAATACGACCCCTGAATTTTCATCAGAAGCAATGCTAGCCAAAAGACAATGAAGTAACATTTTTAAAGTGCTGCAGAGGTGGCAACCCACTCCAGTGTTCTTGCCTGGAGAATCCCAGGGACGGGGGAGCCTGGTGGGCTGATGCCTCTGGGGTCACACAGAGTCGGACACGACTGAAGCAACTGAGCAGCAGCAGCAGCAGCAGAGGGCTTTCCTGGTGACTGCGTGGTAAAGACTCCACCTGCCACAGCAAGAGACATGGATTCTAGCCTTGATTCATGAAGATCCCACATGCCTCAGAGCAACTAAGCCTATGTGCCACAACTACTAAACCTGTGCCACAGCTACTGAGCCTACATGCCAAAACTTCTGCAGCCCGCACAGCCTGGAGCCTGTGCTCAGCAACAAAAGGCCCTGCACTGCAACTAGAGAATACCACTGCTCACCACAACTAAAGAAAAGCCCGTGCAGCAACAAAGATCCAACTAAATAAATAAAATTTTCTAAAAAATTTAAGTGCAGTAGGAAGAAAAGCGAAGTACATTGAAGTATCTTTCAAAAATAAAGGTAAAATAAAGATATTTTCAGACAAAGTAGAAAGAACCTATCATCAGCAGATCTACACTATAAGAAAGGTAAAATGAAACATTATACAGGATGGATATTTGGGATCTAGAGAAAACAGAAGAGTACTGGAAACAGGAGCATGGGGATAAATATAAAACTATTTTTCTTATTTCCTAATTTCTTTAACAACTGATCAAAAAAAAAGTAAGAACAATATACTGTGCAACTTAGAAAAGTAAAATGTATTATTTCAATAGTACAAAGGAGAGGAAAGAGGGGAGAAGATGAAAGAACACTGTTGTAAACTGAAGTGATACATTTAGAAGTAGTGCAGTAAGTCAAACATGTACATTTTAAAACCTAGAGCTGTGACTCTCAAACTTTTTAGTCTTAGGACCAACAGTACTCTTAAAAAACTGGATTACATCTATCAACATTCACTGTATTATAAGTTAAAATTAAGAAATCTTTAAAATATTTCATTCAGAAATAATAAAAATTAAACCAATCACATGTTTGCACAAAGGACATTTTCTTTTTCCGGTCACACCACATGGTTTGTGGGATCTTAGTTCCCAGACCAAGGACTGAACCTGCACCCACAGCAGTGAAAGAACCAAGTCCTAACCACTAGATTCCAGGAAATTCCCAACAAAGAACATTTTTTTTAAGAGCTATATTTTCAAAATTTTTAAAAGTTTAGGGACAATGGCAGCACTGTTTTACATCTTTGCAAATTTCATTAATGTGAGGCTTAATGAAACAGAATGGGGTCTTAGAGAGCCCAGAGTCTTGAGTTCACATTTTAAAAACTGTTATCTTAAAAGAGGAACAGAACTAGTAAGTCAACAGAAAAGATAGAATGAAACTTTTGAAATAATCAACTGGAAAGAAAAAAACTCAATGGAGGGAATTCTTTGGCAGTCCAGTGGTTAGGACTCTTGAGCGTTCACTGTCAAAGGCAAGAGTTCAATTCCTGGTCCAGGAACTAAGGTCCAACAATGTAAAGTTAAATTCACAATCAATAAAACCTACCATATCAACACAATAAAGAACAAAAACATATGTCCTTAACATATACTGAAAAAGTATTTCAACACATTTCAAAACACATTCATGATTTCCATGATTGAAAAAAGCAAAAACAAAAAAAAAATCAGCAAACTAAGAATAGAAGAAAACTTCCTTAATTTGATAAAAGGCATCTATGGGAAAACCAAGAGCTAGAATGATATAAAGATGTCTCTTCTCACCACTTCTCTCCTACATTCTACAAAAGGTCCTAGATACTGCATTTTTTAGAAAAGGAAATATAAAGCACAGATTGAAAGAGAATAAGCAAAGCTGTCTTTATTTGCAGATAACAGATTATAAAGAAAATCTTAAGAAAACATTAAAAAAATAACCAGAGAATATATGCGGCTTTACATCAGTAGTGACAATAGCTCCTTCATTCTGATATTGGTTATTTCAGTCTTCCTTTCGTTATCCTGTAAAGATCTATCAATTTTATTGATCTTTCCAAAGAATCAATTTTTTTTTAGAATCAACTTTTGATTAATTTTTTTTTCTATTTTTTTTAAAGTAGCTTGAGCAAAGTCATAAGATACAAGATCCATACACCCCCCAAATTACAAACTTTTTTTTTTTTAAGTTTTTTATTTTTTAAATTTTAAAATCTTTAATTCTTACATGCATTCCCAAACATGAACCCCCCTCCCACCTCCCTCCCCATAACATCTTTCTGGGTCATCCCCATACAGTACTAACAAAAACAGGGATAAATTTAACAAAATATGTATCCGACATTTATACTAAAAACTACAAAACATTTCTAAATAAAATTTAAAACAACACAGAGAAATCTAAAGGAAAAGTATTCATGAATTGTACAATTTTTTTAATTAATTAAAAATAAAATCTTAACCAAATGACAAATGTACACAGTACAGCATGGAACCACACAGAAATAAATTAGTCTGATCACTTTTCTAAAGAAACCTTGCTTTTCAATTACGTCAGTGGCAGCAAAAAATGTACTTGACACGCTGTGCTAGGACATACATTAACAACTCAGCTTTTCCATTAGCTACAAACAAATGTCAGGCAGGATGAATCAAAAGCTGGAATCAAGATTGCTGGACTAACAGCAACCACCTCAGATATGCAGACAATATCACTCTAATGGCAGAAAGTGAAGAGGAACTAAAGAGCCTCTTGATAAGGGTGAAAATTCAGTTCAGTTCAGTTGCTCAGCCTCTTTGGGACCCCATGCACGGCAGCACACCAGGCTTCCCTATCCATCACCAACTCCCGGAGCTTGCTCAAACTCATGTCCATCGAGTTCAGTTCAGTCACTCAGTTGTGTTCGACTCTTTGCGACCCCATGAATTGCAGCACGCCAGGCCTCCCTGTCCATCACCAACTCCCGGAGTTCACTCAGACTCACGTCCATCGAGTCACTGATGCCATCCAGCCATCTCATCCTCTGTGGTCCCCTTCTCCTCCTGCCCCCAATCCCTCCCAGCATCAGAGTCTTTTCCAATGAGTCAACTCTTCACATGAGGTGGCCAAAGTACTGGAGTTTCAGCTTCAGCATCATTCCTTCCAAAGAAATCCCAGGGTTGATCTCCTTCAGAATGGACTGGTTGGATCTCCTTGCAGTCCAAGGGACTCTCAAGAGTCTTTGCCAACACCACAGTTGAAAAGCATCAATTCTTCGGCGCTCAGCCTTCTTCACAGCCCAACTCTCACAACCATACATGACCACAGGAAAAACCATAGCCTTGACTAGACGGACCTTAGTCGGCAAACTAATGTGTCTGCTTTTGAATATGCTATCTAGGTTGCTCATAACTTTTCTTCCAAGGAGTAAGCGTCTTTTAATTTCATGGCTGCAGTCACCATCTGCAGTGATCCAACCATCTCATTCTCTGTCGTCTCCTCCTGCCTTCAGTCTTTCCCAGCATCACAGTCTTTTCAAATGAGTCAGTTCTTTGCATCAGGCAGCCAAAGTATTGGAGCTTCTGCTTCAGCATCAGTCCTTCCAATTCAGGACTGACTTCCTTTAGGATTGACTGGTTGGATCTTGCAGTCCAAGGGACTCTCAAGAGTCTTCTCCAACACCACAGTTCAAAAGCATCAGTTCTTTGGTGCTCAACTTTCTTTATCATCCAACTCTCACATCTATACATGACTACTGGGAAAACCATAGCTTTGACTAGACCGACCTTTGCTGGAAAAGTAGTCTCTGCTTTTTAACATACTGTCTAGGTTTGTCATAGCTTTTCTTCAAAGGAACAAGCATCATTTAATCTGCAGTCACCATCTATAGTGATTTTGGAGCCCAAGAAAATAAAGTCTGTCACTGTTTCCATTTTTTCCCCATCTATTTGCCATGAAGTGATGGGACCAGAGGCCATGATCATCATTTTTGAATGTTGAGTTTTAAGCCAGCTTTTTCACTCTCCTCTTCCACTTTCATCAAGTGGCTCTTTAAAAAAAAAAAAAAAAGAGGCTCTTTACTTCCTCTTCACTTTGGCCATAAGGGTGGTATCTTCTGTGTATCTGAGGTTACTGATATTTCTCCTGGTAATCCTGATTCCTGGAGAAGGCAATGGCACCCCACTCCAGTACTCTTGCCTGGAAAATCCCATGGACCGAGGAGCCTGGTAGGCTACAGTCCATGGGGTCGCTAAGAGTCAAACACGACTGAGCGACTTCACTTTCTCTTTTCACCTTCATGCATTGGAGAAGGAAATGGCAACCCACTCCAGTGTTCTTGCCTGGAGAATCCCAGGGATGGGAGAGCCTGGTGGGCTGCAGTCTATGGGGTCGCACAGAGTCGGACACGACTGAAGTGACTTAGCAGCAGCAGCAGCAATCCTGATTCCAGCTTGTGCTTCATCCAGTCTGGCTTTGTCACTGCTTCCACTTTTTCTCCTCCTGTTTGCCATGAAGTGATGGGACCAGACGCCATGATCTTAGTTTTTAAATGCTGAATTTTAAGACAGCTTTTTCACTCTCCTCTTTCAACCTCATACGCCAACAGTATACATTCAAAAAACTAAGATGATGGCATCTGGTCCCATCACTTCATGACAAAGAGAAAGAGAAAAAGTGGAAGCAGTGGCAAACTTTATTTTCTTGGGCTCCAAAATCAATGCACACTGTGACTGCAGTCGTGAAATTAAGACACTTGTGCCATGGAAGGAAAGCTATGACAAACCCAGACAGAGTATCAAAAAGCAGAGCCATCACTTTGCAGAGAAAGGTCCAAATAGCCAAAGCCATGGTTTTTCCGGTAGTCATATACGGATGTGAGACTTGGACGATAAAGAAGGCTGAGCACCAAAGAATTCATGCCTTCAAATTGTGGTGCTAGAGAAGACTCTTCAGAGTTGCTTGGACAGAAAGATCAAACCAGTCAATCCTCAAGGAAATCAACCCTAAATATTCATTGGAAGGACTGATGCTGAACCTCCAATATTTTGGCCACGTGAGGCAAAAAGCTGACTCACTGGAAAAGACCTTTATGCTGGGAAAGTGAAAGTCATTCAGTCCTGTCTGACTCTTTTTGACCTCATGGACTGTACAGTCCATGGAATTCTCCAGGCCAGAACACTGGAAAGGGTAGCCTTGCCCTTCTCCAGGGGATCTCAACCCAGGGACAGAACCCAGGTCTCTGGCATTGCAGACGGATTCTTGAGCCACAAGGGAAGCCCAAGAATACTGAAGCGGGTAGCCTGTCCCTTCTCCACCGGATCTTCCCCTACGGAGCAATCTCCTGCATTGCAGATGGATTCTTGACCAACTGAGCTATTAGGGAAGCCCAATGCCAGGAAAGATTGAAGGCAAAAGGAGAAGGGAGAGGCAGAGGATGAGATGATGAGATAGAACTCATCGACCCAATAGACAAGACGTGAATTTGCACAAACTCCAGGAAAGAGTGAAGGACAGGGGTGCGGATCAGTGTTGCTATCCATGGGATCGCTAAAGAGCCAGATAGGACTGAACAATAACGAAAAAATGTATGCACTGTTTAAGAAGCTTTTAAAAGTGAGTCCAAAAGGGTATACAGGATTACAGGTTAGACCTCTGCAGGACACAATGGCCAACAAGGCGTTAGTGTGTAAAGTGCAACCTCAATCAGAATATTTCCTTTCCTCCACACTAACTGTGGGTTGAGCGTTCAGTAGATTCTGATTTCTAAGAAGGGTGGCCCTTGGGGTTTTGTAGAATATGGAGTCACATCAGAAATGATGTCAGGTTCAGATCTTGAGCAAGTCAAGGATACTCAATTTTCCTACACACTAGTAAAATGGAGACCATCAGTGCCTACCAAAAAATCCGAGAGATTTTACAAATGCTACAACTGATACACAGTAGGCTCCAAATACACTCTCTTTTGGTTGCGTGTTGCTCAACTTCGTTTGAAAGGCATTCCGAGGGAAACGGGGGGCGGGACCTAAAAGAACACATGGAATTTTAGGAATTTCACTCTTTGGGGTTCCAGTTCTTCCAGGCGGGCTCTTTCTGTTAACAATCCCGGACCAACAGGTCGCATACTCTGGGGAGCAACAAGTCCCCAACATAAGTTAGGGAACACTCGAAGTTTAAGGCATTTGGGCGCAGGATGACAATAAATGCCAGGGGCCAAGCATAAAGCCACGCCCAGTGCTTAACGTCTAAACTTACCACCACCTTGCAAAATAGCAGTCGCCCGCGCTTACACGTAGTCTTCCCAGGTGGCGCTAGTCAATACGCCTGCCAATTCAGGAGACAGGAGAGACGCGTTCAATCCCTGGGTAGGGAAGATACCCCTGGAGGAGAGCATGGCAATCCACTCCAGTATTCTTACTGGAGAATACCATGGACAGAGAAACCTGGTGGGCTACAGTCCATAGTGTCGCAAAGAATCAGGAACTACTGAAGCGACTTAGCACGCACGCACTCACTTGCACAGGAGAATCAAGACGACCAGAGGAGACCCGCCCAAGGTCAAGCGGGAGGCGGGACACACCCCGCCACTCCTCCGCGGCGCAGGGTCGGCGCGCTGGGCCCGGAGGCTGGGACGCCCCGGGCGGAAAACTCCTCTCCGACAAGTTCTTCCCAGCATCTGAAGACAGAAGCCTAACGGGCTCAGACTCTTCAGACGTTACCCTCCGCATAGGTGAAACGAGCCAAAAATGTCTCCGCACGGTCCCCGACGACTTGCCGTGCTCGCCCAGGGCTGACGTCCAGCCGAGGTTCGCGTTCCATTTCCTGCCCCCGTCCCTTGCCCTCCTCGGAGCTCACCTGCACCACGAGGCAGCCTAGTATATCCTTCCGAGCGTCCGGAGACACGATGGTCCGGGGCGAAAGGCCCGGGTGCAAGAAGTGAACCATGGCGACGGTGAGGCGTCGAGGAGAGAGCTGCCGTCGAGCTGGGCCTGGATCCCGCGAGAGGTGGATTCGACCCGCGCCAGGAAGCAGCTGAGCAACACCCGCTCGGCGAGCTGACACTAAGCGTTCCAGCCGCGAGGTTTGAAATGCCGGGCGCGGCGACGCGCACTCGCCCACCGTAGACCCCGCCCCCAGGACGGGCCTCACCACGCCCACCCGGGCCACCCACCACTCCATCCGGTGAGGACCCAACCGTTCTCCTTCCACCTCCACGCCGTAGAGACCAACCACTCACTCAACTCCTACCCACACGTCTATGACCAAGTCTCCCACAGAACCTACGCCATAGGTTCCCTTTGCCCGTCAAAGGCACGCCCACGGACCAGCTTTGTGAAGTTGGGAAACAGAATATGGTGGCCCCTCTGTGTCCCCAGGGGCATTGATTTCAGGATCCACCATACCCAAATCCCGTGAAACTGAAGTACCTTATAAAAAGGAGTCCTATTTGGGTATAACTTACATACTTCTACCCAAATCCCGTGAAACTGAAGTACCTTATACAAAGGAGTCGTATTTGGGTATAACTTACATACTTCATACCCAAATCCCGTGAAACTGAAGTACCTTATAAAAAGGAGTCGTATTTGGGTATAACTTACATATTTCCTCCTCCGTACTTTAAATGACTTGTAGCTTGCTCATACTAGTATAACTAATACAATGTAAAGTCTGTATATTTACATATAATTTGCTGGTACTAGCAAATTCAGATTTTGCTTTTTGAAACCTCATGAAAAATTTTTTTCTGAACTTGTTCCATAGACGTTGAATCCGGGGATAGAGAACCCATGGATATGGAGGGCTGACTGCGTTTAAAAATATATTTTTTAAAGACTTTTCTCTTAGAACTGGCAATAGCACTTCTCTTGTTTCTCATGACCTAAAAAGTATCAAGAAGACCCTTATAATCTGCTCCAAGAAACCCTGAAAGAGAGCAATAAATTAGTAGACTAGTAAAATTAACAGAAGGAATGTCTTGAGAAAGGATAATGTTAAGAGTAGGGAGCCTTGAATTTGAATACTGCATTGGAATGCTTGCTCTTGGACAAGATTCTTAATTTCTCTAAAGCTCAAGCTCCTCATCAGTAAAATGGGGTGAGAATGCCTTATAAATAAGATAGTGTGTTTAGCGAGCTCCCTGGTGGTCTAATAGTTACGATTCCACGCCCTCACAACCTTGTCCCAGGTTCAGTCTCTGGAAGGGGAAGTGGGATCCTGCAAACTATGGATTAAAAAAGAAAAAACTGTGTATGTAAAACACATGAAAATGCTTGACAGAGAACAAGTCCTTGATTATTGTTCAGTCGCTCAGGCGTGTCCGACTCTTTGTGACCCCAGGGATTGTAGCCTGCCAGGCTCCTCAGTCCCTGGAATTCTCCAGGCAAGAATACTGGAGTGGGTTGCCATTCTCTTCTCCAGGGGGTCTTCCTGACCCAGTGTCTCCTGCATTGGCAGGCAGATTCTTTACCAGTGTGCCACCTGGGAAGCCTCATAGTGAAGTATAGTTGATTTACAATGTTGTGTTAGTTTCAGGTGTACTTTTTTATTTAATTTTATAGTAGAGTATTTTTTAAGACTATTTTATAACTTCCATCCTTAATCTTGAACACCTCTTCCCCTAATCATACTGTCAGTTTCCTCTTCCACTTAAAAAAAAAAAGAATCAAAAAGAACAGTCTAGGGACTTCTGTAGTGATCCAGTGGTTAAAACTCCACATTCGAAATGCAGGGGGCCAAGGTTTGATCCCTGGTCAGGGAACTGGATCCCACATGCAGCAACTAAGACCTGGAGCAGCCAAATAAATAAATATTAAAAAAAAAAAATTCTAAGCTCCAACTATCATATCTACCCATCTACTACTATAAGCTTTCTATCCTATTCCCAAAACTCTTTATACTCTGTTGTTGTGCAGTTGCTCAGTCATGTTTGACACTGCAACACCATGGGCTGCAGTATACCAGGCTCCCCTGTCCTTCACCATCTCCCAGAGTTTGCTCAAACTCATTTCCATTGAGTTGGTGATGCCATCCAACCAGCTCATCCTCTGTCATCCCCTTCTCCTCCTGCCTTCAGTTTTTCCCAGCCTCAGGGTCTTTTCCAAGGAGCTGGCTCCTCACATCAGGTGGCCAAAGTATTGCAGCTCTAGCATCAGTCCTTCCAATGAATACTCAGGGCTTATTTCCTTCAGGACTGACTGGTTTGGTCTCCTTGCAGTCCAAGGGCCTCTCACGAGTCTTCTCCAACATGACAGTTCAAAAGCATCAAATCTTTGGTGCTCGGCTTTCTTTATCATCCAACTCTCACATCCATACATGTCTACTGGAAAAACCATAACTTTGAATAGATTGACCTTTGCTGGCAAAGTGATGTCTTTTCTTTTTACTATGCTGTCTAGGTTGGTCATAGTTTTTCTTCCAAGGAGCAAGCATCTTTTAATTTCATGGCTGCAGTCACAGTTCACAGTGATTTTGGAGCCCAAGAAAATAAAGTCTGTCACTGTTTCCATTGTTTCTCCATCTATTTGCCATGAAGTGATGGAACCAGTTATGCCATGATCTTAGATTTTTGAATGTTGAGTTTTAAGCCAGCTTTTTCACTTTCTTCTTTCACCTTTATCAAGAGGCTCTTTAATTCCTCTTTGCTTTCTGCCATAAGGGTGGTGTCATCTGCATATCTGAGGTTATCGATATTTCTCCTGGCAATAATCTTGATTCCAGTTTGTGCTTCATCCAGCCTGGCATTTTGCATGATGTACTCTGCATATAAGTGAAATAAGCAGGGTGACAATATATAGCCTTGACGTACACCTCTCCCAATTTGGAACAAGTCCATTGTTCCATGTCTGGTTCTAAGTGTTGCTTCTTGGCCTGCATACAAGTTTCTCAGGAGACAGGTAAGGTGGTCTGGTATTCTGATCTCTTTAAGAATTTTCCACAGTTTGTTGTGATCCACACAGTCAAAGGCTTTAACGTAGTCAATGAAGCAGAAGCAGATGTTTTTCTGGAATTTTCTTGCCTTTTCTATGATCCAATGGATATTGGCAATTTGGCTAGTTCTGGGCTTCTGCGATAAGTCTCATCTCTTGCTTATTCAAAGACATCATCCAGCAACATCCTTTCTTTCTCCTGAATTATTTTTTCCCTTTCTTGGATCATTGCCACCAGCTGATACTTTTCCCATAATTAAAAAAAAAAAACAACACACACTTATTTTGACCTAATTTCTAGTACTTAATACCTATTCAGGTCTTGCCCTCATATCTCTTCACCCTTTTGTGCAAAACTTATCAAAAATGTGGTCTGTACATGCTGTCTCCAAATTTTTTCTTAGCATTTTCTTTCTCCCCTGCCACTCCACTAACCATTCTTCTCAACGTCCAGGTTGAATTCAGTTGTCACTCTTCTCTCATCTTATTCATTCAGCAGCATTTGACCCAGGTGAACATTTCTTCTTCCCTAAAATACTTTCTCCATTTGGCTTCCAGGATGCATCTTCTCTTCCTCCTCCTCTCCCATGCCTTCCTCTTTCTTCTCTTCTCCTCCTACCTCATTTTTTGCCTCTTCTCATCCTCTTGATTTCTCACCACCCATAGTTCTAAATCCTTGTGTACCCCCAAGACTCTGTACTTGTATACATCTTCCCTATCCAATCTCTCTTCCTTGTGGTAGTTTTATCTAGTTTCATAACTTTAAAAGAAATTTATATGCTGATATATCCATGTTTGATGTCTAGACTGTACCTTGCTTTTGAACTTGAGTGACACATTCAGTGGTCTATTCAACACATACACCTGGTTATCAAAATAGCCTAATGTGTCCAAAAGTAAACTCCTGCTGTCCTTACCCTAATCTGCTTTTCCTGCCAGTCTTTCCTGTTTTAGTATATGGCAACTCCTTCCTTTCTGTTGCTCGTGACAAAACCTTGGAAATAATTTTTAACTCCTCTCTTATTCTTATATCCAATATCCTATCTGTTAGGAAATCCTATCAACTCTGTCTTCAAAAGATATACAAGGACTATGTCTTATCTCTTTCACCTGCTACCCTGGTCCAAGCCCCTGTCAGCACCAACTTGGATTCTTACCATATCCTCCTGTCTGGTTCCCCAGCTTTCAGGCTTGTTCCATTAAAATCTCTTCTCAACATAGCAACTAGAGTGATCACTTTAAACATCATGTCATCCTCTACCCCAAATCCTCCAATAGCTTCCCATCTCAGGCAGAATATAAAGATTGACAAGGATGGTGTTCTCCAAGGTTCGACATAATCTGTTCTTTCCATGCCCTTCTCTTGCTTCATCTTCTGCCACTCTTTCCTTTATTTATTCTACTCCAGCACCATTGGACTGCTTGTTATATTCATGGGTATCTCTCTTACTTCTTTCAACTTTTTGCTCAAATGTTGCCTTATCAGTAAGGCTTATTTAACTTTTATGCAGAGTACATCATGTGAAATACCAGATTGGATGAAGCACAAGCTGCAATCAAGACTGCTGGGAGAAATATCAATAACCTCAGATAGGCAGATGACACTACCCTTATGGCAGAAAGTGAAGAAGAACTAAAGAATCTCTTGATGAAAGTGAAAGAGGAGAGTGAAAAAACTGCCTTAAAACTCAAAATTCAAAAAAATTAGGTCATGGCATTGAGTTCCATCACTTCATGGCAAATAGATGGGGAAGAAAATGGAAACAGTGATAGACTTTATTTTTCTGGGCTCCAAAATCAGTGCAGATGGTGACTGCAGCCATGAAATTAAAAGATGCTTGCTCCTTGGGAGAAAAGCTGTGACCAACCTAGACAGCATATTAAAAAGAAGAGACATCACTTTGCCAGCAAAGGTCCATCTAGTCAAAGCTATGGTTTTTCCAGTGTTCATGTATGGATGTGAGAGCTGGACTATAAAGAAAGCTGAGCACCAAAGAATTGATGCTTTTGAACTGTCATGTTGGAGAAGACTCGTGAGAGGCCCTTGGACTGCAAGGAGACTAAACCAATCAATCCTGAAGGAAATCAGTCCTGGGTATATTCATTGGAAGGACTGATGCTGAGTCTGAACAGCCAGTACTTTGGTCACCTGATGTAAAGAACTGACTCATTGGAAAAGTCCCTGATGCCGGAAAAGTTTGAAGGCAGGAGGAGAAGGGGATGACAGAGGATGAGATGGTTTGATGGCATCACTGACTTGAGGGACATGAGTTTGAGTAAGCTCCGAGAGTTGGTGATGGATAGGGAAGCCTGGTGTGCTGCAGTGCATGGGGTCCCAAAGAGTCACACATGAATGAGTGACTGAACTGAACTTGACATGAGGGAAAAGACTTTGTTATACCCAGGTGTAAAATAGTGCCAAGGGACTTCCGTGATGGCTGAGTGGTAAAGAATTCACCTGTGATACAGAAGATGCAAGTTTGATCCCTGGGTCAGGAAGATCCCCTGGGGAAGGAAATAGCAACCCAGTCTATTTTGGGGGAATCCAAAATCACTGCAGATGGTGACTGCAGCCATGAAATTAAAAGATGCTTCCTCCTTGGAAGAAAAGCTATGCCAAACCTAGACAGCATATTAAAAAGCAGTGACATTACTTTGCCAGCGAAGATCCATCTAGTCAAAGCTATGGTTTTTCCAGTAGTCATGTATGGATGTGAGAATTGGACTATAAACAAAGCTGAGAGCCGAAGAATTGATGCTTTTGAACTGTGGTGTTGGAGAAGACTCTTTAAGAGTCCCTTGGACTACAAGGAGATCCAACCAGTCCATCCTAAAGGAAATCAGTCCTGAATATTCATTGGAAGGACTGATGCTGAAGTTGAAACTCCAATACTTTGGCCACCTGATACGAAGAACTGACTCACTGGAAGGAACCCTGATGCTGGGGAAGATTGAGGGCAGGAGGAGAAGGGGATGACAGAGGATGAGATGGTTGGATGGCATCACCTACTCGATGGAACATGAGTTTGAGCAAGCTCCGGGAGTTGTTGATGGACAAGGAAGCCTGGTGTGCTGTGGTCCATGGGGTTGCAAAGAGTCAGACACAGCTGGGCAACTGAACTGAACTAGTGTTCTTGCCTGGGAAATCCCTTGGACAGAGGAGCCTGGTGGGCTACAGTCCATGGGATCGCAAAAGGGTCAGACAACTTAGTGACTAAAAACAATAGTGCCTAACTTACAGAAGGTAGCCAGTAATATTTGTTCGGAAAAAAAAAAAAAAAGTGTAATGGCTACCTGGGAAAAAAATCAATTGTAGCTGTAAAAGGAAGTTTGTCTCCAAAATCAGAGGCAAGGTTGCAGCTACTTAGCGAGGAGCAAATTTTTGACATAAACTGTGCCTCCTGCCCTTCCTCCCCTAATCTCTATATCCATCCCCTACCTAGTCTCCAGTTTTCCACTTCAATTTAATAATTTCTGATGATTTATTTTATGCTCCTAACTGATCCATTACCAGACCAATCCCAACCAATCTTTTACCCACCTGAAATGAGTATTCTACCTAAACACAAATCTAATGATGTTTCTCCCCAGTTTAAAACACTTCCCATGTCTCCCCATTGTCCTCAGAATAAACTCCAAACTTCTTAGGATGGCTTAGATCGTCCTTCATGATCTGGCTCCTGGTTGTGTCTCTAAATTTAGTATTCTGGCTCAGATAGTAAAGACATTGCCTGCAATACAAGAAACCTCGGTTTGATCCTTGGGTTGGGAAGATCCCTGGAGAAGGGAATGACAATCCACTCCAGTATTCTTGCCTGGAGAATTCCACAGAGGAGCCTGGTGGGCTATAGTTCATGAGGTCACAAAGAATCAGATACAAGTGACTAACACTTTTATTTCACTTTTAATTATCATTTTAACATCATATAGTGCAATTGTTTCAGTTCTAGACTTGTGCTTTGGCACATTCATTGTTGTCCATGCTACCTCCCCCTTTTAAGTAATTCGTATTAATCCCTCAGATTTCACTGAGACTTCACTTCCTTTAGAGAGCCCTTCCCTGACATTCCCCTCCCTTTTCCTGACAACTGTGAAGAATAGGCAAAGGATAGTGCAGGAACAGATAAACTGGAAAGTCTTAAGAAATTAAACTTCTGAAATGAAATGAGAAAACTATAGTCAAGATTCTTTAGATCATGGTTGGATTTCTTAAAGAACTTTGTAAAATTTCTTTAGCTATGTTGGCATGGGAAAGATTGAAGGAAGCAGGAGAAGGGGACGACAGGACAAGATGGTTGGGTGGCATCACCGACTCAATGGCCGTGAGTTTGAGCAAGCTGCGGGCGATGGTGAAGGACAGGGAAGCCTGGTGTGCTGCAGTCAATGGGGTCACAAAGAATCAGACACGACTGAGCTGCTGAACAATTGGCATGAAATACAGGGGAAAGATCATGAGCTCTGATGTCAAAAAAGCCTGCATTCAGATTCCATCTCCACCTTACCTTTGGGTAGTTACCCTGTGAGCTTCACTTCCTCTTCTGGAATACCAAACTTACCGAATTTCAAAAACTAAGAGATCAACACCGCCTGTGTCATTTTTGTGTTTTCTAGTAGACAGGATTATTTCTAAGGAAAAGGGTCATTTGAAGCTCTGAGACTTTGAGCAAGTGTCTCTTTCTGGGCATCAAAAACACAAAGACTAGCTATTAAGTCTTTGTCTTATCTATGTCTGTGGCTTTGCTTTATTTTTCCTATTGTGGTGATCAGCAGTAAAACCTGTATTACTATAGAAAGAGCCTACTTAGAAAAAAAGGAACTGGAATCACAGAGCAGTACAAAGTATCAATGGCCCTAAAGAAAACGCTTCCTGTATTTAGGGAGGGGCAGCCTGGAGTTCTACAATCTCCCTCTTGACTAGTCTCTCCCTCTGTACTCAGTGGCTCAGTCTTGTCGGACTCTTGAGTTCTGGACTGTAGCACGCCAGGTTCCTCTGTCCATGGGATTTTTCAGGCAGAATAGTGCAGTGGGGTTGCCATGTTCTCCTTCAGGGGGTCTTCTCCACCCTGGGATCAAACCCACATCTCTTCGGGTATTGGCAGGAAGTCTTTACCACTGAGCCCTCTGGGAAGCCCCAAGCCCCCTCTTTGCTAACTTGATTAGTAAAAGGTAACTCACTGAAGTAGTGAACTTGAAGAAAGACAAACCACTCCAGGGAAACGAAATTAACTAAGGACATTTTTCTCTAAGGCCATCCAAAAAGACTCTTGTTGTCTCTAAGTTATCACAGGTGGGCAGAAACTGAATAAAATAAGGACAAGTGATACATATGAAGCTACATGCATCCATTTAAAGTGCTGTCCTTTATTCCAACATTCTCTCTCCGTGTTTATTAGTTTTAACATTTTTTTTTAAATGAACTTACTGTGAAGGCTTATGGGAGGAAAAACTCCTCTACCAACTTAAGTCCGATTGTTGGAGGTGGAAGGAGACCTATAAATTAACTGACAATAGGTAAACAGGGGGAAATTTTATTACACACGTGGGAATAACCTACATAGAAACTAAATCCTGGAACAGCTGTGGGGAAAGGTTTACATACTGGCTTAATACGACAGGGGAGTTGGTTTAGAGCTTCAAAGGATGGAAGGTTCTGATGAGAGCTGTTTATACAATTATTTGGAAATGTCTCAGTGCTCAAGGTCAGTGCCCCTTTGATTGGAGACCTCCATACAAATGAGGTCTGTGGCAGGTGACTCCTCTAAAGCTCCATACTGGTTAGATAAGGCATGTTCAGATATTTTCACATTGAAGTAATCTCTATCTGTATCAGAGTGGTGGTTTCTTGGTCTCTTTAGCCCTATTATTTTGGGGAGGAAATTTTCTCCCTAAGTTGCAAAAGGCTTATGTTTTATTGTAGGAGACACTACAATAATGACACTAAGGGCCAGTGAGGTTGCAAATCATAAACCTGGAAAACTGTCAGTGGGTTCCATCCTTTGAGAGAGGCCAAAGTGTGAGTGGGAATGGCCTTAATGTTTAAATTAGATTTGAGATTGTTCCTGGAATGGTTAAATTGATTTCCCCCTTTATAGCACAGTGTTTAAGAGCATAGATTTCAGAGTTTGATAGACTTAAATCTTATGTGTGACTCTGAAACCTCATAACCTGTGAACCTGGAGAAGTTATTTCATACCTCACAATTTCCTTACCCATCAATGTCATAATTATCTTCTTTATAAGGCTGTTGCAAGGCTCAGCTGAAAAAGTATACATAAAAAATGCTTAGCATAGTGCTTGCCTGTATGTATTTTCTGGATATATGGAATTCTAAGTCAATCATCAGAATGTACTGAAAACTAGTGTTACTTGAAATTATACCCTTCTTAAAATAGAATTTGGCACAGTGGTAATTGATTGACTCCAAATCACATAGTTGATCTGTTCCCATAGGTCTTTAAAAGAGAAGATTCTTTAAATCCATTGCTATTATCCACAAACAATAATGTGGTTTATTTCATGAACCAGTTTCAGAGGACTTGATTATACATGTCTTAAAAAAAATATTTTTATTCATTTGGCTGTGCCAGGTCTTAGTTGCATTACACAGGATCTTTGATCTTTGTTGAGGCTTGAGGCCTGTGGGATCTGAAGTTGCAGCATACGAACTCTTAGTTGTGGCAAGCAAGATCTAGTTTCATCAAACTTGGGCCGCCTGCATTGGGAGCCTGGAGTCTTAGCTACTTACTGGATCACCAGGGAAATCCCACACTTGTCTTTTTAATTCAAAGGTATCACTACTGAGACTGTACAATGCAGCAAAGATTATTCAAAGAGTGGGGAAGCTGGTGTTAAAACAGTATCTATCTAGGTTTAATTTATAAATTACTTTCTATATATGTGATATGAGATAAGTCATATCATTAGGCTTCCTCTTATTTGTAAAGTAAGGAGTAATTCTCTTCCCTTATAACATGTTTGAGGGTTAAATACAGTACTTATCTCATTATTCATATTATTCCCAGTTTTGAAAGGCTTTATTTAAGACTGAATTGATGAAACCAAGAATTAGGTAGAAAATGTGTTTGGTTAACTCCTTAATCTCCATATTGAAATATGACAATCACATTCTAGCTTTGTCATTGAAAATGGTTCCTTTTATAATGTGTATTGATGTAAAGTGATAGGAGAGCTGAGGTTTTTTGTTGTTGTTCTTCACTCTTATAGTCACATCACAGTCTAGGAGAAACATTCCGTTAGTGACAGTTTTTGAGTCACTGCAAGATGATTTTAAACAGCTGTCTTACTGAATGCACAGGAACAAGCCACTCATCTGCAAAATTTGGTGTCACTTCCGCAAACCTGCTCCAAAGGCTGGCTTCTAGAAGTGAAGAGCTGCGTGTTGATACTCCCACCCTGTGACTTGCTCTTTTATAGGCTGAATTTTCAGACTGCATTAGAATCTTATACTATAAAAAGACAAAAAATGATTAATGTGAGTGCTCATGGTTTCTGATATTCACCCACTCCTCTCAATTTGAAGAGTTATGCAGTTACTCAGAGCTCTTCACTGGATTCTTACAATGCAGATTAAGAATAGGGAATAGGAAGTAGAAAGATAACTCAGGAGAAAAGAATTTAAATGTAGCCAAGAGACTGGGCCAATCTACATAATAAAAACTGCTAGAAAGGGTAATGGAGGGGGGAGAATGGAGAAAGTCTTGCTTTTTTTCTTTTTGAAGGTTGGCTATAGACAACACAGCTCAACAACTTGTTTGGTTAAATATTGTCCAAAGGTATTTATCTTCCTCAGTATGTGTGGCCCATAGTGATACCATGTTAGTATTGAATGAACTATTGGAGAGAAAATGAAAGGTTAAGAAAAGCTAATAATTATTATAAAAATTATTTTAAAAACTACTTTTAAAGGTAACTTTCCTGGTGGTTCAGTGTCTAAGATTCCACACTCCCAGTGCAGGGGGCCCGGGTTCCACCCCTGGTCAGGGAACTATATCTCACATGCTATAACTGAGAGTCCCCATGCCGCCACTAAAGAACTTGCATGCCCCAACAAAGATCAAAGATCCCAAGAGCTGGAACTCAGACCCAGTGAAGCCAAATAAATAAAAATAAATAAAATATTTTTTAAAACCCTATCACTCTATTACATCTAATCTCATGTTTGTGTATCAGGGAAGCAGTAGTATTTCTAGTGACCATTCGTCAACAATTCTATGGCATCTAAACACTAATGCTGCCCTACACCATCAGTAAGGATGGTCCGTGTCCACTTCTGACCATTTGGTGCATTCTTTTCTGTACCATTCATTTGCTGCTTAATCACAATTGTCTAAGAGCTAAGCAATCTCATGCTATTACTGCAGTAATAGAGGGAGAGAGGAACCACTGGATTGTAAATTTGGAAGTAAGAACTGAAGTGCAGAGTTTGTCACTGACTTGCTGTGTGATATGGGCAAGAGCATTAAGACCCTGATGCTGGGAAAGACTGAGGGGAGGAGAAGGGAATGACAGAATGAGATGGTTGGATAGCATCATTGAATGATGAGTTCTTAAATTCTTGAGCAAACTACAGGAGATAGTGAAGGACAGGAAAGCCTAGTGTGCTGCAGTCCATGGGGTCACAGAAAATCAGACATGAATTAGCAACTGAAAAACAACATTTTCCCTTAGTTTCTTCAATTATAAAATGAGGTTTCTGAAACTAAATTTACTAAGGACTCTTCTTGGTCATGGGCTTCTTATATTGTTGCAGGAAGGAGGACCTCATCCAGGGCCCTAGAGTGGGCTCTTGTCTAACACATGGAAAAGAATTGTCCGAGGAGACACACATGCTGACAAAGCAGATTTTATTGGAAAGGGCACCCAGGTGGAGAACAGTAGGGTAAAGGAATCTGGGAGAACTGTTCTGCCACGTAGCTCACAGTCTCGGGTTTTATGGTGATAGAATTAGTTTCCGGGTTGTCTTTGGCCAATCACTCTGAGTCCTTCCTGGTGGTGCACACAGTGCTCAGCCAAGATGGATGCCAGTGAGGTTTCTGGGAGGTGGTCTGATACGTGGTATCCCCTTTTGACTTTTCCCAAACTCTTCTGGTTGTGGTGGCTTATTAGTTCCATGTTCCTTACTAGGACTTCCTGTCATAAAATCACTCATGCAAATGGTTACTATGGTGCCTGGCCAGGGTGGGAGGTTCCTAATAATACTTTGTTTTTTTGGTAGCCTCCCTCACTAAATGCACTTAAACAATAATGCCAGTTAATTATCTCAACAGTTGTGTGAATGACTATCAAGTCACATATGCTCTTTAGAAGTATTCTTGGGCTGTTGATGGGAGCCCAGTCTTGATTTGGTATAGTTTCTGTGGCTCTACAACAAATACTGTGGAGTGATCTGTGTTATGTAATATTTATCTGTTCACTACTTCCTCTTCTCGACAAAACTGTAAGTTCTCTGAAGGCCTTATATAAGTTCCAACACATGAACAGTACCTGTGTTTGTGTTAATTGCTCAGTCATGTCCTACTCTTTGTGACCTCGTGGTCTGTAGCCCGCCAGGCTCCTCTGTCGACGGAATTCTCCACGCAAGAATACTGCAATGGGTAGCCATTCCCTTCTCCAAGGGATCTTCCTGACCCAGGGGTCAAACCCCCATCTCCTGCATTGCAGGCAGATTCTTTATTGTCTGAGCCACCAGGGAAGCCCAAACAGCACCTAGCGTGGGAATTTAATGAAATGAATGAATGGAGTTCCAGGTCCTGGGAAAAAAAAAAAAACAACACTGGAAATTTTTGCAGTAAAATCACTGGCCTTTGAGAAAGCCAATTGAGAAAGCAATTGTTAGAAGTGGATGGCCAAGGAATCTGCATTAGTTTAAAAATTTAAAGCAAATGTCTAGAATAAATGTAGACAAGATGCACTTTACATAAAATTTGTAACATTTATTTAAGCAAAAAACAAACAAAAACCCCAAACAAAAATCTGTACACACAACATTAATACCTAACGATGTCCTGACTTAATATCTAGCATGATTCAGGTACAGGACACTCCCATTCATCTGGCCACAGCGAGAACAGTGCCTTCAGTCCAGATAACTGAGAGACTTTGAAATGTATACGTATTTTCCAATGAATTTTTCATATCTTTTGAAAAGAGTTGAACTCTTCCGCCAGAATTCAAGCAAAAGATATCTTTTTCCACACTCACAAGTCAGTGAGAATTTGACAGTGGGAATGCTACAAAAGTCAGGGATTTAAAATTTTATTCTTACAAGTTATCTGAGAGTATAAATCTTGACATAACATCCTCCCATTATTAAATGCTCTCAAGAATTTCCTGCTTTTTTGAAGTATGTCACAGCTTTCATTAGCTAAGTAGCTTCTTGCTTCTAAGCTGATTAAAATAAACTTAAAAGAACCCAATTTGACAATTTTCCAAAGTATCTTCAAAAATTAAGCACACATTATTAATGAATTATTTATTATTTCTCATAATTTGATATATTTGGATTTTCTAAATATTCTTAACAGCCATTGTGTCTAACTATGCAGTCAGGTTGTGCTCTCCAGCAAAGCTTTGCTTCATCCAGAAAATGAGAAATAGCATTGATTTTCCCATAATTTTTAAAAACATTGGGAGAGGGTAAAAACAGGCAGAGAAAGCGCTTTCTTAGGTTAACATTGAATGTCTTCAGTTAAGATTTGGAAGCCAAAAAATGCATAATTAGGAGTGTACATGTCATGCAAAATCTATGAAATACTAAAAAAGATAAAGCAATTACACATTTTAAGCACACTCAGCAAAATCTTCTATCATACTGCTATTTTCATCACTGGATGAAGCTTGGATTTGCATTATTACTTAAATAAACAGTTCATGAGTTAACACAAAAAAATGAAAGATGTGTCAATACAAATCAAATGGTAAAGTTTAAATACTCAATATCCAATGCTACAATGGATTTCAGAGGGAAACCATAAGTTTGCAAACCTCTCTGTAAGTTATCTCAGAACACTACTTGGAAACCCTAGCCATATAAAGTCCCCCAAAAAAGTAACATACAGATAAAACTGCCCACATCAGCTGACAGTATGACACTGCCTTTAACTTACACCTTCAGTTTAATACTGTTTATCTCAAGATAAAAGTTGCACAATAACCAAATAATGTAAACATACTATTAGAGGGCAGGAGAAGGGTAGGTTTCAACATATGCAATACAGCAAGTTTATCTTCCTGGCTACTCATGACCTCTTTTTCAACCTTGGGTACTGCTGCACAGTGTTTCCTAAGGGGTGGAGAGCAGGGGGAGGAAGAATGTCAGCCATTCTAAAGCACTAAGCCAAAACCATGGTTTATTAATTGATTCTACCCTAATTCAGCACACACTGAAACAAAATATGTTTTCATCAAAATGTGTTCCAAAGATCTAGAAGATGGCCCAATACTATCCTGAGCAATGCATAATTTAAAATACAGTCGAATGACTGACTGGGGAGAAAAAGGGCCAACTCAAAAGGTCCCACCAGCAAGATTAACTTCCTAGGCTGGATATTCAGGACCAATGTTTTAAAACTTGAATCCTCGATTCTTCGGAAGCTTGCAAACCTAAGATATGAAATTAAATTTCCACAGTTGCCTTGTGAGATTCATATCTCCACCTGGGTCATTCACTTAAATTGACTAGTGCCACTAAATAGCATTTCTGTCCAGGAGTGAAAACAGCAACATTTAAGGTCAATTCCTGGGTCTGTGAATCTGATATGATTTTTTAAATTCTCAACTAAGAGCAGTAGCCACTGAGTATTTGGCCAGAGAGTAAAGTAACTTATTACTACTTGATTTATGTTTCTTTTCAAATACAAAAGGACAAAATGATTTTTTTGGAGTATAAAGAGAACAGCAAAACTTACTTGATGGGAAGAATGATATACCTAATTATTTTTGCTTTAATTTTAGACTTCTCTTGTTTTACTCATTGATAACAACATGCATCATTATAGTCTAAAAAGTCTAATTCCATTTCCTTTAGTAGGTTTAAATCTTGCTGTTTGTGGACTGACGTAGTGATAATTTGCAATATCTGAGCGCACCGATGATTTCAACAATGAGTGGTTCAACCCTAGTCTAAATTGTGCTTGAAACAGCACCTCTAACCCACTGAAGAGGTAACCCTTGAAGGCACCAAGTTCCATTACATTCTAGTGTACAAATGCAAACAGGAGGCCGAATAGATTCTACCTTAAGAGACAGGCCAGTTATACCTCATAATTTATATATCAATGAGTGAAAGTTGCTCAGTCATGTCCAACTCTTTGCAACCCCATGGACTATAGCCCACCAGGCTGCTCTGTCTGTGGAATTCTTCAGGCAAGAATACAGGAATAGGTTGCCATTTCCTCCTCCAGGGGATCTTCCCAACCCAGGGATCAAACCCAGGTCTCCTGCATTGTAGGCAAATTCTTTACCATCTGAGCCACCAGGGAAGCCCTCAATTTATATATAAATATATCTATATATACTGAATTGTAGTCAGATTTAAGACCTTATAGACAATTCTGTGCCATCATCAGATACACAATTTTAAGAGTTATCCCAATCACAAAGGCACTAAAATTTTTATCTATCTGGGATGTGCCTAATTATCTTGCTTTTAAGACTCAGAAGTATCTGGCCATTACCAGTGCTCAAAGTAGTAAATTTCAATTTAAATATATTTGAGTCTTCATCTATCAACAAGTTATTCTGAGTAATGAAGGGGTTAATTGTTTTCCATACATTTTTAGCCATATTTGAAAACAATTTATAAAGACAAAAAACCTAGGATTAGCCTACAAGGAGCATGTACTTTTGTTTTAAATAGGATACAACAGAAACTTGAAACCAAACTTCTCAAATAGGCTTTTCCTTAACTACACAAGCCAGAAGACCTGGAAATGGTCCACACAGCTACCAACTTCTAAGCTATTGTAGGACATCCTATTTTTGACATTTTGCCTTAGATATTTAAAACCCAGGAAAAGGGGACATTTTAAAAAGAAATTTCCATTTCCTTTGAAATACTTAACCTGTGAAAATTTATCTTACACCTATAAAAATTCCTTGAGTCAGAATTAACCCGCAATTTAAAATGGTTTTTAGTGATTCTAAACACCTATTTTCTTTTAGTTTTTATTTCTGTAAAGGAGTACCAAATGATTCAAGTATGATTATTGTGATAGTGGTATGAAACATGTATGTCAAAATGTTAACAGCATACTACTAATAAGCCAGCTCCTTTCTAAATAAAAATGCTTCTGAATGATCACAATGATTTAAATGTACCATTTAAAATCTCTATTGAAAACATTTTGGCCATCTATGAAAAAAAATGCAGTTATCTAAGACTGCAGGTTAACCTTATTCACAAACTAAAATTTAAAATGGAAAATAACTCTCTTGGTGACTTGCTGCCTCCCAACTGCCATTATAACTGATTCTTTACTATACTATAACAACTCTCCTAAAGAAAAGAAAACTGTCTAAAAAATAACCTATCACAAAATATTTCCTTTTCTGCCCTGCAACTAGAATCATTACATTTAACAATCATCTAATTCTTATTTATTTTTGGCAGTGAGACGTGGATATCTTTCCCTAACATGAAAACATTATGATACACATATTTTGAAACAAAAGAAAATTAACTTCTTGTGGCAAAATTTACTGTTGTTAATTAATTATTTTAAGTGAGCAGGTAACACCATATATGGTCTCTATTCCACCGAACAAAATGACTTTGAAATAGAGAGAAAAGAACAGTCAGTTTTAGCAAGAGACGATTTTTTCACAACAATATGACATAAAGAGATTCAGACAGTTAATTAATCTCTAACACAGAAGGCTGTAATATTTTACACCGTGGTAGCTTGGGGAAATATTTCTAGAGAGTAACCTGCAGTCTGTATAGGAAGCGGCAGTCCACGTCTCCAAGAACTAATATGAAGAACAAGCTACTGCTCAATGTCTTAGGAGAGGTGGGTTCCAGAAGATTAGCCAGTCCCAGTTTAAAAATACCTCAAGAGCAGGCCTTTTCCCAGTTCCTAACCTCTATTCACCCTTAGTAGTTTTTAATGTATTTTCTGCCAGCCATCCTGGCACTAGCCAGTAAGTAGCTTTCTCAAGGGTAGGACTCAGATTTCCATTCTTTCACACTAAGAAGGACATCTTATAAAAGATACACAAACAGAGAATAAAGGCATTTTATACAGAAGCAGTATAAAATTTACAACTGAAGCAGTGCCAGCAATCAAGTTAACAGCTTATCTGAAGCTGCAAACTGACTGGAAGGGACTTTAAAATCAGAAAAGTCTGGCCTAAGGGTTCGTGCAAACTTCATCATAAAACTGTAGAATTTTAAGCACAGGTAAGTTCAAACACTGAAAGATGTGGAAATCTTCCTAAAAGGCAATGATGAAGGAAGAGACCCTTCTTGCCTAATAAGTTAAAAATCACAAGACAAATCAGAGACTGTTCACATGGACAGTACTGTACATTGTCAATCCCATACTCATCTTATGACTCTTATCATAGAAACCCCTAAAACATCACAGAGGGTAAGCTATTCCAAGTGAACTTATCACAAAAAGAATTTCTGTGACTCCATTATCCAATTACCTATGGCTATCAATTTAGTCTGGCCTGAGACTGCTTTTTACAGGGAGGTGGCCTCCCATGGCGTACAATGTGTTTTTCTAAGCTGTCCAGAATGGCCACAGCAATCTGCTGGACATGGGGATCAGTCTGTTCGTGTTCTTTGATGTTGTATAAATGCTGCAAGCCTCCTTCCTCAATCAGCATGCTGCAGTACCTTGAGGCTGAAAGAAAACAGGAGAAAGAGCTTTCCTTAAAACACTTAACTGCCTTTTGTGTGGAATAATTTTTATTTATTCGTTTAAATTTAAGCTGTTTTATTACTATTAACATAAGTTAGAGCTTGATAAATGTCTCTGCAATGATGTTACACTACACTACAGGACTCACATATAGGTCATAGATAACACTCATAACATTATATATATATTATATAATGTATATATAAATCATAACCATAAGACAGGTAGTCCAGAAAATCTTTGACCGCAAAACATGGGTAAGATAGGTACTTTAATTCATTTCCAACATTTAAAAAAAAATTTAATGGCAGTCATATTGTATATGCCAATGATCATTATTTTTAAAAAATTTTTTTGGACTTCCTTGGTGGTCCAGTGGTTGATAATCTGCCTGCCAGTGCAGGGGACACAGATTCTGACCCTTGGTCTGGGAAGATTCCACATGCCCTGAGGCAACTTAGCCCTTGCGCCCTAGAACCCAGGCTCTACAACAATAGAAACCACGGCAATGGAAAGCCTGAGCACAACAGCTAAAGAGTAGCCCTGCTTGTTTTAACCAGAAAAGCTGGCACACAACAGAAGACCCAATGCAGCCTAAATAAATAAAACATTTTTAAAACTTAAAAAAAATTTTTTTTTTGCACACACGCTTTTTTTGAGGGCCTGGGGGTAGGGAGAGGGCTGTGCTATTTGGCTTGTGGGATTTTAGTTCCCCAATCAGGGATTCAAACAGGACCCTTGGTAGTTAAAGTACAGGGTCCTAACCACTGGAACACCAGGGAATTTACTGTACACGTGTCTTTTAAATTTTAGTTTCAGTCATATTTATTAAAGTCTAATTTACATGCAATAAATACACCCAATTTAATCTATAGTTATATGAGGCAGAGGATGAGATGGTTGGATAATGTCACCGACTCATTGGACATGAATTTGAGCAAACTCCAGGAGATACTGAACAAGAACAACAGATACACTGGTGTAACCACCAACACAATCAGGATATAGAATATTTTCAACAATAAAAAAGTTTCCTTGTGCACCTTTGCAGTCAATCTCCCCTGCACCTCTCATCCCAAGCAACCACTGTTCTAATTTCTGCGATGTAGATTTTTGCCTAGAACTTCATATAAAATGGACTTATCCAGTATGTATTCTTTATGTGTCTGTCTACTTTTGTTCAACATGATGTTTTTAAGATGTATTCAAGTTGTTACCTGTATGTAGTAGTCCTTTTGCTTTAAGCTGAGAAATATTCCATTGTATTGAACATGCCACATTTTTTTAATGTTACTGTACTGGACATTTGTTGGATGTTCTCCCCTGACCCCCAGCATTTCATTACAATGACTAAACATGCTATAATCATCCTATTGTTATAAGTTTTTTGTGAACTTTCATTTCACTCATCTTGAGGAAACACCTAAAATGCTGGGCTAAATGTATGTTTAACTTAATAAGAAATCACCAAATTGTTTTCTGAAATGACTGTATAATTTTTCAATCTCATCATCAATGAATGAGACAGTTGTTTCATCAACACATGCCACTGTCCATCTTTTTGATTATAGGCAGCCTTACTAGCAGGTATAAAGTGGTATCTCATTGTGGTTTTAATTTATATTTTTCTAAGATGGGGAAACAGTGGAAACAGTGTCAAACTTTATTTTTGGGGGCTCCAAAATCACTGCAGATGGTAACTGCAGCCATGAAATTAAAAGATGCTTACTCCTTGGAAGAAAAGTTATGACCAACCTAGATAGCATATTCAAAAGCAGAGACATTACTTTGCCGACTAAGTTCTGTCTAGTCAAGGCTATGGTTTTTCCAGTGGTCATGTATGGATGTGAGAGTTGGACTGTGAAGAAAGCTGAGCGCTGAAGAATTGATGCTTTTGAACTGTGGTGATGGAGAAGACTCTTGAGAGTCCCTTGGACTGCAAGGAGATCTAACCAGTCCATTATGAAGGAGATCAACCTTGGGATTTCCTTGGAAGGAATGATGCTAAAGCTGAAACTCCAGTACTTTGGCCACCTCACGCGAAGAGTTGACTCACTGGAAAAGACTTCGATGCTGGGAGGGATTGGGGGCAGGAGGAGAAGGGGACGACAGAGGATGAGATGGCTGGATGGCATCACTGACTCGATGGACAGGAATCTGAGTGAACTCCAGGAGTTGGTGATGGACAGGGAGGCCTGGTGTGCTGCGATTCATGGGGTCACAAAGAATCGGATACGACTGAGCAACTGAACTGAACTGAACAATGTTGAACTGCTTTTAATCTGCTTATTGGCCATTTGTATATTTTTCTTAAGACATGTCTATTCAGATCTTCTGCCAGTTTTTAAACTGGGTCACTTTTCTTTTTATTATTGTGTTTATACATTTTAAAAACAAGTCCCTCATTACGTATATAATTTGCAAATATTTTCGACCATTCTGAGTAGTCTTTTCACCATGTTGATGATGTCCTCTAAAGCACAAATGTGTTAAAAATTTTTATTAAATCCAATTAGACTAGTTTTTCTTTTATCACTTATGCTTCTAGTGTCCTATATAAGAAAACACTGCTTAATCCAGTATCATAAAGATTTATATCTACTTCTTTTAAAAGTTTTATGTATTTATGCATATATAAATGCAGTTTTTATACTTAGGCCAATAACCCATTTTTGAGTTAATTTTCGTATATGGCATGAGGTAAGCATGCAAGTTCCTTCTTTAACACATGCCTATTCAGTTTTCTCAGCACCACTGGCTGAAAAACACGTTCTTTTCCCACTGAATTGTCTTGGCACCCTTGTCAAGAATCATGCGGCCATAGATGAATGGGTTTAGTTTTGGACTCTCAATTCTATTGCATTGATCTATACACATATCCTAATGATGTGGGGCATCTTTTCATCTGTGTATATTCGCCATCTGTAAGTCTTTTTTTAATAAATATTATTATTTATTAGGCTGTGTCAGGTCTTAGTTGTAGCACGTGTGATCTTCGTTGTGTCATGCAGGATCTTTTGTTGTGGTGCACGGATCTCGGGCTGTGCCATGCAGGCTTCAGAAGCTGCAGCACACAAGCTAGCTGCTCTGTGGCATGGAGGCTCTTCCTTTCCCAACCAGGGCTCGAACCTGCATCCTCTGCATTGCAAGGCAGATTCTTAACCACGGGACACCAGGGAAGTCCCCCTGTCATCTGTAAAGCTTTGGTAAAGAGACTATTCAACGCTTTTGTCCATTTTTTTTGTTTTTTGACTCACTTTGTTTTCTTATCATAAGTTTTCAGAGTACATGATATATTTTGAACACAAGCACTTTATCAGACATATGACTTGAAAACATTTTGACCCAATATAGTGGAGGTGACAAATAAATTCAAGGGATTAGGCTAACAGAGTACTATCATATCAAACACCCTCTTCCAACAACACAAGAGACAACTCTACACATGAACATCACCAGACAGTCAATACTGAAATCAGATTTATTATATTCTTTGTAGCTGAAGATGGAGAAGCTGTATGGAGTCAGCAAAAACAAGACCTGGAGCTGACCATGGCTCAGATCATCAGATTCTTATTGTAGATTTCAAGCTTAAATTGAACAAAGGAGGGAAAACTACTAGGCCATTCAGGTACGACCTAAATCAAATCCCTATGATTATACAGTAGAGGAGAAGAATATATTCAAAGCATTAGATCTGGTAGACAGAGTGCCCAAAGAACTGTAGACGGAGATTCATAACATTGTACTGGAGGTGGTGACCAAAACCATCCCAAAGAAAGAGAAATGCAAGAAGGCAGAGTGGTTGTCTGAGGAGGCCTCACAGATAGCTGAGAAAAGAAAAGAAGTGAGAGGCAAAGGAGTAAGGGAAAGATAAACCCAACTGAATGCAGAGTTCCACAGAACAGCAAGGAGAAATAAGAGAGTCTTCTGTAAATGAATAATGCAAAGAAGTAAGAGGAAAACAACAGAATGGGAAAGACTAGAGATCTCTTCCAAGAATATTGGAAATATTAAGGAACATTTCATGCAAAGATGGGCAAAATAAAGGACAAAAACAGCAAGGACCTAAGAGAAGCACAAGAGATTAAGAAGAGGTGGCAAGAATACAAGAAGAAATATACATAAAAGGTCTTAATGACCCAAATAAACATGATGGTATGGTCACTCACCTAGAGCCAGACATCCTGGAACGTGAAGTCGGGTAGGCCTTAGGAAGTATTACTATGAACAAAGCTAGTGGAGGTGATGGAATTCCAGCTGAGCTATTTCAAATCCTAAAAGATGATGCTATTAAAAGCTGTAGGATTGGAAAAGATCAGTTTTCATTCCAATCCCGAAGAAAGGCAATGCCAAAGAATGTTCAAACTACTGTACAACTGCACTCATTTCACATGATAGCAAGGTAATGCTCAAAATCCTTCCAGCTAGGCTTCATTAATACGTGAGTCGAGAACTTTCAGATGTACAAGCTGGATTTATTTAGAAAAGGCAGAAGAACCAGAGATCAAATTGCCAACATCCTTTGAATCACAGAAAAAGCAAGGGACTTTCCGAAAAACATCTACTTCTGCTTCACTGAGTCTTCCCTGGTGGCTCAGATGGTAAAGCGTCTGCCTGCAATGCGGGAGACACGGGTTTGATCCCTGGGTTGGGATGATCTCCTGGAGAAGGAAATGGCAACTCACTCCAGTACTCTTGCCTGGAGAATCCCACAGACGGAGGAGCCTGGTAGGCTACAGTCCATGAGGTCGCAAAGAGTTGGACACGACTGAGCGACTTCACTTTCACTTTCACTCTGCTTCACTGACTACGCTAAAGCCAGACTATGTGGATCATAACCACCTTACCTGCGTCCTGAGAAACCTGTATGCTGGTGAAGAAGCAACAGTTAGAACTGGACATGGAACAACGGACTGGTTCAAAATGGGGCAAGGAGTACATCAAGGCTGAATATTGTTACCCTGCTTACTTAACTTATATGCAGAGTACATCATGTGAAATGCTGGGCTGGATGAATAACAAGCTGTAATTAAGACTGTCAAGAGAAATATCAACAACTTCAGATATACAGACGATACCACTCTAATGGCAGAAAGCAAAGGGGAACTAAAGAGGCTCTTGACGAAGGTGAAAGAGGAGAGTGAAAAAGCTGGCTTAAAACTCAACATTCAGAAAACAAAGATCATGGCATCTGGTCCTATCACTTCATGGCAAACAGATGGGGAAAAAGTAGAAACTGACAGATTTTCTTTTTGTGGGCTCCAAAATCACTGCAGGCCATGTCTGCAGCCATAGAATTAAAAGACACTTGCTCCTTGTAAGAAAAGCTATGACAAACCTAGACAGCGTATTAAAAAGCAGAGATATCACCGTGCCGACAAAGGTCTGTATAGTCAGAGCTATGGTTACTAAAGGTTAATGTTACCAATGGCATTTAGAGATGGATCCAAACCTGACCAGCATTTGTTTCATCTAATCAAGACAAAGACTGACAAAAGGCCAGGATTCCTCGGCTTGACTCCTTACTGGGGACTTGCGCAAGAGTAGGTAATTTAGTCAAGAAGCAGAGAAGTTACCAAAACCCACTGGTGAAGCCCTCATGTGGGCTACAATTAGACTGAGAGAAAATGAAAGTGTAAGGACTGACAGGATTATGAAAGTTGGAATGTTTAAAGACTTTCTAGAAAGAAGTTGTGCCTCTTCTACCTGAATATTTTATGGAAATGAGGTTTTCAGTCTGTCTGGGGAACACTCTCCTACTCAGTATTGTAAGATGAAAATCTGTGGATGAAGTCCTAGTGGAGGCTACAGTTAGGAATATAAAGATTAACCGAATTGAGGTAAAAGTTTGTAGAACTGGTTTGTGAATTTCTTTTATCTGACTGTATTATGAGGATGAACATTTTACTGACTGGGGAACGTTTTCCCTACCTAACATCATAAAACAGAAAGCATATAAATCCTTTTTTCAAGCAATGTTAATTAGATACGCTAAATGGGGAGTAAGACTGCCCTAGCCAATGCAGTGGGAACAGAAGCTTGAGCGCCAGCAGGGACAAATTCTCTGTGTGATAGCCCTATGTGAAGGACAGACTGGGGGTTATGGCAAAAGCCTGTGAGCCTGCCAGAGATGACTACTGGGACTTTGGACTAAGAACTTCCATTTAAGGGCATTTTCTACCTTGCTATTTGACATTAATTGAAGCTACCCTTATGACTGAAGGACAAACAATGATCTTCAAACCTGAAAGAGCCGCAGTGTTTTTGAGTGACGTCAGAGAAACACTCTAATGGGAATGACAATGCCCAGAAGACTTAAGTAATACAATGGAATTGGCTTACATAGGGTCATTCTACCTGGAGAATGTAAGGAGGGGATACTCATGAGAAGGGAGCATCTTTCTCACTAGTACTGACTTTGGAACTGCACAAGGAGCCACCAGATTCTATTGTCACTTGGACAGTGGCACATAAACAGCTCTCTAATAACCAACAAAGAGCTGCCCGGTCTGTGGACAGCAACTCCAAGGTAAATAGACGACATTCTATTTGGAAGGTAATCACTCTGACTGAAAAAGGTAAAATCAAAACACTTCTGTAGAAGGAACTGCAAACTGTTTTCCCAGCAAGGATGGAAAATTGAATAGTAGTAGAAATCCCTGCTTTCACAGGCAGTGGCCAATGGTCTGCCTTTCTGCATCAACAGAGATGATGAGATTGCTTTTCTTTCCTGGTCTGGTAATAGGAAGAAACATTGATTTTCAAATCCTAAACCAACTTTGCATTCTTGGAGTAACCTCCCTTTTATACACTATTAGGTTCTGTTTGTTAACATTTTTAAAAAAGAATATCCTCATCTATGCTCATGAGATTTACTGTTCACTAATTTTCTTTTCTTATGTCTTTGCCTGGTATTTATATCAGGATACTTCTGGTGTTCCTTCAAAAAAAAAAAAAAAAAAAAAGAACACAACAGCTTTCTTTGAGTTTGGATATTCTCTCTTGCTTTGTGTTCAATTTCACTGAACTTTTTTCTTTTGTGTATCTACTCTTAAGCTCACTAAGATATTTTTCATGTTAAATTTTTATTTATTTTTTATACTTCACTTTTCCTCCTTTTGGTATTCATATTTTCTTTAAAATCTTGAATCATATCTATAAAAAAAGTTTTTAATTTCCCCTGCTAATCCCATCATCACTAGCATTTCTGGGTTTGTTTCAACTGTCTGATTTTTCTCTTGGTTATAGATCATATTTTTCTGCTTCTTCTCTCATCTAGCAATCCATCATATAACTACACATATTGTTGAGTGTAGACTTTGTTGTCTTTTTTAAAAGAGTACATAGTTTTTCTCTGGCAGACAGTTTTTACAGAGCAGCTTGATCATTTCAAGACTTGTTTTCTAAGCTTTGTAGGGTTGCCTTAGAGAAGCCTTTAATTTAAGGCTAATCTCTCTGGCTCTTCTGGCATCTGCAGTGAAAGCCCTAGGTAATATGTTCTTTCCACTGTTTGGAATTTAAATATTTTCCAACCCTGTGTAAGCTCATGTTGTTCAGTTAGCAGCTCTTTGGTATTTGGCCTCAAGGAGTCTCATCCTAGGCATGCACAGCTTAGTTTTCAGCCTAAGACTCAAGAAACTCCTATGAAGATTTCTGGAGTTCTTTCTAGACGTAACTGCATTGTTCTGCCCCCAAATTCCAGGCACCTCAGTCTTGCTGCACTCTGATTTTTGTCTCCTCCATACAATGAAATTGCAGAGCTGTACTTGATTCCCCTATGCTACTGCAACAAATGCCTCCAGGAAGAAAGACAGGGAGTCTGTAGAGCTTGTTCTATGCCTGACTCTCAGCACACAGTGTGATCCGATGGCAAACAGCAGGGTTGCTGGAACTGCAGCAGGGCCTGCTTCCCCACCCACCTTCCCAAGCCTCCCGACCCTCTGCCGCCCCGCAAGGGCCCACAGCAGTCCAGTCGCCCTGCCTGTGCCCTGCTGGGGAGACCCTCAGATATAGCCACACTGGAGGCAGGTCTCTGAGAGGGGAACTCCAGAGTCTGAGGGTAGGGCTGCATGTGGGCTGGGGCAGGCCACATCAGTGTGTGGTTATCTACTTGAGCACACACCCCTGTGTATGTATACAGGCCCATTCACACGTCTGTGTATATGAGGGGTGAGCTGCCCACCAAGAGTGGTCTCAGGGTTGCCAAAACAGAGGCCTCTCCCAGTTTGGGAGGGTCTAGCATCTCTTTACCTTGGGGACCCTGATTACAGTTCTGAGAGGTCTCTGCTACCACCCCCTCAGGCTGCCCTCTCCTAATCAATGTACCAACCCTCATCCCTGGACCCACTGAAATCTTCCCTAAGGGTGTTTGTGCCTGGCATGACACAGGGCAGCCCTGCCCATGACAACAGGGCCAAGTGGAGACTGGCCCTATGGCAGAGGTAAGGAGGGGTCCTGGCCTCCCAGACTCCCCATACTGGCCACTGTGGCCATCGTCAACACCACCTCCCTGGACACGTTCTTATTCATTCAAGAAACAGCTACTTTCGTCCTCTTCTGCAACAGCCCTCCCAGCCTGCCCTGTGTCCATCTCCTCCAGGAGGCAGAAGGCTGTCCGCTCTGCTCTGGGGCCAGGGGAGACGCTTCTTTGGGCTTTAGGCAAAGCTGTGTTGACTAGAAAAGGCTGGCTTCCTCTCATGGATCTGTGATTCTTACGGCAAGCCAGCTTCCTTCTTTCCCTGGGCCACTAGGAACGCCCCCTGCCTGTGGCTGTTCTCCATCCCTTTGTTCCAGTCTCCACCATGTTCCTCAAGCCCCTGGAGGAGGCATGGCCAAGAAGAACCAGGTGACAAAGCCCTCTCATTTGTTCCCTCCTTTCAAGGATCAGAATCCTTGCAATCTTTTGTCTAAGTCTAGAACAAACTTTCAAATTTCCCCCACATTTTTCTATTGTTTATGGCTGGTGAGCTACTCTGGTACCAGTTACTCTGTCCTGATCAAGAATATAAGTTTCTGCTCATATACTTTTCTACCATGTCTTCTTCACTTATCATTCCACTGTCTGGATGTTTCAACATTATTTTACATTCCCCTAGTGCTAGACCTCTAGGCTACTTAGAGTTACTTCCTACTATAAATAATGATGCAATGACTATCTCTGTAAAAACAAGCATTTGAGTATAATTTTTAAATTAAAAGGTAGACTACCTAAATGTTCATCAATAGGGATGTAGCTAGGTAAGTTTAATAAATTTATAGCCATATGTTATGGGTTAAATTGTATCTCCCTCAAAAGATAGGTTAAAGTCCTAACACCCACTAAGGCCCAGTACTTCAGAAAGAAACCTCATGTGGAAACAGGGGTGTGGCTGATGTAATTAGTGAAGTTACGTGATACCCCTGGGATAGGCCCTAATCCAATATGACTGATGTTCTTATGAAAAGGGGAGATCTGGACACAGAGACAGACACACACGCACAGAAGAAGATGATATGAAAACACACGGAGCAGCAAACACCAGAAGCGGGAAGAGGCAAGGAAGGGTCCGCCCCTGGAGCTGTCAGGGAGAGCATGGCCCTACTCACACCTTAGACTTCTAAGCCTCCAGAATGGAGTGACAAAATGTTTCTATTATTTTAAGCCACCCATTTTTGGTACTTAGTTACACTTGCCTTAGGAAACTAATACACCACAAAATAAAGATTAAGTGATTATTGTAAATCATGTTGCCAAAAATTTCCCAAAATATGGGAACATGCTCATTATAATGTGTGAAACAGGTACTATTATTATTTCCATTTAACACATGTGGAAACTAAAGTCCTAGATTTAATAATTTGCTCAAAATGGCATACCTGGTAAGTGGTGGACCATGATTTGAGTCCAGGTATTACTAGTCTTGTGTGCTCTTAATCACTATGCTATACTAACTCTTAATTTTTAAAAGCTATAAGCTTTTCAGTGCATTAAAACTTTCTAGTGCAAACTGAGAAGTAAATTCCATTTAAATATAAACAGGGAAGCAAGAAAGTAGGAACCTGAACTACCTGAGTTGGAGATAAAATAATCTAACAATCTCCAAATTACAGTGCATTATAGAATAAATTCTTCAGGGTACTCACTTCACAGAGTAAAGCTGAAAAAACACCAACACCTAAGAGTAGTCACAAAAATGGTACCAGTTAAATGAAAATGCACTGTTATTTATTTATTATGTTTTATTTTCTCCTATGAGTCTGTGAAAAGTAATGAGGAAAGAAGTCTGGAGATTAGAGGCTGGGTATAAAATCAGACAGACTGTTGAAAAAAAAAATACTGAGCGTTCTCAGAACCTAAAGGTACAGAGAAAGGAAAAAAAAATTTATAGCAGAGACAGTTTAGTTTAGCTAATGAGACAATCTTATGTTTATGAATGAACAGCTCTGCTCCAGGAATTTAGTAGGAGGAGGCAGAAAAGGTTCCAGGTGGAGGTTTAGGTGGGTACAAGGTGGTTTTCTCTGTCGCTTCCCATTCCCTAAACCATCTTCCTCTATCCACCTGACAAAGAAGAACTTTTATTGAGTTCTCTTTTTGTGATCTGTGTTCATCAAAGAATGCAACAAGAAAAAATATAACAAAAGAGTACTGCTACTTGCTAAAAAACTATTGTTAAAAATACGACTTTCACATTCTTATATCAGGCCATTTATAACACAGCCCCTATTAAGACTCTATAAAAGAAACTTAACTTGTACTTAATTGTGCAGAAAAGCTTTATACCCCTTTGAGGATATATAATGTTCTTCCCTCTTATATACAGAAAGAGAACCATGTATCTGATTACTTGCAGTCCAGTCACAGAGAGTGTATCAATTACTATGAATGGCCTACATATCTAAATTCTACTATCTTCCCTCTATCTTTTAATTTTTTTCAAATTATTTTTCCTTGGATCTGATTTTTAACTTAAGAAAATTTAATTTATACTTTACTATTAAGGTATAGTTATGTGCTTCTTTTTAATATTTCAAATCACCTATGAAATGAGTTTATATTAATAAATACTAACAGAGAGATCCATCACATCACAGCCTTCAAAAAAGAATAATGAAAAAAAAAAGATATGAAACCTGATTTAAATAGTTTACTTTTCCACACACTATGGGTGCTGGCAGCAATGTCCTAAACATTGAATATACATATTTTAATTTTACAGCTTCTTTTTTTTTCCAGAACAATATAGCTGAAGGACAACAATTACGTTCAAACACGGTTCTCTTTTGGTACATACGATTCTTGCTGCAGACATGTTGCATGGCCCAAACTGCCCATAGCTGGACTCCAGGTGTTGTAAAACAGCCAAGTAATGGGAAAAATGGATTAAAGGACCTAAAAGTTCAAAAGAAAAGAATAAAAGTTACATCTTATACTTTGCATCATTTTCTAAAGCAATGATTCCTGAGCTTTTCACTCCAGAAATTTCATCCTTCTATTTTTAAACTAATATAAATGACCCTCTATAGAACATCGTTCCTTTGTCTTAGCCATCTGATAAAGGATTGTATTCAAACAAAAGTCTTGGTGCAGAAGATAGAAGGTGATCAGAACAATGTACTTTTTCTCAAAAAGCACCTTTTGGTCTTGAAGATATACATTCTGAAGAACAGTAGACCTTGGTTTGGAAACCTAGATAAGAAGTTAGTTGATAACTAACCAATAGAACATTATGAAGGAGGTCCAGAATTTAGCCTATAGAACATCATGAAGGAGGTCCAGAATTTAGCCTATTTCTTCTAGTATTCTGCCCCAAAATGGGTGAAACATACTGGAATAAAAAGTACTGGCAGCATCAGCATTTATAAAATAGACAACAAAATAAACTGTAATGATAATATTTATGCAGCAATCTGGAATACTTCAGGTATATTAGTAACTTATCTATCAAATCACTTGTCATAAATAAAGTTAGAATCCAGTATGCACTTTAATAATTACAAACTGCTTCCCTAAACAAATCAGGTGCTGCTTCTAGTTCTGATTTACATTTGGTTTCCCTGACTAGGCTGTAAAGTTCTTGTTTGGAGGCACCATATCTTATTCACCTTTGAATTTCAAGAGGATAGAACAAGACTTTGGCACCGGTCTTCAATGAACATGAAGAAGGACTGATTAATTGATAGGTAGCAAAATAAAGTAAAAACACAGATGCCTAAGGGAAAACAATCATACATCTAATAGGAATGACCTCTAGGCAAGCAACATGACTAGGCTGGCTTAATATTAATTATCTTGCTAATTACCTGTATGCTACCATCTCACACTCTGGAGTTGGCCATTTCAAAATAGCTGAATGCTGAAAGACACAAGACACACGGAAAGGATTATAATATTTATTTAGTATTGCATGATGAGGCTTTGATAGTTTAATCATTATGAATGTTGTTTGTATTCTTCCAGAAAACAGCAAGTTACCCTACCAGATCATCCAGAAGAGAATTCCTCTGGCTGCGACTCAATGTCCAAGCTTGTTCACCTCTAGATATTAAGTGGGCAATAATTCCAGCTGCAAAGTAACTGACTTCCACTTCAACACTATGTAGAAGACTACTGATGTGGTCTATAAAATCCTTCCACATTAATTCAGAATGCAATTCTTGTACTTCAGCTATATTGTTCTGGGGGAAAAAATAGAAAAATTAAAGTAATTATGTGCAGTAAATGGCTAAATGACACCGTAATGATTTAAATGTGTATGGACAAAAGGTGAAGACTGTTTCTATGTTAGCATTGTGGGATTATAGGTGATTTTATTCCTCTCTACCCCAAACAATAAAAGAAATAGTAGTTTATTTTCAAGTGAATTAGTGAACTAGATAACCTAAAAATTTCCTGCTGTACAATATCTAGTTGTGCTGGGTGAAAAACAGCAAACAAACTTTAAATATGTAACTTTTTTGTCTGGAATACAATGTAAACAGGAAATCAAACTAGCGCCTAACAGGCTATCTCTGGCTCACAGCAGTAGGGGGTGGGCAGGGTGCAAGAGAACTGGGTTTAACAGCCATGCTAGTTTGGAAGTAAGGACCAGAGATACTAAGACTCTGCATACAATGCAAGAATTTTCAAAGCATTACACCTCAATAAAAGGGTGGCCTGACAGAGAGACAGAAGAAAGAAGCCTATTGTGATCTGGGCTCTGGCCTAAAGGGAAAAGTCTTCCCTTGTAATTTATAAACAGGGGCCTGCCCTCAAGCAAGACTGTAGTTCAAATTTACACCATCTGTTTGGTCTGGGGAAACTCCAACCTGAGAGCAACCATAAGAGGTAAGAGGAAAACAGTAGGAAAGGTAAGGGGAAAGTTTGGTTATCTAGAAAGCAGAGATAGGTGAGTACATCAAAAGGATGAAAGGGGTACTTCCCTGGTGGCCCAGGGGTTAACAATCTGCCTGCCAATGCAGGGAACATGGGTTCAATCCCTGGTCCAGGAAGATTCCACGTGCCACGGGGCAACTAAGCCCGTGCACAACTACCGAGCCCCGCACTCTGGAGCGCGTGAGCCACAATTACTGAGGCTGTGTGCTGCAACTCCTGAGCCCACACTCTCTAGAGCAGATGCTCTGCAACAAGAGAAGCCACTGCAACGAGAAGCCAGGGCACTGCAGCCAGAGAGCAGCCCCTGCGCCCCACAACTAGAGAAGGGCCCGCACCACAACGAAGACCTGGTACAGCCAAAAATGAGTGATTTTTTTAAAGGGTGAAAGGATTAGCAGTTCTAAGTAATGTAGAGAGCCTAAGTAAGATGAAGACAGGAAAGCTGTCTTCATTTACGTGAGCAATATAGTGATCCTCTGTCTTAAAAACTTCATAGCCTAGGACCTCCACTGAATGTCAAAATTTGCCTGCTGGCCTGTGGAAGGTAGGTGTTTTATCTGGAGGTGGGATATGATGGCTTGCCTAGGCAGTACATAAGGAAGACCTCTATTCACATGGGAAACAATCGAGGGGTTTACAATTTAGGCTGTGCTTGATTTTCTCCAAAACAATATAAGACCCAACTTACCTCACTCTTCTGAAGATTAATCCTCTTTCTCAAAACTCCATCTGATCTATGAAATCATTATTCTTTTCCTAACACACTGATTCCAATTCTTAGGAACCAAAAACCCTGGCCTTTTCACTGTTAGGAAACTATTTACTCCCTAGCTTAAGTCATTCTATGACAAGTGAAAAGGAAAGGCATCACATCCAAATGCATCCTCTGTAAAGACTAAGTTCTCTTTTCCAACCACCGAAGAGGGAAGACAGAAGAGACAGGTATAACTTTACCCACTACATGAATGTACATAATCCTGTATTTTTCCATCACCATAAATGATTAATCAAAGTCTCCTGTGCCCCTCTCTAATTTCACATATTCAAACAAGAAAAGGCATCTCACATTTATTTTTTATATTCTTCCATATTCATATTTTTTACACAGCATGTATCATTTTACAGAGATAAAAAAAGGAAATAAATATATACCTTTTAAAATAAACAAATAAGGGAATTCCCTGGCAGTCCAGTGGTTAGGACTCTGTGCTTTCATTCCAAAGGGCCTGGGTTCAATCCCTGGCTGGGGAACTAAAATCCCACAGGCTGTGAGGTGTGGTCAAAATAAACAAACAAACAAACAAAGGTAGCCCTCCATCTCCTCCAAGCTTGGTAGAAAGAAATATAAAGACCCTCTGAGAAGGGCACATCTTGAACTCAAAGCCTCACAGAAAATGCTAAATTACAATTCACAATGAAAATAATCCATAATGAGAGAATCATCAAATACACAGTAGTGAATTAGACTCCCGCAAGAATCTCATGCAATACAACTACAAGATAGTACCTGATTTAAGAAGTTTAAAACACACACACACAAAAATGCAAAGACAGCATCATTAAAACAAAAACCAACAAGAAATATCTGGAACAAAGCATCAAAAGACTCATGGGCCATTCTTTGTTGTAATAAACAAGTTACTGGGAAACCAGCCAAAATATATGAGAGAATGGACAATAGCTATGAGACAATGGAATAGCTATACCAGGAATCCGATCCCTGTATAGATACAAGAGAAGATATTCAAATAGGGCAGTTTCTAGATTGCTGTGCATATAAGGGGAATCTAAAGAGAATCTGAGTTTTGCTGAGTTGAAGAGATAAGGATCCGTGTGTAGGGTTGCTAAGGCAGCAAAAATCTATAGAACAGAGTAATAAAAAGGAAAAATTTCCAAAGAAAAAGACAGCAGGGGGATCCCTTAAAATCTTTGGCTGACTACTGATATGAAATGAAACCCCATGAAACTAGGGAAAGAACTACCAGAAAGCAATATATGAACAAATCCCAAAGTCACACAGGTTTAGGAATAGTTTACATTCTTACCAGCCAGAGTGAAGGGATCTCATCTAAACAAAGCATTTGAGTATAGTGGGGTAACTAGGGTTAAGCAATAAGGGAAAGGCTGATCTGAAGCTACTCTAACAAAGCAAATATAGGCATACCTTGGAGATTGTGGGTTTGGTTTCTGACAATCACAAAAAAATGAATACTGCAATCAAGGGACCCACACAAAACTTCTTAGTTTTCAGTACACACACAAGTTAAGTTTATACTATATATATTGTAGTCTAATAAGTATGCAACAGCATTACATTAAAAAAAAAAACACTGTACATACCTTGATTATTAAATACTTTACTGCTCAAAGACTCTAACCATCATCTGAGCCCTTGAACTAGTTATAGTAGTAATATCAAACATCACTGATCAGAGATCACCATATCAAATGTAACAATAATGAAAAAGTTTGAAATGTTACAAAAATAATCAAAATGTGACACAGAAACATAAAGTGAGCTAATAATGTTAGAAAAATGGTGCCAACAGACTTGCCACAAATCTTCAATTTGGAAAATAACACAGTATTTGTGAAGTGAATAAAATGAGGTATGCCTATAAGTAAGCTTTGAATGAAACAACCTGATCTGTGAGTAGCTTAACTGAATACCAGGACAAAGTCCACGACTCTTTAAAGGAAAACAATAAAATCTAGTGACCAACAAAGTGAATTAAATTTCACAATGGCTACAACCAGTGAAAAATTACCAGACATATAAAGAGTCAGAAAAATATGATCCTTAACCAGAAGAAAAGTCAATCAATAAAAATAGATCCAGAAATGACAGGGATAATAGAACCAATAGATAAGGATTTAAAACAGCTATTATAAATGTTATAAATATATTACAGAACGAAAGAAAAATATAAACCTGAGGAGAAAAAAAAAAGACAATATAAAAATGACCTAAAGGTAACTTCCAAAAAGAATGTATATATTATTATACTATATGTATATAATTATAATATATCTATCTATATATAAAATGAAAAATTAAAAAACAGTAGTAGAAAACATTCAAGCCAAAACATGGAAAGGAAAAAAAAAAAAAAAAAAACTGCCAAAAAGCCAGTAAAGTACTTCTGTCACATAACCTGTTTGATAATTTCAAGCAATCTAACATACTTCTAATCAGGGTCTCAAAAAGAAAGGACATAAGAAAGGGTACAGAAAAACATACTTGAAGAAATAATGGCACAAATTATTCCAATTTATGAAAATTATAACCAAAAAACCCAACAGAAAAAATGTCCACTTGGACTTCAATAGTGACCAAAAAATTTACCTTTTGAAAATGAAATAAAGACATTTTCACACAGACAAAACCTAAATGAAAATTCATTGCCAACATACCCACACTAAGATAAAGTGTTTTTTTTAATAGTAAAAGAAATACATTGTTGTTGTTCAGTCACTAAGTCACGTCCAAATCTTTGCAATTCCACGGACTATAGCACACCAGGCTTTTCTGTCCTCCACTGTCTCCCGGAATTTGCTCAAACTCATGTCCGTTGAGTTGGTGATATTATGTATCTATCTCATTCTGTGCCACCCTCTTTTCCTTTTGCCTTCAATCTTTCCTAGTGTCAGGATCTTTTGTAAGTATAAAAGACAAATTTTTCATTCTTAAATCTGTACAGTGAAAAACTGATGAGGACTCCTACTTCTGACCAAGATGAAATAAAAGGAGCCAGACTTACTTTCCATTCTAAAACACATGAAACAATAGTTTTCAAGATACTAGACATTAGGTAATGAAGAACAGTGACCTTCAGAGGTGGATAACAAACAAGATGAGATGCTGCCTTGAGAGTTCCCAGGCTGTGGCACAGTGATACACAATTCAAGTAGAGCCCAGTGGACACACGGAGTTGGAGAGATGGAGCTGGGAATCCAGGGAGATCAAGGCAAGTCACAGGACAGAGAACCAGAGAGAAGAGAACTGTACATCAAGAGAATTCAGAGAGCTGCAGGGCATAGCACCCTATTCAGCAGAGCACTGATCAGAGCATGACTGTGAGAAAACTATTTGAAGGTAGAAAATGAGGTATTAAAAAGATTAAAGTTCTTGGCACTCAGAAAGGGCCAGGAGTAGTGCCTGTTCTGACCATCCAGTCTGAGAAAACTCTTTCACAGGGCACTGAGTACTCAGGAAGGTCTTGTTTCAATAGTACAGAATATTAGCCCTAGCCTCGGCACACTCTGGATCCTCCTAATACATCACAAAAGCAAGATCAAATAGGATCAGACTGTTTAAAAGTAAGTCAGTTAATCCTGGAACAAAATTCAAGAATATGTCATAGGAAAATAAAACTATCCCGCACCCAACAAGGTAAAATTCAAAATGTCTGGCATCCAATCAAAAACTACCAGGCATGTAAAGTGACAGGAAAACAAAACTCAAACTGAGGGGAATAATCAATCATTTGCAATTTACCCAGAACTAACACAGATGCTAAAATTAGCAGAGAAGGACAGTTACTATGAATAAATTTCATATGTTCAATAAGTTATGTAAAAATCTGGAATATAAAATATAAAAAAGAGCCAAATTGAAGTTGTAGAGAAGAAAATGACGTCTAACGATAAAAACTATATACTAGTTGGGATTAATAGCAGATTAGACATTGAAGAAGAAACAATTACTAAATTAGAAGGCATAACAATGGAAACAATTCAAACTGAAACATACACAGAAAACAGAAGAAAATTTAAAAAGCACCATTGAGTTGTGAATTTTAAGAAGCTTAAAATATGAGATTGAAGTCTCCAAAGGACTCCAGTGGGTTTGGGGGTAGGGGGGTATAAAACATTTTTTGTTTCAAGAAATAATGGCCAAACACTTTTCAAACTTGAAGACTATAAACCAAGAAGTTCAATGAATCCCAGATACAGGAATCATGAAGTAAATTACATCAAAACACATGATAATCAAATTACACAGAATTGTTGTTGCTAATCCTAAATCTTAAAAGTAGCCAAAGGAATAAAATCATATACATAGAGAGGAATAAAATAATGATGACATCAGATTTCTCATTGGAAAGATGGCAAGTCAGAAAAAAGGTAATCAACCTTTTTTCTATCAACCTAGAGTTCTACAACTGGCAAAAAAAGAAACTTTCAAAAATGATGATTAAATAAAGATGTTTGCAGACATACAAAAGCTGAAGAACTTATCAGTACCAGACGGACCCACACTATGAAATATGTTAAAGAACGCTTTTTTGGCAGAAGGAAAATTATAGAAATCTGGATCTACATAAAGGAAAAGTGAGCATCACAAATAGTAACTATTTGGGAAAACATGTAAGTTTTTAAAAAGTATTTAAATCTCCTTAAAAGATAACTGATATAAAAAACAATGTTTATTGGTTTATTACATATATAAAAGTAAAATACATGACAATGATGACATAAAGGAAAGAAGAGCAAAAATGGAAATCTATTATTTTAAAGGTTTTTATAATATATATGAAATCATATAAAATCACTTAAAGGTAGACTGTGATTAAAAATGTATACTATAAACTCACAATAATCATTAACTTAGCAAATCAGAGTAATAGCTAATAAACCAAGAAAGGAAATCAAACAACATTATTAAACTCAAACCAAAAAAAGGCAGAAAAAGAAAAAAAAAGAACAGATGGGACAAACAGAAAGCAAATACCAAGTTTATGAACTCAAATATAACCATACCAATAATTACATTAAATGTAAACAATCCAAACAGTCCAAATAAAAAGAGATTCTCATACTGGATAAAAACCAGGGCGCAAAGTATATACTGTCTATAAGAAACACACTTTAAGTATAAAGAAAAATATAGGTTAAAAGTAACAGGAAGGAAACAGATAAACCATGTCAACATCAGTCAAAACAAAGCTGGACTGGCTATATTAAGGAGACAAAGGAGATTTCAAAGTAAAGAATATTACCAGGGATAAAGAATGCCATTTCATAATGATAAAGGGATCAATTAAGAGGGCGTAGCAATTCAGTTTTTGAACCTAATAACAGAGCTTCAAAGTACAGGAAGCAAAAACTGATAGAACATGATAAACGCTATCTAACAGAACAAGTAGGCAGAAAATCAGTAAGTCTATGGTAGACTTGACTATCGACCAATAGACATATATCGAACACTCTAACAAAAGCAGAATATTCATTCTTCTAAAGAGCACATGGAACATTGACCAGGAAAGACCATATCCCAGGCCACACATGTCTCAATAAATTCAAAAGGACTCAAAGTACATTCTCTGATCATGAAAAATTAAACTAGAATCAATATCTCAAACTATTGAAAAAATTCAATCACAAAGTAAAGGAAAAAGATAACGGAAGGAAGCACATCAGGATGTATTAACATTAATTCACAGAAATGAAAATAAAGGAAGGTTGAGGACAAAACCTTATACTTTTAAAACACGTTTTTGCACTGTTTTACTAGGTATAGTAAGCATGTGTTCTTTAAGAAGTTTTTTTTAAAAAGCAATTTTAAAGCCCTATGTGATCTTTCTGAATATTCAAAATAAATTCCCCTTTTCCTCTTATAATGACTTGAGCCAAATTCCGTATCTATTAATCCTATGAACCATGAATAAAACAATCAAATACTGTAGTTTACTTAACATGTCCCTATTACTGGGCATTTAGATAGTTTTACATTTTCTGCTTTATATAACTAAATCTATAGTAAATAGATACTATAGGGTTTTTTTTAGGTTTTGTTTCTGTCTTTTGGCCACAACCCACTGCATGTGGGATCTCAGTTTCCAGACCAGGGATCAACCTATGCCCCTGCACTGGCAGCATGAAGTCCTAACTACTGGACCACTAGGGAAGTCCCTAGGTAGTCCTCTTTAAATGCCAGCCCTCAGCTTTCCCAAAAATCCATCTCTCATACTTCTGCATCTAGAAAATAAACATTAATCTACTTTTCTTTCACAATTTACTAACCTATGCCTCCTGTGATCTAATTCCTCAAGAGCAGAGGTCTGCTCTAAAACAGCCTTTACAGGCACTTCTGTTTCAGTGATTAAAAGTGATAAAAATCTGATCCTCCTCTGTGTCTCAAAATCCTAGAGGACTCACTTCAACATACTCAGTATACTTATGGAATACCTGATTTGTTAAACAGTTGTTTAAGTAGTAATCATCAATTACCAGACATAGACTCTAAGAATATTTGTAAATTAGTGATATTTTTCATGAGATCTTTTTTCTTCTGATTATACAAGTAAAACATGCTCACAGTGAATGAAGCTTTGTGCTATACCACAAAATATAAAGAAAAGTATGTAATTTATATTTTTCCTTTTAGTATGGTGAAAATCTAAATATGTAACTTTGTAGCCTGCTTTTTCCACTTGATTATATCGACATATATTTTTAACATCATTATGTGTTTACAAACAGAGTAGCATTTTTCTATGTAATACCTAGATGGAAAATAATTACAGCTTGAACTTAGCAGGAAATGCTTGTATCTTACCAAAAGTCCTAGGACTTTCTGTTGAATGGATGACTCAGTTGGGAATGACTATAAAAAGAAAGAGATATCTATAACTAAAGAACCAAATATAATAAACAAATGCTCAAATCAATCAATAAATGAATGTCCAAAGCTGTAGGCTAAATTCCCATTCTAACCTCTAGAACCCTCATGAAGAGTTCTAACCCTTGATTTTCAATAAAGTGTCTGCAAGTGGTTGGAGATTCATCTGTGAGGTTCCAAAGTGCACTCAAAGTAAACTTCAAAGTAGTGTCCACTGAATTTTGATTGGTTTTCTGCTTCACTATTTGAAGAAGTTGCTGAAAGAGGAAAATAGAATTTCTAATTATTGAATTGTTATTATAATTAGTGGTAATAACATGGACTAACAAATCCATGAGGATTAGTTTCATGGGTTCAAACATTTCCTATAAAGGTTTTTACAAGTGCAACAAACAGCCTATTGGATTAGACTTTTCCTTTCACAAGAAAAAAATAGAGGATTTTCATAAATACTTCTGTAATATTCTGATCCCTTCTACAAGAAAAAAAGGATTTTCACAAATGCTTCTGTAATATTCTGGTCATACCTATAATCTAATCGCCTGTAAATAAAATGAAAAGCAAAATGATTAAAACTTAGGATCTACTACGTTACCCAAGAGGTCACAATATATACTCACTTCAGATCCTGGGATAAAAAAGGTGGAGGGAATGAAGGGGGAATGAATCCAATACTTACTACATATCAGCAAATTATATCCTATATTGTAATACTGTCGTCCTCATTTTTCAGAAGAGGAAATTGAGTCCGAGTAATATTAAGTAATTTTATCATAGCCAACTTAGTAAGAGAAAGTAAGAATTGGAAGACCTAATTCTCTCTAACCCCATGTTTTCCTTAAGAAAAAAAGAAAGAATGAACTATATACAGTAGTAAGAGAATTAAAGTCTAAATTGGATTTAAATAAGATAATAGCTTTGAAATTCCATTTGTAAATTATTTCTATCATAGCTTTAAACCTAAGAAATGTAAGCTTGAAAAATGAATATTTTAAGACCTACATGGGCCACCCATAATTCCATTTTTAGTTTACACTTCTGGGGGTAAAGGGAGCTCTGCTAAAACAGATACAAGTAACATTAATGAGTACTATTATTTAAAGTTATATACAAAATGGCAACCCACTCCAGTACTCTTGCCTGGAAAATTCCATGGACAGAGAAGCCTGGTAGACTACAGTCCATGGGATCACAAAGAGTCAGACATGACTGAGCGACTTCACTTTCACTTTCACAATGAAGGAAAAAATTTTAAGAAACACAAACATCTAGTTGCAATTATGTAACTTAATAGCATAGTGGCCAAGAGTGTGGCACTAGAATTGGGCTATCTGAACTTAATTAAGGGCTTAAAAAAAAATTGGCTAGCATCACCATTACTACTACTATTAATTCCTGCTAATTGCTACTCAAATTAAACTTAATTTTCTCCCAAAGCATATAAATGAACTACTTCCTTATAATCTTTGAATACACCTCTAGCCAAAATTACTGCAACTCATACAGAGCAATAAAAAGTCATATTTAAAACTAAAATGTCATCCCTGAAAAGAGTAAAAATAAATAAAATCAGCAGCCTTTTCTACTCGTCTAACATATGTGTTGTGTTTTGTGCTAGGAACTTAGTATATTCCTTCAATCTTTCTTTCCTTTTCAATCTTCCTAACAACTGTATAAAGCATTTTTTATTACTTTAAAGAAAATGTAGGTGACTTGCCTGAAATCACATAGCTGCTGAGTGACAGAACTGGGAATAAGGCATGATTTCAACTTAGTCTCTTTAAAGCTTTTAAGTTTTCACTGTTCACTATATTAATTCCTCAACTGAAGCAAACCAAAATCATATATTAGCTCTTTACATTATCTTTTCCCCTAAAGCATCTAGCAAAGTGACTATAATAGAGATGCCACATTTTTTAAATAAATAACAAAATCACAGAACTATGTGAACTAGATAGGAATTCAGGTTTATTTAGGCCCCAGTGGAGAAGGCAATGGCACCCCACTCCAGTACTCTTGCCTGGAAAATCCCATGGATGGAGGAGCCTGGTAGGCTGCAGTCCATGGGGTCGCTAAGAGTCGGACACGACTGAGCAATTTCACTTTCACTTTTCACTTTCATGCACTGGAGGAGGAAATGGCAACCCACTCCAGTGTTCTTGCCTGGAGAATCCCAGGGACGGGATAGCCTGGTGGGCTGCTGTCTGTGGGGCTGCACAGAGTGGGACACAACTGAAGTGACAGCAGCAGCAGCAGCAGTAGGCCCAAATGGTCCAGGTAATGTATCTAAATTCACACAGTGAGTTTACAAGTTAGACCCCGGGTCATCCGATTCCTAGTTCTGGACTCTTTCCATCTCCTGTTAAAGAATAAAGCTGCCCCAATGAAGAGAAATTAATACATTCACTAAGAAGTAACAAACTTTTGAAATATAAAATCTCAGAAGATAGGCAAGTGAAGTACTGGCAAACACTAAAGATAAGCAAACACTGCCTGAGAATAATGAAAATGAAAACTGTTTAGGGGTCTGCATAGACTTACCCTGACAATGAAGAGCTCAGCACCAAGCTGGGCTGTCTGTTCTGTAGAAAGCTGCAAGCAAGCAGAAGACAAGGTAAATGTCCAAGGATCTACTAGTGTGAGTTTAATATGATTCACTGTAAAAGGTCAGACCAGAACCTCTGATCAACCTGGAATTCTGCAATACTGAATGCAGCTTGAATAAATTAACCTGGTTTACTAAACTGTCAGGGGAAACAGTTTCCTACAGAAAATTATAAAACATGAGTTCAGGTACCTTGGCAGCCAGAATGGAAATGATAGCAACCGCCATCCTCTGCATGTTTTGATCCTCATGGTTGCAGAGCCACTGCATGACAAGCTTGGCCGCTTCAAACCTGAAAACACACGAAGAGTTTCATGAATTAACCCTGGAGGTCCCAGGAATAGTTTCAGAGCTCCAGCTGGGAACTGATGCTACAGTTTAGGTGCGTGAGAAAGAAAAGGAAAGTTCCTCCTGACTGATAGAGAATAACAAGTACACTTAGTATTTTGGAGATGGTATTATTAATTCTGACAACACTGTAAAGAAACAGAGAGTTTGGAAAATATGGTCAAAAATATCTGACATTCATCTTCTAGAGGTATAACATATTTCTATTCTGTAGTGATAATAATAATTTTAAGTATTTTCTGGTTCCCCCTCAGTACTTAGCACAATGGGAATACTCACTCTTTTACTCAAAAACATTTATTCAGCTTCTTCTTTGTGCCAGATATTGTTTTGGGTGCTAGAGACAGATTAGTGAACAAAACAGAAAAATATCTCTACTCTCACAGAGATTACACTCTAGTGGGGAAGACAGGTAATAAGTAAATAAGTAAAGTATATGGCATGTTTGGGTACTGACATATGCTAGAGAAAAAATAAATAAAACAGGAAAAGAGAGGATATGATATATGGAAACTTTATTAGTCTCAAAACATGTCCATACATATCAAATAATATAACCTAGTATTAAAAGTTAAAAGCGGATTCTGAAGTTCTTTGAATCTGGGGGTTGGAATTCTAATTCTACCTAATGTTAATGATAACAATAAAATACATTGTTTTATCCTGCGAGGCAATGTAGTCACATCATTAAGAACATCATACAATTTGGAATCAGCCTGGATTCAAATATCATCTTCAGCATGTACTAACTTTGGGACCCTGGGTAACTTTCTTCATCTCGCTGAACTTCAATTATCTTGTCTGTAAAATAATACAGTCTTCCACAAGACTGTTGTGAGGATTATATCATATCACACATAAAGCTCAAGACTTCGTACAGACCTTGGCACATATCAAACTTTTGATAAAGGTCAATTTTTACTAGTATTGATTTCCTCTGTGCCTTTACTTCTGCAGTTCCCACAGAACAATCAACGCAGTCAATTTTCGGTTTCAAGGCAATATGACATGGATATAAAAAGTAGAAGCTCTGGAGTCAGTCTGGATTTAAATCTAAATTCTGCTACTTACTATCTTATCACCTTGAGCAAGCTACTAAACTTCTCTGTGCCTCTGTTTCCTCATCTGTAAAATGAAGATTACAAGAGTAACAATTTCACAGGACTGTTGCAAGGACTGAATAAGCATACCTAAAACCCCTAGCACAGTGTCTGGCAAGTGCTTCATACATTGGTTATTATTTTTATTATCTTAATGCCATCACTAAAATGAAATCTTTTATGATCACCAAGCCAATGAAATCTTTCTGTCCTTGCTTGGGGGGCCAGTACATTCTGTCATCCTCTTCTATGAAAGACTGTCTTCTGTTATACTCCTAATTCATTCATTGATCCATCCATCAAATAGCCCCACTGAAGTACTAAGCACGAGAGGCAAAGATTAACCAATTTCTGTCTCTTACCACAAAGGAGCTCAATTCTAGCAGACTGTACTCACTGGCTACATCAAGGGCAAACAACAGCCCACCTCAAGTGATTTTAAAGCTGTGGGCCTAGCTGTCTGTCTTCCAAAGTTTTACTGGAACAGTTATTCCCCTCCCCCACCTTTTTTTTTTTGTTAAAGTGTCTATGGCTGCTTTGGAGGTACAATGGGAGGATTAAGTAGGTCCAACAGAGACCCTATGGCTCATGAACCGGGAACATTTAATATCTAGTCATTTAAGGAAAAGTCTGTCAACCTCTGGGGTGGTTTATAAGTTTCTTTAGGAGATTATGTGTTTTCAACCCATGACTTCATGTGATCAATGCAGATGCTTAATATATTTATAAAATAAAATTCAGTAATCTTCATGAGATACATGTGAAAGTGTGTTAGTCGTTCAGCTGTGTCCAACTCTTTGTGACTCCAGGGACTGCAGTCCACTGGGTTCCTCTGTCCATGGAATTCTCCAGGCAAGAATACCGGAGTGGGTTGCCATTTCCTTCTCCCAGGGGATCCTTGTGACCCAGGGACTAAACTCAGGTCTCCTGCCATTACAGGCAGATTCTTTACCATCTGAACCAATTATTTATTTCAAATAGTAAACGGAGTACTTCATTCCATCAGCATGTCAGATAACAGTGTACTATTACCCAAATAAAAGTAAATCACTATAAAATTGCTGCTTGAGAAATATACTTCTCATTAAATCATAAAGTATAAATTTATTTTTGAAAATACCATCACTAAAAAATTATATTTTAAAATAGTAAAATGAAAAAAAAAAATTAGCTCCCAAATCACATCTTACAAAATAAGGAAACCCTTTTTACTCACTGGAATCCAGCTATATGGTCTCCCTTAACCTCTGCTTAAAAGGTTTCTCCTATAATTCAGTATCAAATAACTATAATAATATGAGGCATGATACAGAGAAAAGAATGCTGGAGCTAAAACTAGACTTGATCCTTTCTAGCCTTGCAATCACTAGTCACAAAACAATGCGCAAGATACTTAATCTCTATATGCTTCAATTTCTTCAGCCTACAACACTGTGCATACATTCTAAAAACTATAATCAGTACAAATTCTTATGCAAAGAGGTATGAAAATAGAATCTGCTCTCATGAATATCAAAGCATTAAATTACAAAAAGTAGATTCAGCATTCTATAAAGTGATACACAATCCCACCTACTTGATTAACTGTACACTAGGAATATCCTAACTGGTAAGAAATGACCCAAGACAGATTTCTAAAATTCCATTTTGTCCCATAGTTCTGGTGCTACCACTTGCCTGTTGAATGGAACATCTTGAAGAATTCGGTCACTGCAAAGTGAAAGGAGGCAATTCTTCTGTAACTAAGAACCAAAGAGAGAAAAAAAATCCTGAATAAAACATTGTTTTGTTAGATTCTATTTTAAAAAAAAGACATTTATAAAGCATAACATGTCTTAGAACATTTATTCTGCTCACCTATGGTTCAAAGACTTCCACTGGACCCACATAAGTTTATCTGCACATTTAAAAAATCTTTTTTATTAGATGAGAAATAGGGTAATAAACTGGATAGTTCCAGCTAATCTCCCTCCCTTCTGGTGGCCCTTGGATGGGTCCTATTTTGTTCTCTGTTCACCTGGCTTCCAGAGTCCATGAAAACCAAAGGCTAAAACTCATCTAGTTTGGCAGCTGTTCTCAATGAGGGAAGCTGGCTTTAATGATCCACTCACCAATCTGGGTTGCCAATTTACTTAGTTTTGGGTCTCTGAGTATTTTCTACTAACTTGCCAACTCATTGTTAAATTTTAAGAGTTAAAAATATAATTCAAGCAGCATTTTTCGTTTTCATCCAAAGAACAGGACAGGTTTTGTAGACTACCTATACTGATAGAAACAGAAAATCCATGTCTTATTTATTTCTCTATTCCTAAGCACGGAGTACTGAACCAATGTCTGGCTCAGAGCAGAAGCTCTACGCCTAATCCTGTACGCTGAAATTATCACTAACTCAAGGTCTCGGTGCAAGAAGTTTTACATGGCTTGCATTATTTCCCGCAATGTTTGGACTGAAATACTTTTAGGTGAGGAAGGCATTCTTTAGTATTCTACTTCTCTATCGCCCTGCACTCAGTCACACCACAAAACTTATTACTTCACAGCCTCCAAAGGAATTTCCAGCTTTGGTCTACTAAAATGAACTGTATGGAGGTAGGAGATGGGTAGTAGACACTAAAAAGACCATTTGAATGTGAATTCCCATATGCTTGCCTGCTGGTGGTTGGGAAAATGTTCCATGGCTTTGAGCAGCAAATGGGTCACATCAGCCAGGAGTCGGACAGGCATTCCTGCAGCAAGATCCTGCTTGGTTAAATTAAATACACAGGCGCTTGCAGCAAGCTGCACTGGCAAATTCATAGGGTGGTTTCTCATCCCAGTAACCACAAGCTGAAAAAGAAATGAGTTCTCTTAATCCAACTTATAAAAACATATAAGCCCTCTTCATATAGCAATGGAGAAGATAATGGCAACCCACTCCAGTACTCTTGCCTGGAAAATCCCATGGACAGAGAAGCCTGGTTGGCTACAGTCCATGGGGTCTTCAAGAGTCAGACACGATTGAGCTACTTTACTTTCACTTTTCACTTTCATGGAGAAGGAAATGCTAACCCACTCCACTATTCTTGCCTGGAGAATCCCAGGGACAGGAGCCTGGTGGGCTGCCATCTATGGGGTTGCATAGTGTTGGACACGACTGAAGCAACTTAGCAGTAGCAGCAGCAACATATAGCAACACTACTCTTTTGATCTGAAATAACTTCTAAGATATATTAAGTATATTTTTTATCCTTATATGCAAAGCCTAGGACATAATAGTTATTCACCTACCTGGTCAAGGGAGGTGTCAAGTTGTTCATGTCCAGAAATTTTTCTGTAATGTTAATGAATCTTTTCTATTCAGAGAAAACATTTTAGTATTTCCTAGACATAGTTCGGTCTGGCCTGTTTTATGCCAAGCACTAAACAAATTCTTACTGACCTGAACAGACTAAACCAGCAGCAAACTTCACTTTCAAATCCCAACATTCAGTTCCTTAAGAACACTGCTAAAATTAAAATATAATAAAACCCATTTACTTCCCTCTGGCCTAAATTACTAACTAAATAACTTCTCCCCTTTTCCTCTCTCCTCAAATCCCCAACAAATCCTCCCCATTCCTCATTACTGACTGAAGATCTTACTTCCAGTTACCCAGAGAAAACTGAAGTAACTGTAAAAGAACTTCAGATTCTGGCTTTTACACGTACCTCCTTGCCAGCATACACAGGAGCAATTGCTGTGTGCCTGCCTGTTACCATAAATGACCTCTAGGGGCTCCCCTCTAAAGTTAATCCCTCCACTTAAATGCTTGATTCTTCCCTTCTTGTCTACCCAAGGACACTGCTTCAGCTGATCTCCCCTTCCAACTCCTATACCAGATTTTTATTCTGTAGTCAATCATTCACACAGCATACAAACAAGGTGTTTTTTCCTCCCATCTAAAACAAAACAAAACCAAACCCACACACATCCTCAGCCAACTACCACCTTTTCATTTGCTTCCTTTTGCAGGAACTTCTTAAAAGAATCACATTTCTCTGTGCACCATTCTCTGAATGAATGAATGAGTAAATATTTCAGATCAGGACTACGGGTCTGGCCCTTTGATACTCAAGTGCACAGTAACCAAAACCAAAAAATGATAGTGCATATACCCAGCACCAATATCCTCTGGTACGTACACAGGAGGTGGCAGATGCTGCAGCCAGCATCCCAGGACTTAAATGTTACTGCTTCCTACCCAAACACCCCAGTTTCAAAAAGTTTAAGAAACTGGGAGGTTAAGTCATTTCTGGCTCTGCCACTAATTTATGGTTATTTAACCTCGCAGACCCGCAGGTACATAATCTATAAAACAGAAGATAAAACTTTTCTCTTGGGACTGTTGTGCCCACTAAAAGAGGGACCAAATATAATACAGTCCTATACTCACTGGTTTCTAAATTAAATGTGTAAAGGATTACCTTGAGGGATTATTACAGTGTAGATTCCTGTATCTTATCCAGCCCTACCGAATCTAAATTTTCTTGGAATGAGGTTCACAAATATGCTTTTTAAAATAAGCAATATTCCAGACTTCAGGTGGCTAGAGGACCATATTCTGACAAAAAATGCCCCACCCAATCAACAAAATTAAGAATCCTCCTTTTTTTTCCCTTCAAAAACTGTCTTGGGTAAAATATCTTAATTGGAGAATAACACAGATTAGTTACAAAAGCACAAGAGGTTCATAAACAGCATGGAAAAGTGCTTTATAAAATCCCAATACTGTATTTCTTTAAAAACCATATATGGAAGCAATACATAGCTAATATACCAAGTAGTGTCCTGATTTGAATCATATACTCTATTTTCTACTACAGCTGGTAAAAAGATATCACACTGATTACTGGTTTTAGATAGTTAAATATGAACTTGAAGGCATTTATATTGTTTAAATGAGATTACTATAAAACTTCAGTAACACTATACAGTTATCTCCTCTCATTCTCATTTATGGCTAAAAGCTGAATTATACATTATCAATCTTATAAAAAAAAAAGACTAAATGCAGATTTTCACCAATTTTCTTCACAAAACTGTCATCTATCTAGGAAGATAATTTCACACTTCTCATATCCAGTTTCTTGTTCTTACCTTTAAAATTTCTGGCTTTGTTTTTTCCATCACATGAGTCAGGCTAAAAAGGTGAAACAGAGCTTCTCGGACAAAGAAGGCCCGTTCACTGTACCTTTTCAATGCTTCTGCAATCTGAGTTTCATTGGCTTCTCCAGACACCTTTGAACACAGCCAGAAGATGAGCTTTTAGGATTCTTTTCAACCCTCCAACTGTCTCTATCCAAACATCATTTGTGTGGATGGCATCCAGGATAGTTATGTAAAGCTTGAAACAAATGGCTATGATTATTTTCCAACCCATCCGGAAAAGTCATGCTGTGAAGGTATACATATGCTAAACAGATATATATTAGATAGGCTCAGACCCTAGAATAAGTCTATGGGTAAAATTTTCTATACTGTACCTAAAATGAATCTCAAGATATTTAACACTATTTATAAGGTCTTACTAAACATGATTAGGCTTCTACTGCCTCTTAAGGCAACCCTCTCGCCCTAACTCACAATTTAGTAATGACAGTGGCCTTTTTTTATTTTTATAGCAATGTATACATGTCAATCTCAAACTCTCAATCTATCCCTCTCCCCCACACACCCTACACTTACCTTTCTGATCCTTCAATAAGCCAAGCTCTTTCCCAGGAAAAAGCTACTAAGTATAATGTCCTCTCTGACTGAAATTTTCCCCTCTCTCTTTACCTAATTTCTATTCATCCTTCTCATTTCAAGTTAAATAATAGTTCGTTAGAGAGGCCTTCTCTGACCCACCAATCTAAGTCAGGTCTTCCTGAAACATCACCTTCATAGCCATTACCATAATCCCCTTAGTAGACTGATCTATCCACTGTACCCCTACAGGCAGCACTGTGTGTGGCTCAGAATAAGCACTCAATAAATATTTGTCAAATAAATATATTAATTGATTCTCCCAGATTTATCAAGGGCCCACTCAGCATTAAAAATTCTGTTCAAAAGTAGGTTTATCCTGGAATTTCCCATTTATACAGGTTAATATAGTTATCTTAAGTGAAGTGAAATGAAAGTCGCTCAGTTGTGTTCAACTCTTTGCAACCCCATGGACTATACAGTCCATGGAATTCTCCAGGCCAGAATACTGGAGTGGGTAGCCTTTCCCTTCTCCAGGGGATCTTCCCAACCCAGGGATCGAACCCAGGTCTCCCACATCGCAGGCAGATTCTCTACCAGCTGAGCCACAAGGGAAGCCCAACTGTGGTTCATATACCACTGGGTAGCCAAATGTATATAACAAGAAATGGCTTTTTGGGAAAGTAATCCAGTAATAAGTAAAAAAAGAAATAATTACAGTATCACCATGATCCTCAGCGAATTAATGGAACTAGGTGTTGAGTGTCAACAACTGCTAATAAATCACAGAAAGAAAAACAACCAGACATTATGCGCTCCCTTAATGAAAGAACATAAAACCTAAGTGTCCTGCCAAAGGGATTAAACATGAGTTTGACTAAGTCCTCACATCCAGCTACCAACCTGCAGAAAATATAGTCAATATGCACCACAAACACACAATCAAGAAAACCTAGACTGAGGGCAAGTCTACAGACCAAAGGGTCAGATTCTTTAATACACAAAGTATAACGAAAAGAAACGGATAGAGAGGGAATTTTATAAAAGATACTGAAAAGACGTATGATTTTGAAAAGTGGGCAAGGTTAACTAAGTGCCTAGAGGTAAATGGTTGGGCTGTAGAACTATTTAAAAGAGCAAGGACAAGATTATCATCAGAGTCGGGACAGAGATTACTTTTGTGGGGAAGGAGGAAGTTGTGATCAGGATGAGGCATGTGAAAGAGCTTCAGGGTAGCTGCCAAGTTCTATTTATCAACCTGAGTGATGATTTCAAAATGGTAAAAAAATTAAAAATAAAAAGAAACCCAAACCCTACTGTTTAGAGAGGTATAATCTTCTCACTAAGGTGGAACACTATCTTTTTTTGGCAGCACCATTATAAAGGTAACACAAATATAAATACGTTTAAAATATATTACTTAGTAATAACTATGTTCATATGGGTAATGAATATGCAGCTTTAAGAAAATGAAGGGCTGTATCACAGCTAACAGTTTAACCACTGATAGGATATGCTACAAAGGTCTAATAAGAATTAGACTACAGTACAGATATCTGTGAAAGTGAAAGTGAAGTCACTCAGTCGTGTCCGACTCTTTGCGACCCCATGGACTGTAGCCTACCAGGCTCCTCTGTCCACGGGATTTTCCAGGCAACAGTACTGGAGTGGATTGCCATTTCCTTCTGCAGGGGATCTTCCCAACCCAGGGATCAAACCCGGGTCTCCCGCATTCTAGACAGACGCTTTACTGTCTGAGCCACTAGGAAACACACACAAAGATATGTGTGTACCAAGTGACAAAAAGGCATATACTGGCAATTTGTAAGACTGTGGGAATAACAATGGAAGTTTCTTTACAAAATGTTTTTATACTATTTATGTATAATATAGGCTTCTTTGGAGGCTCAGTGGTAAAGAATCCACCTGCCAGTGCAGGAGACACAAGAGATACGGGTTCGATCCCTGGGTGGGGAAGATCCATTGGAGAAGGAAATGGCAACCCACTCAAGTATTCTTGCCTGGGAAATCCCATGGACAGAGGAGTGGCTTCAGTTCGTGGGGTCGCAAAAGAGTCAGACATGACTTAGTGACTAAACAACAATAAGAATGTATAATATACATACATAAACATTGATTTTGACTATGTATTCACATATATAAGCAGTTATTGAACAATAAAAATTTTCCTAATGTTCAACTCTTTTTGAATCACTCTGAACTTTTTCTTAGATTTTAGATTTGGAAAGACACTGAACTATTACGAGAGCTAAAAAAGACTATAAGAGGGAAAACACACTAACAATAATCTTCATCAGACTTCATTTATCCACATTTGGTTGATTACAATCTTATATGAAATATAACCTCAAGTTACCTTTAAATGTAAAATTACAGAACTTTTGTTACTGGAATATAAATAATCTGAACCAAATTTCATTGGCCTGCATATTTATTAAGTAGTTAACACTTCTTGAGCCCCTACTCAAATCAAGCAATCTGGCTCCTCAAACTATATGCATCTTCATTTCAATCAGTTTCATAGGCTAGATCAAAAAGAAGAAAAAACAACAACAACAAAACAAAAACCGTCTGTATATACTAGTTTCTGCAATCTATTTAAAACAGAAAAAATGTCCTTTACCACTAAGTTAAACCTTATTAATATTTAAAATATGGATGAAACTAAATGTATATTCTAAGGAAAGACTTTCTTGTAGCACTCAGCACGTAACTCTATTACAGAATTTCTCACAATTGATTCAAGCTATTTTTAAACTGTCTGTCTCTTCTTCACTGGATCAGAATTCCTCAAGAGCAGAAGCACTAGCTCAGACATCTTTAAAAAGTACGTATTAAGTCTTAGTTCAAGGGAGAAGTCTAGGTTAGAGATTTAAATTTAGGACGGTATAAATTTAGGAATCATCCTAAATTTAGGATGATTAGGCATATCAGTTTGAGGCCTGAGAGATTTAGGAAGAATCAATAAAGGAAACTGAGAGAAAGTCCAAAAAGTACAGAAAAAACAAGGTCAATCTGATATCCTAGAAACTAAAGTTTAAAAAAAAAAAGGTTATTTCAAGAAGGAAAGATCAACTATGTCAAAAGGCATTTAGACCAAATGAGATGAAGGCTGAGAATACTGGGTTTAACATATAACCAGTGGTTCTCAGGAGTGAGGCAGCCAAAAAACGTAAGAATCTTAATTGTGGGATAGCGGAAGGTTGAGGGAACTGATGGTTACCAGCGAGCAAATAAGGTAGGGAAAAAAAGGTGACAGAGTTGGTAATTCTAGGTAAGAAAGCCCTCTGTGCTGGGACTAGAAACAGAGTAAGCGGAAGAACCAAGGTTCTCACATATAGGCAGAGATGTAGGCAAAGAACACACCCCAGCCATGATCCCTAAGAGAATCATTCCCTCACTGCAGATAATGCCTCCCTCACAGAGTCAAGAGATCAAAACACACGAGATACATGAAAGTGGAGAAACCAAACCTTTGTTCTCTGAACCACCCACTAAAAGCACCAGATAATGCCTCATAAGGAATACTGGGGAGTGACACTGTCTCTACTGAAGTCAAGTGAAGTGAAGTCGCTCATCCACTAAAAGCACCAGATAATGCCTCATAAGGAATACTGGGGAGTGACACTGTCTCTACTTTACTGAAGTGAAGTGAAGTGAAGTGAAGTCGCTCAGTCGTGTCCGACTCTGCGATCCTGTGGACTATAGCCCACCAGGCTTCTCCGTCCATGGGATTCTCCAGGCAAGAATACTGGAGTGGGTTACCATTTCCTTCTCCAGGGGATCTTCCCCACCCAGGGATGGAACCCAGGTCTCCCGCATTGGAGGCAGACGCTTTAACCTCTGAGCCACCAGGGAAGCCTACTTTACTGAGGCATGTAAAACCAAAACCGTCAAACTAAATTAATTTAAAGCATCATAATATTAAAATAATCATTTCAGACCCATTTTTCAACTTTGCTAACCTGGAAAATTTTTAAAAAGGAGACAGAGCAATCTCAGCTCTCTTCTCTTAACATGACCTATTATTTTTCAACTCTCAAATTAGTAGTCAAATAAATAATCTAAAATAAACATCAATTTTTATGTACAAGTGAATAAAGGGCAAAGTTCCAATGATCTCTATCTTTTTAAAAAATTATTTTAAAACAATGATTCTCCATTTTGGCTACATATTAAAATCACCAAAGGAGCTTTAAAAAAAACTGATGCCTCAGTCCCACCTCCCTACAGTGCTTCTGATTTAATTGCTCGTTACTTAGATGATTTTTTTAATTAAAAAATTTTCCAGCTTTATCAAGATATATAATATTATAGATACCTAATGACAAATACATTATGTAAGTGTAATGTGTAAAACAATGATGTTGTACATGTAAATACCGCACAATGATTATCATGATACAGTTACTTAACATACCCATCATCTCAAATAATTACACTCCAGGTAATTTTAATTACAGTCAGGGTTGAGAATCACTGGGTTGACAGAAGTGGAAACTAGATGACAGCAAAGCAGGTGTTTTCTAGAGTCAAAATTTCAAAGCAATGATGTTCCATTTATAAAATCAAACTCATTTCACAGAGGCATTGTATAATGTACATGTCTACTAGCCTCGACTAAAAACCTTGGGCTAATTCACTCTAGGGTCTGTTGGTGCTAAGAGCAATCAGCAAAAATCATACTGCTCGGGAATCATAGCTACTGGAGGATCTTTGCCTTGAGAAGATTACTTAGTGCCATGCGCTACGGACACATTCCTCTCATCCTTGAGGACACAGATCAAGCTCACCTCCTCTGGGAAATCCTTCCTAAACTCCCAGTACACTGAGATTTCTTCCCCTTTGATATTTACAATTCTTTACTGACCCATTTCTTAGGCAGACAAGTAACACTAACAGAGTAATTTACATTTACATCTAGCACAAGCCCTGCGCTAGACACTTACCTTGTTCAATAACAAGCTGTTATGTTAGCTCCTCACACTTGCTGCCCTGCACCTGGCTCATGTGACTTTGCCATTTCTGGCCCTGGCACCTACTTTTTCCAGGCTCATCTCATCGCTCTGCAACTTCCTACTCTAGAACTCTAGCCACAGTGGCCTTCTTGAAGTTCCTTGGATGTACCACGTTCCTTCCTACCACACATCTTTTGCTGTATTCTTGCTGCCTGGAATTTTCTCTACCAAGTTACTCATCCGTAAGGTCTTCACTCATTCATTCATCAAGTCCTCAGAGAAGCCTTCAACTAAGTCGAGCCTCTCTGCTAAACATACTCAAATACAGTATTACGTAGCTTTTAGATTCTTAACACTATGCGGTTTAAAGCATATACATGTGTGCACATTATGCATTTATACGTATATGATATATAAATACATGTATTGAAATCATACACCCATGACATATGCATGATACTTCACTGTCTGAATCCCTCACTAAATTACAAGCTCCATGAGGGCAAGATCATGCCATTTTACTCCACCATCAAATCTCCCTGTCTAGCACAGTACATAATATGCAGAGGTACTTAATAAAACATTTACTGAATGAATGAATAAAAAAGTGACTCAAAATAATTTCCGACATTCTACTTTTTAAAGTCTAAATTTACAAATAATATAAGAACTGACATGTTTTAAAATGTTCTATAGCTAACGTTTCCTTCTCCTTTTTTGAGATCGATACTGATTGCTAAAAAAGAACCCCCCTGCACTGTTGGTACGAATGTAAATTGGTACAGTCACTATGGAAAATAGTAGGGAGGTTCCTTACAAAACTAAAAATAGAGTTACCATATGATTCAGAATCCCATTCCTGGACATATATCTGGAGAAAATTATAATTCAAACAGATACATGCATCCCAAAATTTACAGCGCCACTATTTACAATAGCCAAGACATGGATGCAATCTAAGTGTCCATTGATAGACAATGGATAAAGAAGAAGTGGTGTGGTACACACATGAATACTACTCAGCCATAAAAAAGAATGCAATATTGCCATTTGCACCAGGTAGAATCAAATGATGCTTCAACTTAAGTGGTTTGATGTAAGTAGTAGAGGAAAAAAAATGGGGCTCTGAAATTTGACAAATGTAGATCCAAACACTGGTTCTAACTAACAGTAAATCATAATTTCTATGTTTCTCATCTATAAAGTGGAGTTAATATCAATCTATAGCTATTACCATATACAATATAAAGCATTTATAGGATACAATGTATGTTAGAAAAATACTAGTTGTCCTTAAACCTGTTACAGTTCTATCCTTCAAGGTCTGATTCAGATACCATCTTCCATCAAGACCAAAATTCTCCAGTGAGAAAAAGTTTCTCCTACTTTCCTACAGCAACTATACTGATCCTTGGCTTTAGAGTTGTTTGTGATCATAACATTACTACTTACTACTACTATCAGGCTCCTTGGAAGCAAATCCTGTATCGTTTTTATCTTTCAATCTCAAGTTGTACCAAGTTCAGTACATGTTTCCCAAATGGAATTTAAGCCATTACGCATGAGAAACCTTAAGAAGAGAAGGATTTTACCATTTTTACAATAGAGATCTTCTTGGAGAACTCTGATCCTGGGAGGGATTAGGGGTAGGAGGAAAAGGGGACGACAGAAGATGAGATGGCTGGATGGCATCACTGACTCGATGGACATGAGTTTGAGTGAACTCCAGGAGTTGGTGATGGACAGGGAGGCCTGGCGTGCTGCAATTCATGGGGTCACAAAGAGTCGGACACAACTGAGCGACTGAACTGAACTGGAGAACTTACTCTCCCATTACTCTTTTCTACAAAGGAGCACCCCTAGTTTCTTTGAAGTGATCCTTTAGATATGATATGTTTAAGTGGTTCAAAATACCTAAACATTATCATCACGAAAACTATCATTTATCCAAGGCCTACAACATGACTTGCACTTATAATGATTAATCTTCAGAATAATTTTGCAGGTAAGAGTCATATCTATCTTATAAATAAATGTAAACTGAAAAGTTACATCATAGCTTGCTCTGGGCCATGAAGCAAATAATCTGGACTATTAATTCAGACTCTAAAGCAAGGCCTTTCTACTATATAATGTCATGTTTCATGAATATGATCTATATATTATTAGACATTCACCTTAATGGAGTCTTATGCAAACTAAACATTGGTCAGCATTGGTCAAACATTGGACAAAGGAATATATTTTTAAAATCTAACCTTCAAATGTCCTTCGCCTGTGAGGAATTCAGAGTAGCCAGCATCAGTGGCCAGCAAACCTACAAACTGCATGCTGGGCCGTTGCTGAATAAAAGCTTCAACAGCTTTGTCTGTCACATGCTTCCTCCCAGAAACATCCAAGGAGACGAGGTTGGGCAGGATGTCCTTTTGTTCTAATAACCGAAGAGCTATGTCCGATGTAAACTGTTTATCATCTGAAATATCAAGATGATTCAGATGTCTTAGTTCTCGAACAACATCCAGTATCTGGGTAGTTGTCATTTTTAAACATTTCAAGTGATGCATGGTTAGAGACTTGAGTCGGTCTTTGCAGGCCAGCAGAGCCGTGATGTCTGTGATCGAGGTGTTGGAAATATCCAGGCTCTCTAATCTTGGCAATGAGGCAACTTCAGCCAGGTCTTCATTGTAAAAGAGAACATTGGTGATGCTTAATGCTCGAAGGCCAGAAAGTCGGCTAAAGCACCGCTCATAAGGATCTTCGAGAGAGAGAGTTAATGAGTTCAGCACGAGGCACTGGAGATTTTGCTGGATCCATTTGTTACTGCCAAGCCCACTGATGATGTCTGTAATTGTGATGTCAGCATTCACACCTGTGGCATCAAGTTCCACTAACTTGTGGTGGCAGAAGGCTTTCCGGAAAGCAACAGCAGAGATCTTGGCTTTGCGAATGCAAGCTCGTTTTAAGCGCATCTGGTTGCCCCTAAAAATACCTACAGTTGCATCATTCAGGAGACCTAGGGAAAAATAAGCAGTACTTTAACTTCAAAAAATGGTTAAAGGATAGCTAAAATTTCCAGCATACTTTACACTTTCGAAGTAACAGTATTTCATTTAATAAACATAACAATTCAGTGAGTTAAGAATGTGATTGTCTACAATTTATAGATGAGTAAACTGGGGTTCAAAAAAGTGGTCTTCTAAGAGCACAGAAACAGTACGTGGCAGAATCAGGACTGTGTTAGGCATTACTGACATTCACTAATATCTGCTTCTCCTCCCATTACTGGACACCTTTTCCAACCTACCCTTGGATTTAGATAGGGCTACATGCCCAGTTCTAGCCAAAGGTATATCAGATCCAAGTACAAAAGTATCATGAAAGCAAAGAAAAGGAAGTAATTTACCATGCCTGGAGATCTGAAAAAGACTCCATGGAAGAGGTGATACTTGTGAAGGTCTTTCAAAGATGAAGGAACAATTCAAAGATGGAGAAGGAAAGTGAGGGGAATTTAAGAAGAATACAGGAGAAAACCTATATATGAGTGAGAAGAGAATATGGTCGGTTTCTGAAGATTTATGTATGGAAGTGGGAAGAGACAAGGAGTAAGGCTAGATCACTGAAAGGTCAAGAGAAGAAAGCAGGCCAGCTAGAGATCCTGGGACACAAAGACCTACACGGTGGAGTTCCTGGTTTTTCTTCCCTGTACCATAATTGGGAAATACCAACAAGCACACACAAAAACAGCCCCTCCCCCGCCAGGGCCACAAAATCTGCTCACTCCGGCCAAAGCACCAGGAAAAGGGCAGCCTAGCAAGGGTAAATGTTCTTGCTCCCCACTTGATTTCTGCTGACCCCGAGACTTAGCGCTCCTCTTTATGGCTATGCAGGAGATTGGTGTCCTGGCTCCTCATTAGGTCTCTGGTGTTTGACTAAAGTGATGACTTTATCTCACCACATTTGCTGATGTGGATGAGGGTGTTGGAGACATAAACAAAAACCTCACCCTCATCCACACCAGCAAATGCCAAGAGGGGAACCTAGACTTTCACTCCTGCTATAACTAGTTGCCACAGTCTCCCCACAGAGAAGTGTTAGGAGAAGGCCGAGCATGGAGCCAGGACTTCCACGTCCATCTGGTAGTAATCAGGTGCTTCTCCCTTTCCAAGCTGGGGTGGTATCAAAGGAAGCCTAGTGGAGAGTTGAGACTTCATCACTGCCTAACAGTAAGTAATGAGGTCACCTCCCTACAACATGCTGTCAGTGGAGGCCAAATGAAGAAGAGAAATGAAGTACTCACATGGCTCTCGGCTAGAGAGGTTATCAGTAGCGAACTAGTGGGGAGAATGCCAATCTCCTGCATAGCAGTAATGAGTAATCAGAAGCACTAAGTCTCAGGTGTCAACAGAAGTCAAGTGGGGAACAAGAACATTTACCCCAGTCTGGCAACAGCAAGGCAGTGCCTCCACACTGCTAGAGTGGCAGCAGAGACCCAAACAAAGTCTCCTAACACAATATCCAAACTGTCCAGATTTCAATAAAAACTCACTCATCATACAAAGGACCAGTAAGATCTCAAAGTGAAAAAAAGACTATAGATGTTAACACTAAAAAATCAGAAATGTTAAAATTATTTGATGAAGGTCTTAAAGGAGCCATCATAAAAATACTTAAGTGTGCAATTACAAACAAGCTTGAAACAAATGGAAAACAGAAAGCCTCAGAAAAGAAGTAGAAGTTATAAAGAAGAACCAAAGGAAAATTTTAGAATTGAAAAATACAATAATGGTTGCGTTCAACAACAGAATAAAAGGAACAAAGGAAAGAATTAGTGAAGTAAAAGATTTTTTTAAAAATGGAAATTACCCAAATCTAAAGAACAGGGGAAAAAAAAACAGACTTAAAAAATATTTGAACACAGCTATTTGTTGCAGAAAGAGTGGAGGAATAGGGCAGGGTTGAAAAAGTATTTGAAGAAATCATTACACACACCTATTAAAATGGCTCAAATTAAAAAACAGTAGTAACACCAAATGCTGGCAAGTATGCAGAGAAACTGAGTCAGTCTTATATTGGTAAGAGTGTAAAATGGCATCGCCATTCTGTAAACAGTGTGGCAGTTTTTAAAAACCTAAACGTGCAACTACAATAGGACCCAACGGTAGCACTCCTGGGCATGTATCCCAAAGAAATGAAAACTTATGTTCACATAAGACCTGTCCATGGATGACTACAGCACTACAATATTCATACTTGACATTACATTCTTAATAGTTAATAGTTAGATATTATATTAGTAACAGCTAAATGACATTATCTTTTTAGATGGTAAAATTCTTATTCTGATTCCTAGATCTTATACACACATTTCCTGGAAAATTTTTAGCACTGAGATAACAGATACAGTGAGCAGAGTATGACAAGAGAATTATAGAAGCAAGTAAGTAAAACTCTTTAGTATCAGGCTTATTTTAATAAGGACTGCTACCAATATCATTAATCCTTTGAATTGAGTAAATACGTAGAATTTTTAAAATAAATTATTTTCTAAAATCATTGCACTATTAGAAGACGTATATTAGCAATTTTGAAAGCATTCATAAGGAATTCCCTAGCAGTCCAGAGGTTTTTCTTTTGCAGTATTATTAGCAGTATCCACTCCTGACTATTTGAAGGTGGATATGCTTTTATAAAGAGATTAAATAATTTGTGCATGTGATGAATAAGACAGGTAATCACCTGGCAGAAACACAAATGGGGCAGCACACTGTTTCTCTCGACCCTCACTTTCCTCATTTGAACTCAGTTTGAAGAAACTGGTAGAAAACACATTCTGATCAAGCATCTAGCTTTCCAAAGACATACTCTGGAAGACAATTATTTAGTTGCTAATGCTAAGTTGCTTCAGTCGTGTCCAACTGTGTGTGACCCCATAGACGGCAGCCCACCAGGCTCCTCCATCCATGGGATTTTCCAGACAAGAGTACTTTCCGGTTATTTAGTTATATGTACTTAAAAACTACTTTCATTATTTTATTCACATAAAGCATTCACCAGTGCCTGGTATATAATAAGCATTCAACAAATGTTAGCTGCTATTATTAATCAACAATAGTTATATTTCAAAAGGAATCTGGGGAAGTTAAAACTTCAGTTAACATTTACTCTGTTGATTTACAAGACTAGTTATATGTAGAAATATTTAAACTGAACTTGCTAAGTGTAATCATTAAATTGAGACCAGAAAGAAATGGTAGCACTAGCATAATCTTTTAAATCTCATTTGTAAGGGATCTTTAACTTAAATGTGGATAGTACCTATTGAAATTTACCCTCATTCCTTCAGTAGGTTGAAAGAATCCAGAGACTACAGACTTGAGCAACTTTAGTGAAAACCAAGGAATGCAGACATCTTCTTCCTCCTACCCTTCCTTCGAATGCACTATCTGCATTTGTGTGTGCTCTCTCTTCTGTTTCTCTCTCTCTACAGACAGACAGACAGACACACACACACACACATCAGATAATGGGATATACTTTCACTGTGACTTTAAGTATATATAATAAATTTATATATTTGTATATGTGTGTTCACTTGCTCAGTTGTGTCTGACTCTTCGCGACTGGCATGGACTATAGCCCACCAGGCTTCCCAGTCCATGGAATTTTCCAGGCAAGAATACTGGAGTGGGTGCCATTTCCTCCTCCAGAGGATCTTCCCAACCCAGGGACTGAACCGAGTTTCCTGCATCTCCTGTACTGGCAAGTGGATTCTTTACCACTGAGCCACCTGGGAAGTCCCTTATTGTCCCTATATTTAATATTTAATAAAATATAACAACTATAAACATATTTGAATGTATGTGTGGGTATGTGTGACTTGTTATTTAAAGTCACAACAAAAGTGTATAAACCATTATCAGCCATCCAGGAGCAAGAATACCTCTAATGTAGGAGTAGGAAGGTTGTGCGGCAGTGAAAAGAAAACAGATTTAGAATAAAATAGATCTGCATTTGAAACAGGACTCTATCATTTACTAGCAGTGTGACTCTTATTAACCTCCGTTTCCTTATCTGTATATGAATAGGATAAAAATACCTACCTTATAAGTTTTTGAGAAAATTCAAGAAAAGTATAAACTGCCTGGCATTAATATTACATGGAAGGGGCAATTAATAAATGATAATTATCACTATTGCCATATTTATTCTATTTTATAGTTGTGGAAAAAACTGTATTTCTTACTTGTAAGAGTTTACATACCCTAAATATATAAAAGGATTGAATCTCTTTCAACTTAGAACTTACACATAGGTAACAAAATTATCAATATACTGTGCATAATCAGAATTTCACAGATAAATCTTTTACAATTTATTTTCAGAATTTGTTTTTGAAGACAGAAGTAATATATTAGCTATGATTTCTGTTTCAAAGATCAAAAGCATAAACTAATTTTTCCATTATAACATTTATTGATTTTCTTGCTGCCAAATAACACTGTAAGGTATTTTAGACCAGCAGACTTCCAAACTGCTATTTTGGGACAGAAGTTATTTTCACCATGCGAACAGCTTCTCATAAAACAAAATAGAAGAAACAAACACAAAAAGGACTTGCCAGGTTAGAAAAGAAAATGCTTATTTAAATTATACCATAAGTAGCAAGGTAGGCAAAAATAAATAAATCCCTTTTCCTCAATTAGGCTTTTCTGTTATTGCTATGAAAATAATTAAATGGCCACAGCAGTACTTCAAAACCCAATGCTAATTAAAAGGGCATAATTTTTGTTTCCTCTGTTTATTTATTACCATGAAAAGCCATGGTCTGAAGTAGCCGATCAGCCACCTCCTGTGGGAATACTCCAGGTTCCTGCAGACACAATGTTCCATCTTGTCTTGCTGAGCAGAACTTCTCAAGGTGAGTAGTCAGGAAATTCAAGCAGATATCAAGTAAGGAATAAGGAGATGCCTCCTCCTTGGATCCCAGGAAGAAACAAAGGGAAAACCAAAGCCAACAAGTTAGTTTCCAGAAAAGTAGAGAACAAAATATTCATTTACTTGCTCGACAAGTACTTTTATTCAAGCGTCTACCATGTGCAAGATACCATGTTAGGCAGTGGGAATACAACATATGATCCATGTTATCAAGAAGCAGGAGAAGAGAAACATTTAAACACATTTTTACTAAAAGTCTATTAAATACTATAGTTTAGGATATATTGGGTATTCATGTAAACATACAGCAAGGTATCCTAATCAGTCAAGGATAGTTAGGGAAGATGGCACAGCAGATTAATCTTCCTAAATTACCATCCCAGGACACTCTACTGCTCAAGACATCAGTGGGATGCATGGGCCTGAACACAAAAGAAAAAAATCTTATATTGTTAGACTGATGATGCCCCAGTCCTTCCAAAATCTAGCCCCAATTTACTTTCCAACTTGACCTCCCACAAAATTCCCATCCCAACCTAACAGTTCAAATATGATCAGTTTATTTGGAGGAAAGAATGTGCTATAGGTGTTACCCTCAAAATAGAAAAAGGTTAACCCAGTTATTCCAATCTGAGGAATATAGAACTAATCAAATAAGCACAAAGATTTAAGTATAAGGGTTTTGATTACAGAAATAAATACACCTTAAGGTCCCTAATAACAGTAATATAACTAAAATATAATTATAGCAGCTACCATCCATTAGGTGCTTTCTGTATGACTCTGCTGAGAGTTTAACATAAACTATCCATTATTTCAGTCATTCCTCACCCCTACTTTACTAAGTAGTGAAGCATTATTTTCATTTTTGCATAACTGACAACTGGCTCAGAAAAGTAACATCTAAGTATTCTATACATGGTAACTGACAAAGTGTAACTTCAAATTAAAAACTGACTTAGGGGGGCTTCTCTGGTGGTCCAGTGGATAAGACTCTGAGCTCCCAATGCAGGCAACCCAGGTTCAACCCCTGCCACAACGAAGACCTGATGCAGCCAAATAAATAAATAAAAATATCTTAAAAAAATATGACTCAGGAACACAACTCTTAATCATATGAAATTGATACTATACATGTGACATTTTAATGGCTGAATAATATGCAGCCATTAAAAATTATAATTCAAAGACATATTACTCAAATACAAAAATATTCATAATACAAGGTAAGTTTTTTAAAATACATAGTTTATAGAACTTCCTCAACCTGATAAATGTCATCCATTCATTCTGATTCATTCCTATTCATGGATCAGAAGATAATTTTTTTTTTTTTCATGTGGCAGTGAGTACTATCAAACTCCAGTCATAGAGGCAAGCCCTACTGGTGTTAGCGAAAATCCTGCCATTAATATAGCACACTTCTGACACTCAGCAGTTCAGAAGATAATATTTTAAAATTGATCTACAGATTCAGTACAATCCTTACCAAAATTCCAGCTTCTTTTTTTTCAGAAATTAACAAACTGACCTAAAATTCATATGGAAATACAGTGGACCTAGAATAACTGAAACAATCTCTGAAAAGAACAACAAACTTGGAAGACTCACACTTGTCAGTTGTAAAGCTTACTATAAAGCGACAATAAACAAAGCAGTATGGTACTGGCATAAAAACAGACACATAAATCAACGAGATAGAACTGAAAGATCAGATCAGAAATAAACTCTCATATTTATGGTCAGTTGACTTAAACAAGGCTGTCAAGACAATTCAATGGGGGAAAAAAACAGGCTTTTCAACAAACAGGACTGGGATAATTGGACGTCTACATGCAAAAGGATGAACATGGGGTCCTTCCTCATAGCACATATAAAAATTAACTCAAAATGGATCAAAGGCCCAAAGGTAAAAGTTAAAACTATTAGGTTCTTAGAAGAAAACTTTGGGATAATCTTTTGAATTGGTGAATGACTTCTTAGATATGACATCAAAAGCACAACCAACCAAAGAAAAAAGCAGATAAACTAGACTTCATAAAAACAAAAAGACTTTTGCATCAAAGGTCATCATCAAGAAAGTGAAAAGAAAATCCCAAAAAATGGGAGAAAATATTTGCAAATCATGTATCTGTTAAGGGATTTGTATCTAGATTATACAAATAATTCTTACAACTCAATTATAAAAAGACAACTCAAAGACAGGCAAAAGTCTAAACGGACATTTCTCCAAAGAAATACAAATGACCAAGAGTCACATGAAAGACACTCAACATCACTAGTTACCAGAAAAATGCAAATAAAAACTACAATGAAGTAATATCTCACACTTACTATTAAGGCTATAACCAAAAGACAGACAAAAACAAGTGTTGGTGAAGATGCGAAGAAACTGGATCTCGCGTACCCTGTAAGCGGAAATGTAAAATGGTACAGCCACTTTGGAAAACAATCTAGCAGGGGCTTCCCTGGTGGCTCAGTGGTGAAGATTCCTGCCAGTGCAGGAGACATGGGTTCAATCCCTGGTCTGGGAAGATCCCACGTGCTGCAGAGCAACGAAGCCCATGCACCACAACTATTCAGCCTGCCCACTAAAGCCCAGGAGACTCAACTGCTGAGCCCACAAATCACAACTACTGAAGCCGTGCACCACAGAGCCTGCAACAAGAGGAGCCACCTTAATGAGAAGCCCAGGCACCGCAACTAGAGAGTAGCCCCTGCTCTCCACAACTACAGAAAAGCCCAACAGCAATAAAGACCCAGCACAGCCAAGAATAAATAAATTGAAAACTTTTAACAATCTAGCAATTGCCATATAACCTTGCAATTCCACTAAGCATATACTTAAGAGAAATGAAAACGTAGGGTTACACAAAACTTGAACATAAATGTTTACAAAAGCTTTATTCATAATAGATGAAAAGTGGAAATGGCCTAATATCATCAACTTATGAGTGGATAAATAAAATATGGTATATTTACACAATGGAATACTATTCCATTGTTTTCTGGAATCACAGATGGATCTCAAAAACATTATACTAAATGAAAGAAGTCAGTCACAAAAGACCATATAATGCAGAATTCCATTTATGTACAATGTCCAAAATAGGCAAATCTGTACAGAGAGAAAGATTAGTGGATCTTGATGAAAGTGAAAGTGGAGAGTGAAAAAGTTGGCTTAAAGCTCAACATTCACAAAACGAAGATCATGGCATCTGGTCCCATTACTTCACAGGAAATAGATGGGGAAACAGTGGAAGTGTCAGACTTTATTGTTTTGGGCTCCAAAATCACTGCAGATGGTGACTGCAGCCATGAAATTAAAAGACGCTTACTCCTTGGAAGAAAAGTTATGACCAACCTAGATAGCATATTCAAAAACAGAGACATTCCTTTGCCAACACAGGTCCGTCTAGTCAAGGCTATGGTTTTCCTGTGGTCATGTATGGATGTGAGAGCTGGACTGTGAAGAAAGCTGAGCGCCGAAGAATTGATGCTTTTCAACTGTGGTGTTGGAGAAGACTCTTGAGAGTTCCTTGGACTGCAAGGAGATCCAACCAGTCCATTCTGAAGGAGATCAGCCCTGGGATTTCTTTGGAAGGAATGATGCTGAAGCTGAAACTCCAGTACTTTGGCCACCTCATGCGAAAAGTTGACTCACTGGAAAAGACTCTGATGCTGGGAGGGATTGGGGGCAGGAGGAGAAGGGGACGACAGAGGATGAGATGGCTGGATGGCATCAATGACTCAATGGACGTGAGTCTGAGTGAACTCCGGGAGTTGGTGATGGACAGGGAGGCCTGGCGTGCTGCGATTCATGGGGTCGCAGAGTCAGACACGACTGAGCGACTGAACTGAACTGAACTGAATGCAGATAATAATAATGCCTACTTCATAAAGTTGTTGTGAGGACTCAATGAGATAAATAGGATCAAAAGTACTCAGAATAATGGCAGTATGTCTGGAAACACAGCTTGCAAGGGTCAGAGTCAGGATTCAGACCCAGGAAATGTAGCTCCAAGAGCCTATGCCCTTATCCAGCATAATATACTATCTTTCAACTTTATATGCAAATTCTAAATTTGTTATCTCATCTGATACTGAAAGCAGTTATGTGATGTGAACAAGGAAAATCATCTCCATTTAAAGAAAAACAACAGAGAGGTTATATATATCAAGCCAGTGACAAAACTAGAACCGTACTCAGGTTATCTGAGATCTCCTCCAAAAACTCTATTGCCATCTGTGATTCCCCAAATTCCAGTATTTTTAGCTAACACAGAAGTATTGAGAGATCAGTAATTTTAATTTTATTATTATTTTTTTTGGCTGCATCAAGGCAAGAGTTCCCCACCCAGGGATTGAACCTGGCCTATGGTGAAAAATGAAAGCTCCTTCTAACCACTAGGATTTCCAGGGAATTCCCTTTATTTCTAAACAGACAACAGCAGCACAGGACAAAGAAAGGATAAAGCAGAAGCTGAAATTCGGTGTCTATTAACAATTCATTTCTTGAAAATTCCCGCTCAGGGAGATTTTCCCCTTCCCCAACTAGGCACACTCCAGGCAAGGCAAAAACAAAGCTCCTACTAGAAAAAAAGCAGGAGGGAGAGAAGGTCAAGTCTGATTTCGTTTGGATCATAAGGTAACCCAAACAGTTCAAAGACTAAATTTCTAGGAAGAACAAATGAGAAAGTTCTTTTTAATTAAGTGAAATGGCTTCTACTCCATCTGGACCAATCCAACCCTTCACTGCATAGCTTTTATCCTATAACTCTTCTAAAAAAAATCCAAAGGTTCCGTATCATCCATAACCATAGTTCTCATGCTTGGAACACATTTTAAGAGGCTCCCCAGCAGGAGTGTGCCATGGGATTAAAACTATAGTATTAACTTGACATTTTTTTTTAAACTAAAGAAAACAATTTTATAGAATAGATAAATGAACTTCATAAATAAATAAATGGAATGGGCTATATGGTTTAACTGTATTTCCAGATATTACCTTGTTTTTTGGTAAAGCTTAAATATTTGCTGGGGCCCCCTGGGGACTAGGTTCTGGACAGAGGGGCCCTGCATTAAGCACAGCACTGTAAACACAGGTGGAGGGGAAAGAAACCCGGGTGAGTGTGTTTAGAACATCAAACACACTCAAAGATTATTTGAGGGGATAAGAGTATGGGAGGTTGGGGAAAACGGAACCAAGTTATTAACTAATAAATAAAAATATTTTTGTACTGAAATAAATATATTAAGTAAAAGGCAAAAACTGCATGAATTTTAAGATAAAACACAAAATTACCAAGAAATTACTATCTGTAACACTGGTTTCAAGTAAATCCCTTTTCTATCTCCCAGGAAATCAAGTTTCCTCTGCTGTAGGAAGTTGGAAAAGAGACCTAGAGAATAAAATATAAACATTACAGCAAGGTATTCAAAATCTTTACTAACTGGCTCCAGCCTTCCTTTCCAGCCTCATTTTCTACTGTTTTCTTTTCCCTCTAAACATGTTACTAACTAGATACACTAAACTGAATGCTCCCTAATGCAACCTACTATTTACCATCTCTTCCTAAGCAGTGTATCGAGCATTTTCACATCTCTGAAACGTTTTTAGATGAGTCCTTCTCTGTGGCAAAATCTGACACATCATTTAGCAATCAGTCAAACCTCACTAGTTCTATGATGCCCTTCCTAATTTCCAGGGTAGAATTAATTTGACTCAGCACCTGGGAGATTAATTTGCACCATTATCTATTAGCTACTATGTACTGAATGACAGCTGTGTGGTGACAGGCACAATCCAGCAACTTTATATATACATTTGCATCTTCAAAACAACCTGCTTTGAACAAAATAGGTAAACTAAGGCTCAGAAAGATTAACTTACTGTGAAAGATAAAATAGCCAGCAGAAGGCAGAGCAAGAATAAAAATTACAAGAGCTACCATTGCAGTGACAGAGTGCGGGCGCGCGGGCGTGCGCATGCCCGCGCGCACAAACATACACACACACACACACACATACACACACACACTTTTCATGAAACACTGTCTCTGATTCTGGTTCACAGCTCTTTAGATACATGAGCTCTTTGAATTTCTAGGTCCTATGAATCAAGCACCATTACAATATACATTTTAATGAGGAAACAGGTTTAGATTAAAGAAAAAAAACATATAGATATACACACACACGGCCAGCATGTTAATAAACTGGAACTCCAACTAAAAAATGAGGGCAAACCTATATTTTCAAGCTCTTAAACCACTATACTATAATATCATAATCATAGGGCTTTATTTGTTCATATATGCTATGTACTATATGCAATAAACTATGCTAAGTACATTACATATATAATTTCATTTCCTTATTAAAACTGTACCAGTATCCCCTATTCTATGAAGATGAAGACACTGAAACTTAAGGAGTTATTAATTTGCCACAATGATACAGCTAATAGGTGCCAGAGCCAGGACTGGGCCCCAGGCAATCTGATTCCAGAGCTAAGGCTGCGCTTTTACCACTACACAAGCTGCTCTTTATATCTGACTCCAAAGCCAGTTTATTTTATAATTTCTGTTACACCATAGTTATTTATGACTGTATCTGTCTCCCCTACTAGATCAGGATGCTCTTCAAGTTCAAGGAACATATTAACCCTTTTTGTATATCCTTAGCACCCAGCACACTCCCTGATATTTACCTGTTAAACAAGAAAGAGTTCAAATTGGAATAGTGGTAAAGAGATTTGCCCAGAGTCACACTATTTGTAAGAAGTGGGGCAAAGATGTAACCCTAGATCTTCTTATTATGAAGACTATATCTTTTCCACTATAACATGGGAGAGACATGGGTTCGATCTCTGGGTCGGGAAGATCCCCTGGAGAAGGAAATGACAATCTTCTCTAGTATTCTTGCCTGGAGAATCCAATAGACAGAGGAGCCTGGTGGGCTACCGTCCACAGGGTCGCAAAGAGTCTGACGCCACTGAAGTGACAGCACGCACGCACCCGCGCACACCAGGTGCTCAGCTGCTGCCGTCTGTCCGACTCTGAGACCCCATGGATGGTACCCCACTAGGCTCTTTGGTTCATGTGATTATCCCGCAAGGGTACTAGAGTGGGTAGCCATTTCCTCCTCCAGGGGATCTTCCCCACTCGGTGATCAAACCTGAGTCTCCCGCAGCCCCAGCACCGGCAGGTGGTTTCTTTACCACGGAGCCACCTGGGAAGCCCCATACTGTACCATACCTCGGAACAACTATTAGTTTGGCACTGACATAAATGCCAAAAAACAACGTGGGGACCAGCTGGTTGTTACAGTGACTCACACAAGTAGTGATAATGCTGTGGATTATGGCAAAAGCAAAGAAAATGGGGAAAAAAAAATCCAAAGTGAAAAACAATTTGAAGGAAGAATTGACAAGATGCAAGTGACCAAACAGGAAACAGATGCTGATTTCTGAATTCCCAGTGCCTAGCATAATGCCTGGAAAATCCCATGGACAGAGGAGCCTGGTAGGCTGCAGTCCATGGGGTTGCTAAGAGTCGGACATGCCTGAGCGACTTCACTTTCACTTTCACTTTCCTGCACTGGAAAAGGAAATGGCAACCCGCTCCAGTGTTCTTGCCTGGAGAATCCCAGGGACGGCAGAGCCTGGTGGGCTGTCGTCTTTGGGGTCGCACAGTTGGACACAACTGAAGCGACTTAGCAGCAGCAGCAGCATGATGCCTGGCACTCTCCTAGATACTTGAGCATTCTCTGGATTGACCAGCATTCCTACAGAATCCTTTTGACATGTATTTGGCCCTCACAGCAGACTTGTGGAGCTGGTGTAATAGACACTATTTTGTATATGAGGATACTGGAGATCAGAAAGAACAATGCATCCAAGTTCATCAGGTTAAAAATGTAGCAGAATTAGGCCTTGAACCAACATATTTAATTCTAATTTTTCCTATTCCATAGAGTGCTGTCAGATGAAGGAGGGAAAAGGGTGGAAGACAGAGAATCTGAGGTTTAAAAAAAAAAAAACTCCAAGATTTAAAGTAGTTGTTAACCAAGTGTCTGTGTCTGTGTCTGTGTGTGTGTGTGTGTGTGTGTGTGTGTAGAAATAGCACAGATATGCACACAAGATAAAATGCTAACATCTGGAGGATTTGGGTGAACGTCTATATGAGAATTCATGTTATTTCTGCAACTTTCTGTAAGTCTGAAATTGTCCAAAAAAAGTTAGAAAATAAAAAATGAAATAGGAATTAATACTCCCATGATCGCACTAACAAGACTGAAAAGAAGACAAGGCAAAGACTTATTTCCTCAAGGGAATTTGTTATGGCTGTGGAAAGTCTGTCTGCTTAGGCAAGTACAGAAAAGGAACTAAAAATGCTTCTGTGAAAGAAGTGAGCTGAATATACAGACTTAAATATCACCCCCTATTGGTGACAGCTGAGTCACAGAAGAGATAAATTCTTAGAGAAGTGAACTAAGCCCTGTAATTAACTATCACATGCACAGCAGGCAGAATGACGTGGTCCCTCAACACTGGCTGAAAAAATATCCTATGGAAAACAGGAAAAATAACACCAGTCTGAAAGAACAGCACAGCTCTTTAATTTTTGTTGTTAACATTGTGTTTTTTGGAACTGGATAAAATCCTGACATTGTGAATCATTCAAATCAAGTATACCCAGATTGGTCCTCTCAAATACTGCTGCTCAAAGTATAAATTGTCACAATTTCTCTGGATATAAAAGACTTAATTACAATCTTAAAAACATCCAGTCCCTGGATCCAGGACCTCATCTAAGAATTTACAAGAAACAAAAAAGAAAAAATTTAAAAAAAGGCAGGGGTGGGGAATAACCAGAGATATTAACAAAGGAATTTACACAAAGAGACTTATTCACAGTTTTTCTAAACTCCCCCCTGAAATACATATACAAATTCTAAAATAGGGGGGAAATGGCAAGCAAATTATATCAATCATATGGATAATTACATAATTATGTTTATGAATAAGTCTTTTTTAGAATCGAGTCTTTAAAGTATCTTTTTCACATTTTATTCTGAAATGATGAAACAATGAAAAGTTATTCAATTTCAGTTATGTACCTATATGTGTGAGAAGGATACAATATCAAAACTATTTTTATTTTTTGTCTCTAAACTTCATTTCTGGAAAAAAATTTTACTTCTTAGATATGCGTGAATTCTTAAATGAATTTTTCCAGTAGTAGAGTAATAATTTTTGTTCAGAATTCAAGTTTTCTTGAGCTATAATCAAACAACCTTGAGTTTGCTTGGGCTAAGTTTTTCTGTTTTTGTCCTTTTTTTCAAACTTTAAACTTTTTACTTTGTATTTGGATATAGCCAATTAACAATACTGGTAGTTTCAAGTGAAGAGCTAAGGGACTCAGCCATACATATACATCTATCCATTCTCCCCCCAACCCCCTTTCAATCCAGGCTGGCACATAACCCAGAGTTTCATGTGCCATACAGTAAATCCTTGTTGGTTAAAGACAGTAAAATGCCAAGAATAAAGTTAATCTAAGCTAAACAAAAACTGTATATGCAGCAAGCTTTCAACTAAACATCTATACAGGCATAGGATTCCCTTGTGGCTCAGCTGGTAAAGAATCAGCCTGCATGCAGGAGACCTGGGTTTGATCCCTGGGTTGGGAAGATCCCCTGGAGAAGGGAACGGCTACCCACTCCAGTATTCTGGCCTGGAGAATTCCATGCACTGTATAGTCCATGGGGTCGCAAAGAGTCTGACATGACTGAGCAAATTTCAGAAGATTATATAGCTACTTCTAAACTAAACAATATGTTATAGTAAACCTATAGAGAAGAGCAAGGGAAAGATTTAAAATTAAAAAGGATTAAAAAAATAAAATAAAATAAAAATTTTTTAAAAAATTAAAAAGGATAGTGGGGGTGGGTGGAAGTAGCATAGAAGAATGGGGCACACAGAGGAAAAACTGGCAGTGGTTATCCTCTATTTCTTAAGTTGGATGCTGGTTTTTAGACGTTCGTTTACTATGTTTCATGGCTCACATAAATGTTTTCTATGGTCTTCTAAATGTATCAAATTATTATTTTTTTAAAAATAAGATTTATTTTTATATATTTATTTGACTGGACTGGGTTTTAGTTGCAGCATGTGGGATCCAGTTCCCTGACCAGGGATCAAACCTGGTCCCCTGCTTTGGGAGCACAGAGTCTTAGTCACTCGACCATGAGGGAAGTCCTTAAAAGTATCAGTTATTAAAAATAAGAGAAAAAAAAAAGCAAAAACTTGTGAAAATGTTGGAAAAAAAGAGCTGTGTTCACATCTGCACTTTTCAAATATTCAAAATAACCAAAAATCAGTGTCTATTTTATCAATGATAGTCATACTTTTCAATATATGTATTCAAACTAGTAAAAACAGACCTTTTATATTAGACTCTATAATAGACCTTTATATTTAATTATACATATAATTAAAATTATATTAATTATGAATGAAAATATACATGCTGTGCTGTACTTAGTCACTCAGTCATGTCTGACTCTGAGACCCCATGGACTGCAGCCCACCAGGCTCCTCTGTCCATAGGGGATTCTCCAGGCAAGAACACTAGAGTGGGTTGCCATGGCCTCCTCCAGGGGATCTTCCAAACCCAGGGATCAAACCCAGGTCTCCCGAATTGCAGGTGTTTTCTTTACCAACTGAGCCACCAGGGAAACCCAAGAATACCGGAGTAGGTAACCTATCCTCCTCCAAGGGATCTTCTGGACCCTGGAATCAAACTGGGGCCTCCTGCATTGCAGGCAGATTCTTTACCAGCTGAGCTACCAGGGAAACCCATACATATGTACACACACATTTTTATTTTTCCTAAATTGGTCATAATATAACTTCTCACCACTGCTCCTACACCCTTTCCCTATGAAGTCTTACATTTCTTAAGTTTTACCATCTAACAGTGATGGACTGGGTTGGGAAGGGCATCTTGAGAAAGGTTTCAGGGGAAAGGCAGGGGGACGGTTATGATGTATATAAAGGAAAGCAAATAGGAAATAAAAAAGAAATTTTAAGAAATATATCTGTGAACTCTGTTCTATTCAGGTGTCCAAAAATTTTGCAAATAAAGACTCTGAGTTTTACTAAATGACTTTCTGGCTGAAGGTTTATATTCCACAGATTATGACACTGTTCTGAGGCTAAACAACATGGATCATAGCTTAAATAGTTATACATAAACAATTAAAGAATTTTTCCTGCTATTAAAGCTAGTTATAGAAACATATATCTTCTCTTCTGCTCCTGTCTTTAGATGCCACAAAGCAGAACCTTGAAGGAACAACAAAAGAAAAGAACAACAAAAATAAAGAACAACTGGACTGAAAGGAGGTTAGGAGAGGTCTTGAGATGACACTACCTAGGGGAGACACAGTTCAGTTCAGTTCAGTCGCTCAGTCGTGTCTGACTCTGCGACCCCGTGAGCCACAGCACGCCAGGCCTCCCTGGAGACACAGGAGGCTTTCAAATGAGGAAAAGGGAAAGAAAAAAAAAGTAATAATGAGACTAACAGCTCGCGCTACAAGAGCCAAGATGTAGGGCCACACCTTCATCATTTAACAGCTGTCTAACTCTTCGATTTATAAAGTCTTTTCGGTAGTCCAGTGGTAGTCCAGTGGTTAAGAATCTGCCTTGCAATGCAGAGGACACCAGTCAATCCCTATTCTGGGACGACCCCACATGCTGCAGGGCAACTAAGTCCATGTGCCGCAACTACCAAGCTTGCACTCTAGAGCCCATGAGCCACAATTACTGAGCCCCTGAGCACCTGGAGCCCGTGCTCTGCGACAAGGGAAGCCACTGCAGGGAAAAGCCCGCACGCTGCAACTAGAGTAACCCTGCTCACCAAGACCAGACAAAGCCTGTGTGCGACAGTGAAGACCCCGTGCAATCAGAAATGATTTTAAATAGATAAATATCAAGTCTCTCGAAAACAATCATCATTACGATTCTATGAAGGAGAAAAGAGATTATCTTTGTTGAAGAAGCTGAGGTTCAGAGAAGAAATGTCGCCAGTGGTAGTCGGTCATGCCTACCTTTCTTAATACATGCTGTCCTCTCTCCTTAGAATACCCTTCTCTTCCTCTCATCTGTCAAATTCCTACCGACACTACAAGAGCCAGGACACATGTGCACTGCTCCATGAAGCTGTTCCTCATATCCCAAAATACAACTGATATAATCACATGACATTCTCTATACAGTTCTATTTCAATTGTCCACTGTATAATTTTTACTTGTTTAGATGGCCATCTCCCTCTCAAGACTACGAATTCAAGGTAAGTTAGTAGTTCTCAAATGCTTTTTGTCTAAGATCCACGTAAGTGGGGCAAAAAAAAACCTCATAGCCTATCCATACCTCCTGGTTCCCAATGCAAAACCATATTAACAATATCACTACAAGGGAATTTTACCAACATTTCCTTCACCAAGAAAAACGGACGTTTCCTATTCAAGTTACAAAACACTGTCAACAGTCTAAATCTGGAAATTTTTATGTCAAAAGTTCTTTTAGTACAAATATATATATATAACCACACACTAGGTTAAGTCAATGATAATTTACAATTAAGATACAAACTAGTAACAATAAAAAAAAAATACCACCATCTCAATACAACAATGCTGAAGCACTGATTACAAATCTCTCTTCCAAAGTACGGGAATTACAATAAGCTACATTTGTACGTATGTAGTAGATTTGCAACACTTCCAAGTATCATACAGAACAGACTTCTTCCTAAGGAGTCTTTGAGGAATCATATGCTGATACTCATTAGCTCTTCCTAATCTTCTTATGGCTTTCTTTTAATCTTTCTAATTTTTAAATTTTCTTTCTTATATTCTCCATTCTTGATGCATTTAGTCATCTAGTCATTCAGCTAGAGGCATACTCAGTCACTTTCCCATGACTTAGTTATATAATTTGTTGGTTGGTTTGTTTTCTATATGTAAAAGCTTCACTCTGTTACTATGTCACCAGGGTCAGGGCAAAGAAGCCTTTCAGCATTCTGAGCAGTGGTCTACCCATTTCCAGCAAGTGGGGAGGTGGGGGACACTGGGAATTGAGTACATATTGCAACTGTAGTCTACTGCTGGAGGAGACTGGGGCTTCCGCTGTTGCTGGAGTGATAAAAAATGAACTCCTCATCGATCAGGCATCCTTTATACTTAGGGCCTAAAGTCCCAAAAAATGCATCAGATAACTCATTTGTTGAATGAATTAGTAAGTTACTAGATGACATCTCAGAATTAATTTTATTTCTCAAGAAACTACTTCAGGAAACATCTGATACAAAAAATAGTAAGACCGCCTTAATTCCTCAAGACAGACCTTGTGGACTTCAAAACTATTAAATAACGAGGGGCTTCCCTTGTAGCTCAGTCGGTAAAGGATTTGCCTGCAGTGCAGGAGACCCAGGTTCAATCCCTGGGTTGGGAAGATCCCCTGGAGAAGGAAATGGCAACCCACTCCAGTATCCTTGGCCTGGAAAATCTCATGTATAGCGAAGCCTGGTGGGCTGCAGTTCATGGGGTCACAAAGAGTCGGGCACGACTGAGCGATTGACACTTACTCTTTTGATTAATTAATTAAAAGGAAAAAAAAACTTCATGGATGATACCAGGGACAGTATCTAACAGTAACAAATCAAAATCACATCCTTTATATAACTTGATACCTACAATAACCTTATAAAGTAAAAGGAAAAATATTACAAATTTCATTTCACAGTTAAGGAAGCTGAGGCACAAAAACGAAATGATGTTTCCAAAGACCCTGTGCTTAATAGGAAGAATACTCGACCTTGATTTGAATTCAGTGGTGTTACACTGCAAATTATCTAGCTTTTCTGATCCTCTGTCCTATCCTTTGTAGAATGGGGATAATATTAGTACTTATCTCATGGTGCTATTGTCAGGGTGAAGTGAGAGACTGTTTTTAAAGCCCCCAGCACAATGCCTGGCAGAGCAATTACTCAGTAAATGTTCCCTTCCTACTTAATAGCCATGATCTCGCACAAGTTATATAAGTTCAAGTTTCAGGCACATAAGGTAGAAAGTTCATGACTGTAAATTCTCGAGAGAGACTATTCCCGTCCAGAGACCATGTCAAGACAAGTACGCTCCTTTGTTTCCCTCCACCACGAGGCATGTATTTTTAGTCTATGTTTTCACCAACGGCGTGATGTTAGGTATTAGGGCCCTGGCTTTATGTAGTTGTCTTGGTTCTGATTCATGAATCAGATTCAAGATCTTACCTCCTACCTGAAAAGTTCCTAGGACTGACAGATCCTCCAATAGAAGGTAAAAAGGCTCTGATACTCGTTTTTTCTATATCCTCGGATTATTTTTTCCTAAAGATTGGACCAACAACCAGGTGACTACAAAGATCACAAACTTGACAATTTCAGTATTAGAAATAAATTTTTTACGGACGTCTCTCTGAGGGACTATGTAATAAATACTGTGGTGAAAAGTGTGGGTTTGGAAGTCAGACTGCCTGAATTATAATGCCAGCTCTATCACTTACAAAATGATATAAGTTTAAGCATGAGTACTTAATCTTCCTGTACCTCAGTTTCCTGATCTATAAAAACACACAATAACAGTACCTACATCACAGGATTGTTGCCATAAATAAATTTTAGGTGTAAGACACTTAGAATAGTGACTCAGTTCAGTTCAGTTGCTCAGTTGTGTCTGATTCTTTGCAACCCCATGAACCACAGCACGCCAGGCCTCCCTGTCCATCACCAACTCCCAGAGTCCACTCAAACCCGTGTCAATTGTGTCGGTGATACCATCCGACCATCTCATCCTCTGTCGTCCCCTTCTCCTCCTGCCCTCAATCTTTCCCAGCCTCAGGGTCTTTTCAAAAGAGTCAGCTCTCTGCATCAAGTGGCCAAAGTACTGGAGTTTCAGCTTCAACATCAGTCCTTCCAATGAACACCCAGGACTGATCTCCTTGGATAGACTGGTTGGATCTGCTTGCAGTCCAAGGGACTCTCAAGAGTCTTCTCCAACACCACAGTTCAAAAACATCAAGTTCTGGCATATATTAAATGCTCAGTGTGTGTGTGTGAGTCAATCAGTCGCGTCCAATTCTACGTGATCCCATGTAGCCTGCCAAGCTCCTCTGTCCATGAAATGCTCCAGGCGAGAATACTGGTGGGCTGCCATTTCCTTCTCCAGGGGATCTTCTTGACCCAGGGATCGAACCCGGGTCTCCCACACTGCAGGCAGATTCTTCACCATCTGAGCTAACAAGGGAGCCATAAATGCTCAATAATCGTTAGCTATTACCATCCAATGTAAACTCCATAAAACAAACACTATGTTTTGTTCACTGCTCTATTCCCAGAGCCAACAAGAACGTCTAACAGATAGGCACTGAATGTTTACTGAATGAGTAAATGAACAGTCAACACAAATTTATTGTTAGGTGTGTTTAAAGTATTTATTTGCCCCTCGAGAAAGAGACCATATGTTCAGAGAGAAATATTAAGTCCCAAGTCTAGCAATAAAATTAAACAATGGGATTTAAAAGCAGACAGTGTCATTTGACTTCATGGATATAAGACACTTCAAGATATTGAAACAATCTTTGACTCCTCGTTTTAGTAGTACTCCGTGGGATATTTCTTTTTAGTTTATGGAGTTTCTTCCCCCTTGTGGTAGTAGTAAAGGCACAGGTATACTGTACTCAAGGGTACAGGTATTTTCAATTATTTGCCACGGACTGAGGGGAGTTATTTTCTTTTTTAAAAAATACTAGGGAATTCCCTGGCAGTCCAATGGTTAGGACTCCCCGCTTCCACTGCAGGGGACATGGGTTTGATTCCTGGTCACATGCCACGCAGTATGGCCAGGAAAAAAAAAAAAAAAAAAAAAAAACAAGCAAAAACCACCAACTACTCTTCAGAGATCCCTAGACACCAAAAAAAGTTGCAGGTATGACCAACCTAAATCAAAAAGCAGAGACATTACTTTGTTAACAAAGGTCCGTCTAGTCAAGGCTATGCTTTTTCCAGTGGTCATGCATGGATGTGAGAGTTGGACTATAAAGAAAGCTGAGCACTTAAGAATTGATGCTTTTGAACTGTGGTGTTGGAGAAGACGCTTGAGAGTACCTTGGACTGCAAGCAGATCCAACCAGTCCATCCTAAAGGAGATAAGTCCTGGGTGTTCACTGGAAGGACTAATGTTGAAGCTGAAACTCCAATACTTTGGCCACCTGATGCGAAGAGCTGACTCATTGGAAAAGACCCTGAGGATGGGAAAGATTGAGGGCAGGAGGAGAAGGGGATGACAGGGGATGGGATGGTTGGATGGCATCACCGACTCAATGGACATGAGTTTGGGTAAACTCCAGGAGTTGGTGATGGACAGGGAGGCCTGGCGTGCTGCAGTTCATGGGGTCGCAAAGAGTCGGACACGACTGAGCGACTGAACTGAACTGAACTGAACTGAGGCAACCTTCTTACATGTATCACTTCAAGGCTTGGCCAGTGTGGCAAAGGGCTCTGTGTTAAAGGGCAAGAAGCTAGATTTCTATCTACAAAAGATCAAGGCTTGCAAAGGTAAATAAATCCCCTTCCCTTCCATCTTAGCTCATGTAATAAAGCTATTCCATGAAACAATACAAAAATTCAGGTCAGCAGTCATTTAGCAGACGAGCAGATCATAGCAATCAGTAACTCAAAGAGATACTTTAGCATTATTTTCCTCTTAACTACTAGCATTAGTTTGAAATATAATATGGTAAACAGAGAAGCTGGGTTAATAATGGAAAGAGCACTGGGCTTGCAGTCAGTCCCAGCTCTGCTATTTAGTAGCTGTGTGACCTTAGGTAAAGAAATTAACTTCTCAGTTTTCTTATCTGCTAAACCTCTACCTTGACTACCTCACAAAATGGCACTGAGGAATAAATGGGATGTGTATGAAAATGCCTTTAAAATACTAACATACTATGGAAATATTAACATAATTGAAAGAAGGGTTTCCGCTGTGAAAAGTCGGATAGTATATTAATGGAGGTAAGAGTTCAGGTTCACCCGAAATTAAAACCTATTAAACCGTCTGCCACTACAGGTAATAGAATGTACCTACTTTACTAAAATATTTACCTTTAACATGCTACAATCTTACTACAGTTTTTAACAGGTGTAAAAGGTCACAGAGAGAGGATTTAATACAACCTTTTCACTTTAGATTTAAAATGGGAGGCACAGCGAGGTGAGACGACTTGCCAAAGGTTACAAGGCCTATGGAAAGAAAATAACTGATATTACATAACCAAGAGCACTGAAACTTTTTTTAAAATGCCCTTAGAAAAGGAGACTATGACATTGAACATGCATTAAGATGCTTTTGAGAGCTAAGCAAAGTGTTCATACAAGGGAGAACTGGAGATAGGAATAAAGAAAAAAGATCTTTATATAGAGTTAACAAAATGTTTAAATAATTTAACCACCCCTCTACATTTACAACTGATTCTTTACTATCTGTATTTAAATATTCTATTCTTTGGAAGGATATTTCCACAAATTATAGACAAATAACTTGTAAATGTTTATACAAAAGGATAGTGCTTTGCAATTCATCTCAAAATCATCTGGCTTCTTCCCCAGCTCTTCCTGATGAACTCTCTCGAAAGAAATGTTTATCCTGGGTCAAAACTACTATTAATGCTAGTAAGAGAAACTATCTGATCCAAAATTTCTTACCCACCAAAACTCTTTTCCCCTTCTCAGAGGACCTGTACGAAGTGTTCATCTATTTCCCCCTTTTCCATGACTCACATCTCAGTAAACATTCACCTTATGCAATTCTCTACAAAGTACACACATTCTTTCAGTATCAGGAATTATGTCAACTGTTTAAGACACGAAGCTGAAAAAAACACAATACTGTACTTACCCACAGACAGCTCATAATCTGGAGAGACAGCCAGCCTCATTAAAAATACTAACACCATAGAGTAATTCCCATACCCAAAGCACATATAATGTACAAGGAAGGCATAAGAAGAGGAGCCCAAGGCTACCTGAGGGTAAATGCAGGCTTCACAAAGGAGGTAGGGCTTAAAAGGAACTTGAAAGTTAAATACTCAGGCAGACAGCATTCCAGGCTAAAGGAAGAGTCTAAGGAAAACTAGAGACATAATAAACAGTATGTGTGCTCAGTATAACTGAACATAAAATGCAAGGACTTTTTCTCATAAAATGATTAGCTCATTAAAGAATTAGATCTTAAGAATCCTCGTATACTGCACAGAACTATTTGCTGGACTCCCACTCTGTGATTTGATTTACACTGCCAAGTACACAGGATACAGATGTTTGTAGACCCACTCCTGGCCACAGGTACAGTTGCTACCTGTGTTGTTGCAGTACAATCTGTGTGGCTGCAGCAGCCCTATAAGACCACTGTAAACTAGTGGGCCCTAAACTGTAGGTTTCTTTTGTGGAGTGAAGAATCCACAAATTTACATTCATACCAAGTATGCTCTGTACACAGTAATATCTTGAAATGTACACTTTCAATGCCCAACAGATGCTATTAGAATTATGATTTCCACCAGCCTTTGGGGCTTTTCCCCTAATTATTGTGTTCTAAAAGTATATTCTTGTCATGTGTCTCAAGCTTTTCAACATGAAAAAGGTATCTAAATGCTAAAGACAGAATGCCACCAACATCTGACACTCTACAAATGCTCGCAGAAGGTGATTTGGCAAGACAGATCAAGAACCATAAAATTATACACACTCTTTGACCAATTTTCTCTCAATATTAAATTACTTTTAAAATGGAAACAATAGTACAAATATTTTAAATGCTTGAATTCAGTATAGATTCTGAAAATCTCAGAGTCCAGGGAAGGTGTTTGAAATAGCATAGACTTAGGGGTCAGACAAACCTGTGCTTGAATCCTGTTCAGTCACTTATTCGGTATATGACCATAATTGCCTGATTTCTCTAAGTCTCAGTTTTCTTAACTGTGCCTTGAGAAAACATCATCAACCGCATGGAATTGTGAAGATTAATTAATACATCATCCGATACTGTGTGCTCACTAAATGTGTGAGATCATGCTCTCTAAATAAATGTCCCAGCACTCAAGAACTTTGTCTTAACATTTTCCTCTATTAATTACTAGCATTAAAAATATCTTTTATTCCACTGCAAATAATGACTATTTCTGCTACTTATTGGTTGTGTGTTTTAAGGGTTAGCTTCAGAACCTGTGAAAAAAGTAGTGTTCTAGCCAAACTTTCCTAATTCAAGGATGACTCAATCATTAAATTCAACACTGATATTTTGCTTTGTATTTTTTTAAGTTTCATTTAATTGAAGTACAGTTGATTTACAGTGTTGTACCAATCTCTGCTGTACTGCAAGGTGACTCAGTTATACACAAATAGACACTGATTTGTGTATTTTTTTTTACCATATAATGAAAAAATTACTTAAAATATTCTCCTTTGAAAACAGAATAGTTTGAGAGTATCCAAAATTTTATCTACTGAACATGTGTGAATTAGTGGAAATTAGGAAACAGGCTCATCATATTACAGACACTCAACTGTTACATACTGAACACCACAGTAATTTTAAATTATTTTTATTCTTATAATGAACTGTTGGTGAAAGAAAGACCGGAAACATAAGTTGCGATGACAAAATAGGAGTAAATGAGTGCATTTATCTTATCAGGACTCTTAAATGGTACATCAAGATATCTCAGTATTTTTAAGTATTGAAAAAATAAATGTGATGATAATTCTATCCAATTTGGATTTTCAATATTAGAAGTAAACTAACCATACTTCCTGGTGGCTCCGATGGTAAAGAATCCATCTACAATGCGGGAGACCCGGGTTAGATCCCTGGGTCAGGAAGATCCCCTGGAGAAGGAAATGGCAACCTATCCTAGTATTCTTGCCTGGAGAGTCTCATGGATAGAGGAGCCTGGAGGGCTACAGTCCATGGGGTTGCAAAGAGCCGGACACAACTAAGTGACTAAGCACTACTGCAATATCTGTACTTCCAATGTTTTATTTGTGGAGACAAGCTTGTAAGCAGCAGCCTGGAAGCATTCTTTTTATTTTGTCATTTAGGAAAAAAAATAGAAAAATTAGAAAAACCTACTAATTTTTACTTATCTACTGCTCAGAGTAATGAAAATCAAAACAAAAATAAGCAAATAGGACCTAATTAAACTTAAAAGCTTTTGCACAACCAAGGAAACCAAAAGCAAAACAAAGTAACTGACAAAGGATTAACCTCCAAAATATACAAAGAGCTCATGCAGCTCAATATTAAAAAAAAAAAAAAAAATCCAAACAATCTAATCAAAAAACAGATGGAAGATCTAAACATACACTTCTCCAAACAAGACACACAGATGGCCAAAAAGCACAGGAAAAGATGTTCAACATCACTAATTATTAGAGAAACGCAAATCAAAACCACAATGAGGTATCATCTCACACCAGTCAGACTAGCCATCATCAAAAAATCTACAAACAATAAATGGTGGAAAGGGTGTGGAGAAAAGAAAAACCCTCCTACACTGCTGGTGGGAATGCATTGGTGCAGTCATAGAAAACAGACCGGAGGTTCCTTAAAAAACTAAAAATAGTGCTGGCATATAATCCAACAATCTCACTCTTTGGCATATATCTGGAGAAAACTATAACTCAAAAAGGTACACGCACCGCAGTGTTCACTGCAGCGCTATTTACAATAGCCAGAACATGGAAGCAACCTAAGTGTCCATGGACAAATGAATAAAGAAGATATTTTTACATCTTTATATGTACAATACACATATAATATGTATTATACAGATACAAAGCAATATTACTCAACCATAAAAAATAACCAAATAATGCCATTTGCAGCAACATGGCTGGACCTAGAGATTGTCATACTGAGTGAAATAAGTCAGAGAAAGACAAATTTCATATAATAGCGCTCAAGTAATCTTAAAAAATGGTATATATAACTTCTTTATAAAACAGAAATAGAGTAACAGATACTGAAAACATTCTGATGGTTACCATCAGGGAAAGGGGGAGGGGTAAATTGGGAAATTAGGATGGACATATACACACTACTATAATAAGGACCTACTGTATAGCACAGGGAACTATATGGGTAAGGAATCTAAAAAAAAACAAAAAATCTATGTATAACTGATTAACTTTGCTGTACAGCAGAAACTAACACAATATTGTAAATCAACTATAGTCAAATAAAAAGTAATTTAAAAAAAAGACCTACTGATTTTTAAAGTACAAAAGAGCAAGAATTCCTAATTTAAGGTTAAAAGTCAGTTCTTATGTATTTTTTTAAATTAATTAATTTTTATTTTTGAATATGTGGGTCTTTGTTGCTGCAAGGGCTTTTATTTTTCTCTAGTTGCAGCAAGCAGGGGCTACTCTCTAGTTGCCAGTGCGTAGGCTTCTCACTGCTGTGGCTTCTCTTGCGCAGAGCACAGGCTCTAGGGCTTGTGGGCTTCAGTGTTCCAGCTTCCGGGCTTTAGAACACAGTCTTAACAGTTGTGGTGCATGGGCTTAGGTGCTCCGTGGCATGTGGGCTCTTCCAGGACCAGGAAACAAACCCGTCGGCAGGCATTTCCCCACATACATCACGCCTCCTTCGGTTTCAGCTTCTATGCTCAAATCAGTCCCTTTGCCAAGAATAGCTTTCCTTCTCAAACTCTTATCCAATAAACCCTCAAAAGGTAAAACTCTAACTGAAATGGTCTTTCTCAACAAAGTCTACCTGACTTTCTGATCCTTCCCAAAGTCAGCCATCCATTCAACAAATATTTATTAAGCACATGTTATGCATCAGGCACTATTTAGGTGTTAAAGACACAATATGAGACACAAAACAGGTCTTATACACAGCCATGTTTAGTAAATAGCAGCTATTAATGCTGCTGCCTAACCATATCATTTGAAATAGTTCCACACACAAATATATTTAATTTTATACCTTACCCTGATTTTATTTCTTCTTAGCATTTGCAACTATTCTCATAATATATTTGTTTATTGTCTTTTCTTTTTTTTAACCACTTTAACCACAATGCCTAGAACATCACCTGGCCCTTAGAAGCTAGTCAAGTCACTTCTGTATCAATGATTTTTATAGTCTGAAGGCAGAGACAGATATTAACTGAAAAATCATAGCCAGAAATATAAAATTACAATTGATGTGTATTCTATCAAAGAGACTGACATGACGGAAGTGTGTGACTTCGCGGTATTTTTGTTTTGATGAGTAGGCAGGGGAGTTGGGGTTTCCCTGACTCTCTTGAGCTGAGAACTCAAAGATATGCAGTTAAGCAGGCAAGAGACAGGACTAGGTCATTCACATATGCTATTCCTTCTAAACAGGTTTCCTACAACACAACTCAACTCCTGTCATTTAGTCCCTTAGGTTTCCCCTAAAAGTAAGACCCTCTGGGAAGCCATCCCTAACTTTCCCATATCATGATCCTGCCACTTTTCCTTTTTTAGCACTCTTCACATTTATAACTACTCTCTTTGCTTGATCCTATACTGTCCACAGACAAAACGTACAAAAAAGCGGAGACCACATCCGTTTTATTACTTGCAATATCCTCAATGTCACCAGTCAATGGCAGTCCAAAAACTGTTAGATGAATAAAAAGGACTACATCTTAAACCAGTGGTTCTCAAAAATGTGGCTTATAGTTCAGGAACACCGGCATGACATGGTACTTGGCAGAAATGCAAACTCTCAGGTCCTACTCCAGACCTAATAAATCAAACTCTAGAAGTGGCAGACCACAAGCCCTCCAGGTAATTCTGATTCATGATAAAATTTGAGAATCCCTGTCTTAGATACATCAACTATTCAAAACACAACCTAACAATGAAAATTTTGAAAAATATAAAACACAAAGCTTTATCATAATATTTGGTTCTATTTATTGAGTGCCTATTACACCTATTACACCAGGAAAATTTTTTAAGTAGCCTCTACAAATAATTTTTAGCTCACAATAAGATAAAATTTTGCCTTCTCTTCAACTCTCGCATACATATATTTTTACACTGTGTGTATGTATTTTAACAAGGAAAAATCCAGTTAGTTCGAAACAGTCTAAACCATAACCATGTCTAATATATCTAATTCTAGTCTCATTTCCTACTACACATCCTCATTCCTGCATTCTTCATGCCACATAAAAGTAATCCTACTACCTACAATACATCTTCATTACTTTCTATTCACATTCACAACATTCTTCCCCTACCCAAAACTATCTATATAAACCCTATTCACTTTTCAAGCCCAGATCAAATGGAACACTTGGATCCTAAACCCCCAAAAAGGAGTTTATAACTTCTGCCTCTGTACTCATACATTCACTCTCTGTGGGAAGGCTAGCACTTTCAAAAATCTAGCCACTTGGTGTATTTGTTGGGACAGCTCTTTATTCTGAAAAGGTCACATCTTAATAAATTTCCTTTCTGCACAAAAAATAAGAATCTCAAACTCACTCTTTCTGAGTAGCCCACTAGTTTTCTCAAATTTCAGTTCAAGATCACATTTGTCAGAGAGGAAAAATGAGACCATACAGTGAAATCATTTCAAGTACCTACTTTGCCTGGGCACTGGGAATAACTGGAGTAAGGCATAGTAACTGTGTAGAACTCACATTACAGGGGAAGAAACAGATTAACATACAATAGCTGTGCGATGGGTTGTGAATGTGAAGGGTTGTTGTGCAGGCAGACACTGGAGAATGACCATCTAAAAATGCAGAGTCAGTGAGTTAGAGAAAGTTCACAAATTAAGTAACTTTGAACCACTCTTCAAAAAATAGGGAAAAAAACAGAAGTGACTATCCTCCTAGGAGAACATAATTACCACGACTTTGTTTTGACTAGAATGTCTTATTCCTCCCAGAGACCGAAATTTAGATTGCTGCATATGCTGGAGCAACGGATTAATCAAATGAACTGCAAACCATGTGTAACCCAACTCAATGAAAGACCCACTGAAGCTTCAAACAGGAAGAAGAGAGGAAATCTGCAAATGTAAGGCTCTCCCAACTAAAAGCAGAGAGGGTAAAACAAATGAAGATAATAGAGGTACTAAGGAGACTGTCACAAACTGACTGCCAAGCTGATCTTCCATCTCCAGATGCCCTGGTCTCAGTCTCCAAACAAAAACAAACCATTTGTTCCGAGTAACAAAAAAGCCTGTAAATAAATATTTTTAAATTTCCCAAACTATACTTTCACAATAAAAGATGCTCAAAATAAATATTCAATTTAAAACATTTTAAGTTACTTTTATCAAAAAGCTAGATATCTCATAAGGCCATAGTATGCATGCCGACCCGCACCCCACGTCTCACTCCGCCGCTCCAAAACACTCTATCACTCAGTTTTTGCAAAGACATTAGGTAATCAGGCTTGCAAGCTCTCTCCAATCTACTCCCTTCCCTCGACAAAAAAGAAAAGGAAGAAAGCCTCCGACTCCCTATCTGCCCGCCCAACAGCTCCTGGGAAGCAACCGCCCTCAAATTGTTCCTGCTTAGACCCTTGAATCCCGTAGAAGGAAATGGGGACAGCTGTGAGAGCGCGGAAGAGAGGACATCCAATAAGGGGGAGAGGAAATGTAGGATGGTGGAGGACGAAGGGGATAAAGGATACGGAGAGGAGATAAAATGATGGAAGGGGGCAAGTAGCGAGAGCAAAGACCAGGAGCAAAAAGGAGGGAGGAAACCGAAGGACGGTGTAGAGATCCCGAAAGAGAGAACAAGGCAAAACCATAGAGGAGAAAAGGAAGGTCGGATTAAAGGACGAGGAGGGGGAGGCAAAGGGGAACGCGAAAGAGGCTGTCACTGGGGGGTGACTTAAAAAGGGGGGGGGATGTCACCGAGTGGAGAGAGATGCAGAGGGTGTGGGGCGGGGGGGGGGGGTGCTACCCCAGCAGGTGGCCAGGGCACAAGGGGAAGAAGGAGCGGATCAGTCAGGGGTAGGTAACAAGGAAGGGAGGTAAAGGCAGGAGCACGGGGCATCAGAGTTGGGGAGGGCAGGCCCGCGGGGGCCAGGGTGGCGGGCGGCGGGCGGCCGCGGCTCGGGCAGGCCTAGCTCTCTCACCATGGCTGCGCCGGCCTGGTCCTCGGGCATGCAGCCTCTGTCCTGGGTTCCGCGGCGGGCCGGGCCTGAGCCCGCCCCCAGGCTGAGCCTGCGCGGGGGCTCCAGGAGGCTCCGACGAGCGGCGGCTCCGGGCTGGGCCCAGGCCTCGGCCTCCTGGCCTCAGAAGCTGGAAGTGCAGCAGCCGCAGCCGCAGCCCAACCCGGAGCTCAGACTCCGCCCCCAAAGCCCCGCCCTCGTCCGCGAGCCCACGATTGGCCCCGCCTCCGCTCTCACTGCGCAGTCTCGGCGGAGGAGTCCCTACAAAAGCTCGCGCACAGCTCTGGTTCTGTGGCTTTTTGCTCTCCCAGGCTTTTAAAGGAGCTGTACTTCCACAAATAACCAGAGCTTTAAACATAAAAACTTTAAATATACGTCCTAACAGGAGACTAGAGCAGTCACTCTCTTCGGTAACCTACGGATCGCTGTGTTTCTGGTTCATTGTCATTAATTACCATTATCATAATTCTTGATCATTTCAGTTATTTCAGATTATACCTCCAATGCCCTAACTTCTCATGGTTCTCTCCACTAGGGACCACCCTTGATCAGCTTTTCATTTCCCTGCTCATAACTTTTGTTCTTATTTCCAATAACTGTAGTTCAGTTCAGTTCTGTCGCTCAGTCGTGTCCGACTCTTGGCGACCCTGTGAACTGCAGCGCACTAGGCCTCCTTGGAGTTTACTCAAACTTATGTGCTTTGAGTCGACGATCCCATCCAACTATCTCATCCTCCCGCCTTCTCCTCCCGCCCTCAATCTTTCCCAACATCAGGGTTTTTTCAAATGAGTCAGCTCTTTGTTTCAGGTGGCCAAAGTATTGGAGTTTCAGCTTCAGCATCAGTCCTTCCAATGAGCACCCAGGACTGATCTCCTTTAGGATGGACTGGTTGGATCTCCTTGCAGTCCAAGGGACTCTCAAGAGGCTTCTCCAACACCACAGTTCAAAAGCATCAGTTCTTAAGCGCTCAGCTTTCTTTATAGTCCCGCTCTCATATCTATACATGACTACTGAAAAAACCATAGCTTTGACTAGACGGACCTTTGATAGCAAATTAATGTCTCTGCTTTTTAATATGCTATCTAGGTTGGTCATAACTTTTCTTCCAAGGAGCAAGTGTCTTTTAATTTCATGGCTGCAGTCACCATCTGCAGTGATTTTGGAGCCCAAGAAAATAAAGCCTGTCACTGTTTCCATTGCTTTCCCATCTATTTGCCGTGAAGTGATGGAACCAGATGCCATGCTTTAGTTTTCTGAATGTTGAATTACAAGCCAATTTTTTCACTCTCTTCTTTCACTTTCACCAAGACGCTCTTTAGTTCTTCTTTGCTTTCTGCAATAAGGGTGGTGTCATCTGCATATCTGAGGTAGATATTTCTCCCAGCAATCTTGATTCCAGCTAGTGCTGAAATCTATTAATATAATCTCAGTTTTAATCACCAACTCTCCCACCTCAACCTCCTTCTTTTCTAGCTCACTTCTTCTAATACTCAGCTCCAAAACTGATCAAGTCCACCAAGACTCAGAACCCACTGTCCTAATACATTTTTCACTGTTCTTCACACTATCTTGTATCCTCATTTCCTTTCATGAACAGCTTAGCTTCTACATCGGTTATGAAAATCTTTCCTAGGTATTCACCTTCATTTCTCTAATTCTTTCTGTTCCCTGTACTCACCTAAGGAAACTTTAATCCTAAACCTGCAACAAAATGGGGTAGAGTGGAGAAAAATCTGAAATCATACTGACTGACCTCCACCTACAATTCAATATCATTATTGTCAAATAAACCCTTAATTCTTGGCTCTCCTACTACATTTATCCAGTTCCATCACACTCCCCCTCCCCACTGGGTGACTATGTCAAAGATCTCTCTTCAAACTCCCAAAGCTTCTCACTTACCTGATGATTTCATTTCCAATTTACTGTGAAAATGAAGCAAGCAAAAGAAAACATCTCTAGGTTCCCACCACCGCCATGACCTCCAACCTACCTGTACCTCTGCTGTGCTCCTGACCGCGCTGTTACACCCTGCCTTCCTTTGTTAATTACAAAGGAACTATTTACCTGTTAGCTAAGGTCAAACCCTCCTCAGTTCTTCTCACACTATCTGTGCAAAAAGACTTGTCTTCTCCCCCCAGTTAGCCATAAACCTATATTTTTATAGAATAGAATCCCAGGGATGGCGGAGCCTGGTGGGCTGCCATCTCTGGGGTCGCACAGAGTCGGACACGACTGAAGCGATTTAGCAGCAGCAGCAGCAGTGATAAAAAATTAATTGCTAGAAAAATTAAATTTTAAAAACAGACATACAAAAATGCAAGCCCAAATAAAGTTGTTTTTTTTTTTAACCCTCCCAACCATTCTTAAGTATAGAGTTCAGTGGCATTAAATACCTTCACATTATTGTGCTACCATAAGACTGAGCGACTTAACTTTCACTTTTCATTTTCAGGCATTGGAGAAGGAAATGGCAACCCACTCCAGTGTTCTTGCCTGGAGAATCCCAGGGACGGAGGAGCCTGGTCGGCTGCCGTCTATGGGGTCGCACAGTCGGACACGACTGAAGCGACTTAGCAGCAGCAGCAGCAGCAACCATCATCCAGCTCCAGAGTTCTTGTCATCCTGCAAAACCGAATCTCTGAACTCTTTAAACAATAACTCTTCATTTCCTCCTCACCTCAGATCATAACAACCACCATGTTACTTTCTATCTCTGTGAATTTGGCCACTCCAGGTCAGATTTTTTTGTTGCTGTTATTAGATTTGATGGACATAAAATTTCTGTCAAATTGTTATAAAAGTTTCTAAATATTTGCTCTCAATTTCTGTCCCAAACTGGTGACAAACTTTTGTGGGCCATCACTAGCACACAGATCACACTTTGAGTAGGACAGTGCCACGCTGCTGTTTCACTTTCTTTAAGTCATCTATCCAGCAGTTCTCCGCATCTACATCATGGTTTTTCTTTCCCATTGGCATACCAAAATAAATTTATTTCTTCCATCTTAAAACAAAACAAAAACCCTCTTGACTGGGCTTGATCCTCCAACCATTGCCCCATTTCTCTGCTCTTTTTCACAGCAAAATGTCTCACAAAGGTGGCCAGTACTATACTGTCTTCACTTCCTGTCTCCCATCTCCTATGGGACCCTGTCCAGTTGGGCTTTCCCCTCCGCCACTCCACTGAAATGCTCTTGTCAAAAGACACCAGTGACATCCATTTACTCACAAAAATCCATGGTCATTGTTACTTTACATACCAAGAGCAGTAGACTTAGCTAATCAATTCTTCCTCCTTGCCCACATGACACTCCATTCCCTTGGTTCTTCTTATGCCTTACTGGCTGCTCTTCATCTCTCCATGTTTCTCTGACCTCTAAGTACTGCAGTGTCCCAGGGCTCAATACTTTGACCTCTTGCCTTTTCCATTTATGCTCACTCCTTGATAATCATATCCTATCACATTTTTAAAAAATACAATCTAAGTAGTGATAATCCCCCAAAGGACACCTCCATTTCCAGACCTCTTTTCTGAATTTCAGACTTATACATCCAACTGGCAACTTGTAAACATCCCCCTTTGTATGTATAATAGATTTTTATTATTCCTAGTAGCCATTCAATATGGTTCTTCTCAAGCCTATTGGCCATGCATAAACCAACAAATAGAAAAGGGAGGGATTTCCCTGGTGATCCAGTGGATAAGACTCTGAGTTCCCAGTGTAGGGGGCCTGGATTTGATACCTGGTTGGGGAACTAGATCCCGCATGCTGAAACTAAGACCCAGAGCAGCCAAGTAAATAAATAAATATTTTTTAAAAGAAAGAAGGCCACTAGTATTAGCTTAGACCAATAATGATTTATTATCTGTGTTCAATCTGAAGATCACCTTCCCTGAAGACCCAATTTTAAATATATTTAAAATATATCAATGATTTTTAAAAGGAAAGAAAAGAAACCAATGGTAGTGGTGGAAAATCACCATAAAAAAATCAGGACTCTGCCATCAATGAAGAATGGAGCCACAGTTGACCTCTATTCAATGAAATAGAACAGAAAGTCCAAAAGTGCATCCAAATATACTTGATAATTTTGTATGATAAAGGTAAAATTTCAAGTCAGTAAAAAAAAAAGTGGCACTATTTTGGGTGTTACAATAAATGGACAGCCATTTAGAAAAATTTAACTTGGACCTACACCTCACTATTCAAGAGAAATTTAAAATATATCAACGATTTTAAAAAGGAAAGAAAAGAAATCAAAATGTTTTTGAAGGGACCATGGCAGTTTTTATAATCTCAAAGTGAGGAATAACTTTTAAAGTACAAAACAAAATGTAGATGCTATAAAAGATGGATAAATACAACTGTCTGGAAATAAAAATTATCTGTAATGCAAAAACCACCATAAGAAGCGTGAGATGAAAATGACTATATATAAATATATATGTATATATATGTATTTGCAGTTTGTATCATAAGAAAATGGGTGATTGTCATATTTACATAAAAAGATTAAATCTATAAGAACCAAAATCCAAGAGGAAAAAGTGCAAAGATGTGACCTAATAGTCACAGAAAAAGAGATGTTAATAGCAATGGCTCTTAAATGCTCACTTTTGCCCAGGATAAGAGAAATGTAAATTAGAATTTTTTTGAAATAGTATTTTTCACCCATCAGATTAACAAGGATCTATAAGACTCATAAGACTGTGTGGTGGTGGTAGTGGTGGTTTTAACAGGTACTCTCACATTTTCCAAATAGGAAAAGGAGTACATCAAGGCTGTATATTGTCACCATGCTTATTTAACTTCTATGCAGAGTACATCATGAGAAACGCTGGACTGGAAGAAACACAAGCTGGAATCAAGACTGCCGGGAGAAATATCAATAACCTCAGATATACAGATGACACCACCCTTATGGCAGAAAGTGAAGAGGAACTAAAAAGCCTCTTGATGAAAGTAAAAGAGGAGAGTGAAAAAGTTGGCTTAAAGCTCAACATTCAGAAAACGAAGATCATGGCATCTGGTCCCATCACTTCATGGGAAATAGATGGGGAAACAGTGGAAACAGTGTCAGACTTTATTTTGGGGGGCTCCAAAATCACTGCAGATGGTGACTGCAGCCATGAAATTAAAAGACGCTTACTCCTTGGAAGAAAAGTTATGACCAACCTAGATATTATATTCAAGAGCAGAGACATTACTTTGCCGACTAAGGTCCGTCTAGTCAAGGCTATGGTTTTTCCAGTAGTCATGTATGGATGTGAGAGTTGGACTGTGAAGAAGGCCGAGCGCCGAAGAATTGATGTGTTTTAACTGTGGTGTTGGAGAAGACTCTTGAGAGTCCCTTGGACTACAAGGAGATCCAACCAGTCCATTCTGAAGGAGATCAACCCTGGGATTTCTTTGGAAGGAATGATGCTAAAGCTGAAGCTCCAGTACTTTGGCCACCTCATGCAAAGAGTTGACTCATTGGAAAAGACTCTGATGCTGGGAGGGATTGGGGGCAGGAGGAGAAGGGGACGACAGAGGATGAGATGGCTGGATGGCATCACGGACTCGATGGACGTGAGTCTGAGTGAACTCCGGGAGATGGTGATGGACAGGGAGGCCTGGCATGCTGCAATTCATGGGGTCGCAAAGAGTCAGACACGACTGAGCAACTGAACTGAACTGAACTCATATTTTGTTGGTGGGAGTGTAAATTCAAACAACTTTTATGGAGGACAGTTCAGTAGTGGTATTTTTTTTTTAAATATTTATTTATTTGTTTGGCGACTCCAGGTCTCAGTTGCAGATGCAGAATCTTTAATTGCAGCGTATGGAACCCAGTTCTCTCATCCAGGGATCGAATCTGGGCCCCCTTCATTGGGAGCATGGAGTGTTAGCCACTGGTCCACCAGGGAAGTCCCTTGGTGGCCGTATTTATCAACTTTTTAAATTACTATTCCCTTGGACCCGGCAATTAAAAAAATTGTTCAGAATATTTAAGTCACAAGGACTTTTTTATTATTAATTTTTAAAAATTTTTAGTTATTTATTTTTGGTGACACAGCATACAGGGTCTTACCTTCCCCACCAGGGATCCAACCTGTGAGCCCTGCAGTGGAAGTGCAGAGTCCTAATTACTGGTGCGTGCGTGTGTGCCCGGTCGATACAGTAGTGTCTGCCTCTTTGCGACCCAGTGGACCACAGCCCTCCAGGCTCCTCTGTCCATGGGATTCTCCAGGCGAAAATATGGGGTGCCACGCCTTCCTCCAGGGGACCTTCCCCACCCAGGGATCAAACCCATGTCTCCTGCATCACAGGCAGATTCTTTACTGCTGAGCCACTGGGAAAGTCCCCTAATTAGTGGACTGCCAGGGAATTACCTCTACTTTTAAAAATTTAATCTACACGTACACTCAAGCATGTGTACAAATTTTGTTTGTAATAGCAAAAGACTGGAAACAAATGTTTATTCATAAACATTAATATACAGTTTATTAATACACTGGTTAAACACAGTAGTAGTATATTCCTACAAAGCTTATCCGGCAGCCATAAAAAGAACAAGAAAGTTCTTCAAATAATCTTCAAGATCTACTGTTAAGTGAAAAAGCAAGGTGCTAAAAATGTATATTGCATACTAGTGTTGCTGTAAGAAGTGAGGGTAGTAATATGTATTCATGATTGCTTATATTTGCAGAAAATATCCCTGGAAGAATTTAACAGAAATAGACATCATTGATTGTCTGATTGCTGCTAGGGAAAACAACTAGATAGCGGGAGACAGGTAGAAGACTCTTCACAGACTAGACTTTTGACTTTTTAATCATAGGCTGTATGACCTATTCTAGAAGTAAATAAATAAAACTGACTTGGAGCTGCTTATTCATTTTACAATTAAAACAATTTTTTACCATGAGGAATGACTTTATAATGTTCCTATTATAAGAGATTCTTTATACTCTTATTTTTGTTAATTTAATCAGAACTAGATTAAACCAAACTAGTTACTCATCATGTTTGGCGAATATAATCAACCTCCTTTGGCAAACAGAGTTTATGACTAGAAGTGAACAAATATAATACTTTACAACAAACATAGTTTCCTATTGTAACTCATAATCTCAGGATGATAAAGAGTAATTTATAGAGTCTATGGAACTATGGAAATAAATCTTTTGATGTTATTGGGAAAGTCTGCTCCTTTTATAAACACAGAAATTCAACTTTATGAGAAAAGATTCAGACTAACTGAATTCAACTTAAATTTAACTTAAATTCAATAATATGTGGCATATAATTATACACTATTCTTTCCTCTTATCTATGTAAGCCTACAATGAGGGAGACCTGGGTTCAATCCCTGGGTCAGGAAGATCCTCTGGAGAAGAAAATGACAACCCACTCCAGTATTCTTGCCTAGAGAATTCCATGGACAGAGGAGCCTGGTGGGCTACAGTCCATGGAGTCGCAAAGAGTCGGACACGACTGAGCGACTTCACTTCACTTATCTATGTAAATAGAAGTTAATGGTTAATTCAGTGAGTGCTTCATCCTCTCTAAAACACTTGTATCCTTTAAAAATTCCTGCTATTGAAGCTTGTGGCCTTTGGTCTCTAACTATAGTCAAGGTTTAATCTAATGTATTCAAGATTTATGATAATTTATTTCTCTAGAAAATCAATTGTTTACAGAATTTGGAAGATTCTTTTATTCTTAAATAGCTGTTGTTATTATTATTATGAGAATATCGATTTATTCCATTTTGCTCTAGAAGGCAAAGCTGGAGGCAAAGAGGGAATAGGAAGCTTTTGCAAGGTAGATTTTTAGCTCAAAAAAGAAAAGAACATTCTAAGGGCAAAAACTATCTCACATGGAATGGGCTGTGTATTTGTGACATAGTAAACTCTTGGTCACCAAAGAAAGGGGCTGATAGACAAAATGTTGGGGATATAATAGATGGGAGTTCTAATAATGAGTTTTAAAACAAATTTAATAATTGTTCAATTTTCTCCTAATACTGAAAGCAGTTCAAGAAAGTTAAATGGGAAAAGACAAAAGCAAAGGAATAAGAATTTCAGCACAACTCACTTATTTTTCTAAGGCATGATTTCATGTTATTTTTTACTACTCAGTGCCCTGAAGCTTTAAGGGAGGGAATTACTCTGAAGGCCTACTGTCTTTTGTACTACTCTGTTGGATAAAAGAAAAGACTTCCAGTTAGAAATAAGCATAAGATCCTCCTTACCAATTTAATATGAGAGAAAGCAAACTTAGTATGATGAAATTTCAGCTGGTTTCTCTTGAGCGTGAGGTGCTAAGCCCCATTCCAACCACTCATCAGAACCCAAGCAGAAGTTTCCTACAAGCATTCTCTCTATTAACAGAGGTCCACCCTAGTCACTGGGTTGGCTACTCTGCGTAGAGCTAGGTAGTATGAAAGGGATTTTTTTTCAGGCTGAAAGTAGCAATCCAAATATTAACTCTAGCAATCTCTTACAAAGTCACAGCAGTGTTTTAGAAAGCAGTTTATCAGCAAGCTTCACATTCAAGCCTCCCAACAATCCCCTGGGGCTGGTAAAAAAGGTGACTATTCCATTTGATAGATGAGAAAACACAGGCTCAGAGATAGGAAACCCCTCAAGTCAGTCATGTAAGAACTAATGCTGACCCCACAATCAATTCCACTACCTCATTGCCTTGAAGAGAATTGGAATTTCTCTCTAGGATAGGAAGGACCTGGTGAACAGGAGGTCTTTCTAATGCGAAATTGTTTTTTGATTATAATCCATCGTAAATATTAGTACTTTGGCCACCTCATGCGAAGAGTTGACTCATTGGGAAAGACTCTGATGCTGGGAGGGATTGGGGGCAGGAGGAGAAGGGGTTGACAGAGGATGAGATGGCTGGATGGCATCACTGACTCAATGGACTTGAGTCTGAGTGAACTCCAGGAGTTGGTGATGGACAGGGAGGCCTGGTGTGCTGCAATTCATGGGGTCGCAAAGAGTTGGACACGACTGAGCTACTGAACTGAACTGAACTGATCAGAATCAACTGGAGCACCTGTTAAAGCAGATTGCTAGGTGTCTCCCCCAGAATTTCTGATCCATTAGGTCTGACTAAGGGCTCAAGATTTTGTGCCACTAGCTTGTTCCCAGGAGATGCTGATGCTACTAGTCCAGGAAGGCACTGGGAAAATCACTCTCCCACTCTATCCTTCCTTCATAGTGTGTTTGTGCGTATGAAGTTGCTTCAGTAGTGTCCAACTCTTTGGGACCCTATGGACTGTAGCCCACCAGACTCCTCTGTCCATGGGATTCTCCAGGCAAGAATACTAGAGTGGGTTGCCATCTCCTCCTCCAGGGGATCTTCTCCACCCAGGGATCAAAACTGCATCTCCTATGTCTCCTGCATTGCAGGTGGATTCTTTATTGCTGAGCCATCAGGGAAGTCGCTCCTTCCTAGTACCTTCTGTAAGATGCTAGAAGGCAAATAAAAGTGATTTGAGTGGAAAAACAGCAGGATTTTATAGCTCTCCCCACTGCTGAGATGCAAATATACCTCAGGATGAGTCTGAGGAGGACTGCGCCAGGAGTCGGAAGGGCTGCTTTCTAGACACTGGGGAGGTGGGATTTGATACTTCTAAGGAACCTTGGAACCCTGAGATGCTGAGACCTTGGGCAAATCTTTCCTCTGTCTGGGGCTCAGTGTGATCATCTATAAAATGTCCTAAGGGTTAAATGGCCTGGAAGGATGGCCCCCAAGTCCCCTCTACCTGTTCTAACATTGTAGTTCAGAACTTACCTAGCAAGAGTGTTGATTTCCCTAGATATCTATGCCTCCAGGATGGACAGGCATAGGTGATATTTAATTGGCCAGGGCATTCTGAAAGATTAGAGGGTATTAATATATGAGAAATCCTCTTTACATGGTGGCTCTAAGCGCTCACGGGGAAACTGGTGAGAACTTCTGACTGTGGAATCAGAAACACATCTCCAGAGGAGAGAAATGTGGATTAAAAACCAGTTAAGTGTCCTCCTGTCTTGTCTTAATTAAAAAGGAACAATGAACAGAGAGTTTTGTTCAGAAAGGAAACAAATTCTTTGGACCTAGACCTACAATGATGTAAAGTGAGCTTTTTTTTTTAATTGGAGTCTAATCATTTACAATGTTGTATTAGTTTCTGCCGGACAACAAAGTGAATCAGCTATGTGTATACATATACCCTCTCCCTCTTGAGCCTTCCTCTCACCCTCCCCAACCCACCCATCACAGAGCACGGAGCTGAGCTCCCTCTGCAGTACAGCAGATCCCCACTAGCTATCTATTTTACACATGGTGATGTGTGTATGTTAATACTACTCTCTCAATTCATCCCACACTTCCCCTCCCACCCTGTAACCACACATCCATTCCCTACATCTGCGTCTGTATTCCTGCCTTCCAGATAGGTTCATCTCTACCATTTTTCTAGATTCCATATAGATGGGTTAGTATACAGTATTTGCTTTTCACTTCCTCTGTATGACAGACTCTAGGTCCATCTACATCACTACAAATGACTCAATTTCATTCCTTTTTATGGCTGAGTAATATTTCATTATCTATTTATATACATCACATATTCTTTATCCATTTATCTGTTGATGGACATTTAGTCTGCTTCCAGGTCCTGGCTATTGCAAACAGTGCTCCAACAAATATCGTGGTACATGAGTTAAAGTAAATTTTCTTATGTGACTAATCAGTAAGATTACATTTTCTCTCTCTCCCTCATCTTTTTTTTTTTTTCCAGCCTCTCCACGAAGCTTGTGGGATTTTAGTTCCCCAACCAGGGATTGAACTCTGGCCCTTGGCAGTGAAAGTGCAGAGTCCTAACCACTGGACCACCAGGGAATTCCCTACCATTCTCTCTTATTAGAAGTTACGAGCCCATCCTGTATTTTTCTGATCTTTAATGTGAATAGATAAATTAACTTTTAAGGCTTATAATATATGTTTCAGAGACTTGCATAAAGGCACAAAACATTTTTTGTGAGAAAGAGCATTGGTCTGAGAAATATGCCAGCTGTTACTCATTTAATCTATACATGGCCTCTGCAGTGATTTCTGTTCCTTTTGTTAACTTCCCAACACATAATGAAATCTCTGGGTTAGAAAGCAGTTTGACAATTCAGTCTTCTTTCTTCCCTTGAAGTTGATGGTTTCAGAGTTAAGATGCTTCTAGCTATTTCTGATTCAAACATCAAGGTGAAATGTATTCCATGCCTTTGTTTTATTCCAGCAAGAAACCAAAGTGCTAGGAGGTAGAGGTTTAAACCAGAGAGGGAAGATGAAGGCGACCTAAATTTCTTGTATAGATGGTAGTGAGAAGTATGTGCCTAAGATGAACAAAGAACTGACCCTCAGGTGAAGTGTCCAACTGTCAGGGCTACTTTCTAAATCCATTGTTTAGGATTGGTATTGCTCCCTCTTCCTTACTCTCACCAATTAAACGCATTCATAGAAAACCTTAACACCTGACTCAGTCCTCAGTCCTCATTCTATCGCAGTAATTGTCCAAGTGTGGTCCCCAGACCACCAGTATCAGCCTCATCTGGGAACTTATTATAAGTGCAAACTCTTGGGTCATCAAGACAAACTAAATCTGGATATGGGGCCCAGAAGTCTATGTTTTATCAAGGCTTCCAACTTATTCTGATCCACACTAAAGTTAAAGAGCCACTAGGTGAAGCGACTTAGCAGCAGCAGCAGGCTGGTACAATCCTACAGTAACTTGGGTGACTTCAAACATTCACCTTAATGACCCATCCTGCCCTCTGGTCTCTCAATTCCTTGACTTCCTCAGTTCTAATGACTCCCCTTTCCACATCAGTCATTAGACTGATCACACCCTGCACCCTATGGCTGCACCCTGAACTTTGTCAAACTGAAAATTCCTTCATGTGTGAAGTCTAAAAACATCCTATCCATGCATCACCGTCTCTTTATCTTTGTACTCTCTATGCTTTTCTTGAATGGTGACAAACTCTCCAGTGGTTTCATGCAGACAAGGAGAGAGGCCAGCCCTCTATTCTGATGAGTCCAAAATTTTTATCCTAAATCTTCCTCCCAGGCTCCAGGCCTCTAGATCTAATGTCAAATGCAGACTCCGCTTGGATATCCCACTGATATCTCATAACCTCAGGCTCAAAGATTAACTCCCTATCTTTCCTAAAAACTTATTTCCCTTTTTATCTTCTCTATTGCAGGAGCAGATGCCCAAAAATGAGTTTATTTTTAAAGATCTGGACAAATACATAATTAGATGTATGAAGTTTCACTGCCCTAAAAATCCTCTGTGTTCTATTTATCCCTCTCTCTCCCTAACCCTGACAACCACTCATCTTTTTATTGTCTCCACAGTTTTGCCTTTTCCAGAATGTTGTATAGTTAGAATCATATGGCATATGTAGCCTTTTTTAGGTTGGTTTCTTTTACATGATGAAAATGCTAAGTATTACATTTCCCCCATGTATTTTGTGGCTTACTGACTCATTTCTTTTAGTGCTAAATAATGTTCCATTATCTGAAGGTACCACAAAACTAGAGTTCTGAACATTAAGCAACTTGGTGATCCTAAGGTAAAGCTAATTCTAGAGTTTATCTTTTGGTACCCTTTAGAAGAACTTTGAGACACTACGGCCCTCCTCATACATGTTTAATTTGACATCTACATTTTTGTTATCAGTTTAATCATTGCTTACTGAACACTCTTGCTTTGCTGTCCATCAGAAGTCCAGAACATTCAAATTATCCTTTCAGTGATGGTCCAGATATTTTTAGCCCAGGGCGATACTTTCATTGGGATTTCCCTGTTAGCTCAGTTGGTAAAGAATCCACCTGCTATGCAGGAGACCCAGGTTCAATTCCTGGGTCAGGAAGAGCCACTGGAGAAGGGATAGCCTATCCACTCCAGTATTCTTAGGTTTCCCTTGTGGCTTAGCTGGTAAAGAGTCTGCTTGCAATGTGGGAGACCTGGGTTCAATCCCTGGGTTGGGAAGATCTCCTGGAGAGGGGAAAGGCTACCCACTCCAATATTCTGGCCTGGAGAATTTCATGGACTGTATCGTCCTTGGGGTCACAAAGAGTCGGACATGACTGAGTGACTTTCACTTCACTTCAATACTTGCATAGTGATAGTCAAGATTCATCAGTGACATATCTTTCCTTTGAAGATGAGGGAAAAGTTACTGTGAAAGAGGAGAAATAAAAAACACATTATCAGGCAGATTAGTTTTAGAAAAGAATGGACGCATAAAAGTTAGAGATATGGAATTTATTTATGCCTGTGTGGCCCCCAGAAATTCTTCATGAGCCTCCAAGGGTGTGGATTCCCCTGTTTGAAGTCTGCTGCTTAGGCCATTTCAGCAGCCTCACTTGTCACTCTGCCACCAGTCTCTATGCATATATATCATTCACATGTCATAAAACTTACACTTTTTAAAAAATCAGTGGGTTTTAGTATATTCAAAATCTTGTACCACCATCACTGCTAACTGCAGAGACCTGTACTCAATAGGAGGGCTTCCGGGGTGGCACTACTGACAAAGAATCCTCCTGCCAGTTCAGGAGACGTAAGAGACGCAGGTTAGATCCCTGGGTTGGGAAGATCCCTTGGAGGAGGGCATGGCACCCCACTCCAGTATGGTTGCCTGGAGAACCCCATGGACAGAGGAACTGGCAGGCTATATAGTCCGTAGGGTCACAAAGAGTCAGACACAACTGAAGCAACACATACAGGTGTACTCAATAGCAGTCACTCCTCGTTCCTTCCTACCCCCAGCCCCTGGCAACCACTGATCTATATCCCTATGAACTCGGCTATTCTGAATATTTCATATAAATGGAATTATATGCTATGTGGCCCTTTGTGTTTGACTTTTCCCTCTTAGCATTATGTTTTCAAGGCTTATCTATGTTGTAGCATGTATCAGGACTTTATACCCTTTTATGGCTGAACAATATTCCATTATGTATTCCATATGGATGTACCATATTCTGTTTATTCATCAGCTGATAAATAGTTGGATTGTTTCCATTTTTTGGCTATTATGAATAATGCTGCTATACTACTACATGTAAATGTTTTTATGTGAATGTATGTCTTCATTTCTCTAGAAGTGGAATTACTGGGTCATATGGAACTCTATATTTAACTTTTGATGACACGGCAAACTGTTTTCCCAAGCAGCTGCACCATTTTCAGATCCTACCAGCAATGTTTGAGGGTTCCAAATTCTCCACATCCTTGCCAACACTTGTTGTTGTTCATCTTTTTTTATTATGGGCATCCCAGTGGGTGTGAGATGATATCTATTATGGCTTTAATTTGCATTTCTCTAATGACTAATGATATTGAGCATCTTTTCATGTGCTTAAAAGCTATCTATAGTCTTAAACCTCTAATTTAACCCACCTTTGCTACCAAGATTATCTTTTAAACCATATTATATTTTTGTTTGGGACTTGAGTCAATGGCTCTACGTCACCTGTAAGATTAGGGCCAAACCCCTTAATTTGACAACTGAGGCATTTCCCCGTCTGGACTCTGCCTCTGTCTGGCACTACCGTTTCATGACTCCTGCTCTGTTCTAGCCATCGTGAACTACAGTACTGTAGTTCTTGGAATATACAGTGCTATTTCAAGCCCCCATTCATTTGTTCATAGCATTCCCTCGACCAAGAAACCCTTTCTTGATGTCTTCAAATGTCTCACTTGCCCTTTGATACTAAACTTCATGTGTCTCCTTCTCTTAAAAGGTCTTCCCTGATCACTCTGTCCCTAATTAAGTTAAATGTCCTTTACAAGCTTCCCTCCAATGTAACACTGTTATATTGAGATGATCTGTTTTGTTTGTCTCCCCAATTTAGTTGTGAGTTCCTTGAGAGCACTGACTGGATTCGATTTGTCTCTGTCTTCAGGGCCTGACTGGAGGAATTAATTTCATGAGATCTTCAAGCCCCTCAAAAGTTCTCTGGCTGAAGTGCTAAGAACTTGTTTCAGTTCCTCAGGAGAAGGCAAAGCCAGCTTACCTTCAGGGCATCTTAAAATAGCCCAGATTATTCAAGCAGAAAATAGTCTTCCAATCACAGGACTATGTGACCATTACATAAACTATTACATAAACTATGTGACTTGTACATAAACACTATGTAATAAAGATAAGACATTTTTAAAGAGTAATAAGGTAATACTGTACCTCTTAATATGAATCCATTTTATGCCATCTCAGGTCATGGGTTACTTTACTTATGGTCATTGTTTCCTATGTACTATTATGAGCCAGACATCTTCACTCTCACATAATTATCTTAAGAGGCAGAGTATAATACTTGTTAAGATCTTGCTAAGATTAAAGGCTCTGGAGCAAACCAATATGCTTGGGTTTCACTCCCTGCTCCACACTTTCCAGCTGTATGATCTTGGAAAAGTTATGTGACATTTCTTTCTTTTTTAGAAAAATATTTACTTATTTGGCTGTGCCAGGTCTTAGTTGCACAGCATACGGGATCTTCAGCCTTCATGATGGCATGTGGGATCTGATTCCCTAACCAGAGGTCGAATCTGCGCCTCCTACATTGGGAACGTGAAGTCTTGGCCACTGGATCACCAGGGAAACCCCGAAGTTTTGTGATATTTCTGTGTCTCAGCTTCTTTATTTATAAAATTGACATGAAAATTGTGCTTACCTTATAGAGTTCTAGTAAGGATTAATTGAGTTACTATTCATATATGTGCATATACATATATAATGTGCAATAATATATTTGTATTATAATAGGACTTGCAATGATATATGTTATATAAGTATTAACTATTATTATAAAGTCCTCCTGCCAATTCTGCAAGCTAGATATTACTATTTCTTCTTACAGTGAGGAAACTGAAGCTTAGAGGAGTGAATTTAAAAAACTGACTGGATTTTCAGGTCTGGCAACTGATCTAGATGATATTTTCTTGTCATTAACTCTTCTGTAACTCTCTGTCAGAGTGGGGTAGGAGAAAGGGAAAAGTGGCAGCCAGTTTGGAATAGTCATTCCAATCAGACTATTGGGGTCTTGTCACCAGTGTGCCCTTCTGTAGAGGGTCATCTGTTAATGTCCTCCTACTCATTCGTCTACTATGGACTTGCGGCAGGGCGGGCTGATAGTGGTGGTGGTGGTGGTAAAATTCTGCATCCCCAGGCGTCCTTGCCTGTCATTTACTATTCACTGTCCCAGCCCTTTTCATATGTGTGTAAACAATTTATTCATCAACAAATATTAAATGAGGCTTTGCAAAGCTCTTCTATCTTTTTTTAAAACAAGGACTCATTTTTTATTTTTAATTGAAAAATAGTTGCTTTACAGTGTTTTGTTGGTTTCTGCCAAACATTACCATTAAAACAAGTACTCTGAAATTAACTTACAAGCTTGGGGTTAAGGTTGAGGTCTCTTCGGGTCTTTTGTTTGCTTGTTGTTTTTTTAATATTTGCTTATTTGGCGAAGTTGGGTGTAGTTGCCACATGCAGGAGCTTCATTGTGTCATGCAGGATCTTTCATTGTGGTTTGTGGACTCTCTAGTTGTGGCACATGGGTTCTGCATCACGCTGGCTTCAGCAGTTGCAGCATGCTGGTGTAGTTGCCCCACGGCATATAGGATTTAAGTTCCCCAGCCATGGATCAAATCTGTGTCCTCTCCACTGCAAGGCAGATTCTTAGCCACTGGACCACGAGGGGAGTCCCTGCAAAGCTCCTCTTAAGCATGGAATTCTACGGGTGACAAAGGTCCTGACTAATGGTAACTCTTTTACTCTCCATTCTTACCGCTGGATAATATGCCCAATAAATATCTCTCCTTTCTGTCATGTCATATACTAGACACTGAGGACACAGAAATAAATAAGACCTAGTCTCTGTCCTCAAGGTGCTCAAATCTTTGGGGGGAAAAGGTAGACAACAGCAAAAGAATATGATCAGTACTCTGAAAAGGAGCGAGGCCCCTGCCAGAGCACGGAAGAGGCATCCAGCGCAGTTGTACAGTCAGAGCAGGCTTCCCAGGAGCAGGCTTTCCCAGGCTTCCCCCGTCTTTGAAAGACAAGTAAGAATTACTTAAATTAAGAGGGGAAGAGAAAGGACTCTAGGTATAGTAAAAATGTGTGTGAAGGCTCTGGAGCATGAAAGCAGATGATATGTTTAGGGGCTACAGATCTTTTGGGACGAGGCAAAAACTGTATGTATGCGAGGGGAAGAGACAAAGCCGGCAAGGCAGGCTGGGTCAGACTGCATAGGGCTTGTGGGCAAAGGTAAAGAACTCAAACATTTCATCTTTAATGCTATGTGTCGTTTGGTTATAACTCTCTCCCTACACAACTGCTTTTTTTCTCTCTCTCTTTTTTTTTTTTTGGTGGAGCCATGTGGCTTGAGGTATCTTAGTTCTCCTACCAGAGATTGAGCCCAAGCCCTCAGAAGTGAAGGTGCAGACTCCTAACCACTGGACCACCAGGGAATCCCCACAACTGCTTTTTTTGAAAGCATTTGGTTACCTTTAGAAATCCAGAACACTTTACCCATTCAATCGTTTATTCATTCATCAACATGTACTGAGTACCTACTTGTATCAGTTCTTCTATGGAGATAGGAGGCCTCAGGAATTGACTTTTGGGACACAGCTTGAAATCTTGTGAACAGTTTTTAAAAAATTTGGCCAAGTACATAATTTTGTTCTGTACACTTAAATTTTTATTTTAGTTTTTAAATTGAAGTATAGTTTATTTATAATGTGTTAGTTTCTAATATACAGAAAAATGATTCTGTAAATGTTATACATACATGTATATATATGTATACATATATATGTTATACATATAACATACATATGTGTTATAAATACATATGTGTGTATGTATGTATAATATGTACATGTTATACATACATGTACGTATTCTTTTTTGTATCTTTTTCCATTATGGTTTATTAGCAGATATTGAATATAGTTCCCTGTGCCAAACAGTAGGACCTTGTTGTTTATCTATTTTATATATAATAGTTTGTATCTGCTAATCCCAAACTCCCAATTTATCCTTTTATCATCCCCTGTCCCTTTTAGAAACCGTAAGTTTTTCTATGTCTGTCAATCTGTTTCTGTTTCAAAAATACACTCATTTACGTAGTATTTTAGATTCCATATATAAGTTATATCATATGGTATTTGTCTGTCTTTCTGACTTGTTTCATTTAGTATGATAATTTCCAGGTGCATCCATGTTGCTGCGAATGGCAAGATTTCATTCTTTTAATGACTGAGTAATATTCCAGTGTGTAAATATACTACATCTTCTTAATCCATTTATCTGTAGATGGACATTTAGGTGGCTTCCCTGTCTTGGATATTGTACATAGCACTACTATGAAGTTTTGGGTGCATGAATCATTTTAAATTATAGTTTTCACCAGATACATGCCTAGGAGTGGGATTGCTGGATCATATGGCAACTTTACTTTTAGTTTTCTAAAGAAACTCTATTCTGTTTTCCATAGTGGCTGCACCAACTTACATTCCCACCATAGTAGGAGGGTTCCCTTTTCTTGTGAGCATTTTTAGAAGGCACTAGATCTCAGCCCAGAGTTGAAGTGATTCATTCTGAAGGCTAGTCCTTTTCCTACCCTTGGTATTGCAACCTGTGTGTCACTTGGACTTCCCTGAACATGCTGCATCAAACCACTCTGAGGGGCACATCATGGGAATGTCTGCTGTCACCAACAGCTAAACGAGTCAGCCTGGGTGGTGAGTCAGTGCCTACTGTACTCAGATACATGGAGCCTCATGAGTGAGATGGAAAGAGAAGGAATATCAAGTCCCCTGCTCTCTGGGGTTTCACAGTTGAAAAATGTAGAAAGTTGGACCTGGAAGACATGCTAGACAACATTAGTCACATTGGGATAAATTGAGGTCTTACAAGGTGCCTGACTCTGTGTTGGAACCTGAACCCTGGTTTCCATCCTTAAGGAGCTCACAGTCTGGTAAAATAAGTAATGTAAGAACAGATAATGACCACAATGCTTCAGGAGGCAGAGGAGACCTCAACTGGCTAATCGTGCCCACTGTCAACCGTAAAGGTTAGATAAGTGTCCTAAATGAAAGCTGGGGGCTGTCATAGTCTGAGTTAGTGGCAAGAGCCTGGAGTGAAGTGGAAAGGGGAGCCCACATAGAGAAAATAGCCCAAAGAGTTTAGAGCAGAGGAGTAGGGGTCAGAGTGATTGGTTTGTCTAGTCTGTATGGGGACGTATCAACTGAGGAGTCAGCAGCAGCCAGATAATGCTGAGCTAAGGATACGGGCAATATGAAACCACGGTTTTGCAACGTGAGGTGTGGGTGACACAGATATGCCTTTTAGAAAGACAAGTCCCTTTCATCGCAGGGCTCCAGTGTACTCATCTGTAAAACAAGAGAGTTGAAGATGATCTTCAAATCTTTTCAATGCTAATGTCCTATAAGTCTGATTGACAGCACGCGTGCATGCTCAGTCATGTCTGACTCTTTGAGACCCCATGGACTATAGCCCTATAAACCCTACAATTCCTGTTCACAGGATTTTCCAGGCAAGAATACTGAATTAGGGTGCCATTTCCTCCTCCAGGAGATCTTCCCAACCCAGGGATCTAACCTGCATCTCTTGAGCTTCTTGCATTGGCAGACAAATTCTTTACCACTGAGCCCCCTGGGAAGCCCCTGATTTACAGCAGTGCTTCTAGCTTCACTGTCCATTTGAATTACCAGATGGTGGTGGTGATGGTAGTGGTTTGGTCGATAAACTGTGTCTGACTCTTGAAAACTGCCAGGCTCCTCTGTCCATGGGACTATCCCAGCAAGAATACTAGAGTGGGTTGCCATTTCCTCCTCCAAGGGATCCTCCCGACCCAGCGATCAAACCGCAGTCTCCTGCATTGCAGGCAGATTCTTTACCACTGAGCCAGCAGCCGGTGTTGTTAAAATGAAGATTCTGGTTTAGTTGGTTTGGGTGGGGCTCTAGAGTCTGCATTCTTACGAAGATCTCAAGTGGTACCAAGGCTGCAGATCACCCTTTCAGTTGCAAGGATAAGGAGATGTTTCCAAACTATAAATTCTATAGGTTATAGATTATTTGATTTGAAATAGTATCTAATTTTTACAGTGTTTTAAGGTTTGCAAAGAGATATACATTATCTCCTTTACTGCTTTTAGCAATTCTTCTTGAGAAGTAAGAAAAGGAGACCACACATTCACAGTTGTGTGAGCCGTTCTTAAAACTTAGGTATCAAAGTTAGTCTGTCTCCTCTCAGCATTGTGGTGGAGTTGGGATTGTAAATTCCATGTTACAGATGAAGAGACTGGGGATCTGAAAATAAAACAGATTTAAGTTAAGACCAAACATTATAGAAGAGGCAGAATAGGAATTAGAATTGAAGCCTTCTGATTCCTATTTCAGCGGTATTTCTGGTATATTTCTATGCTTCTCTGGCATCCATTCATTCACTCTATATAGATTTATCATACAACAACTACATTTCAGACCCATAACACATGTTAATGTGGAGAAAATTATCTTTCAATAACTGGATCGAGTGAAATAAACAAATGTAGGGAAAGAGGAAGGTTTATGGAGGGTGTGACTTATTGGTGAGCGTCAACTCTAAAGGATTATAAAGGAAAGCCAGTCAGACAAGAGAGAGATCATTAATCCCTGCCTTTTGTACATATATTCATCAGATATTTACCACTCCCTACTCAGCACCAAGTCCTGTGTAAGATTTTGATGACATGGGCATGAATCATACATTTCTTAGTTCACAACTTAGTCTAATAGAACATTTCACTCCTTCCAAGTGCTTTTTCTATCATAGCTTCCACTTGCTGAATGCTTAATATGTCCCCATGTTATACTAAGCATTATACTGCTAACTCACTTCAGTTGTGTCTGACTCTGTGCGACCCCATAGACGCCAGCCCACCAGGCTCCGCCATCTCTGGGATTCTCCAGGCAAGAACACTAGAGTGGGTTGCCATTTCCGTCTCCAATGCATGAAAGTGAAAAGTGAAAGGGAAGTCGCTCAGTCGTATCCGACTCTTAGCGACCCGATGGACTGCAGCCTACCAGGCTCCTTCGTCCATAGGATTTTCCAGGCCAGAGTACTGGAGTGGGGTGCCATTGCCTTCTCCAACTAAGCATTATACATGAGCATAATTATATTAATTAATCTTCAAAAGTCTCACTAAATGTACATTACGTGAGATCAGAGATTTTTGCCTGTTTTGTTCACTGTTGTATCTGTAGAACCTAGAAGAGTGATTGTCATATAATAGTCACTCGAATAAAAATATGTTGAACAAACAAATAAATAACACTGTTATGTAGATAGAACCATTACCTCCATTTCACAAGTAAGTGAACTAAAGAGCATGTAGGTGACATGCTTTGCCTGAGGACTCCCAAATAGTACTGGGCAGAATTAAGACACTTTTAGAAGAACTGATAATTGACTCCAAACCCAGTAGTTTTACCCTTTGTATACTAGTGGTTCTCAAACTTTAGCATGCATCAGAATCACTTGGAGAATTTGTTAAGACATAGATTGCTGGGCCCTGAAGTTTCTGATTCAGGAGATCTGTTGTAGGGTTGGAAAGTATTCATTTCTATCAAATTCCTGGGTGATTTCAGTGGTGATGGTCCAGGGATCATACTTTGAAAACCACTGCTCTATAACAAACTGCCTCCCAATTTCTCATTTATTCTCATAAGGTAGAGTAGAGAACCAGAGAAGGCAATGGCACCCCACTCCAGTACTCTTGCCTGGAAAATCCCATGGACGGAGGAGCCTGGTGGGCTGCAGTCCATGGGGTCACTAAGAGTCGGACACAACTGAGTGTCTTCACTTTCACTTTTCACTTTCATGCATTGGAGAAGGAAATGGCAACCCACTCCAGTGTTCTTGCCTGGAGAATCCCAAGGACGGGGGAGCCTGGTGGGCTGCTGTTTATGGGGTCGCACAGAGTTGGACACGACTGAAGCAACTTAGCAGCAGCAGCAGCAGCAGCAGCAGCAGCAGCAGAGTAGAGAACAATATCCCACAGCAGAGAGGAAAATAAGGGCAGATAAGTCCAAGGTCTTACAGGAAGTGTGGGATTCTAAAGTCTTTATCATTCTTGATAAAACTTGCTGCTTCAGATGTTTTATGGGCTTGAGACACAGAGGAAGTCAGAGACAGAAAAGAATGAAGGTGTTTGTTAGGAGGAGGTGAAGATAAAGTTGGAAAGGTTACCATCGAATTTGCTGTCCTGAAGGAAAGGTGCATGGTTCTGTCATTAACTCACTGTGTGCTCTGAACCAAACCCCTTCCTTTCTCTGAACCTCCCTCCCTCCTTCTCTCTACAAAGCAGGGGTCTTTCCAGCTCAGCAGCATAGCAGCGGGAGACTCAAGAATAGGCAGGGAAGCAGAGATTGCGTGAGGCCTGTCTCTGATCGCTTGTGCTGGCTTCAGATCAGGCAGGTCATAGGGAGACTGTGATGTGTAATCACCGCTGCTGAAAAGGAGTCTGAGCAGGGCTGAGACCTGCCTTTCCCTGTGCTCGGTGGGAGAGATGCAGGGAGAATGGCTGCAGACTAGGCGAGCACGGGCTTGGGGGACTGACTGGCCACAGCCAGAAAGGCAGGTCTCTACAGCTAGCCCATCCGATGCTGAGGCACAGAGTGCTGGCGCCCCCAGACCAACCCCCAGGCCTCCCGCCACCCTCAAGAGCTTTCTGCCACGCGCAGCTGCCGGGGTTGCTGACTGCCGGCTCCGCTTAAGACACTAGCACCAATCCCAGGCCTTCAAAGTGACCTCACAGCAAACGTGATTGGTCCCATCTCTCTGCTCGAGCGGGTCCTGTCAGCTCACTGTCAAGTGACCTCTGGGGGAGAATTGGCGGGCTCTGTGACCTTGAAATCACTTAGTTTCTCAGAACCTCGTTTATAAAATGGGTATGAAAACTCTGAAATGACCCACAAAAGTGAACATGTCTAGTAAAGACATCATCGGCTTAAAATTTTCTTGTATTGTTGTCTGCTTACAAAAGTAATATAGGACTATTACAAAAATAAAAATGTAATATAAATACTGGACATTCCTTACGCACTACTCCCTCTTCTTCCTGGCCCATAGTTGACTATTAACAGTTCAGCGTATTTTCTCTCAGGTTCTTTTTTTTTTCAATGAATATACAGAAGGTTATTTTTTAAACAAAAATTAAGTCGTTTACACAACTTTCTTTTTCACTTAACAATATATTTGAACATTTTAAAAGTTGGTGTGAAAAGACCTCTTTCGTTTTTTTTTAAATGTCTACCTTGTAGTTAAAGCTCTTATCCTTGGATATGTGTTGCTTCTATTACAAAAACAGCAGCAGCAACAACAAAAACTGCAGTAAATATTTATTTATGTAAGAATTGCTGTAGGATACATTTTTGGAAGTTAAATCTCCAGGTTAAAAATGTAACAATTTTTTTTTTCCAGCCCCATGGCTTGGGGGCTCTTAGTTCCTGGGCCAGGCAGAGAAAGCACTGAGTCCTAAGTACTGGACCACCAGGGAATTCCCTGTAAGCACATTTTAATAATACCAAAAGTACAGGCAACAAAACCAGAAATAAACATGTAGAACTACATCAAAATGAAAAGCATCTGCACAGCAAAGAAAACAATCAGCTTAATGAAAAAGCAATCTATGGAATGGGAGGGAATGTTTGCAGACCAGATGTCTGATAAAGGGCTAATCTTCCAGATATGTGGGGAACTCCTATATCTCAATAGCAGAAAACTAATAGCATGATCTAAAAATGAGCTAGGGATTTGAATGGACATTTCTCCAAATAAGATGTGCAAATGGTTGACAGGCATATGAAAAGATATTTCAAAGGTCTAATCATTAGGAAAATGCAAATAAGAACCACAATGAGATATTACCTTACACCAGTCAGGACAGCAAGCAATATCAAAGATACGGAGAAACTGGAATCCTTGCACACTTTTTCCTTGCACACTGTTGATGCGAATGCAAAATTGTGCAGCTACTATGGAAAACAGTATGGAGATACCTCAAAAATTTAAACATTAAATTACCATTTAATCCAGTGTCCCCAACTCCTGGGCATTTATCCAAAAGAGCTGAAATATTAGCATCACCATGTTCATTGCTTCACTATTCACAGAATTTGGTTTTTGATAAATTCAAACCCTGCATACTGAAAACAAAACAGCAGAAAGATGAGTTTATTGCAAGGCTTTCAACATGCAAGGCAGGAAACTTGAGGCTACAAGGAGCAAGCAATGAGTTCAGAGTTGCTCACAGACTAAGGAATTTTTATGGAATAAATGTGGAACTTATTTGTTTTTTTCAGCTAATTGGTTGGCTGGTGGTCCTCCTTATTTGGATCAAGGTAGCTGAGTCGGGGGGAAAAATCTAGAAATAGTGTGAACAGATTTGGTGTTTGAAGATTGGGTGGTGTATGACTTCTGAGAGGTGTAAATTTCTATAAGGTTAAGTTTTCCTTATGTGCTTGCATTGACCATCTCCATTTTTTTCCCTGACATAAGTGATTCCTTTCGGTTTGGTTCCACAACAGTAAGTAACTAAGATGTGGAAACAACTAACTGTCATTGACAGGTGAGTGGAGATATATATATATGATCCCCTGGAGAAGGAATTGGCAGCTCACTCCAATATCCTTGCCTGGGAAACCCCACGGACAGAGGAGCCTGGCAGGCTACAGTCCATGGGGTTGCAAAGAGTAGGACACAGCTTAGTGACCAAACAACAAGAACAACGAATAAATATACATGGGATACTACTCAGCCTTAATAAAGAAGGAAATTCTGCATAATACTTCAGGACATTATGCTAAGCGAAATGAACTAGTTATAGAAAGACAAATACTGCATATTTCCACTTACTTACATGACATATCTAAAATTGTCAAATTCATAGACTCAAACAGAAGAATGACGGTTGCCAGGGGTGAGGAAGAAGGGGAAACTGGGAGCTACTAACTAAGGGGACAAAGTTTGACTTAAGCAAGATTAACAAGCTCTTGGAAATCTTCTGTATAACACTGTACATTGTACCTATAGTCAATAATAATGTATGTGTATACAAAACTTGCTAAGAGGGTAGATCTCATTTTAAGTGTCCTTAGTACAAGATAAAATTCAAATAAGCAAAAATACAAAGTGACTGCAGCATTTTACATTCTGACCAGAAATGTATACAAGTTCTAATCTTTTATCATATCCTCATAAACACTTGGTATATTTCTCTTGTTGATTATAGCCATTCTAGTAATTTTATAGCGTTACATCATTGTAGATTTTTATTTGCATTTCCCTATGCTGGGTGTTTTTTTGTGTGCTCATTACCCATCCAATGTCTTTGGTGAAATGTGTACTCAAATATATTGCCTATTTTCTTTCTTAAAAGAAATGTATTTATTTATTTGTCTGCCCTGGGTCTTAGTTGCGGCATGTGGTATCTTCCAGATTTGGCATGGGAATGCTTAGTTTCAGCATGTGGAATCTATTGATAGTTCCCTGAAGAGGGATTAAAACTGGGCCCCCTGCATTGGGAAACTGGACTCTAAGCCACTGGACTACCATGGAAGTTTCTATTGCCCATTTCTTAATAATTATCTTTTTACTGTTGCACTGTGAGTGCTCTTTATATGTTCTGGATACAAGTCTATTGTGGGATGTGCTGTGTGCTTAGTCACTCAGCTGTTAGACAGTTTGCAAATATTTTCTCCCACCGTCCAAAAATATCGAAGCACATTTTAAATGTTAATAGATATTACCAAATTGATCTCTAAGGAGGAGGTATCAATCTATTATTTCCAACAGCAGTGTATGGGAATGCTGGTTTCTCAGCACCCTCACAAATATAGGATGCCAATTTCTGTTGATCTAAAGATTAAAAAATACCACTGCTTTAACTTTGCCTTCCTTTAATCATTAGGAGGAGCATTTCACCATATAATTACTAACAAGTGCTTTTCGTCTTCTAAAAGTTACATGCTCTTGTTGAAATCTTGCTTTCTTCAATTCTGCACCCTTAGATCCTAGTATTATTAAACATCCAGGGAATGTTTGTTGAACAAATGAAGTGTAACTGTGTAAAGAATAAATTAGATATTCAGCTATAAAAACAAAGGAAATTGGATTATTAGCAGAGACACAGATGGACCTAGAGACTGTCATACAAAGTGAAATAAGTCAGAAAGAGAAAAACAAATACCATATATTAACACAAATATGTGGATTCTAGAAAAATGATGTAGGTGATCTTATTTGTAAAGCAAAAGTAGAGACACTGATGTAGAGAACAAATGTATGGGTATCAAGGGGGAAAGGAGGGTGGTGGTGGGAAATTTAGGAAATTGAGATTGATATATATACGCTATTAATACTATATATAAAATAGATAGTTCAGTTCAGTTCAGTCGCTCAGTCATGTCCGACTCTGTGACCCCATGAATTGCAGCACGTCAGGCCTCCCTGTCCATCACCAACTCCCAGAGTTCACTCAAACTCATGTCCATTAAGTCGGTGATGCCATCCAGCCATCTCATCCTCGGTCGTCCCCTTCTCCTCCTGCCCTCAATCCCTCCCAGCATCAGAGTCTTTTCCAATGAGTCAACTCTTCGCATCAGGTGGCCAAAGTATTGGAGTTTCAGCTTTAGCATCAGTCCTTCCAATGAACACCCAGGACTGATCTCCTTTAGAATGGACTGGTTGGATCTCTTTGCAGTCCAAGGGACTCTCAGCAGTCTTCTCCAACACCGCAGTTCAAAAGCATCAATTCTTTGGCGCTTAATGAGAACCTATCGTATAGCACAGGGAACTCAGTGCTCTGTGGTGACCTAAATGGGAAGGAAATCCAAAAAAGAGGGGATACATGTATATGTATAGCTGATTCACTTTGCTATACAGTAGAAATTAACACAACATTGTAAAGCAATTATACTCCAATAAAAATTAACTTTAAAAAAGGAATATGTGAACATTAAAAACATAAGATAGGATGTGTGAAGTGCCTAACATGCTGTGTTAGTCGCTCAGTCATGTCCGACTCTGCGACCCCATGGACGGTAGCCCGCCAAGCTCCTCTGTCCATGGGATTCTCCAGGCAAGAATACTGGAGTGGGTTGCCGTTTCCTTCTCCAGGGGATCTTCCTGACCCAGGAATCAAACCTGGGTCTCCCACACTGCAGGCAGATTCTTTACTGTCTGAGCCATCAGGGATATTATAAACATGCAATAAATATTAATTATAATAAAAATAATATAATAAAGGAATAAATGATAATTAGTACTTTAGAGATAACATCTCTAAAGAACTAAACTCAAAATTAATATTCAGTTCAGTTCAGTTCAGTCGCTCAGTCGTGTCTGACTCTTTAAGTGAGCACTACAATGGTCTTGAATTCTTTCCTACAGGGTGTGAGATGGTTTCTAGGATTCAAAGAGGCCTGGTTTCTCCTGGTCCTCTCACTGTGTGTCTTAAGGTAAATCACTTAACTTCTCAGCAACTTAATTTCACTGCAACCACCTACAACCTATATTATGCTTATCAAAAAGAATTTTTAGGTAGAAAACATGAGATTAACTTCATTCATTGGAGAAGGAAATGGCAACCCACTCCAGTGTTCTTGCCTGGAGAATCCCAGGGACGGGGAGCCTGGTAGGCTGCAGTCTATGGGGTTGCAGAGTCGGACATGACTGAAGCGACTTAGCAGCAGCAGCTCCAGCAGCAAGCACATATTCACGAATCACTTGAATAATTAAAATAAATAAATTTTCAAAGTAAATGCAAACATTTATAAGACTAGAGGGGAATAAAACTATATACATAAGGACAGGACTGAAAAAAGGAAGCTGGTTGCTCTTTTGACGACCTTAAAAGTCTTTTAAAAATATGACTTCGTACTTGGCCCAGCCTCTCTTCCATCTTTTACCCAAATGTCTATCGCCCTCTGCTGCTCAGGTTGTCTCATTTCAATGCAGTTCAACTTCGCAAATAAGATTAAGGGAAAAGTATTACATGTTTGGGCTTCCCTGGTGGCTCAGACATTAAAGAATCCACCTGCAATGTGGAAGACCTGGGTTCAATCCCTGGGTTGGGAAGCTCTCCTGGAGGAGGGCATGGCAAACCACTCTAGTATTCTTGCCTGGAGAATCCCATGGACAGAAGAGCCTGGAGGGCTATGGTCATTGGGTCGCAAAGAGGTGGACATGACTGAGCAACTAAGCACAGCACAGCACATGACATCCTTGTGACCCAATCCCTGACTTTGGTTATCTACATCACCCTCACCAAGCTCTGCTCTATTTTTGGTCCTGTGACCAGCCCAAAGGATATAGAGCTCACATTACGTGGGGGAACACAGACTTTCATGTCTTTTTGGACTTAACAAACATTTCTAGAACAGGAACGATCTGAGGTAAGCACTGCGCTAAGCATACATGAAATTTTAGTCCTACTGACAGCCATACAGGGGATCTGTATTTAAAGAGGAGGAATCAGGCTCACAAATATAACCAGCTCAAGGACACAATTTTGTATACATAGGACACAGATTCTGACTGAGATCTGTCTGCCCCTCAACACCAGTCATCTTCTATTACATTATATCAGAATAAACCAAGTAGGATGGAAAACTGAAGTGGGAGCCTCTAAATCTACTTTGGGAATGTATGGTTGTTGCATCAGAAACTTTACAGAGGAGAAGTTCTCTGATTTGAGAAGGGTAGTCAAAGCATCAGGAGCAATAGCAAACAAGGACACAAACCTGGGACAGATTCAGAGAACAGGAAGCTGGGTGTGGTATAGGGGAAGGGAGGCAGGAGATGAGGCTATAGTCAGATTATGCAGGACCTTGGAGGACAGGTGAGGGAAGGTGAACTCATAGTGAAAGTCAGTACATGTCTATACTGAGAGATCTTTGAAGGTAATCAGGGGTTTGAGAAACCACTAGTAAACGTGGCACAGCAACTGGAATATGCTATGCTATGAATGATGCATTATGGAATTGAATGGAAAATCATACTGGGACTTCCTTGGTAGTCCAATGGTTAAGACTGTACTCCCAGTGCATGCGGCACAAGTTCGATCTCTGGTTGGGGAACTAAGAGTCCACACTCTGCCTGGTGTGGCCAAATTAAAAAAAAAAAAATCTTATGAATTTTTAAAACAAAACTGGGATTTCAAAGACATTTCCCATGTGCAGTAAGCTGCTCTTGGAAGCAGTAGGAAGTAGTCCACTCTCTGATGACTTTGAAGTGAAGTCACTCAATCATTTCCAACTCTTTGCGACCCCATGGACTGTAGCCCACCAGGCTCCTCCGTCCATGGGATTCTCCAGGCAAGAATACTGGAGTGGGTTACCATTTCCTTCTCCAGGGGATCTTCCCGACCCAGGGATCGAACCCAGGTCTCCTGCATTGCGGGCAGACGCTTTTAGGGATAGATTAACAGATATAGGTGATGGGAAACCTCAGATCAAGCTCCACTGAAGGCTCTAGACAGGGACTGGCTGGGACTCAAAGATGAATAGGAACTATGTTTGGACAGCTCTCAGTCTAGGCTTTATGAAACCAATAATTCTGAGCAGGAGAAAAATAAAAAACCAGCTGAAGTTCCTCTCCTCTTTGCCATATCTTTGATATGTCTCTCTTTTATCTCATTCTTTTATTTTTAAAAAAATTTACGACACAGCAACGCTCACTTCCTGTGTGACCTTGGACAAGTTGCTTAACCTGTCTATGCCTCCACTTCTTAATTGGCGAAATGAGGATAATAATGTGACCACAAGGTCACAGTGAGTGCCATGAGAATTAAAAGAGAATTATTTACCAAGCTCTTCGAATCTGGAACAAAGTTCAGCACTGTTTAAGCATTAACAGTTTTATTATAACTACTACAACAGCCTTATTATAACAGTCTTATTACTACAACCAGTACAGCTACAGTGTTCTAGTTATCACCTTCCATAGGTCACCATCCATTCCTGAGGTCATTCGGTCATTCATGTTGGAGGCAGTGGGTAGGTCTGGGAGGAAAGTAGAGATGTATCAGTCCTTTAATCGTGCTTGTACTGACTTATGAATACTAGTTTGTCCAGCCACACCTGGAACATAGTAGGTGCTCAAAATACAAAGGTCTTCCCCGCAAGTTCTTTAAAGGCAGTAACCATACTCCCTCAGCTGTTCTTAATACTAAAACCGAGCACTCGGCGACGCACGCTTAGGGAAACCGAATTAACGAATGTGATAAATGACCGCAGGCAGAGAAACATTAACACCACAGGGCTGGCACAAATATAAAGTGCTGCAGAAAGACTGCTACCGGCTTTACGTGTGGACTGACCAGAGGAAAACTTGGGACCGCCAAAGACTAACACCGTGAGGGCAAATGACTGCCCAAAGTTCAGGACGCTCCGCCCCCCCAGCGCAGGGCTGAACGCGGACCTTGGCGGCACGCCCCTCCAAGGCCCCGCCCCTCCGCCGGCTCACGTAACCGTGGGGGCGGGACGACGTCCGGCGCGGGCAGGGTCGGAGCGGCGGGGTGGTTTTAACTGGGCTGGCGAGAGCCATGGCCGGCTTGGTGGACTTTCAGGACGAGGAACAGGTGAAGTCCTTTCTGGAGAACATGGAAGTGGAGTGCAACTACCAGTGCTACCGCGAGAAGGACCCGGACGGTGAGCGCCGCCTGCAGGGCCTTAAGGACACGTGGGGGCTCCGGCCTCGGACGGAGACTGACGGGTCACGCGAGCGACCTCTGAGGGGATCTGGAAGGGGACGCGGGTGTCTGTGGGTCGCTGACTGCCGTGTGTGTGTGTGTGTGTGTGTCTGTGTCTGTGTCTGTGTCTGTGTCTGTGTGTGTGTTTCCACGAGGACTTGCGGGGCACGCAGCGGGAGCATGCTCTGGCCGCACTGAGCCCGGAAGCAGAGAGAAAATGCTCTGTCCTCATGAAGCTTACGTTCTCGTGGAGGTTATTGGAAAATAAACCTAATAAATGAAGTAGTGTGTTAGAAGGTAGTAATTGCGGTGGGAAAAAGAACTGACTGAGAGGTCTCAGCCGTTCAGGAGGGCAACTTTAAATTGAGTGGTCAGGGTGCATCATTGAGAAGGTAACATTTGAACAAAGTGTTGAAAAAAGTAAGGGAGGTGCATGCCAGGCAGAGGTACATTCCAGGCAGAGGTAAGGGCCAGTGAAAAGGCCCCGAGGCATGAATGTGCCCCGTGTGTTCTGGGAACATTGAGTTGACTTCAGTTGTGAGTGGTGATGTCCAGAAGGGGCCATCCAGAGCAGCCAGTACCTTTGGGTGGTTTTCTTCTTAGTGCTTTTTCCCCCCGTTTATTTATTTATATGGCTGCACCTGGTCTTAGTTGTGGCATGCAAACTCTTAATTGTCACATCCGGAATCTAGTTCCTTGACCAAGGATCCAGCCTGGGCCCCCCTGCATTGGGAGCTCAGAGTCTTAGCCACTGGACCACCAGGGAAGTACCCATACTTTTAAAGAAAAAAAAAAAAGATATTGGCCCTGGCTTCTAATAGCTTGCACCCTTGCTCCAAGCTGGCCAACTACACAGAGTTGCTCTGAAGTAGGATGGCTTAAAAGAATCCATGAGGTGCAGAATGGTTGGGGAAGACTCCTGGAAGAGGTCAGGAAGAATCGGCTAGTAATGCTGATTAAATGGAGCAGAGGGAGTGAAGAAAATGCTCTTGGAGAAAATTGAAGTCAGAATGTAGTTAGAAATAAGATTGAGGAGGGTCCGACCTTGGGCCACAGTGTGTCAGATCTTGAATGCTGGGGTAAGCCATTTGAAAGCCTTTATTGTGTAGGCAGTGGAGAGCCATACATGTGTTTTTGTACCCTGGAGATACACTAAGCAGTGAAGGAAGGGTGGGTGGGCATATAAGAAGTGCAGGATGCTGCTCTCGAAGAGAGACTGAGAGGAGGCAGTTTCTATAGCTGGTTCTGTAGTACTCTTCAAAATCATCATTTCTCAGCCAGATTACTGAAGTAACTTTCTAACTTGACTCTTCATTTGCACCCTAACTCCCTTAAATGTATTCTCTACTCATAAACTGATACTTAAATTTTAATTTCGTTATGTTATTTACTAGATTTTCAGCTGACAGAATACATTTTTGTCATTATCAGTGTTGGAGTGGGTCCCCTCACACATGACTTCTTCCATATTCATCCAGATATATAAAAACATATTTATTAGAGTGACCTTTTAAAAATGCAAGTTGAATCATATCACTTCCCTTCATAAATCCTTCCAGTGGTTTGCCATTGACTTGGAATAAAATCCCAGTTTCTTCCTATCTAATGTAAGGCCCTCTGATTGGTCCCTGCCTTTTCCTCTTTTCCTGCCCCTCCTGGATCCAGCTACATTACACCTTATTTGTGTCAAGCTTATTAACTTAAGTCTTTTTATGTACTGTTCCTTGTGCCCGAGTCTTTCTGTCTCCTTCCCATTTCATTGTCTTTAAATAGCTAGATCATTCTTGTTATTCACATCTCAGCTCACACATTGAAGTCCTCAGTGGGGCCCTACCTGATTACCCGGTTTGTGTTAACCATTTTCCCCAAAATGCCCAACAAACTGTCATATCATCCTGTTTTATTTCACTGATGGTGTTTATTAAGGTTTGAATGCATCTTGTTGAGCTATTTATTTATTGTGTTTCCTCCTCTAGACTGTAACTTTTAGGAGGACAGGTGACTATATTCCCAGCAACTAAAGCAGTGTCTCGTATATTGTTGTAGATAGATGCTCAAATATTCACTGAATGAGAGTTAGCAAGAGATGGGTGTTATTGTGGGTGAAGAAAAGGTTCGGAGGGGAGAGGTGTTAAGGAGAGGCTTGCTGAAAATAGAGACTACCTAACTCCTTTGGTAGCTGCAATTTCAACTCTTTCTTCATGTACCCAGCCTGGCCAAAGATTAAGGTATAGTCATCAAAGAACTGCTTCTTGCTGCCATGAAGACTGGCCTATTGACCCTTTTGGTTCTCCCTGTTTAAATGCTGAACTTCCTGAGAAGTTCCAAAGCTAGCAAACTTTCATCATTGAAGCCAGTGGATCTCTGGGCCTTGTTGACAGGGAATAGAAGGGCTGGTGAGTAGTAGAGCCAGTGTAGGGGCCAGGGTCTTCCCGGTTTATACATTGCTCAGTCCCAGGCTGAGGGCAGACAGTGCCATTTGTAGGAGTGGCTAAACATGCATTTTTTGTGGTGAAGTCACCTTGCCACACCTCAGGAGGACAGAGGCTTGTCCTAAATAAAAGGCACGTCCAGCCTAGCACACCTGGACCCTCCCCACTCCCCCAGACTTGAACCACAGCTTTTGCCGTTTCCTCACAGGTTGCTATCGGCTGGTGGACTATTTGGAAGGGATCCAGAAGAATTTTGATGAGGCTGCCAAGGTGTTGAAGTTCAACTGTGAAGAGAACAAACACAGTGATAGCTGCTACAAACTGGGGACCTATTATGTGACTGGGAAAGGTAAGGAGAGGCCTGCTTTCTTTGGTCCTTATCATCGACGGTAGTGGTGAGGCCACAGTGTGAGGCTCATACTGAGGTCTCTTTACAGATGGGTCTTCACGGGCATTGGGGAAGCATGCTGTAGGAAAATTTGGAGTCAAGAGTTCAGCAAAGTGCTGGAGGGAAGAGCATAGCCTTTCAAGTTAGGCAGACCTTATGTGTGCTAGTCATGTCCAACTTTGTGACCCCATGGACTGTAGCCCAGCAGGCTCCTCTGTCCATGGGATTTCCCAGGCAAGAATTTTGGAGCACGTTGCCATTTCCTTTTCCAGGGGATCTTCCTGACCCAGGGATCAAACTGACATCTCCTACATTGGCAGGCAGATTATTTTATCACTGAGCCACCTGGGGAATCCCTTAGGCAGACCTTCAGTTAAGTTTAGTCACTCAGTCCTGTCCGACTCTTTGCGACCCCGTGAATTGCAGCATGCCAGGCCGCCCTGTCCATCACCAACTCCCAGAGTTCACCCAAACTCATGTCCATCGAGTCGATGCTGCCATCCAGCCATCTTATCCTCTGTCGTCCCTTTCTCCTGCCCCTAATCCCTCCCAGTATCAGGGTCTTTTCCAATGAGTCAACTCTTCGCATGAGGTGGCCAAAGTTTTGGAGTTTCAGCTTTAGCATCAGTCCTTCCAAAGAACACCCAGGACTGATCTCCTTTAGAATGGACTGGTTGGATCTCCTTGCAGTCCAAGGGACTCTCAAGAGTCTTCTCCAACACCACAGTTCAAAAGCATCAATTCTTCAGTGCTCAGCTTTCTTCACAGTCCAACTCTCACATCCATACATGACCACTGGAAAAACCATAGCTTTGACTAGACAGACCTTTGTTGGCAAAGTAATGTCTCTGCTTTTGAATATGCTGTCTAGGTTGGTCATAACTTTCCTTCCAAGGAGTAAGCGTCTTAATTTCATGGCTGCACTCACCATCTGCAGTGATTTTTGGAGCCCCCCCCAAAAATAACTCTATTGTTCTATTGTTTTCCTCTATTTCTTTGCACTGATCACTGAGGAAGGCTTTCTTATCTCTCCTTGCTATTCTTTGGAACTCTGCATTCAGATGCTTATATCTTTCCTTTTCTCCTTTGCTTTTAGCTTCTCTCCTTTTCACAGCTATTAGTAAGGCCTCCCCAGACAGCCTTTTTGATTTTTGTATTTCTTTTCCATGGGGATGGTCTTGATCCCTGTCTCCTGTACAGTGTCATGAACCTCTGTCCATAGTTCATCAGGCACTCTATCTATCAGATCTAGTCCCTTAAATCTATTTCTCACTTCCACTGTATAATCATAAGGGATTTGATTTAGGTCATACCTGAATGGTCTAGTGGTTTTCCCTCCTTTCTTCAATTTAAGTCTGAATTTGGCAATAAGGAGTTCATGATCTGAGCCACAGTCAGCTCCCGGTCTTGTTTTTGGTGACTGTATAGAGCTTCTCCATCTTTGGCTCCAAAGAATATATCAATCTGATTTCAATGTTGACCATCTGGTGATGTCCATGTGTAGAGTCTTCTCTTGTGTTGTTGGAAGAGGGTGTTTGCTATGACCAGTGCTTTCTCTTGGCAAAACTCTTGCCCTAAAGCCTTTGCCCTGATTCATTCTGTACTCCAAGGCCAAATTTGCCTGTTACTCCAGGTGTTTCTTGACTTCCTACTTTTGCATTCCAGTCCCCTATAATGAAAAGGACATCTTTTTTGGGTGTTAGTTCTAAAAGGTCTTGTAGGTCTTCATAGAACTGTTCAACTTCAGCTTCTTCAGTGTTACTTGGTTGGGGCATAGGCTTGGATTACTGTGATATTGAATGGTTTGCCTTGGAAATGAACAGAGATCATTCTGTCATTTTTGAGATTGTATCCAAGTACTGCATTTCGGACTCTCTTGTTGACTATGATGGCTACTCCATTTCTTCTAAGGGATTCCTGCCCGCAGTAGTAGATATAATGGTCATCTGAGTTAAATTCACCCATTCCAGTCCATTTTAGTTTGCTGATTCCTAGAATGTCGACGTTCACTCTTACCATCTCCTGTTCACCACGTCCAATTTGCCTTGATTCATGGACCTGACATTCCAGGTTCCTATGCAATATTGCTCTTTACAGCATCCTACCTTGCTTCTATCACCAGTCACATCCACAACTGGGTATTGTTTTTGCTTTGGCTCCATCCCTTCATTCTTTCTGGAGTTATTTCTCCACTAATCTCCAGTAGCATATTGGGCACCTACTGACCTGGGGAGTTCCTCTTTCAGTATCCTATCATTTTGCCTTTTCATACTATTCATGGGGTTCTCAAGGCAAGAATACTGAAGTGGTTTGCCTTTCCCTTCTCCAGTGGACCACATTCTGTCAGACCTCTCCACCATGACCTGCCCGTCTTGGGTGGCCCCACACGGCATGGCTTAGTTTCATTGAGTTAGACAAGGCTGTGGTCTGTGTGGTTAGATTGGCTAGTTTTCTGTGATTATGGTTTGTGTGTCTGCCCTCTAATGCCTCTCGCAAGTAAGACAGACCTACTGTCTTACTTGGGTTTCTCTTACCCTGGACATGGGGTATCTCTTCAGGGCTGCTCCAGCAAAGTGCAGCCACTGCGCCTAACCTTGGATGAGGGGTATCTCCTCACCGCTGCCCCTCCTGACCTTGAACATGGAGTAGCTCCTCTTGGCCCTCCTGTGCCTGCACAGCCACCACTCCTTGGACATGGGGTTGCAGACCTTAGGGAATGTTAACTCTGTAGTCACGTTAACTCTGTGTATCAGTTATATCACCTGTAAAATGGAGAAAAAACAATACTTTCTTCATAGGTCTTTGTGAAGATTAAATAGGGTAATGTAGGTAATGATATCAGCATGTGCCTGGCACAGAAGAAGGGACTAGTAATCAATTCCTTTCCATCTGTCTCTTCTCCTCATGCCTTAATTACAGTTGATACTGAGTAGTGTTTAAGTTGCATTGTGTTGAGTGCATGCTCATCATGTCCGACTCTTTATAGCCCCACAGGCTGTAGTCTACCAGGCTCCCCTGTCCATGCGATTTTTCGAGACAAGAATATTGGAGTGGGTTGCCGTTTCCTAATCTAAAGGATCTTCCCAACCCAGGGATTGAACTCACATCTCTTGTGTCTCCTGTATTGGCAGGCAGATTCTTTATTCTGTGCCTCCTAGGACTTACCTATTGCTAAATAACAAATTATCCAACAAACCTATTATTTCAGATAGTTTCTTTGGATCAGGAATTTGGGAGTGGTGAGCTGTGTGCCTCAGGGTCTCTCAATTAGGCTGCAGTCAAGACACTAGCCAGGAACTGGGCTGTAGTCTTTTGAAGGCTTGGCTGGAACTAGAATCTTCAGTCCTAAACTGGCTCACTCACTTGGCTGTGAAGGCTTCCATTCTTTGCCAGCTGTTGTCAGAGACCTTGGTTCTTTGTGACATGGATCTCTTCATGGGCTACTTGTATGTCCTCGTGACATGGCATTTGGCTTCCTCCAGAGTGAGTGATCCAAAAGAAGGAGCAAGATGGAATCCACGGTGTCTTTTATAACCTACTTTTGGAAGTCACATGGTTTTCATTCCTATCCCATTCTGCTTATTTGAAGTCAGTCAGTAAGTTTAGCCTGCACTAATTGGAGAGGACTAAAATTCTACCTCTTGAAAGGACTATCAAGAATTTATGGGCATATTTGAAAACCACCACAAGTTGGGAATATAACCTAAGACAGGCAGCTCTCTTTTTTGCTGACTAGTTCATGAGCTTTTTGAGGATGATATAATTCATTCATCGCTTGTTCCTTGTGCCCAGTGAAGCCTGGTTAGAAGGACGATCAGTGAAAGTTTGATGAAGAGGGTGCCTTTTTTAAATCTCTAGAACTTTGTGGACTATTTCTGCCTTCACATGTAACATATGGTCTGTGGTAGTCTCAAATTTGAAGAAAGTTTAGCATTAACAGGAATATAAAGTTCCCTTGCTTAAGCAGAGGGGCATTTCTTTAGCCCATTTTCATTAATTTATGATTTGTAAGTAATATATAGCTGCATTATTATTTTTTTTCAATCTGTGTGCCAACAGTAGCAGTTTAGTTAAATAATGTTACTTCCATAACTAGAATGTTATTTAACCCATTAAAAAAGAATGTTTCTAAATAGTTTTTGTTGATATCAGGAAGAGTTTATAATATAATATTCAGTGAAGAAAGCTGAACACAAAATTATGTGTGAACTCAGCTGTACAATATAGCCTGGAAAAATAAAAATGTTCCTAGCTGTTAGTTTCTGAATATATCTCTTATGTTTATATCATAGTTTATTATATTTTTAATAAGGACTTTTATTGTTGTTCAGTCACTCAGTCATCTCTGACTCTTTGCGACCCCAGGGACTGCAGCACGCCAGGCTTCCCTGTCTTTCACTATCTCCCAGAGCTTGCTCAAACTCATGTCCATTGAGTCGGTGCTGCCACCCAACCATCTTGTCCTCTATTGTCCCCTTCTCCTCCTGCCTTCAACCTTTCCCAGCATCAGGGTCTTTTCCAGTAAGTCAGCTTTTCGCAAAAAGTGGCCAAATTGTTGGAACTTCAGCATCAGCATCAGTCAGCCTCCAATGAATATTCAGGATTGATATCCTTTAGAACTGACTGGTTTGATCTCCTTGCAGTCCGAAGGACTCTCAAGAGTCTTCTCGAACACCACAGTCAAAAACATCAGTTCTTCAGCGTTCAGCCTTCTTTATGATCCAACTCCCACTTCCAGACATGACTACTGGAAAAACCATAGCTTTGACTAGATGGACCTTTGTCAGCAAAGTAATATCTCTGCTTTTTAATAAGCTGTCTAGGTTGGTCATAGCTTCTCTTCCAAGGAGCAAGCGTCTTTTAATTTCATGGCTGCACTCACCATCTGCAGTGATTTTGGAGCCCAAGAAGATAAAGTCTGTCACTGTTTCCATTGCTTCCCCATCTACTTCCCATGAAGTGATGGGACTGGATGCCATGATCTTTGTTTTTTGAATGTTGAGTTTTAAGCCAGCTTTTTCACTCTCCTCTTTTGCCTTCATAAAGAGGCTCTTTAGTTCTTCTTTGCTTTCTGCCATAGGGTGGTGTCATCTGCATATCTGAGGTTATTGATATTTCTAGCAATCTTGATTTCAGCTTGTGCTTCATCCAGTTTGGCATTTCCCATGATGTACTCTGCATATGATTGTACTTCGTCTACATATGATTCGTCTGCCTGCCTGCATATGCTTCATCTTCATATGCTTGTGCTTCACCCAGTCTGGCATTTCGCATGATGTACTCTGCACAAAGCAAAATGATTGTCTGAGGAGGCCTTACTGATAGCTGAGGAAAGAAAAGAAGCTAAAGGTAAAGGAGAAAAAGAAAGAGATACCCATTTGAATGCAGAGTTCCAAAGAATAGCAAGGAGAGATAAGAAAGCCTTCCTCAGAATATATTTTTCCATCCTTTCACTTTCAGTCTGTATGTGTCTTTAGGTCTGAAGTGGGTTTCTTGCAGACAGTGTATATATGGGTCTTGTTTTTGTATCCATTCAGCCAGTCTGTGTCTTTTGGTTGGAGCATTTAATCCATTTACATTTAAAGTAATTATTGATATATATGTTCCTATTGCCATTTTCTTAATTGTTTGGGGTTGATTTTGTAGATCTGTTTTCTTCTCTTGTATTTCTTGACTATATAAGTCCCTTTAACATTTGTTGTAAAGCTGGTTTGGTGGTACTGAATTCTCTTAACTTTTGCTTGTCTGAAAAGCTTTTTATTTCTCCATCAGTTTTGGATGAGATCCTTGCTGGGTACAGTAATCTTGGTTGTAGATTTTCCCCTTTCAGTACTTTAAATATATCCTGCCATTCCCTTCTGGCCTGCAGAGTTTCTGTTGAAAGATCAGCTGTTAAACATATGGGGTTTCCCTTGTATGTTACTTGTTGCTTTTCCCTTGCTGCTTTTAATAGTCTTTCTTTGTGTTTAGTCTTTGTTAGTTTGATTAGTATGAGTCCTGGCATGTTTGTCCTTGGGTTTATCCTGTATGGGACTCTTCGCGCCTGTTGGACTTGATTGACTATTTCCTTTTCCATGTTGGGGAAATTTTCAACTCTAATCTCTTCAAAACTTTTCTCATACCCTTTCTCTTTCTCTTCTTCTTCTGGGACCTCTATAATTCAAATATTGGTACATCTGATATTGTCCCAGAGGTCTCTGAGACTATCCTCAGTTCTTTTCATTCCTTTACTTTTTTTCATTCTGCTCTTTAGAAGTTATTTCCACCATTTTATCTTCCAGCTCACTGATTCGTTTTTCTCCCTCAGATATTCTGCTATTGATTCCTTCTAGAGTATTTTTAATTTCAGTAATTGTGTTGTTTGTCTCTGCATGTTTATTCTTTGATTGTTCTAGGTCTTTGTTAATTGATTCTTGCGTTTTCTCCATTTTGTTTTCAAGGTTTTTGATCATCTTGACTGTCATTATTCTGAATTCTTTTTCAGGTAGTTTGCCTGTTTCCTTTCATTTATTTGGACTTCTGTGTTTCTAGTTTGTTCCTTCATTTATGTAGTATTTCTCTGCCTTTTCATTTTTTTTTTTAAACTTACTGTTTGAGGTCTCCTTTTCCCAGGCTTCAAGGTTGAATTCTTTCTTCTTTTTGGTTTCTTTCCTCCTCAGGTTGGTCCAGAGGTTTGTGTAAGCTTCGTATAGGGTGAGATTTGTGCTGAGCTTTTTTTTCCTCTCTGATAGGCAAGGCTGTGTGAGGTGGTAATCCTGTCTGCTGATGATTAGGTTTGTATTTTTCATTTTTTGTTTAGATGAACCATCCTGCACAGGGTGCTACTGGTGGTTGGGTGATGTCGGGTCTTGTATTCAAGTGGCTTCCTTTGTGTGAGTTCTCACTGTTTGATGCCTCCTGGGGAGAAGGATGGCACCCCACTCCAGTACTCTTGCCTGGAAAATTCCATGGGCGGAGGAGCCTGGTGGGCTGCAGGCCATGGGGTCACTAAGAGTCGAACACGACTGAGCAATTTCACTTTCACTTTTCACTTTCATGCACTGGAGAAGGAAATGCAACCCACTCCAGTGTTCTTGCCTGGAGAATCTCAGGGATGGGGGAGCCTGGTGGGCTGCCGTCCATGGGTTTGCACAGAGTTGGACATGACTGAAGTGACTTAGCAGCATTAGCAGCTGGATTAGTTCTCAGGTAGTCTAGGGTCTTGGAATCAGTGCTCCCACTCCAAAGGCTCAGAGCTTGATCTCTGGTCAGGAACGAAGATTCTACAGACGGTTATGGCATTAAATGAGATTAAAGCAGATATCCAGTAATCAGAAACCAAACAAATGGAAATTACAAAATCAGGCAAATAATAATTAAAATAATGGAATATACACGTATACATATACACTGCTGAGCAAAGTCAAAACAGTCCAACAAAAATAAAGTACAGTTGATTGACTTGGCGAACAAAGGAACAAATTTAACTAAAGCACAAACTGGAAAACAAAACTAAAGCAAGTGGGGAATAAAGCAATGAAAACAAAACTAACAAATATGTTGAGAGGAAAGGAAAGGAAAGAAAGAATAGATATGCAAAGTCAAAAAGAGATAGATAAAAAAGATTTATATACATTAAAGATTAACTGCAAGAGGAAAAGAACAGTAGGAAAAGCAAACAAAGGAATAAACTTAGAAAAAATAATAATAGGTTTAAAAAATTAAAATTTAAAAAAAAGAAAAAGACTCCACAGAACTGACTTCCCTGGTGGCTCAGATGGTAAAGCGTCTGTTTACAGTGCGGGAGACCTGGGTTCGATCCCTGGGTTGAGAAGTTCCCTGGAGAAGGAAAAGGCAACTCACTGCAGTACTCTGGCCTAGAAAATCCCATGGACAGAGGAACTTTGGTGTCCATGGGGTCGCAAATAGTCGGACACAACTGAGCGATTTCACTTTCACTTTGAATGTAGAGGCAGAGGTTTATAACAACAATAATAAATGTGACAGAGAAAAATCTCAAAAGCTTAATTAGATTTCATAGTGCCAGAGGGGAAAAGGAAAGATATAAACATCTAAATGCATAGTTCCAAAGGCAAGGAGAGATAAGAAAGCCTTCCTCAGCGATCAGTGCAAAGAAGTAGAGGAAAACAACAGAATGGAAAAGACTAGAGATCTCTTCAAGAGAATTAGAGATACCAAGGGAACATTTCATGCAAAGATGGGCTTGATAAAGGACAGAAATGGTATGGACCTAACAGAAGCAAAAGATATTAAGAAGAGGTGACAAGAATACACAGAAGAACTACATAAGAATATACAAAAAAGATCTTCATGACCAAGATAATCATGATGGTGTGATCACTCATCTAGAGCTAGACATCCTGGAATGTGAAGTCAAGTGGGTCTTAGGAAGCATCACTATGAACAAAGCTAGTGGAGGTGATGGAATTCCAGTTGAGCTGTTTCAGATCCTGAAAGATGATGCTGTGAAAGTGCTGCACTCAATATGCCAGCACATTTGGGAAACTCAGCAGTCGCCACAGAATTGGAAAAGGCCAGTTTTCATTCCAATCTGAAAGAAAGGCAATGCCAAAGAATGCTCAAACTACCACACAATTGCACTCATCTCACACACTAGTAAAGTAATGCTCAAACTTCTCCAAGCCAGGCTTCAGCAATACGTGAAACGTGAACTCCCAGATGTTCAGGCTGGTTTTAGAAAAGGCAGAGGAACCAAAAATCAAACTGCCAACATCCTCTGGATCATGGAAAAAGCAAGAGAGTTCCAGAAAACATCTATTTCTGCTTTATTGACTATGCAAAAACCTTTGATCATGTGGATCACAATAAACTGGAAAATTCTGAAAGAGATGGGAATACCAGACCACCTGACCTGCCTCTTGAGAAACCTATATGCAGGTCAGGAAGCAACAGTTAGAACTGGACATGGAACAACAGACTGGTTCCAAATAGGAAAAGGAGTACGTCAAGGCTGTATATTGTTACCCTGCTTATTTAACTTCTATGCAGAGTACATCATGAGAAACGCTGGACTGGAAGAGGCACAAGCTGGAATCAAGATTGCCGGGAGAAATGTCAATAACCTCAGACATGTAGATGACACCACCCTTATGGCAGAAAGTGAAGAGGAGCTAAAGAGCCTCTTGATGAAAGTGAAAGAGGAGAGTGAAAAAGTTGGCTTAAAGGTCAACATTCAGAAAACGAAGATCATGGCATCTGGTCCCATCACTTCATGGGAAGTAGATTGGGAAACAGTGGAAGCAGGGTCAGACTATTTTTTTGGGCTCCAAAGTCACTGCAGGTGGTGATTGCAGCCATGAAATTAAAAGACCCTTACTCCTTGAAAGGAAAGTTATGACCAACCTAGGGAGCATATTCAAAAGCAGAGACATTACTTTGCCAACAAAGGTCCAACCAGTCAAGGCTATGGTTTTTCCAGTAGTCATGTATGGATGTGAGAGTTGGACTGTGAAGAAAGCTGAGTGCTGAAGAATTGATGCTTTTGAACTGTGGTATTAGAGAAGGCTGTTGAGAGTCCCTTGGTCTGCAAGGCGATCCAACCAGTCCGTTCTAAAGGAGATCAGTCATGGGTGTTCTTTGGAAGGAATGATGCTAAAGCTGAAACTCCAGTACTTTGGCTACCTCATGTGAAGAGTAGACTCATTGGAAAAGACTCTGATGCTGGGAGGGATTGAGGGCAGGAGGAGACGGGGATGACAGAGGATGAAATGGCTGGATGGCATCACCGACTCGATGGACATGAGTTTGAGTAAACCCTGGGAGTTGATGGACAGGGAGGCCTGGCGTGCTGGGATTCATGGGGTTGCAAAGAGTCAAACACAACTGAGTGACTGAACTGAACTGAACTGACCACAGAGGGAGGAAAAAAGAAAAAGAATTTTAAATCCAAAGAATCTACAGAACAAGTCAAAGCATAAGATTAATAAATGTTTATCTTGAGTCACTACTGTCAGAGTCCTTTCCCTCGGTGGAAGTCACAGTCCACCTCACCTCTCTAGGATGCCTTCCAACACTGCGCTGATCTCTGGATCTGCTATGGGACAGCTCAGATTCTAATCTGGTCCTACTCCTGTGTGTTCTTGCCTCCAATGTCCACAGCTATCAGAACTAGTACATTTTCTTTTGTGGGACCTCTCAGTGCCTTTTATGTATTCCATAGACACAGAGTCTGCCAAGTTGATCGTGTGGATTTAATCTGCAGCTTGTACAGCTGATGGGAGGGTTTGGGGTGTTCTTCCTTATCCATACTGCTCCTGGGTTTCAACTGTGGTTTTATTTCCACCTCTGTATGTGGGTCATCCACTGGGATTTGCTCCTGAGGCTGCCCTGGAGGATTTGGGTTTGTACCTGTGAGGGCCAGGTGTGGAGGTTGGTACAGCTTTTTGGGTTGCAGGGGTTCTGGCAGCACCAAGTATTGAGGGGAGTTGGCAGCTAGGGCAGCAGGAAATACAGTGCTCTAGAAGGGTATGGCAACCAGTATTGGCCAATACGTTCCAGTATTTTTGCCTGGAGAACCCCCCTCTCTGACAGAGAAGCCCGGCAGGCCACAGTTTATAGGGTCTGAAAGAGTCAGACATAACTGAAGCAACCCTGCATGCATAGATGTAAGACTCTTTTTGCCTGTGGCAGCTTGCCCCAGTGGGAGTTGAGCGTGAAGGTGGTGCAGCTGCTTGGCTAGCGGGGACCCTGGCAGCGCCAAGTGTGCAGGGACATGGACTGCCTCAGCTGCAGGAGTTATCACCTTATCAGAACTTTTTTCTGAGCCTCTTGTAGCTGGCGATCAGAAAGCCTCTTTGGCCAGTCTTTCTGCATAGCTCTGCCCATTCAGGTGCTTAGAGGACTCCCTTGCCTGGGGTCCTTCTCTGTTATTCCATGCATCAGGCACTTAAAGGGGCACCCTGGGTGGGGTCCTGCCCTGTAGTTCAGTGCATCAGGCGTTTGATCGGCCAGCCTCTCTATTGTTCAGCTGCAGATGCTGGCCTATGGAGAGAAGCTATGGTGATGGCTCCACCCTGCTATGTGTGACTCAACAGTATTCCATGCTTCCATGGCTGTCCATCTTTCCTCTACAGGCATATCCCACCACAGTCTCCTCCCTCACATCCTCTCAATCCATCTCTCCATAGTCAACAGCAGCCCTGCCCTGGGGTTGCTCCACAGTCCCTAAACTCCAGCTCCCAGCCTCTGTGCTTTCCAGGGGACCTGCATCCCTGTCTGGAGTATGTATGGCTATGGCAGGACTATCTTATTCTCATTCCATTTAGGCTGCCACAGATTAGCAGTTTCACTTTCAGCCTTAAATGTTTCATCTCTGGCTCAGACAAGTGACCCGATGTGGGGCTTGGACCCTTGCTTCAGTTTCCCCACCTGCCAAGGGCAGGTACAGTCGTACTGACACTCCAGTTTTCCCCCCATTCCTTCTCCTACCAAGTTTTGCATGGTTCTATATATTATTTTCCTCTGGTCAGGTACTCCTGTCCACTCTGAGCTGGTGTTCTGTATGCATTTCTGTGTCTGAAGGTGTATTCTTGATGTATCCGTGGAGAGATGTATTCCACATCCATCTACTCCTCCACCATCTTGTTCTTCCATGAGATTCTTAATTGTTTTCTCTCAAATTATTACACCCCTGTTGTCTTTCAGTTTAGCAAGTGGTGTCTCTCCCTACTGAGTAGCTCATGACCAGTTTGTCTTTCAAATCTATTGTCTCTTCTTTTCCTGCTGCTATATTTATTCAAGCTACCTTTCTTTCCTGCATCATTAATTCAGGTCTCTAATCATTTTTCCATAAAGCAACTGAAATGAACTTTTAAGGATATAAACCACGGGTTCCACAATATATATGAAGCAACTATTTTTAGACATTGGAAGATAACTCAGTGCAGTAGTGTGATCCCTGAGAAAAGGGGAACACACAGGATGAGCCCCAGGCTTTGGCTTTCTGCCTGGAGGTACTTTTCAGACTAGGCAGAAAGAGTAGATTATGGTATTCTTGCTGAATGGATGAGGCATAGGTCAGAGTTTCTGGCCACTGAGGCTGCTAGAGGATCAGGCCTCAGAAGGGTCAGGCTGATTCACCAGTGAATAGTTAACCTGCCAGAACAAAACTCAGCAGTCTTTGGTAAAAGGTGAGAGATTTATGTGATATGAAGAGAAACCAGAGTATAGTAGGTAAGGGAATACAACAAAACCCAGACTGAATAAAATATTATCTACAATGTCCAGGAATAAGGAATTACTAAAGAAAAAAAAAAAACCAGTCAATAGAGACAGACCCAGATGTGACAGGAATGTTGGAATTAACAGTCAAAATATTTTTTAAAGAGGGAAATAAATGTGTTAAAGAATTTAAACAAAAGATGGACACAATGAATGAACAGATGGGCAGTCGCATCAGAGAAACTGAAACTATTAAGAATCAAACTCCTATGATTGAAAAATATAATATTTGAAATGAAAAATTTACTGGATAGGCTTAACAACAAATAGAACACTTCAAAAGGAAATAAACAGTGAATCTGAAAGATCAGTGAACTTAGAGGATTGTAGATGTTCTCTTAAACTGAAGCACTGAGACAAAAAAAGCAGAAAAATCCCCCAACCCTCAGAGTCTCAACCTGTAGGGTTCAGTGTCCCTTAGTCTAACACAGCATGTATTGGAGCCCAGAAAGAAAATAGATTGGGACAGAAAAAAAAATTGGAAGAAATAGTAGTATAAATTTTCTGGAGCCTCAGTTTTCTGCCTGCAGAGCTTAGGCTTCATTAACCTCTGTTTCCTATATCTCCCTGAGTTGAAATAACATCTCTAACAAAAAGTAGAAGGCAGGAGAAGAGAGGTGGGGAGAAGTAGGAGAATTCCCCTTTTATTCTTGTGAGTGAATACTGTCTGAAATTTGGTTAAAACAAAATAAAAATGGAATCCTCTGGCAGTCCAGTGGTTAGGACTCGGTGCTTCTGCTGCAAAGGCCACCATGAAACACCCTGCCACACCAGCCCCTTGCCCCTCCCAAAAACACCCGGTAACTTTAACCTTTAAATATTTTTAATTTATAACTCTAGGGCCTCATTTAGGAAATTTCTCTGTTGAAGAAATACTCATTTGAAGTTAGCAGTTTCTTCATTTTCACTTGTTTGTCTTAATAAATGCAAATAAAATCAAAGTTAAATTTTTTATTTACAAGTAGCATGTCTAATCTGGTTTTCCAAAGTGCAGTTGATCCTCAAACATCACAGGTTTGAATGATGCAGGTTCACTTCCATGTAGATTTTTTCAACAATAAATACAATAGTAATGCTTCGTGATTTCTGTCCCCTGTTGGTTTAGTCTGTGGGTGCACAGGAGCACATTTAGGGAAGGTTGCTGCTGCTGCTGCTACGTCACTTCAGTCATGTCCGACTCTGTGCGACCCCATAGACAGCAGCCCACCAGGCTCCCCCGTCCCTGGGACTGTTCTCAGATTTTTGGCTCATGGAGAGTGGGTGTCCCTCACAGCTTTCAAGAGTCAACTATACTTCTATCTAGCTGTCCATTCAGCCAGCCAACATTTAATTCAAACACATACTATAAAGATGACTGGAATGGTGTTCTCTTCTTAATGATGTTTTTTTTCTAGGGGTGTATTTGGGATGACTTCTTTAAAAACTAATGTTGAGATATGTTTCTCTTTTTTTTTAGGAATGAGGGATTTTGAGAATAGGGGATTTGAAATGTTCTGTTAAAACAAAACAAAAAAAAACAAGAAGAAAAAAGCAGGCCCTGTCACTACCTCTGCTTAAAATGATCCATTAGCAGTTTTCCATTGCTCTGAGGTTAAAGTACAGGGTCCTTCAGAAGACCCATCAGACCCTGCGTGAGCTGGCCCCTGCCTGCCTCACCACCCTTCCTTAGTGGTTTCTGAGTTCTAGCACCTGGGCTCCTTTTCTCTTTGTATTCTGTTCCTGCTGCTGGAAACAGTTTTCTTTGCCATTTTTTCCCCACTCCATATTTTTCTTTTCATTCTTTTTTCCATTATTTCACAGCTCAAATGTCACTTCTTTGGAGAAACTTTCCTTTACCTCACCTCTCAGTTCAGAGCCTTGATCATTCTCAGCATCCTGTATTCTTTCTCCACATGCTTGTCACACTTAGAATCATACATTTACTTGTGTGGTGTTTAATGTCTGTTTTATTAGACCACAAAATTCACAAGGGCAGGGTCATTATCTTTTTATTCCTTAGAACCTAGCATAGTAATTGGCAATTAATATATATTCAGTATATATTTAAATTAACAAACATTTGGCGAAGTGCTTATAAGATGCCATGATCTTGCTCTTATCCCCAGAGGTAAATATCATTTACCAATAAGGACAAAGCTAAGGCTGAGAAACTAATCATTTTACACTTTTTACCTGTTTGGGCTTCCTTATAAGATACCATTTGAGCAGAAGATTCCATGGCTGAAAAAGCTGTAAGGTCTGTGTACTATAACAGGCCATAGTCTTTTCATGCTGCCTTAGCTCAAAGTATATAAACTTTATTTGGGAATTGCTTCCTGACTTTGACCTGAGACATTGAGGTTCTGTCCTGGCTTGGATTGACTTTTTTTCTTTCTTCCCAGGTGGACTATCCCAGGACCTGAAAGCTGCTTCCAGCTGCTTTCTGATGGCATGTGAGAAGCCAGGAAAGAAGTCCACTGAAGCATGCCACAATGTTGGTCTCCTGGCACATGATGGACAGGTCAATGAGGATGGCCAGCCCAATCTGGAGAGAGCCAGAGACTACTACAGAAGGGCCTGTGATGGCAACTATGCTGCTAGCTGTTTCAACCTTAGTGCCATGTTCCTGCAGGGTGCCCCCAGCTTTCCCAAGGACATGGGCCTGGCATGCAAATACTCAATGAAAGCCTGTGACTTGGGCCATGTCTGGGCCTGTGCTAATGCCAGCCGCATGTACAAGCTTGGGGATGGTGTTGATAAGGACGAAGCCAAGGCTGAGGAACTAAAAAATCGGGCCCGGCAGCTGCACAAAGAACAGCAGAAAAATGTCCAGCCTTTAACATTTGGGTAGGGTGGCCCACCCTCCCGTGCTACAGATAGGTTAATGCTGGTACCTCCTATTTCTTATGGAGCCCTTGAAGGTCGACTTGCTGGAGAAGAAAGACTTGGTGTTTAAAATCAGTAACTGGGTGATATTAGCAATGGGTGATTACATAGATCCATTGCTCCCCAGTGTCACCTGCTCAGACGTAGTCTGAAATGTTTATTTTGGTCAATATTTGTTTATCTGTGTGATCCAAATTTATAAGATCTTGGTTCTCAAACTCTTTTCCTGTTCTGTGAAAAGTAGCAAACTAGTGAGCCGTAAAGATTGTGGGGGTGGGAAGGAGAGAGCAGGAAACTGGAAAAATTAGCCACAGGCCTGAAGGAATCACCATCATCACCATTATTTTAGTTGGGAGAGCTTACAAAATCAAAATATCTTGATTTACATAATAGCGGGTTTAAGGAGCTAAGAACAGTTAAATAGTTAGGACTGCCACCTGCTGACTTCTGTAATCATTGGTGTGGGCTGCTTTTTTGTTTTTAGAGTCAGATTTTTCAATAAATTCAGAGACTGGGAGTTATGTGTGATGTAAAGATAAAGGTCATATGCTTCTGAGTTGCTCAAGAGGGTATAACAGAAAACATGGAGACATTCACATGTTAAAAATAACATCCTCAGGCCACTCATTTGGTACTGTTAATAAAGTAACTTACTTAACCTAGGAATTTGTAAGGAAGGGATTTATGATACATTTTGCCCCTCAGAACTAAACCTTTTTCACTGTTCCTGTGAATAAACTAGCCTTGTCTAACTCAATGAAACTAAGCCATGCCCTGAGGGGCCACCCAAGACGGGCAGGTCATGGTGGAGAGGTCTGACAGAATGTGGTCCACTGGAGAAGGGAATGGCAAACCACTTCAGTATTCTTGCCTTGAGAACCCCATGAACAGTATGAATAGGCAAAATGATAGGATACTGAAAGAGGAACTCCCCAGGTCAGTAGGTGCCCAATATGCTACTGGAGATCAGTGGAGAAGTAACTCCAGAAAGAATGAAGGGATGGAGCCAAAGCAAAAACAATACCCAGTTGTGGATGTCACTGGTGATGGAAGCAAGGTAGGATGCTGTAAAGAGCAATATTGCATAGGAACCTGGAATGTCAGGTCCATGAATCAAGGCAAATTGGACGTGGTCAAACAGGAGATGGCAAGAGTGAACGTCGACATTCTAGGAATCAGCAAACTAAAATGGACTGGAATGGGTGAATTTAACTCAGATGACCATTATATCTACTACTGCGGGCACGAATCCCTTAGAAGAAATGGAGTAGCCATCATGGTCAACAAAAGAGTCTGAAATGCAGTACTTGGATGCAATCTCAAAAATGACAGAATGATCTCTGTTCGTTTCCAAGGTGAACCATTCAGTACCACAGTAATCCAAGTCTATGCCCCAACCAGTAATGCTGAAGAAGCTGAAGTTGAACGGTTCTATGAAGACCTACAAGACCTTTTAGAACTAACACCCAAAAAGGATGTTCTTTTCATTATAGGGGACTGGAATGCAAAAGTAGAAGTCAAGAAACACCTGGAGTAATAGGCAAATTTGGCCTTGGAGTACAGAATGAAGCAGGGCAAAGGCTAATAGAGTTCTGCCAAGAGAACGCACTGGTCACAGCAAACACCCTCTTTGAACAACACAAGAGAAGACTCTACACATGGATATCACCAGATGGTCAACACTGAAATCAAATTGATTATATTCTTTGGAGCCAAAGATGGAGAAGCTCTATACAGTCAGCCAAACCAAGACCAGGAGCTGACTGTGGCTCAGATCATGAACTCCTTATTACCAAATTCAGACTTAAATTGAAGAAAGTAGGGAAAACCACTAGACCATTTAGCTATGACCTAAATCAAATCCCTTATGATTATACAGTGGAAGTAAGAAATAGATTTAAGGGACTAGATCTGATAGAGTGCCTGATGAACTATGGATGGTGGTTCACGACATTGTACAGGAGACAGGGATCAAGACCATCCCCATGGAAAAGAAATGCAAAAAAGCAAAATGGCTGTCCGAGGAGGCCTTAAAAATAGCTGTGAAAAGAGGAGAACTGAAAAGCAAAGGAGAAAAGGAAAGATATAAGCATCTGAATACAGAGTTCCAAAGAATAGCAAGAAGAGATAAGAAAGCCTTCCTCAGTGATCAATGCAAAGAAATAGAGGAAAAGAACAGCATGGGAAAGACTAGAGATCTCTTCAAGAAAATTAGAGACACCAAGGGAAGATTTCATGCAAAGATGGGCTCAATAAAGGACAGAAATGGTATGGACCTAACAGAAGCAGAAGATATTAAGAAGAGGTGGCACAGATACACAGAAGAACTGTACAAAAAGATCTTCACAACCAAGATAATCACGATCGTGTGATCACTCACCTAGAGCCAGACATCCTGGAATGTAAAGTTAAGTGGGCCTTAGAAAGCATCACTACAAACAAAGCTAGTGGAGGTGATGGAATTCCAGTTGAGCTATTTCAAATCCTGAAAGATGATGCTGTGAACATGCTGCACTCAATATGCCAGCACATTTGGAAAACTCAGCAGTGGCCACAGAACTAGAAAAGGTCAGTTTTCATTCCAATCTGAAAGAAAGGCAATGCCAAAGAATGCTCAAACTACCCCACAATTGCAGTCATCTCACACGCTAGTAAAGTAATGCTCAAAATTCTCCAAGCCAGGCTTCAGCAACACGTGAAACGTGAACTCCCAGATGTTCAAGCTGGTTTTAGAAAAGGCAGAGGAACCAGAGATCAAATTGCCAACATCCGCTGGATCATCGAAAAAGCAAGAAAGTTCCAGAAAAACATCTATTTCTGCTGTATTGACTATGCCAAAGCCTTTGACTGTGTGGATCACAATAAACTGGAAAATTCTGAAAGAGATGGGAATACCAGACCACCTGACCTGCCTCTTGAGAAACCTGTATGCAGGTCAGGAAGCAACAGTTAGAACCGGACATGGAACGACAGACTGGTTCCAAATAGGAAAAGGAGTACGTCAAGGCTGTATATTGTTACCCTGCTTATTTAACTTCTATGCAGAGTACATCATGAGAAACACTGGGCTGGAAGAGGCACAAGCTGGAATCAAGATTGCTGGGAGAAATATCAATGACCTCAGATATGCAGATGACACCACCCTTATGGCAGAAAGTGAAGAGGAACTAAAAAGCCTCTTGATGAAAATGAAAGTGGAGAGTGAAAATGTTGGCTTAAAGCTCAACATTTGGAAAATGAAGATCATGGCATCTGGTCCCATCACTTCATGGGAAACAGATGGGGAAATGGTGTTAGACATTATTTTTCTGGGCTCCAAAATCACTGCAGATGAAAATGACTGCAGCCATGAAAATAAAAGATGCTTGCTCCTTGGAAGAAAAGTTATGACCAACTTAGATAGCATATTCAAAAGCAGAGACTACTTTGCCGACTAAGGTCCGTCTAGTCAAGGCTATGATTTTTCCTGTGGTCATGTATGGGTGTGAGAGTTGGACTGGGAAGAAAGCTGATCACTGAAGAATTGATGCTTTTGAACTGTGGTGTTGGAGAAGACTCTTGAGAGTCCCTTGGACTGCAAGGAGATCCAACCAGTACATTCTGACAGAGATCAGTCCTGGGATTTCTTTGGAAGGAATGATGCTAAAGCTGAAACTCCAGTATCTTGGCCACCTTATGCGAAGAGTTGACTCATTGGAAAAGACTCTGATGCTGGGAGGGATTGAGGGCAGGAGGAGAAGGGGACGACAGAGGATGAGATGGCTGGATGGCATCACTGACTCGATGCACTTGAGTCTGAGTGAACTCTGGGAGTTGGTGATGGACAGGGAGGCCTGGTGTGCTGCGATTCATGAGGTCACAGAGTCGGACACGACCAAGCGACTGAACTGAACTGAACTGATTGATTAGTGCATGCCTGCTAAGTCACTTCAGTCGTGGCCAACTCTTTATTACCCTAGCGGCTGTATCCCCCTAGGCTTCTCTGTCTATGGGTATTCTCCAGGCAAGAATACTGGAGTGGGTGGCCATGCCCTACTCCAGGCATAGGAGACGTGGGTTCTATTCCTGGGGGATCTTCCTGACCCAAGGATTGAACCTGAGTCTCTTATGTCTCCTGCACTGGCAGCTGGGCCCTTTACCACTAGTTCCACTTGATAAGCCCTGATTGATTAGTAGTTTGTGGTATTCTCTCCAGATTCTTGGTAGGGTAGAAATGATTTTCCTTGTGGTGGTTCGGCCTTTTAAGAACTATTTGCTTTTTCTGTTATCTTCCTTACTTGACGCTAGGGGGCGAGCTTGTCATTTTTCTGCAGATGACATGATCCTTATTTCTGTCATCATTTAAGGTTAGGGCTTTCAGTTTTGCAGCTGTTTTAGAAGAAAGGCATGCTGTATGAAGGTACTTGTAAGCACAGCATGCTTGTTTCTCAAGCTGATATAAGAGAGAGACTTTCCCAAGAGCAGAGAAGCTTTAAAGAGTGAATTCAGTTTTAAAATATAAAGTAATTTCTGTTGTGGTTAAGATAAGTGGTGTAGACCAACAAGCGTATAAAGAATTCTCAACATCACCAGTCATTCAGTTCAGTCAGTTCAGTTGATCAGTTGTGTCCGACTATTTACGACCCCATGAACTGCAGCACGCCAGGCTTCCCTGTCCATCACCAACTCCCAGAGTTCACTCAAATTCATGTCCATCGAGTCAGTGATGCCATCCAGCCATCTCATCCTCTGTCGTCCCCTTCTCCTCCTGCCCTCAATCCCTCCCAGCATCAGAGTCTTTTCCTATGAGTCACCTCTTCACAGCAGGTGGCCAAAGTATTGGAGTTTCAGCTTTAGCATCATTCCTTCCAAAGAAATCCCAGGACTGATCTCTTTTAGAATAGGTTGGTAGGATCTCCTTGCAGTCCAAGGGACTCTCAAGAGTCTTCTCCAACACCACAGTTCAAAAGCATCAATTCTTCAGTGATCAGCTTTCTTCACAGTCCAACTCTCACATCCATATGTGACCACTGGTAAAACCATAGCCTTGACTAGACGGACCTTTGTTGGCAAAGTAATGTCTCTGCTTTTGAATATGCTCCCTAGGTTGGTCATAACTTTCCTTTCAAGGAGTAAGGGTCTTTTAATTTCATGGCTGCAATCTCATCTGCAGTGACTTTGGAGCCCAGAAAAATAAAGTCTGACATTGTTTCCCCATCTGTTTCCCATGAAGTGATGGGACCAGATGCCATGATCTTTGTTTTCTGAATGTTGAGCTTTAAGCCAACATTTTCACTCTCCACTTTCACTTTCATCAAGAGGCTTTTTAGTTCTTCACTTTCTGCCATAAGGGTGGTGTCATCTGCATATCTGAGGTCATTGATATTTCTCCCAGCAATCTTGATTCCAGCTTGTGCCTCTTCCAGCCCAGTGTTTCTCATGATGTACTCTGCATAGAAGTTAAATAAGCAGGGTGACAATATACAGCCTTGATGTACTCCTTTTCCTATTTGGAACCAGTCTGTTGTTCCATGTCCAGTTCTAACTGTTGCTTCCTGACCTGCATACAGGTTTCTCAAGAGGTTTCCCATCTCTTTCAGAATTTTCCAGTTTATTGTGATCCACACAGTCAAAGGCTTTGGCATAGTCAATAAAGCAGAAATAGATGTTTTTCTGGAACTCTTGCTCTTTTGATGATCCAGCGGATGTTGGCAATTTGATCTCTGGTTCCTCTGCCTTTTCTAAAACCAGCTTGAACATCTGGGAGTTCACGTTTCACGTATTGCTGAAGCCTGGCTTGGAGAATTTTGAGCATTACTTTACTAGCGTGTGAGATGAGTGCAATTGTGTGGTAGTTTGAGCATTCTTTGGCATTGCCTTTCTTTCAGATTGGAATGAAAACTGACCTTTCCCAGTCCTGTGGCCACTGCTGAGTTTTCCAAATTTGCTGGCGTATTGAGTGCAGCATGTTCACAGCATCCTCTTTCAGGATTTGAAATAGCTCAACTGGAATTCCATCACCTCCACTAGCTTTGTTTGTAGTGATGCTCTCTAAGGCCCACTTGATTTCACATTCCAGGATGTCTGGCTCTAGGTGAGTGATCACACGATCGTGATTATCTTGGTTGTGAAGATCTTTTTGTACAGTTCTTCTGTGTATCCTTGCCACCTCTTCTTAATATCTTCTGCTTCTGTTAGGTCCATACCATTTCTGTCCTTTATTGAGCCCATCTTTGCATGAAATGTTCCCTTGATATCTTTAATTTTCTTGAAGTCTGGGAATGCAAATCAAAACCACAATGAGATAATTACCTCATACCTGTCAGGATGGATCTTACAAAAAAAAAAAAAAAATGTGTTTGGAGATTATGTGGAGAAATGGAAAGCCTCATACTTTGTTAGTGGGAATATAAAATAGTGCAACCACTACTGCATATTGAAGACAATATGGCAGTTTCTCAAAAAATTAAATGTAAAATTACCATATGGTCCAGTAATTCCACTTCTGCATATATATCTGGGAGTATTGATAGTATTGATAGTATTGAGTCTCCAAGAAATGCTTGTACACCCACGTTTATAGCAGCATTCACAAAAGCCAGAAGGCAGAAGCAACCCAACGTTTGTAAATGGGTGAATAGATAAGACAAAATGTATATATGTGCAATGGTATGTTATTCTGCCTTGAAGGGAATTCTGACATGCTATAAGATGGATGAACTTTGACATTATACTCAGTAAAATAAGCCCGTCACAAAAAGAAGTATGTATGATTCCGCTTAGAAGAGCTATTTTGATCTTACAAATACCTTAACTCATAAACGGAAAGTTAAAGGGTGGTTGCCACCTGTTAGGAGGTGGGGGAAGAAGGGAGTTGTTAATGAGTAATACTGTTTAGATTTTGAAGATGAAACGTTCTGGATATAAACCTGAGCAAAAATGTGAATATAATTAACATTACGGAACTGTATATTTTAACATGGCTAAATTATGTTAATGTGTATTTTACCACAGTTTGGGGGTTCCCTGGTGGCTCTGTGGTAAAGAATCTCTACCTGCAATGCAGGAGACACAGTTTCCATCCCTGGGTCAGGAAGATCCCCTGGAGGAGGAAATGACAACCCACTCCAGTATTCTTGCCTGGGAAATCCCAAGGACAGAGGAGCCTGGCAGGCTGTGATCCATGGGGTTGCAAAAGAGTCAGACATGACTTAGAGACTAAACAACCACAATTTTTTAAAAACTGTAAACATTTAATTTTTTTTTTAATGTGAGATTTGAAGGCTTATGTTCTCATGAAATGCAGTTGGGAGCAGAGTAGAAGAAACAATTATCCCTCACTATCCTTTATCACCTACCAGCATACTTCATTCAGCTCAATAGCATTGTGTAACTATTTTTTAAGAATCACATCTTTTCAATTGAATAGTGTGTTTTGTAATCTTGAAAAATTGGGTTAACTTGAGTTTTGGTGTCAGATATGCTGGGCTATTTTTTATGGACCAGTTCCTGCATGGGACCCATGATGCCAGTCTTCTTTGGATCACATACTGAGATGGGGCCAGGAACAATGGATTAGAATTAACAGTATCCAAATATTATGTTTCACAATAGTTATTAAATGCAAATAATAATATATTGTCCAGCAGGGTCCAAGGCCATTGCATACCCATGTTGCTATGGTAAGGGATAGGTTGATGAAAGCATTGTTAGGTTTCTCACTTTTGTGCAACCTTTGAGGCAAGGTTTGAAAAGGGGTTTTCATGCTCTGGTCTGAGCAAGCAAGATCATTACTCTTGTCTTCTGGCCAGCAGGCTACTATTGCCAACATTTTCCCTCCATCCCAGGCTTGGGCTAGGTGGTCTAATGGGGAAGAAGTTTCATAACTGCCCGGTGATTTGTGTTTTCATTTAGTGTTCTCACTAAAATCTCACATTGCTGTGAGAAAGAAAGGGAAGTAGGAGTCCCAGAGAGGGAGAGGGGAGGGGAGGCGGGGGGGTGTCTCAAGATTGGGATTTTATCTGGTGGGTCATGCAGAGTCACCGATGAGTTTTGAGCAGGAGAATGAAAGCACATTTGGAAACCAGATCACTATGGTGTGGAAAATGGATTAAAGAGCCTCGTGGGAGTAGGAGGAGAATGGAATTAAACATGGGGTTAAAAAAAAAATTTCCAGCCTGGGCACATGGATGGACCCAAGAGCCATTCATATTGATTTGGAACTTATGAGATCGAAATGGTGACAAAAAACAGTTTTGAGCTGTTTGCTGGTTTGTTTGTTTTTTGTCAAAGTTTTATGAAACTGCTTGAAAAATTTTGTGAAAGGCAGCTTGGCAGAGGGACAATTTCTAGACTTTAGCCCCTACGGATGTGAGAAACTCTAACTTAGTTAAAGAATTACTAAGTGTGCGTGTTAAAGAATGAGAAAATACAAATTAAAAAATAATTTATGTTTTTAGAAAACATCAAGGAATCGCTTTGGGGGAAAAAAGGTCAAAACTGCTTTGGCTTCCTGACATTTATTTTGCAATTTAGATCTCTTATTTTGAATTCTACATTAAGGTTGGGGGTGGCAGACTCTTTCCAGTTCTTAGGTCTAAAGGTCTTAACCTGGGTTTCAGTATGGGTTTTGCCTTTTATTGTCTGTGTGACCTTGGGCAAGTTACCCGACCTTCTGGGTCTCAATTTTGTCACCTCTCTCGTGGGGATAAGAATACCTTCTACTAAAGTGGTTAGGAAGGTTAGCTCTTAAAGAATGATAACTTTTTCTTTGAAAAGATGTTTATGGGACCAGATTTTACAGTTAGATCATTGTTTTCTCTCCACGCGGCAACATGAGCTTGTAAGGTAGTCTAGCTTCTAAAACAGGCTGCCTCTGCTGCCATTCTGTTCACATCCAGGGAGCTGATGGGCCTCAGCTCTCTAGGGGTGTTCAGGGCATAAAACAGCTGCAGGAGGCAGGCCTGGTGTGGGGGTAGGGGTGGGCCTGCCTCCTTCCTCCTCCCTTCTCTCTGCCCCAGTGGAGACAGAGTCACCGAGAAGAGTTGCACCTGCTGGGGGCCCAGAGTGGAAACTATTCCCAGCTGGTGCCCCTCCCCAGGCTTGAGGAATGGTGATTGTGTTACAGTTTATAAATCAGGCCTCCCCACTGTCTAAAGGGGAAAGGCCAAAATTCCTTCCCCAGCATATAAGTCTCCCTACCCCCACAGTCCCTCCTTGGTATTTAGCCCCATCTTGCTCCTAACAGGCTTCTACAAAAGGGAACTGCCTGGAGTTTCTGTACTCCCCACCCCTGCTCCACCCATCCCCCCTCAAAAAAGAAATAACAAAAAACACCCAGGCTGGTTTTTTGTTTCTTTTTTTTCAGCCGAGCTCTTTGTTTTGCTGGTTCTTCTGTAATGCCCTTCTACCTTTCAAGTAGAATACCCTTCATCTTTTAAGGTTCTGGTAGCATTTCCTTCATCCCCCAGGCCAGGATAGAGGCTTTCTCTGCCCACTAGTGGCCCAAGTATCCACTTATCAGTGCTGACCACACGGTGTTATTTGTGTATTTATCTTCTCCACATCCCATAAGACTCTTAGTTCCTCATGCACGAGGACTTGAGCCTGGGCACATACTAGGCCATCAGTGGCTGCTTATTGAGACTAACAGCACAGAGTAGCATCTTAGCCTCCCAACCACCGCAAGACAAATCAGCCCCAGGCTCCTCTGCACATGCAAGAACCTGTGTTAGCTGTAGGGCTGCACTGGATTTGAAACTAACTGCTCATCAAGAAAAGCTCCTGGGGCTCCTCTGGTGGTTCAATGGTAAAGAAAGCAAAAAGCGAAGTCGCTCAGTCGTGTCCAACTCTTAGCGACCCCATGGACTGCAGCGCCTACCAGGCTCCTCCATCCATGGGATTTTCCAGGCAAGAGTACTGGAGTGGGTTGCAATTGCCTTCTCCACCTGCTAAAACAGGAGATGCAGGTTCAATCCCTGGTCTGGGAAGATCCCACATGCTGAGCAGCAACTAAACCTGTGCACCACAGCTACTGAGATTGTGCTCCAGAACCCAGAAGCCACAACTATTGAGCCCATGAACTGCAACTACTGAAGCCCTCTTGCTCTAGAGCCTGCACTGCACAACAAAAGAAGCCACTGTGATGAGAAGCCAGTACATGGCAACTAGAGGATAGCCCCACTCTCTGCAACTAGAGGATAGCCCCACTCTCTGCAGCTAGAGGATAGCCCCACTCGCTGCAACTAGAGGATAGGCCATACAGCAGTGAAGACCCAGCATAGCCAAAAATAAATAAGTAGGAAATAGAAAAGCTCCTGTCTAAGCTGGAGCTAGCGCATGAATGGATCAGTACTCTTCCTTCAATTCTGTTCAGAAAGGTGACTTTTACAAAAACAATGTTTTTGAAACAAAGAAAATGCCCCAATACAGGCCACCCTGATACCTTAAAGAACATGCTCAATAACTTAATGCCAAAAAACCAATATTAATATCCTCATGGCTAAAGAATCACAAGTACGAATATGCCACACCTTTTTCTTAGAATACTAAGAATATCTTTCTTGAACTTCTAAGAATTAACGGTCATTGCCCATCATTATAATTACCTTTTTTCTTGTTTGTTTCCAAATTAACCTAAGAGGTTCCTAAGACAGGGATCAAGAATTCTATCCTCTTTGAAATCCTTCAAAGACCTCTTTTCCCTTATAGCGGTGTTGACTTTTATTCCTCAGTCTCTTGGGGTATCTACTTAAAATAGAGATTCTTGGGTCTACCTAGATGTACTAAGAGAAAATTGGGATTTTTTTCTTTTTTGGCCATGCCTGTGGCTTGCGGGATCTTAGTTCCCTGATCAAGGCTCGGACCCACTTCCTACAGTGGAAGCATAGAGTCCTAACAACTTGGCTATCAGGGAATTCTGCTAAATCAGGATTTTTAAATAAGCGAATCACAGGAGATTCTTATGCACCCACTCAAATGGTATATAGTCTGAGTTCCTTGGCATCAAGACCCCCATGCAGTCTGAACTCCACTGCTTCAGCTCTTTGCATAATAATTCCATCAAAACATCTTGTCCTGGTTGGCACAAGCCCAGCCTACTCCTACCAGCCCTTCAAATCTCAGCTCAGGTGTCTAGGAAGCCCTCCTGGACAGACCTGGTCTGTGGTGCTATGACAGTCCTTGTGCTTCTCACTCTAGCTCTTTTCACATGGTTTAGAACAGGCTGTAAGTGTGTTAAGCACATGAATTGTATCTGACTCATCTATCCCCAGGGCCTAGCTCAGAACCTCACAAATAAGGTACTAAATAAATCTTTATTGAAGGAAGAGGAAGGGAAAGAACTCTGGGAATAAATCTTATCTTCCAGTGGTCCATAGGATGTTGAAAATGTAGTGTTTTGGAGAAGAATCTGGATTTACATCATTTCTCTGTCACATACAAAAGTGCTACATTATCTTTCTGAGCCTCATTTTCCTCATGTCTAATCTAGGAACAGTATTTACTTTTCAGGGTTAATGTATGGGTTAAAGGGTAAAATGAGATAAAGTAAGTGAGGTGCTTAGCTTAATGCCTGACACATTCTAAATTGTGTAATAAGTCGCTGAGGGACTCTCTTCTGGAACTGGAGCTAGGCTTACTCTGTACAGCTCTGGAGAGTGAAATCAGGCCCAGTGGATGGAGTCTGCAAGGAGGAAGACTTTTCATAGAGGTCTGAGTAGAAGGAAGAACAGAATGGAAAGACATGGGAGTAAGTGAACGTTCTATCACAGGAGCATGCAAGCCGAGGGTGGATGCTCACCTGTCAGGGCTGATGAAGAGGTGACTGAACCTACATGGGGTTTGGAGTGGGGTGTGAGAGTGGTGAAAGATGGGAGCTCCATGAGGGGTTTCTTTTCAGTGCCTCCGTAACTCATTATTCATTCAACCAACACTGAGATTGTCTCCTTGGCTGGACCCTAGGCTGGGCACTGGAGACATAGCTGAATCTGACAAGTTCACTATCATTTAGGAGCTCACGGTCTAAATAATGATCGTTTACTGAGCATCTACTATGTATCAGATGCTCTCATCCTCTCAACAGTCCTCTGAGGAAGCTTTTATTCTCACCATTTTTCAGCCAAATTAAAGCCCAGGTAGACAAAATAACTTGCAAAAAGACACACAGATTCTGCAAGTATGCATCTGGGGTTAAAATTGAATCCCTCTTTCTCTAAGGCTGTCAGTCATCCAGATGTTAAAAATTCCTTGAAATCTCTAGGAGATTTCCCAAATAGCACCCTTCTGGGCACCAAGTAGATGCTAATGAACACAGTTAAAAGGCTGAGGTCAGCTTCAGGAGGACGTGGTCTCCCTGCAGCACACTCTGTGCCTCAGGGTTCTTTCCAGCTTGGGCTATGTGGAGGGCCCGGGAGAATATGCTGAGGTCAGAGCTCACCGCTCACATGACCAGCCAAGCTGCCTGGGTCAGGACTCCCTGAGGGAACTTGAAACCTGGCTGGGTTCCATCAGCTCCAGGAATAGCAGCTGACCCTGCTTTCCCCAAGCCGGTGGCCTCCGATCAGGTTCCAGGAGGCCCCAGCAGACTCTGGCCCTCAGCAGCAGCAATCTTTGACCTTGATGCTGCTCTGGGGTGGAGTAATAAGGTTTATTAAGGGTCCCCTGTGTGCAGGGCACCTTCTGGAGGAAGGGACATCCTCGGAGGGAGGTCTAGGAAGTATAGGATCCATTTTACAGATGAAGAAATTGGGGCTCAGAAATACTAAGAACTTGTCCAAGGTCACAGTGAGTATGTAGCAGAGCAGGATTTGAACCTGGAGTGCCTTTGCCAGTGACCCTGCTTCTGTGAGAAGAGTCCTCTTGAGACCCCAGAATCGTCCTGGGCAGAGGAGACGAATGACATCAACTTTCAAAGTGATGTTATTCCTGCAAAGTGCAGACCATCTGCTAAGAAACACAGGATTTAAGAGCCAGCAGAGATCCCCATTCACTTGAGCCTATTTCCTCACCTATAAAATGTGAATCACACCCACATGGCAGGTGAATAAGCATAAGCATAGATTTTGGAGCTAGGCAGGATTAAAATCCTGACCCTGACATTTCCTAATGATAAGACCTTGGACAAATCACATCGCTGCCTCTCTCAGCCTGTTTCCTCATTTTTTTGTTCCACAAATAGCTTTTGAGCACCTACTGTGTGCCAGGCACTGTTCTAGCAGTGAAAAAAATCAGACAAAAATCGCTACCCCTGTCAAGTCTTTATTTTAGAGTTCTGGAAAATAACTCATAGGATTGTTACAGGGATTAACAATTAAATGGGGGAACATACAGTGGTGTGATATGTCTGGTAACGTAATGGTGTCTGGCAAATAATAAGTAGTTAGTTTAATGATATGATTATTATAATGTGAGCCTGCCTGGTGAGTGCTCAGTGAAAAAACATTTCGTTTGATACTGAATTTAACCGTTTAGTAGGTAGAGGAACTGGCACCAGAGAGGGCATGCAATGCCTCCAGTTGTCTAGCAAGGTGATGCTAAGTACCCAACTCCTAGTCTGGTGTTTGCACCAACATCCACTAAACCCAGAGGGCAGTCTCTGACAAAGGGAGCCAAGGAGACAGGGAGGAGGACTGAATCTTACAGCTACTGAGGTTTCAGGTAGGCTTGTAGCTAACTGATAGAGTCTAGAGCCCAAGTGGGCTTTAATGCTCTTCATGTCAAATGCTTCCTGATTCTCAGGTGTGGCAGGAGTTTCCCAGGTCCCGCCTCCATGTGGGCCCACGGCAGGATGGGCTGAGGATGGGGTGAGGTGATGAACAGCTGAAGATGCTGGGTGCTGTGCAGTGCCAGTTTCATGGGTATGCCACCTGGGTGACTGCACAGGGATCCACGCTCAGTTTAATGCTCTGCCATCACCGTCTTGAGATTCTTAATGATTTTTGAACAAGGGGTCCTGCCTTTTCATTTTCATTTCACTAGACGCTACACACTTTGTAGTTTATGTAGGCGCCGTGGTCTGGGGTGGGAGGCAGCCAGGCCTGACCTGTGGTGGTTCTGGGACTTGTCAGAGGCTTGTCAATCCTATGGGCCAATGACTGAGTCACCAACAGACAGGAAAGAAGCCAGATCAAGTCCTACCATAACAGGTCTGATCTGTGACTGCAAATCTCTAAGAGGTGGTAACCAGGCAAGGGAAAGACAGCCTCTAAGGAGGTTCTGGAGGTACAACAGGAACCCACAGAGAAGGAGCTTGATCTGAGGGGGATTTCAGCTCAGTGTGAGAAAGGCTTTTCTTATAGTCAAAATGTAACCCTAATATGTAAAGCATAGCTCAATAAAACTGTTAAAAATACAATCATAATACTGGCAGCTAACGTCAACTGAGTGCTTACAATGAGCAAGGAGTTGTGCTAAGCTTCACTGAAAATATAGAGGATAGCAGAGTGGTTGAGAACACAGGCTCTGCAGCCACACTGCCTGCTTTCAATCCTGGCTCCACCACTTATTAGCTGTGTGACTGGGAGCAACTTAATCGACTTCTCTGTGTCTCTGTGTCTTCATCATCTAGAAAATGGTGATAAGAATGGTACCTACCTCCTGGAGTTATTGTTATTAAATGAATTTTACATACGGAAAGGGCTTCCCACTCGGCTCAGTTGTAAAGAATCTGCCTTCCATGCAGGGGACACAGGAGACCTAGGTTTGATCCCTGGGTCAGGAAGATCCCCTGGAGTAGGAAATGGCAACCAACTCTAGTCTTCTTGCCTGGAAAACCCCATGGACGAAAGAGCCTGGTAGGCTGCAGTCTAGGGGGTTGCAAAGATAGGAAAAGGAGTACGTCAAGGCTGTATATTGTTACCCTGCTTATTTAACTTATATGCAGAATACATCATGAGAAACGCTGGGCTGGAAGAAGCACAAGCTGGAATGAAGATTGCTGGGAAAAGTATCAATAACTTCAGATATGCAGAGGACACCACCCTTATGGCAGAAAGTGAAAAGGAACTAAAAGCCTCTTGATGAAAGTGAAAGAGGAGAGTGAAAAAGTTGGCTTAAAGCTCAACATTCAGAAAACTAAGATCATGGCATCTGGTCCCATCACTTTGTGGCAAATAGGTGGGGAAACAGTGGAAACAGGGTCAGACTTAATTTTGGGGGGCTCCAAAATCACTGCAGATGGTGACTGCAGCCATGAAATTAAAAGACGCTTATTCCTTGGAAGAAAAGTTATGACCAACCTAGACAGCGTATTAAAAAGCAGAGACATTACTTTGCCAACAAAGGTCCATCTAGTCAAGGCTATGGTTTTTCCAGTGGTCATGTATAGATGTGAGAGTTGGACTGTGAAGAAAGCTGACTGCAGAAGAATTGATTCTTTTGAACTGTGCTGTTGGAGAAGACTCTTCAGAGTCCCTTGGACTGCAAGGAGATTCAACCAGTCCATTCTGAAGGAGATCAGTCTTGGGTGTTCTTTGGAAGGAATGATGCTAAAGCTGAAACTCTAGTACTTTGGCCACCTCATGCAAAGAGTTGACTCATTGGAAAAGACTGTGATGCTGGGAGGGATTGGGGGCAGGAGGAGAAGGGGACGACAGAGGATGAGATGGCTGGATGGCATCACCGACTCAATGGACTTGAGTCTGAGTGAACTCCAGGAGTTGGTGATGGACACGGAGGCCTGGTGTGGTGCAGTTCATGGGGTCACAAAGAGTCGGACACGACTGAACGACTGAACTGAACTGAACTGAACTGTATCTAAATGTTTGTTAGTTTTTTTTTTTTGTTTGTTTAATCCTCAGGATAATCCTGTAGTGTAGGTTTTATTTAGCATTATTTCCATTTAGTTCAGTTCAGTTCAGTCACTCAGTCGTGTCCGACTCTTTCCGACCCCATGGACTGCAGCATGCCAGGCCTCCCTGTCCATCACCAACTCTCAGAGTTTACCCAAACTCATGTCCATTGAGTTGGTGATGACATCCAACCATCTCGTCCTCTGTCGTCCATTTCTCCTCCTGCCATCAATCTTTCTCAGCTTCAGAGTCTTTTCCAATGAGTCAGCTCTTCACATCAGGTGGCCAAAGTATTGGAGTTTCAGCTTCAACATCAGTCCTTCCAATGAACACTCAGGACTGATCTCCTTTAGGATGGACTGGTTGGATCTCCTTGCAGTCAAGGGACTCTTAAGAGTCTTCTCCAACACCACAGTTCAAAAGTTCCAATTTTTCAACACTCAGCTTTCTTTATAATCCAACTCTCACACCCATACATGACTACTGGAAAAACCATGGCTTTGACTAGATGACCTTTGTTGGCAAACTAATGTCTCGGTTTTTTAATATGTTGTCTAGGTTGGTCATGACTTTCCTTCCAAGGAGTAAGCGTCTTTTAATTTCATGGCTGCAGTCACCATCTGCAGTGATTTTGGAGCCCCCCAAAATAAAGTCTGACCCTGTTTCCACTGTTTCCCCACCTATTTGCCACAAAGTGATGGGACCAGATGCCATGAGCTTAGTTTTCTGAATATTGAGCTTTAAGTCAACTTTTTCACTCTTCTCTTTCACTTTCATCAAGAGGCTCTTTAGTTCTTCTTTGCTTTCTGCCATAAGGGTGGTGTCCTCTGCATATCTGAGGTTATTGATATTTCTCCCAGAAATCTTTATTCCAGCTTGTGCTTCTTCCAGCCCAGCGTTTCTCCTGATGTACCCTGCATATAAGTTAAATAAGCATGGTGACAATATACAGCCTTGACATACTCCTTTTCCTATTTGGAACCAGTCTGTTGTTCCATGTCCAGTTCTAACTGTTGCTTCCTGACCTGCATATAGGTTTCTCAAGAGGCAGATCAGGTGGTCTGGTATTCTCATCACTTTCAGAATTTTCCACCGTTTATTGTGATCCACACAGTCAAAGGCTTTGGCATAGTCAATAAAGCAGAAATAGATGTTTTTCTGGAACTCTCTTGCTTTTTCGTTGATTCAGCAGATGTTGGTAATTTGATCTCTGGATCTTCTACCTTTTCTAAAACCAGCTTGAACATCTGGGAGTTCACGATTCACGTACTGCTGAAGCCTGGCTTGGAGAATTTTGAGCGTGTGAGATGAATGTAATTGTGCGGTAGTTTGAGGATTCTTTGGCATTGCCTTTCTTTGGGATTGGAATGAAAACTGACCTTTTCCAGTCCTGTGGCCACTGCTGAGTTTTCCAAATGTGCTGGCATATTGAGTGTAGCACTTTCACAGCATCATCTTTCAGGATTTGAAATAGCTCAACTGGAATTCTATCACTTCCACTAGCTTTGTTCATAGTTATGCTTCCTAAGGCCCACTTGACTTCACATTCCAGGATGTCTGGCTCTAGGTGAGTGATCACACCACTGTGATTATCTGGGTCGTGAATATCTTTTTGTATAGTTCTTCTGTGTATTCTTGCCACCTCTTCTTAATATCTTTTCCTTCTGTTAGGTCCATACCATTTCTATTCTTTATTGAGCCCATTTTTACATGAAATGTTCCCTTGGTATCTCTAATTTTCTTGAAGAGATCTCTAGTCTTTCCCATTCTATTTTCTTCTATTTCCATTTAATAGGTATGTAAATTGAGACAGAGGAGCCTGGCAGGCTATAGTCTAAGGTCGCAAAAGAGTTGGACACAACTTATGACTAAACAACAATAAAAATTGAGCGTTGGTTTCCCAGGTGGCTAGTGGTAAAGAATCTGCCTGCAATGCAGGAGACTTGGGTTTGTTCCCTGTGCCTGGAGAAGGAAATGGCAACCTACCCCAGTATTTCTGCCTGGGAAATCTCACGGACAAAGGAGCCTGGTGGGCGACAGTCCATGGGGTCCCAACAGAGTCAAACATGACTACAGGACTAAACAACAACAAATTGAGCCTTAGAAAAGGTCAGTGACTTGTCAATCACAGAGTTGGTAAGTGGTAGGCCTAAGATTTGACCAGCAGTCAAGGAAGTTTCACCTTCCACCTTTGGAGTTAGGTCAGAGCTCATGGACATTAGCCCACTGCTTAGACCAGAGTAGACATCTACTGTTTGTTAAATTAATCAATTAATCATTATTTCTTTAATCTCTGAGATAGTAAGCCTCTGGGAAACGTGTGCTTTGCTGGAGGAGGAATCGGGAACCCAACTGTTTTAGGGTTTCTTACCAATTGTTGACCTCCACCTAATTATCAAATATGACCTGCTCTGTGTCTTCTTAATTAATTGCCTAAGTGCACCCTCCTTTCCTCTATGAGCACTGGCCAGGCTCCAGTCTCATTTATCCCTCTGGACTCTAAACTTAGCACCACTGTATACTAATCTTGGTCTCTCGCATCTGCATAGCATTTCATATTGTACAGACCTGTGGACAGATCCCAGCCAGCCAGGGGTGTGCAGTCTGGACATATGGGGGAGCTTGGAAGGTTGCTGCTTTCTGGGTGATACTTGGGTGTCTTCTAAGGCAAGGCATGGACTGAAAGGGTCATGGCCCTCACCAAGGAGGGCTCACTGCCACTCACGCTTAAGATCTTGGATTCAGAACCAGGGCTCAAGGAGGATTGTCTGAAGGCAGGCAGTCCTCAGCTCCTCTAGAATCTTAGAGAGTATCCCTCTATGAACTTCCAACTTAGGGCTGGGGCTCTAAAACTCATCCCTGTCATTGAATTTCTTTTTCCCAAATTGCCATCAACTTATATTAGGATTGCTGTGGGACACAGAGCCGAGTGCCACCATATCTATATTAATAACAACAGCAAGCACTCACTCTGTGTCAGGTACTGTGTTAAGTGCTTTGTAAATATTAACTCTTAACTCTCACACAAACCATGTGAAGTGGGTACTGTTTAACTTACAGAAATTCAGCTTTACTTACCGTGAATAAAAGAGACATGGAAAAAAAAAAGAGACATGGAAAGAAAAACCTAATTAACATACTGGATATTTCACTCACTCAGCATATGCCTCAAGATGAGTGTGTCAGGGGAGAGGCAAATGCTATTCCTTCTGTTGACATCAGTCTCTATATGCCTCTTGGTGTGTGTGCATTTTGCCACAGTGAGTGTTATTCTAGTACTTTTGGCCCCAGGCAAGCCAATCTCTTCATCAAACACCTCACTAAAGAAACAGAAATCTGTTCCAGGGCTAGAGGACAAATTGGCCAGGCTGTTGAGAAATGGTTCTGTATTGCACGTAATGGGGGATCGAAAGGCTTCCCAAGGTTAATTTTTACACAGCTTTGTAGAACCTTAGCCCAGGTAAGTTTTGACTGGACTGTAGTTCACAAATAGAGTGACCAACCATCTCAGTTTGCCTCGGACAAAGCATTTCTGGGGCTTAAGACTTTCAGTGGTAAAACCAAGCAACTGGACCAAGTTGGTCTCTATCACATAACACATCTCTGGGGCTGCGTGAGAGCCCTGTTGAGGTCATGCTCCACTCTGTCATTCTTTACGAGGCTCTCAGGAGAAATTCTTGTCTGACCTTCATACCAAGAATAGTTGTATGTCTCCTAAGGAATAAGTGGTTTGTTTTCATCTCATGAACACAATGAACTGTGTAAGTGAACAGGTTTCCCTTTTTGCCTTGGCTCCTGAAAGTCTTAGAGCTAAAAATGTGGGACATGAATTTAGCTGAATTCGTCACTAAGTTTTGCGCTTTTTGCACCATCCCAGGCTCCACTTGGTCTCTGTTTTGTTTTTCTCAATCTTGTCTTAATGATCTTGTTTTACTGAAATGTTTTCCTAGATTTTAATATGGGATAAAATTAAACAATTCTTAGAGTCAATGTACCTTGCCAATAGTCATTGAAAATCTGCAATGATCTGCAAAATTTATGTGTACATACTTTTTTTTTTCCCGCCCCTGGGGAGAAGGAGCCATGGATTTTAATTTTCTAAAGGAGTCATTGCTGTAAATGAACCAAGAAACAAATGCTTTTACTTGAAGGAAGTTGGAAGATTGAAAGTTTCAAGTGTAATACATAATGGTATTTTAAAATGTTGGAGTGGTGGTATGGAGGAATGTTGGTGGGGCAGAACATTAGAATGGTCAAAAGAGGAATGCTGGTGGGGTGGAGTGCCCCCCGCAATGGAATGGCAGGGTAAAAGAGTGTGGTATGCTAGGATATTAGTGTGTTAGAATATTAGAATTTCTGGAATGTTGATGTGTTTGGGTTTCTAGAACATCTCCTTCTAGAAGTCCTGGCATCCTCCTTGCTTAGTTGTACCTTAGGGTTAGGCTTTTCTCTGATTCAGCCTCTAAATCTTCTACATCCCCTACTCAGTGCCCTACAAGAGGTCAGTGAGGGTTGGTTGCTAGAGCCTTGCGCTAATAGGCACCAGGCTGGCTCATGGGCTTCTGTCAATTTTGCACATAGATGCCTATTGCTTCCTGACTTTGCCTTTTCTTCTTTGAGATATAGCTCAAATACCTTGCAGACTCAGGACCCCAGTAGACCACCTTGTCCATTTCTGTGTTTTCAGTGTTTATCTCAGCGTCTGCCCAGAGGTCATGCCAAGCTTATGGCTACTCTAGGGTAGCCTGGCTAAGCTGCTGCCCAGGGGGCCATCTGTAGATGGGACTTCTAGGGCTGGAGTTCAACTTCTGGGGATGTTAGTAAAGGCAACTCAGGATCCTTGGAGTTGATCATGAGCAGGGGAAGCCAGGGGAAGCTGTGGGACAGTTGAGGCTTCATTACCAGAGAAACCTGATCTAAAGGCCAAATCCAGGGTTTGAGCTAGGGCAGAGACTGCTGCCCTTGGCCTGGTGTGAATGGAAATGGAGCAGGAGTTGGGGTAAGGGTGGGTTCTTGGATGTTCTCTTCTACTTTTTCTCCATTCATTTATTCAATTAGCTAACTTTGCTGAGGCCTCTCTATGAAGACTAGCCTTATCGTACCCTGGAGTTAGACTAGGCTTATCGTACCCTGGAGTTGACAGTCTATAATGGAGGGGAGTGGCACATAGACAGTGACAACCCAACGTGGTCTGGGCTATGACACGGGGAAGTCGTAAGGGCTGTGGGAGTCCAGAAAGTTCTTCCTATAAGAATACTGTTTGAGCTGACTCTGGAGTCAGGATGCAATTGAGGGGTATCTGCATGGTGGGAAGGCTGTCTCAAGGGCCAAGGCACATGGGACTTCCCTAGCATCTAGGTGTGGGCTCAGATCAAGGTGCTAATGATTGCAGACTGTCCAGTTCTTTGGGCTGACGAGTTTGGTCTGTCCAGGTCTAAACTAATTGTCTTCAGACCTCTTGCCCCAGCTATTCTAATAACTGACAAATTTAAGTCTCTTGCAATCATTTCCAATCAGGAGGAGGTAATTGGGTCTTAATATCTGGAGACATTTCCTGATTGTGAGAGAATAGGATGGAGGTGCAAAGCCTCTTACTTCCAGCCGTCCTGCTGCCGTGCCCTTTCTTCCGGGCCCACATCTTAGCCAGGCCCTCATCCCAATAGCTGGGGGGACCATGTATTTGCTTGCTGTCCATCTCAGTTACATCAACTTTAAAATGAGCTCCATGGTGGGGTGGGGAATATTCACTAAACTAGAAGGCAAGGGAACTGCATTCAAAACCTGGCTCTTGAATAAGGCTTCACAGATGGCACTGTGTGAAGTTCGGAAGGGCACTTCTTCCCTCCAGGCCTCAGCTTTGTCATCAGTGAAGGGAGGGAAAGGATGTGCAGATCACTAAGACCTCTTCCTGGCCTGACATTCTGTGTCTCTGTTGAATCAGTGTTCTGCTTTCAGCCTGTTCCTTTGAAACAGAGGCCATTTGACAGAGAAGACTCTGGAAACAGGAGATCTAGACATGATTCATGTTCTGACTTGCTGTGTGACCTTGGAACAATCACTAAGCCTCTCTGGACCTCAGTTTTCTCATTTGGCAAACTGGGGCAATACCTACCCCCCAGGTTTTGTGAGGCTTCTATGAGCTAAAAGCACTATGATGACGATGACAGTGGTAATGGTGATGATGAAAATGGTGATGATGATCTGTCTGCATAGCCAGTCTCTTGGAATCCTGTCTGAGGTCACACAGCAAGGCTGCAGTGTGGTATGGGACTGACCATGAACACCTTAGTAGTACAGTGTATTTATATATCACTTTCCATCACACATTATTGTTGAACAGTTTATTGTTGATACACTGGTTCAAAAGCCCACAGGACCAGAATCCTCTCTTTAGATAGAGAGGAAGGTAATACCTCGAAGTAACCCTATAAACAGTAGTGGCCTGTACCCCGGGACTGGTGTTCTGGTGATGTCCACACACATGAGGTCACACGCACATATGCTGCTACACCCTGTGAGCAGCCCCATGTGAATACACGGCTTCCTGGTACATTGGCCACCTGGGGTGAGTCAGTAGCTGCCTGTGAAGCCAGCAGAGAGGGAATATCATGTACCCAAACCTACAGAAAGGAATACTCCTTAAGCCACTATGCTGATCTGGGGTGTGAGGGAATTAGGGTGTTTAGGGTATAGGGTGAGGAGTTGGGAGGCGGACTCACCCTAAATTGGGGCCTCCTCTGCTGGGCCTAATAATCATGGGAGATTTTTATTCCTGCAGTGTTGGTGAAATGGTTTAATTGAATCTAATGGGAGAATATTTGTGATGAATATGGATAATACAGGCAATGAGCCTCAACCAAAGCTGGCTGGGGGAAGGCTGATGAACTGGAGACAGGTCTGATGGGAACTAGGCTAAGGCTTCAGGGGTGAGCCCAGAAGGCTGACCTGGGTCTCCATCCTGCCCTGGTCTAATACCTAAACTTCATGCTTATATGGAATCAGAGAAAGTGAAACTCACAGAGTTCTGGGATTCGAATCAGGATCAGGATTCCAGAATCATAGACTTTAGCATCACATATGGTAGTTATAGAAAATTTTGGAAACTAATCATTTGACAATTGGAGACTCCCTTGGGGAAAATTTACACTATCCTTCTCCAATCTTCTTTTAATAACAATAAATAACATCTTTGCACATGTCATACCTTCCAAAGTCCTTTTACATCACTCCATCACACTGGAGTGGGTGGTATTCTACCTATAGGTTATGTAATGTGTAGTTCAAAATGAGCCAGTTGGGACTGGAACTCAGCTTTGCAGAATAAATTCTATTTTTCATATGCCAAAGTTTTGATACCCTTGTCTTCAAGAGTTGTAAAAACACTTTCAACTATTTGGTATAATGTGTCCAAATTTTTGGAAGTTTGTTGAGTAAATTTTGCACGTTCATGTACTGTTTTCTTAATGCCTTCTGGCAAACTGCAGTGCTCTAAAATGTGATTTTCCTTGTTGCATGAGCATAATCAGGGCTGGTACATTCTGCGATAGCTTTTTGGCAGGTTTTATCATCCAGCACTATTTTCAGTGAACAAAGGACTTAAACAACATATCCAAGAATAGATTTAAAGTCACTAATGTAAAGACTGAACTTCAAGTCCCTCTAGGTTTAGTCAGAACATGTTCCAATCTTCTTAGAACAAAAAGTTAAACTACCAACAATGAAGAAAGAAGAAAAAAGAGAAAATAAACCTCCCTGGATACAACTGCATAAGGACACACGGAGGTGTGGTTGTGGTGAGGAAGGGGTGTCTCTCGTGGAGGAAAGCTTTGTTTATGATGCTGCTGGTAACGTGGGGCAAATCCCTGCGCTTCTCTGGGTCTCAGTTTTCCCCAGTTACAAATGGGATAATAATTCCTATTTTGGGAAAGTTCGGGAGTTTATCAGCCCTGGGGGAGAGCTGCAGCCACAGAAGAAACGGCTTAAAGACGAGGTGAATGGGGGAGGGGTGCGGAACAGCAGGGAGCTGCGAGGGGCTTACGGTCTCCATGGTAACGCGCGGCAGCCTGGAGAGGAGGCGGGGTTTGGGAACCGGCTGCCGCAGGGTTTGAAATTGAAGGTTTCACAAAGAAAGCTCCCTTCTCCCAGGAGAAAGGCCTTCTCCGAGACAGAGCTCTGCACTCGGACAGGCCTCTGCGCCGAGTGCATTCTGCTTTTTGCCTCGTGTTATGGACACGGAGAACAGGTCCACAGATAGGTCGAGAGTCTTCAGCAAGTCACTGGCAGGGCAGGCATTCCTGACCTCTGATCCGCTCTCTGGTCTGTACCGGAATGCTGTTTCTCTGAACGCTGGTCTCCCCGTCTGTACAATGAGACAATTGAAAGAGCAGGTTTCCAAGGACCCTTTGCGCCCTGAGAGTGTTTGATCAAACTATTAGCAAACACAATGGAGGTGGTGAATGCTAAGATGAGGATCATGCAATCTGTGAGGCATGGACTGATTTGTCTCTGGGTCCCCCACCCCAACACGTGGCGAGGCACAGAGGGGACATCTGGTATTTGTGGAATGAATGTTTGTGTCAATAGACACAGTCATTCTTTTGTTACAACGGGTTTAAAGAGCACCTACGAAGTGCCGGGTTAGTTCAGAGAAGGGCTCACTCACTGAGGGCTGAAGCCCTGTTGGCCCAGGAAGCCCTGAGTGCAAGAAACGGCTGCCAGGCAGGTGCAGGTGAAGGAGAGGATGCCTGCTACCTTGGACTGCCCTACAACATGCGGCATTCATGTCCTGGGGCTTCCTGGCCAGCCGTGATTTCTCCCAATCCCCAGGCTCCGGAAGGGCAGATTTCATTCTCAAGGATCCTGCTAGACAATGAGGAAGGCAGCCAGGCCAAGACCTTTTCTTGGAAAAGCTCAAAAATTTCTGTGGAAGAAAAGGCTGGGGCAGATGGCCCCTGCTGGCTTCTCCTAGGAGTGCCCACTTTGTTTTTTGTGTTCTTTCCCAGCTGGCTTATAGGACGGAAGGAGGGCGTGCCTCTTCCTCACCTGTAGGGCAGAAACAGCACTGCACTGGGAGTTCGAGCCTTGGATCCAAATTCTGACTCTACCTCCAGCTCAATGCGTGGGCTTGGGCAGGTGGTTTTTCTTCCTGGTCTTACTTTGCTTGAATTTGAATTGAATTAAGTCGCTTAGTCGTGCCCGACTCTTTGCGACCCCACGGACTGTAGCCTACCAGGCTTCTCAGTCCATGGGATTTTCCAGGCAAGAGTACTGAAGTGGGTTGCCATTTCTTTCTCCAAAAACCAAAAATATATGGGGATAGTGATCTTCATAGTGGTGTAGTAAGAATCAAATAAGAAAATGGTTATGAAATCACTCTTACCTCCCCACCAAAGTCATATTTGTCATTTACTGTGATCCAAAGATTTTACAAACTTTATCTATAATCCAAACAATAATCCTGCAGTGTTGGTGTTTGTTATTTAGCATATGAGGCTCAGAGGAGAGAAGGAATCTGCCCGAGCTCACACAGTTAGGAAGCCACAGAGCCCACATGCAGACCCAGGTCTTTTTGACCAAAGTATATCAGCAGATCCCTTGGAATCTCATTCCTTCACCAAATGATATTTATTGAGCATATACCATGAGCTAGGTGGCAGCTGGGGTGGATCAATAATACACGATCAATCAGGATGTTGGGAGGAAACAGATGGCATTTCTCAAATTGGATACTTCGAGAAGGGATTATGTAATGCAGGGAAGAGGAATAGGGCAATACTGCAGGGCAACTAATATTGAGGCACTAGTTACTACCCTTAGGCTTAAAGGAGCAAGGAGGGAGCAATTACAAGAATCTGGAGTCAAAGAGAGCTGTGGTAAGGGCAGTCTGACAGGAGCTATGTTCTTGATATAGAGATGCAGCCAATCCATGATGTAACCTCAGGGAGGAAGCTAGGGGAATTTATACTCTGCTTGGACTTTAGTTGGCCAAATCCTACTAGAATCCAAGGGCACAGTAATGCCTTAAGGTAAACCATACAAATCCTCCTGTTAAGATATGGATCAAGGTCAAGAAAGGAAGAGAGTGGGTCTAGAGTAGCAAACAGAAGATAACACAAAGACCTTTTTTTAACTCTAAGGAGGAGCTCACCAAATAATGGAGAAGACAGGTATATTCACAATTGTAATGAAATATGTGAAAAGAACTATATCAGTAATCTATCCTTGTGTAACAAACTATACCAAGACCTATGGCTTAAAATAATAACCATTTGTTAATATTTGCTAATGAGTCTATGAATTGGCTTTGGGCTGGGCTTAGCTGGTGGTTCTTCTGCTTATCTCACCCGGGATCACTCAGTAGCTGCAGTTAACTGGTAGTTCAGCTGGGTGCTGGTTGGCCTGGGAGCCTCACATATGTTCTGCATGGTCTCTTCTACCAGCAGGCCAGCCCAGGCTTCCTTACATGGTAACACTGCATTCCAAGAGGGTGAGAGAGGAAGCTGCAAGGTCTTTTGAGGCCTAGACTCAAAATAGCACAGTGTAACTTCTGCCACTTGCTGTTTGTCAAAGCAAGTTGCAAAGTCAGCACAGAAACAAAGGATGGGAAAATACATTCCACTACTTGATGGGAGGGGTGGCAAAGTTACATTGCACTAATGTAACACCATGTAAGTTTGTATAACCTATCTTAATGGTAAGCCATCTTTCAACCATTGGAGAAATAACAAAATCATAGCACTTTCCAAACTATTCTAATTGTGTATTAACCTATCAGTCTTCCCCCAATAGCCTAAGAGCTCCCCAAGGATGTGAATTATGACTGATTGATTTCTTTGTTCCTAGAGCTCAGGGCAAGGCACCCCAAACATATTAAATGTAGTTTGTTAAATGACTATGGCTGGGGGTGGGGCTGGTGAATGGTCTTCTTGTCCAAAGCAGTGGAGCCACAAATGGTGCTCTCTTTAAATATGAAGTTGACATTATAGAACACTTCCCCTACCTCACTGAGACCCTTTGAATATTGCCATGGTCCACCAGGGTCAGATTCAATCCCCATATCCTCCATAAAGGTGTTCAGACTACTTATTTCCTCCTGTTTCAGAATCTCTGCGACTCTCATGGCCTATACACCACAGCTTGACATTTGCTTTCAAAATCTTATTGCTCTCTAGGGGTCTCATGGGTCAAACCTACTTTTCATCTCTAGTGAGTAAATCCCTAAGGGCAGGACTGCATCATGTATCTTCAAGAACTTGTCAACATGGTGGGCCCACAGCACATCCTCAGTCAACACTCCCTACGTGGATCACGCACTCTGGGCAGGCTAGACCTTATGAGGTATGTAGAAGGCATGTAGGGAGTCATTCACACCCTTGCAAGTGTTCCCAGATCTCTGGGATAGAGCAAGGCACATTTCCCTTGGGCTCTGACCTGTGGCCTGGGATTTGTTTGTCCGCACTCTGGCCCCTGCGCTAACTGGACCCAGACCAAGAGGAACAGTGTCCCAATTGGCAATGGAATGACCTCCTCCTGACAAGAGGAGAGATGTCCAAGGCTTGAGCCATTTATTACAGGCAAAAGAACCATCACTGTCTGCCAGACTTCTGACATTTCAGGAACCAAAGGGGCAGTTATTGACTAGATCCCAAAAGCAGAGCTCCTGGGTGGCAAATTTCACTTCAGTGTCACAAAGAACGTAAAAAGCTGTCACATATGGTACCGAGTTCCTTCCAATGCTTTAAATTCTTTCCCAAGGCTCCCCCTTGCCCACAGGATGAAACCCAAGCCCCGTGATATGGCAAGACTTCAGGACTTGGCCCATATACCCCTTTAGCTTCATCCCTTACCATCTCCCACATTATAGTGTCCACCAAACTCAACTACTGATTGTTTTCTTGAAATCATCGTTTGCTCTCTCTTAGCCCCGGGTCATTGTGTTTCAGTTCCCTCTGCCTTGAATGCTATTCTCCATCTTGTGCCACAAACTCCCTTTCCTTCAAGACTTAATTTACACAGCAATTTCTCCAAGAAGCCTTCCCTGAAGCCCTTGGCTGGGTTAGGGATCTCTTGTAGATACCACAGCCATGAACTCCTTGAGGATGGAAACTGGGACTTTCTTTAGCCCAGATTCTGGCAGAGAATCATTGTCAGTGATGCTGAAGGAACAAATGTCCGTGTTTGAGGAGAGGCTGGAAAACCACCTGACAGGAGTGCTATAAAACCGAGAGGAAGATTCTACTATTTCCACGTTGTAAGATTCAGTCCTCCTAATTCTTGGTCAAAGATTCAGACTTGGGCTCCACTCCATCTGGAGCACCCCCTCCCCAGCAAGCCACCTCCACCCGTGCCCTCTGAGTGTTTGTTCTCAGGCAGGCACACACACGTGTTCTGAACATAACCAGGAAAGCAATTTACGAGAAATAATTGCCAGCCGGTCGATGTGTGCTTGAGAGCAGCGGTGACCTCAGACTATTTCTGTCTGTGCGTCAGCCCACCCCGCTTCCTTCCTCTTTGGCTGCTCTAAGGGAGGGGGTTCCTGCTGCACAGGTTGGCAGCTTGTTTCCAACCCAGGACTGAGGCAGGCCAACACCAGTGTGAGCCAGCTCTGGGGGCTGATTGAATTCAAATGAGAGATGCTGAACAAGGGCCATGGGGAGGAACTTTACGGGGGCCTGGGATGTGTAGGTCAGCAAAGGCAGCACACAAATCTGTTTTCCACCTATCCCCACCCCGCCCACACTGGCTCTGCTGGGGAGATTCCACTAGGCCTCGGGCCCTGCTCAGTGTGAGGTCTCCTTCTAGCCTCCCCAGCTCTGAATTCTCTTTGTTCTTCCTGGCCAGTCATTCTCAAAGGGTGGTCCCAGACCAGCACCGCCTGGAACTCATTAGGAATGCAAATTCTGAGGACTTACTCCAGACCTACCCAATCAGACACTCTGACAGCAGAGGGGGCGGGGAAAGGGGGGGGCGAGGATCTGTGTTTTAAACTAGTCCTCCAGCTGATTCTGACCTTGGCTGAGGTTTGAGGACCACCGCTTAGGCCACTGATGACCATTTAAATTTTTAGAATTTACAGATCCTCTCCCCCTAACAGACCAAGAGCAGTCTAAAAGGAAGGTCCTTCTAGGATTCTTCCTTTAACCTTCCAGAAGGTGCTCTGAGGGAAAATCTCTGAGGATTTTCCTGATGTGGATACCAAGGAGATACACAGGATCTGTCCTGTGAAAGGTCACAAAGTCCATCAGTGACTACACCCCCTACCTGTCACCCATTCCCGCCACACATGCACACACACACACCCTAAGCTCTCTCTACAACAAATGACTTGCAATGCTTAGGCTGTGCCAGGCTCTTTTCTTACTGTTTTTGAACAGATTGTACTCTGGCCATAATTTCTAATGATCCTGTCTTACCTGGAAACTGACTCATCTCTGATGATTCAGCTCAGACATCGCTGATTCCTCCCTCAAGCCGCATGAAGGGTCACAGTGGCTCCATTGCGCTTCTGTGTGCCCATCTCACCCGTCACGTGGACTCCCTGAGGGGAGAAGCTGTGGATAATTCCCTGTTGTTTCTGGTAACCTGAACAGGATAAACACCACGGAAAGCACAATAAGGGGAAAAGGTGCTGGGTTTAGAGTGCTGAAAATTACACAGACACGTGCCACACAAGACCACAAATAAAGCAAGACCAGAGCTGAGATCTCTTGATTTGCAGCCTAGGGCACTTCTGAGGGTGACTCACTGGGCCTTTCCACCTGTCATGTGTCCTTGGCTGGTTCAGGCCCCACGCACAGAGGTCTAAGAGTGACCATTTCACTGTTGCCAAATCCAGCGGCAGATCATGTCAATGTCAAAAATGTCAAGAACCGCTTTCTGTGGCTTCTGAGTCTCCCCATCCTTGCCTTATACCCTCAATGAAAAGCCTAAAGCCACTGACAAAATGAAGATAAGGAGCGTAGCTGGGAGAGAGGGGCTGCAGTAGCATCCTACCCTAAGATTCCTTTGCTGTCAGACTAATAGTATTTTAAAACCTAATAAGAGCTAACGCAATGCTTTCCATTTGCCAACCTTGTTCTAATTACACGGTTGAAGTGATTTAGTCCTCCCCCAAATGTTATGAGGTAAATATTACTGTTATCCCTGCTTGTACAGACGATTAGGTACAAATGTCACTTAGCAAGTAAGGGCAGGGATGGGATTTGGACCAGGCATTCGGCTCAGAAGTCCCTGCTACTAATCACTGTGTTACATTGAAAAATACTCACCTATAATTTTTTAAGTCTTTGTAGCACTTTCAAGTTTAGGAAGAGAGTTCATATACATCATCTCAACACTCACCATAACCCTGCAAGGGAACTGAGGCTCAGAGAGACTAGGGGACTTTACCAAAGCCATGCTGCGGAGCCTATTAACCATTCATTCCCTCACTCAATTATTCACACTCTCACTCACCTGCAGGGCTGAACGATGTTACACGTGGCGGGGTCCTGTGTATGTTCTCTGTAGTAATATTAATGCTGTGCTCAGTCATGTCCAAGTCTTCATGACCCCATGGGCTGTAGCCCGTTAGGCTCCTCTGTCCATGGAATTTTCCATGCAAGAATACTGGAGTGGGTTGCCATATCCTTCTCCAGGGGATCTTCCTGACTTAGGGGTCAAACCCATGTCTCTTGTCTCTCTTGCACAGGCAGGTGGATTTTTTACCCTTGCACCACCTGGGAAGTCCAGTGAGTATGCTCTATTCCCTCTTATTCTGTTCCTCGGCAAGGGACTCACTCCAGGAGCAATGCTGAGCTGTTGGAGAGGCAGAAGTCACTGCCTCTGAGTCCCAGTCATCTTCCCTGGATTTCCTAAGTACATCTGCTCTGCGGCAGGAAGACTAAGTCAGAATTCCCTGACTCCCCGGTTTAGGTGAGGGGTTTCTCTGAATCTCCACGGGCCCCAGACTTCTCCCTGATAACATGGAGTTGTCATGACCATTTTACTGGGGACCCATGTCTAAACTCCCTTCAGCCCGCAGTGGGCCAGGCAGAGCACTGTAGCTGGGTTCACAGTGGAACCTGAGTGGGTTTGCTAGGAAAAGCACTCATTTATCCTATTAGGTTTCCAAAGTCCCTTTGCTTATCCCCACTCCCACCCTTTTTTTTTTCCCCTTTTTTAACACCAAAAAGAGACTCCAGAAGAGGATGGTGTAGAGACATTTATTGGATGTTTATGGGGCTGGGTGTAATAGATTGGGGACGGGAACTTCCTCAGGGCTCCCTGGAAGGTCACCGGCGGTCACTGTAGCCATGAAGCAGTGCTGGAGGAGGAATTTGGGATCCTTAGCCTGTTCCTCACTGCAGTCCAGCCATGAGTTCAGCAAGGGGTGACTCTGCCTGAGAGGGCTCACTCCTGGCACCTCCACTGAGTTGCCCTTGTTTCCACCTTGGCAATCAGGGGGTACCTCATCAGGGTCTGGAAAACAGCAAGGCAAAGGCATGGGGCTTCCTCCTGTAAGCCCTTCCTTTCCATCAGGATCATATTATACATGTTGGCTAGCTTCCCTGAGTGCTTACCTTGGACAGGGGTGGGCTCAGAGTCTTAAATGCATCATTCATTTAAACAAATATTCATTAATAATATACCACATTGTGAACGACAAGCTATCAATGTTTCTCATGAACTTAAAGTTTAATGGAGCGGACAGACAATAAACATTTGCTAGCAGATATGAAGACTTCACCTTCACCATAAACTCATAGGGTGCTGCTACTGCTAAGTCACTTCAGTCATGTCCAACTCTGTGTGACCCCATAGACGGCAGCCCACCAGGCTCCCCTGTCCCTGGGATTCTCCAGGCAAGAACACTGGAGTGGGTTGCCATTTCCTTCTCCAATGCATGAAAGTGAAAAGTGAAAGTGAAGTCACCCAGTCATGTCTGACTCTTAGCAACCCCATGGACTGCAGCCTACCAGACTCCTCCATCCATGGGATTGTCCAGGCAAGAGTACTGGAGTGGGGTGCCATTGCCTTCTCCGAAACTCATAGGGTAGGTACTACTAAAAACTCACTTGTTAAATAATGATTCAGGCTGACTTCACAGCTAGCCTGCGGGGAAGTGCAGTAATTTAAAAAATACATATTGTTCTTTACTTTAAGAATAGATTTCATGACCCTCTTCACCGACTGCTTGATCCTGTCCTCGTTTTATCCTGGACTTGATAGGAAGCTCACTTGGCTGTGTTATTTCCCACTTCCCATTCATGACATTCTGCTGCAACCTACTTGGTTTCTGCCTGTAACACAACTTAAAACTTTTTGTCATTAAATCCCATGGTTACTTATAAATCATCGTCTCCTTTGACTTATTAGGAGCATTTGACGCAATTAAGCACTCTTGCCTTTTTTGAATAAAAGATGTATCAAGTGTTCAAGCTAGAAATCAAGTGTATCAAGTGTTAACTCTCACACCTTCTCTCCCTACCCATTTCCAAGGTCAAGCAGTTCACTCCAGGTCCTGTTAATTCCACCATATCACTATCTGCTGTACCCACCCATTCTCTCCATCCTCAGGGCACCACACTAGATCTGGTTTTCATTTTCTTCTGCCCAGACCAAAAGACAGCCTTTGATTGGGCCATCTTCCAGAGAGATCTTTCTAAGGTTAAGTGAGTCCATGTACTACTGTTTCTCAAAAGCACTCAGTGTCTTCCCATGACCTGTGATACTTGAGGTGGCATTCCAGGTTCTTTAGGTATGGGCCCCAACCCTTCTCTAGCTTTTTCACTACTACTCTTCTCTGAAGAACTCAGTGCTTTACTACACCAAAATTTTATAGTTCCCTGAATGGGTCCATTCCTTCATATTTCCGAGTTTCTGCTTTTACTGTTTCTTCTGTCTGGAATGGCATTTTATACCTTCTTTATGTAGAACACTCCTATGCTTTAAAACCCATTGATGGAAGAGACCAAGGATGAATGGTGCCTCTGAAATCAAGGAAAGAGGGAATTTCGAGAAGGAGGCTGTGTGGGACACAGGAGTTGGCTACGCAATATCCATTCCACCCATTCCACCCTCTTTCCACCCAGCAATTATGTCTGGTTGGGACTGACCCCATCTCAGCTCCAGCAGAGGGGCCCGATTGATATGAGGCTGTCAAGAAATCCTGTTCCTTTGCCACAGGGGCGGGCATTCAGTGCATAGCATTTCCCTGGATATAGTGATGGGCACATGACCTGAGGTGGTCCAATCAGAGTCAGGCCTCCTCCTCCCCCAGGGGAGGGATGAAGGAAGAGAGCGCTCCTTCTTTCTTCCCCTGGCTAGATGGGAACAAAAAGAACACAGTCCCAAGGACTTCTGGAAGCCAACTGACTACCAAGGGAAAAATCAGTCTGAGGAGAAAGCTAACACAAGAGGGCAGAGTTGTGAGAATCTCAGAGGATGGAGCCATAAGCCTGAGGACACTGAACTTCCACTTAAACCATTCCTAAAGCTCACCCTACTTTTGGACTTCTCATTTACAGAACCAATAAAATTTCTTGTTTGTTTTGAACTCTCTATTTTTGATAATTTAAGACTCACAAAAAGTTACAATGTAGTAGAGAGTTCCATTGTACCCTTCACCTAGCTTTCCCTAATGATAATATCTTATATAATCATGGAGTAATTTCAAAACTAGGAGACTGACATTAATATAGTATAACTGACTAAACTACAAATTCTATTCAATTGTACCCATTTTTTTAATATGGACTTTTTTGGGGTGTTCAGTACTATGAAAGTTTATCACAGGTATGTGTGTGTGCATGCATGCTAAGTCTCTTCAGTCATGGCCAACTCTTTGCGACCCTGTGGGCTGTAGCTTGCCAGGCTTCTCTGTCCATAGTACTCTCTGGGCAAGATTATTGGAGTGGATTGGTTGCCATGCCCTCCTCCAGGAGATCTTACTGACTCAACCATCGAACCCTCGCCTTTTATGTCTCCTGAGTTGGCAGGCTGTTCTTCACGACCAGCGCCACCTGGGAAGCCCTATCATATGTACAGCTTTATATAATCACTGCTGTAATCAAGACAAAGAACTGTCCCATCACCACAAAGAAAAATTTCCTTATGCTACCCCTTTACATCAGAACTTCCTCCTAAACCTAACACTGGTAACCACTAACTCCTTCTCCATACGTAACTTTGTCATTTAAGAAATGTTACGCAGATGAATTATACAGTGTACAACCTTTGGAGATGGGCTTGTTTCACTCTGTTTAATACCCTTGCAATCCATTCAAGCTGCTATGTGTATTGATAGTTCATTTGTTTTTATGGCTGCATATATTCCATTATATGGTTGTACCATTTGCCCACTAAAGAACCTTTGGCTTGTTTCTAGTTTTTGTCTATTAAAAATAAAGCTGTTATGAGCAGTTGTGTATAGGTTTTTGTGCAGACATATATTTTCATTTCTCTAGGATAATAATAATAATATTGTTTTGAGTGGCAGAGTGGACTGAATGGTGACCCCCAAACATATCAGGTCCCAATTTCTGGAACCTGTAACTGTTAACTTCTATGGTTTTTGCAGATGTGATGAAAGTAAGGACTTTGAGATGAGATTAACCTCAATTATCTGGATGGGCCCTAAATACCATCACAAGTGCCCTTATAGGAGAAAGGCAGAGGGAGATAGACACTCACAGATAGTGATGTAAAGACAGCGGTAGAGACTAGAGTGAGCTACAAGCAAAGGAATGCTGGCAGTCACCAGAGACTGGAAGAGTCGAGGAACAGACTCTCCTGTGGAGTCGTTGATTTCTGCCCAGCAAAACTGATTTTGAATTTCCAGCCCTGAGAACTGTGAGAGAAGACATATCTACTATATTAAGCCACCAAGTTTGTGGTAATTTGATACAGTGGTCATAGGAAACTAATACACATAGTGAGGATGATTAACTTTATGAAAACACTGTCTTCCAAAGTGGCTATATATCATTTTAATTCCCACCAAAAATGTGTAAGAGATCCAGTTGCTCTATCCTCCCTTGGAATTGTCAGTATTTTTACTTTAATATTCTGATAGGTAAGAAGTGGTATCTCATTGCGGCTTTAATATGTGTTTCCTTAATGGCTAATGAAGAGGAAACATATTCCCATGTGCTTCTTAGCTATCTGTATCTCCTCTTCAGTAAAGTATCAGTTCAAGTCTTCTGCTCATTTTCTAACAGCATTGCTTGTTTTCTTATTTTTTGTTTGTTTTTAATTCTAATTAATTTACTTATTTTTGGCTGGGCTGGATCTTCGTGGCTGTGTGGGTTTTTCTCTGTTTGTGACGAGCAGAGCCTACTTTCTAGTTATGGTGCGTGGGTTTCTCGCTGCGGAGCAGAGGCTCTGGGGCATGCAGGCTTCAGTAGCTCAGGAGGTGTGTTTCCCAGGTTTTAGAGCACAGGCTCAGTAGTTGTGATGTGGGAACTCGTGTGCACACCTAGTTGCTCTGCAGCATGTGGGATCTTCCTGCATCTGGGATGGAGCCAGTCTCCTGAATTGGCAGGCAGGTAGATTCTTTACCACTAAGCCACCAGGAAAGCCCTGTTTGTTTTCTTAATGTTGAGTTCAGGGGATTCTTTATATGTTCTGGATAAAAGACCTTTGTCAGATATGTGAATATTATTTCTCAGTTAGAGGCTCTTCTTTTCTTCTTAATAGAGTCTTTATCAGCACAAACATTTTGAATTTTTATCTAGATCAGTGACTAACGTATTTTTTTGTACTTTTGATGACATGTCTAAGAATTCTTTGCCTAACCCCGGGTCATGAAGATCTTCTCCTGTTTTCTTCTAAAAGTTTTATAGTTGTATAGGTTACATTTTGGTCCATGATTTATTTTGGGTTAATTTTTATATAAAGTATGAGCTTATGTAAAAGGTGTTTTTTTAACCTATGGAAGTCTAGTTGTTTCAACATTATATATTGAAAAGACTATTCTTCCCCCATTGCACTGCTTTTATACTTTGTCAAAAATCTTTTGGACATATATAGCACGTGGGTCTATATCTTTGATAGGAACAAAGTAGATGATTAAATAGTTAATCTCACTAGGGGACTGTAAGTAGAAAATATATGAGAGACACCTATAAGTTAATGATCACTCAAGAAAGCAGGTTTGCTTAACCACAAAAATTACATGGTGGATTTAAAAATATGGGAGACCTCTGTAAGTTAATGATTACTCAAGAAAGTGGGTTTGCTTAACCACAAAACGAAGCAGTCTTGCTTAGCAACAAAACCATGCCACAGAAAGATGAGACATGCCCCCAAACAAGGAAACAATGGTGGCATGAGCCCCACATCCTGCCCAGTGAGCTCAGTAAGTTAATGATCCCTTGGACATGCTCTCTGCACACATAAAAGACAGTAATTTGTAGACCTAAGTTTGACCATGTGCGGACAAAAAACTCCCCTGCCCAAAGGAGGAGAAGATGATGATGGGAGCATGACATCTACTCAAGACAGACAAAGTTCTTCTCCCCCTCCCCACTTTTCCTTTGATTATAAAACTGTAGCCCAGTAGGTTCTTGGGGTGAGGTACTTCTCACCTGCTGGCTTGTAAACCTCACAAGCTTCTTATTCTAATAAATCCCTTCTTATCTATCATTTTGCCTCTTGCTGAATTCTTTTCTGCACTGAGATATAAAGGACTACGGTACCAGGGCTCTTCACCCCTGAAATGACACTCAACCAGTTTTATCTTGATCTAGGTGTCTGTCCCTCCGCCAGTACCACACTGTCCTCATTATTGTTGCTCTATAATGTCTCAAAATCAAGGAGGGTGATTTTCTCCAACTTCATCTCTTTCAATATTATTTTAGCTACTCTATCTCCTTTGTCTCTCCATATAAATTTTAGAATCACTTTGTCTATATATACCAAAGAGCTGCTGTGGTTTTTAATCTTTACTATGTTGAGTCTTCCAATTTATGACATTGTGTGTGTGTGTGTGTGTGTGTGTGTGTGTGTGTGGGTGGGTGGGTGGCTCAGTCGTGTCTGACTCTTTGCAACCCTGTGGACTGTAGCCCGCCAGGTTTCTCTGTCCGTGGAATTCTCCAGGCAAGAATGCTGCAGTGGGTTGCCATTTCCTCCCATTTCAGAGGGTCTCCTGACCCAGGTATCAAACCTGTGTCTCCTGCATTGGCAGGCAGATTCTTTACCCCGGAGCCACCAGGGAAGCCCATGACAAAGTGTATCTCTCCATTTATTCAGGCCTTCTTTGATTTCCTTCACTAGCATTTCGTAGTTTTTATTGTATAGATCCTATACATGATTGTTAGCTTTACACCTCATTATTTCATTTTTTAGAGTGACTATAGATGATATTTTATTATATTTTTTAAAGGTCTGTCTTTTTAGAAAACATTTATTTATTTGGCTGCACTGGGTCTTTGTTGCTGCACGCAGCCTTTCTCTAGCTGTGGCAAATGAGAGCTTCTCTCTCATTGCAGTGTGCCTTCTCTTGTGGAGCATAGGCTTTGGGGAACAGGCTCAGTGGCTGTGGCATTAGAGCTCAGGTGCCTCGAAGAATTTGGAATCTTCCCAGAGCAGCAATTGAACTCCTGTTATTCCCTGGATTGGCAGGCAGATTCTTAACCAGTGGACCTCCAGGGAAGTCCCTATATTTAAAATTTTAGTCTCTAGTTGTTTGTCGCTAATACATATATAAATACAATTGATATTTGGTTCTGACCTTACATACTATGACCTTGCTAAGTGCACTTATTAGGTTTAGGAGGTTGTTTACTGTGTCTTTCTCTGTGTGTTTTGTAGATTCTTGGGGATTTTTTGTTATTTAAGCTTTCATTTTAAGGCATTCCATTTGGCACAAGGATTTAGTTCAATTTTCTATTCAATTCAAGAATCTCCTTCAATGAATCCCACATTTAGCCTTTTCCTGGTTATCTTCCAGGCTTGGGGGTGCTTTTTAAATGGAGAGTTACAAATTAGTGAATCAAATATAGCCCTCATGTAACTTTCAGGGTGCACTTTACGAAAGAATCTCAGGTCTTAGTCTAAGAAGGACCTAGCTTTTTTGAATCAACATCTGCCTCCCTATGGCTTCTCCCACTGATTCAACTCTGTTCTCTGATGTCTCATGAAATATCTCTTCCTCATGCCCCAGGACAGCCTTGCAGAGGCCTGGAGTCCTGGGATGTGAGCCCTGAGCCTACTTTGCTCAGGGCTTTGTCCCCAGCTCTTCAGCCCATATGCACATAATCTGGTTCTCAGACCAAGCTGGTCACTCACCTCTGATCACCTTCTGACTGATTAGTCAAGGTTCCTCTTAAATTGTGGGGCTCTGAGCCGCAGGCAGTCAAGGTTTGGGAGGAATCCTTGGGCTTTTAGGAGTTATAAAACCGTGGCTTAAATCTTCATCCTGATATCAAATTATTACACTGCCTTGGGCTAACCCCTTCTCCTCTTTGGATCTCAGTTACTATTCTATCAAATGGGGTGGAAAGTAGGGCTGGCATCATTTTTCTATTTGTTTTCCCTTGAATTCCAAATTGTAAAGAATTCTGTCTCTTTAATGGGCTGCCTTTATTAGGTACTAGCCTCCTCACGCCCATGACCATTTTCTGTTAATCAAAGAGTTCTGACTAACAGGAAAGAGCCCATGCTAATTACCCTCCTTAACCTAATACAATTCTAGCTCACAACAAAACTTAGTCCCAGTGAAACCTTTGAAATACTGGAAATTGCTCAAGAATCCTCTTTGCTATATTTGGGGACCCTTGAGTGATATATTGGGAACCCAAAGTTGTGAACCCGTGGAGTGGATGCTAAAATGTTAACCTCTGAGATGTGATGGCCGATATGTTCTAATTCAATTGGGGGTAAAGAAGGACCATCATTCTCTTGCTTCCAGACTCTATAATTCTGTTAACATGACCTGAGATTTCACTCATGTTTTTTTTGGCAGATACATCAAAATGCAGGTTCACACTGAACTTGTGGGCCCAATATGCCTTTTTTTTTTTTTTTTAACATGATTCTCCTTCCCAGATGCCACGGATTCCCTCACATGAGTATCCCAGGTCTTCAAATCCACAACTCTTCAATCCCCTTCCAGGGAAACCAGCAAAATAGGGAGTGGTCCAACTCTTGAGTACACTATTTCTGCCTCTTCCTCTGGCTGATATATAAAGAAAGTTATTAAAGTCCCTCAGTGGTGCCTGAAGCCTGAGGGAAGAAGAACCATCTTATAAAGGTGCTAGCCAAGAGGAGAGGAGGATGCCTACAGGCACATATAAAAGATTCAATTTTTAAGTTACAATAAGAAGATTCATGTTTGGCTAAAACACGTTGGCACAATCATCTTATTCAATTCTTCTAACGATTCTCGGAGGTGAATGTTATTATTTCATGTTATAGACAAACACAGAGAAGGTTACCATTGATACAGCTATTAGTACTGGATCCAGGATACACTTTCAATTCTACTTGATTCTGAAGCTTGGGCTCTTTCCACAGAGCAAGTCTACCCTTAGTATAGGTTAGGAAATCTGCTAGGTGCTGAGGATTCAAAGGCATTTAAGACACGATTCCTATCTTTGACACATCACAGTCTGAGGTGACTAACGTGTAAAAATCTAAATGCCTAACAATAATAAAAATGAGGGTTACTCACTTTTAAAAGCCACCATGTATTAGAAACCAAGCTCCAATGTAAGCATCATCTCTAGTTTTATTGCTTTCTTAGTGGGTATTATTGTACACATTTTACAGAGTAAATTAAGGTCCAGGGAGAAGTGACTCGCCTAAGGCCACACAGTGAGAGTAACAAAGCCAGAATCAGAGCCAGGTTCTCTGACATCCCAGCAGGGTTGTGCTTTCCCATCTTTTTTCAGGGACCTTTTGGCCAGTCCCCCCATTGCCTGGGGTCTTAGCCTGTTGGTGACCAGCAGGAAAGGAGTTCTCAGATTTTCTCCCTGATTGGAGATAAGTCAAGACTGACTTGGAGAAGGCAATGGCACCTCACTCCAGTACTCTTGCTTGGAAAATCCCATGGACAGAGGAGCCTGGAAGGCTGCAGACCATGGGGTTGCTGAGGGTCGGACACGACTGAGCGACTTCACTTTCACTTTTCACTTTCATGCATGGGAGAAGGAAATGGCAACCCATTCCAGTATTCTTGCCTGGAGAATCCCAGGGACAGGGGAGCCTGGTGGGCTGCCGTCTATGGGTTCGCACAGAGTCAGACGCGACTGAAGTGACTTAGCAGGCAGCAGGCAAGACTGACTCATCTCTGAGGCTTGTTTGTGTCATAGGTACCACCTCCCCAAGTGTGGTTAAGTAAAAAGCAGTGGGCTCTGAGGAAGTGCAACACTTCCTGGAAGGTCAGAGGGCCTGCTATAGGAAAAGATCTTTGGCCCTAGAAGCAAAGTATTGGGCAATTGGCTGGGTGACCTTGGGCATATCACTGTCACTTTCTGGGCCTCAGCAACCCATTGATAAACTGAGAACATCAGGCTCGATTCCCAGGAGCCCTAGGAGTTAGAGGGACTTCCCAGGTGGTGCTAGCGGTAAAGACTTCCCCTGCCAATGCAAGAGATCCAGGAGACCCAGGTACAGGTTCAGTACCTGGGTCGAGAACATCCTCTCGAGTAGGAAATGGCAACCCACTTCCGTATTCTTGCCTGGGGGAATTCCATGGACAGAAGAGCCTGGTACGCTACAGTTCATGGGGTGGCAAAGAGTCAGACACGACTGAGCATCAGAGCCACAAGCCAATTAATGCCCAGTAGTTCTCTGAGGTGGTTGTTAACTGTATTCAGACCAGCAATGAATGAGAGAGGTGAGAGATGAGTTAGTGAAAATGATTGATTAATGATATCCCCACCAACATTTTTCAGAGGAGGATGAGTCCCCCCACCTCCCATTTTTTATCTCTTATTAAAGGTACCTAGGTTAGAATACTTACCTCACTCACCCCATCTGTAAAATAGAGTTGATAATAACCTAAAGTAGCTGAACAGGTTAAATGGGATAATGTGTTTAAAGTCCTTGGCATAGTGCCTAGCACAAAAGTACGTGCTTGGTCAGTCTCTGATCAAGTTAGTTCCTCACAAAGTACAAGAATGAGAGAGCTATGGTCTTCATTGCATCCCAAGTTTGAGGGATGGGTGGGATGGGGTTGATGGGACAGTAGAGAATACCTGGGAAGCAAAAGGAGCCTATCTTCAGAAACTGTTCTATTTTCACTCTGCTCTTGTCAAGGAACTCCCCACCCCATCCCTGCCCCCAGACTCAGAGATTAGGACCCAAGGTACAGTGTGTAATGATTGTGGGTTTTAGAGTAGGGAAATCGGGGTTGACATCCCCGCATCACAAGCCCACCAGCTGTGTAGGCTTGAGCCAATTCCCTTCTCTTGGGTGAGCCTTGATTTCCTCTCCTATAAAATGAGGCTAATGATCTCTCTATGGGCTTCCCAGGTGGCGCTAGTGGTGAAGAACCTGCCTGCGAGCGCAAGAGACATGAGAGACTCAGGTTCAATCTCTGGGTCGGGAAGATCCCCTGGAGGAGGGCGTGGCAACCCACTCCAGTATTCTTGCCTGGAGAATGCCATGTCGGACAGAGGAGCCTGGCAGGCTACAGCCCGTAGGGTCGCACAGAGTTCGACTTGACTGAAGCAACTTAGCATGCGTGCATGCACACAGGATCTCTCTACAGGTCCTACTGTAGAAGGAGACAAAAACAGATGAAAGTCTGTGTAAGGGGGAAAGCTCTGATGAGTGTAAGGTAGTGGCCTGTAAACGCTGATGCTGGGTTTGATCAGCCCAAATGTTGGGTTGATGCTGTGGGTTCAGAGGAAGGAGAGGACAGCACTTCATGAAGAAGAAAGGAAGGAACTAAGAGCTGAGTCTAGGCAAAAGACAGAGAGAGCTAAAAGCTGTTACTTAATAAATAGGAAGTGCATTTTCCATTTTAAAAATAAGAAGCAAAAAGCAAGAACACAAGCTGTATCAAACCCTGGTGATTGAATAAGCAAAAAATCTAGCCAGTGGCTGAGCAGTGAAAAGCAGGAGGGTGGTCTTCATTCACAGGACTGCCAGGTGAGCTGTGTTCCATTGATTTAGAAAGGCTGCAGGTGATAGGGTGGGGGGAGATGAGGGGAGCAGGGTACAAGCACCCTACACACCTGGCCTGGTGAGGTAGAAAGAATAGGACTTCGGAGGCGAAAAACACACACATTTGAATTACAGCTCTGCAATTTACAAACTGTGACCCCTGTGGGCAAGTCATCTGACCTCTTTGAAACAATGTTTTCACATCTGTAAGATGGGCGATAATAATACCTACCTCACTGGGGTAGTTTGGAAAATTAGACAAGATAGGGCATGTAAAGTTTCAAACAGTGTCTGGCATCAAGTAGGGACTTCCCTTCCTCAGCACAGGGATAAGGAGAGGAAGGAAGGTGGAGATGGAGTTGGCTCTATCATTCACTCACTAGGTATGTGGGCCTTAGTCTCCACATCTGTAAAATAGATTTTAATAAGATCCATACACTGCCTGGTTATTATGAGGAGCTGCCGGGAGCCAGCATGGGAGATCCCACCCATGACAAGGTCATGTGGAGGAGACCTGACAGGCAAGGCGGATCGGGACTCGAGGGACTCCCTGGACCTGCTCAAGCATCTGCCCCAAACCAAAATCTGTCTATTGTCTATTATATGATGCCTTTCACCAACTCTTCTGACATTAACAGGGGGCTATCCCCGACCACCAGTGGCTCCAGCTGATAAGTCTCCTGGGCATCAAAGGAGAATTTAAATTCAAACCCCGCTGTTAGCATTCTAGCTTGCTTGGCAGCTTTATCCAGACTCTTGCAACTACGCATATGATTGTTCACAAACCATGACGCGGGAAGCCTAAGCATTCTAAAAATATAGAGCCCTTCAAGGGGTGAAAAAGTTTTATTAAAATAATACTGGTGAAGGGTTTCATTGTTGAGCCAATGCTTGCTGCCAAGTTCCCATATCCCTTATCCATTGTGTGCCTGGGAGTGCATTAGTTACTATAGTTGGAATGTAAGAAAAACAAGTAGTAGCCTTGGTATTAACCACATCAGACCTTTGAGCTAATAAGTTCTTTTTTGTAACCCAATGCACCTTTGCTCCATGAGAATGTAACTCTGTTTAGTACTTTCTGAGGCTCACACAGATTAGAGGTATAAAGAAAAAACACTTCAAGGGAAAACAAGTTTTCTGGTTGATCAACCTTTATCAAAAAGGGGTCATAAAATGTCAACAGGCCTCCAAGGCCAGAAGATAATGCACACAACACTTATGTTGTGGGACCCTTGTTTATGGGAAAGGTATGCAGAAAAAATCCTGGTTTCCATAAGAGCAAAACTGCTGAAATGTTTGAGCTGACTCTGCATGACTTTGCATCTTTCATTTCCCTCTGTGTACAAGTCAGGGTATAAAAGCTCTTTTTGAAAATAAAGTTACGGGCCTCGCTCACCGAAGCTTGGTCTCCCCATGTCATTCATTTGTTCGCCGACGCTGTTCATCCTGAGGGTATCCCTGGACTCTGCTGAGGCTGGACCCCAGCAAGGAGCAAATGAAATTGTCTATTTAGAGTTAATGCATTCCTTTTGATGACAGTATTATTTTTCATTCTTCCTATGCTGATGAACATTTAGTTTATTTCCAGTGTGACAAATTGTCATGGTATCCACCTTTACAAGTCCTCTCCTAGTGCAACTGTCTCTAAGGCAGATAATTAGAAGTGGAATCACGAATAGGCTATATACATTTTCAGTTTAAACGGATAGTGCCAAAATGCTCTACAAGTGGTTTTGCCAATTTACCCTTACCAGTGGTATATGAGATTACCCATTCCCCCATGTAACCTTCTCACTATCAGTGTGATCCATTTTTTATTTTTGCCAATGTAATTGTTTTTTAAATCATTTTTTGAAAAGGTATAGCATTCTTAAATTGCATTTTCCTGATTATTAGTAAGGTAGGGTATCTTTTTATGTGTGTTGGGCATTTGTATTTTTTGGTGGATTATGTTTTTCTCATGTGTTTAAAGGTGCACTTATATATCCTGGATATCAGTCTTGTCTCTATTTATATACAGTTGATTCTCATTATTTATTGTGCATGCATGCTCAGTTACTAAGTCATGTCCAAGTGTTTGCAACCCCATGGACTGTAGCCTGCCAGGCTCCTCTGTCCATGGATTTCCCAGGCGAGAATACTGTAGAGGGTTGCCACTTCCTTCTCCAGAGGATGTTCCCAAGCTAGGGATCAAACCTGCATTTCCTACTTGGCAGGCAGATTCTTTACCACTGAGCCATGAGGAAAGTGAAAGTGAAAGTCGTGTCCAGCTCTTTGCAACCCCATGGCCTATACAGTCCATGGAATTCTCCAGGCCAGAATTCCGGAGTGGGTGGCTGTTCCCTTCTCCAGGGGATCTTGCCAACCCATGGATTGAACCCAGGTCCGGCATTGCAGGCGGATTCTTTACCAGCTGAGCCACCAGGGAAGCCCATTAGTCACTATTATTTTGTTCTATTAAGTTACCATTAACACTGAATTAGCAAATACTGAATCAATTGCTCCTTAGGGAAATACAAATTTAGGTTCCTGTGAGCCTCTGGTCACATTTTTGTCAACCAATCAATATATAACTTTGCTTTATGTATGTTTCTGCTTAAAGATACCTTATTTAATATATATTACTAATTGATAACATTTAACTCATGTGTATTGAACACATGTATTTTTTCCATAAGGCACATGACAGCCTTTTTATGTTGAGGAATACTAGACAGCACTTCAAAGTTATATTTGGGGGCCATTTTCAACAGTGAAATTGCCAATAAAAACACAAAAAATGCAAAAATGTGACACTAAATATACCATGAAAAGGACACTCGTTCATAGTATGAGAGCTGAAACAAAAAGGCAAGGCAAGTTGGCCTTGTGCAGCCTCGGCTGGGCAACCTCAGTGTAACAGGGCAACTCAAAGTTTTTGTTGCTCTGTGCACATCCACGTCTGCAAATGACCTCAAAAACACTGAAAGTATTGATTTTTGAAGTTACAAATTAATTCTAGCAAATAGACAAATTCACCAGTATGGAATCTGCAAATAATAAGTGTTGACTATGCATCTGTATTTACACTATCTTTGCAGTCCACCACTTGTTTTTTTAATTTTATACATAGTCTCTTTTGTGTTATTTGCATCTGTTGGAGGCAAATTTGCTAATATTTCTCTTATTTAAAAAAGTAAACATTTTATTCATGTTACTATATTTTAATTAGTCTCTTTCTGGAGTCTTTTTCTATTCTAAGGTTTCTCAACATCAACAATATTGACATTCTAGGTCAGATAACCTTTTTTTTTTTTTTTAAGACCTTGTTATGCAGCCTGTGAGACCTTCCTTAACCCAAGATAGAATCTGTGTCCCCTGCCCTGGAAGCACAGAGTCTTAACTGCTGAACCACCAGGGAAGTTCTGAGTCAGATAACTCTACTGTAGGGTGCTGTCCTCTATATTGCAGGATGTTTAGTAATATCTCCCTGTAACAAATATAGAATTATTTTGATTATCAATGAGCACATGAAGACTTTGTGATGGAAATGTTCATATCAGAACCTCCTGCAAAATGTGCTGGTGCTTCTTAATATTCCAGAAACACACATGAGGCAAATAGCCCAAACATCATTTCCAAATATCTCCCCTCTGAAAAGGTGCTAGCCTGCTGAATACAAGGAAATCACATGGCCTCTTTCTTACCTGTAGTCTGTAAGTTTAAGCCTGGGTCCAACTTTGTGTGGGGTTTTGAGCTGATGAACAGGTAACAAAGCACACAGGCAGTGATAATGAAGGCCAGGAGGACCACTGCTGCTATGGACAGGCCCACAAGAGCACCAATACTGGAGACAGAAAACCACAAGGAAGCAGTGTCAGGAAAGGACTTAAAAGGCAGCATGTTACAGGAGAAATGTTGTAGGTGTTATAGGAATCAGCCAGCCTTAACTTTTGTTCTGTCTCTGCTTCCCTTAAACAGACTTTTGGGGCCTAAGCCTGGGAAAGAGCATCAGCTATATGGCAAGTCCTCACCACGTACATAACTTGATGTGGCTTTATCCATATATATATATACAGTACCATCATGTTGTTGAGACTGAGTTTGTGTTCCCTTTCTTCTCCTCTCCTTTCCTCAACCTGTTGCCACCCCAAGAAGCGAGAGATGATCTTTTTCAGTAATTATTTTTTATTTATGTATACTTCATTGGGCTGCTCCATGTCTTAGTTACGGCATGTGAACTCTTAACTGTGGCATGAGGGATCTGGTTCCCCAACCAAGGAGCAAATCCGGCCCCCTGCATTGGGAGGGCAGAGTCTTAGCCACTGGACCACCAGAAAAGTCCCTAAAGATGATTTTAAAGAGCCCTCCCCATACTGCCATTTCTTAAAAATCAAGACACATAGCAAGCCTCAATTTAATACCAACTGTCCTTCCATCCTCAAGGTAATTTCTGACCCAGTCTCTAGTGGGTCATCACGGCAGTGTGGACTCCACATCTAGAACCCCTTTTCTGCTGCTGGTCCCTCACCCCTCAACCTCATTGCCTCTGCACCAAGTCAGGCCCTGGTCATCTGGTCTCCAGACTACTACCTTCTAGCTTGTTCAGGGAGCCACCGTCTTTCTGTTTCACGTGATCCCTCCCATCATCTCCCCACATCGGCATTTTACCTGTCCTTGAAGGCCCATCTCAATGTCTCCTCCTCAGTGCTTTCCTTGGTCCCCTTTCTCTTTCTTTTCTTCTCCCAGGCCACGCCTACCCACCTAGAACACCTTACTCGGTGTCATTAGCACTTTCCACTTGGTCAGGGAGTCTGGTGTGGTAGGGAAAGAGCAAAGAGCTTTAGAACTCTCACAGATCCACCTGGTAAATTTAGGACCCAGATCTGTAACTAACTTGATATGACATCTTGATGAAATTATTAAGCCTGTTGAGTCTCAGCTTCTTTGCCTAGAAAGTGAGAATGATCAAAACACAGCACCTCTCAAGTGGTAGTGAGCGTGAATGATATCTATAATATTCTTAGCACATAGTAGTTCAACATATCCCCCTTGCGTTCTTTGTAGGCATACTGAGGCCACGTTTAACTGGCTCTGTTCTCCCCTTGCATGAGCCCTAGTACATAGTATGCACTTAGCAATGGCTATTTAGTACCTAATTTGTGTCAGACACTGTGGGATGTTCTCCCAGTGGTAGGACCAGGCTTGGCTGTGTGCCCTTTTGCCTACGACTCCTTCTGCAGCTTTTCTGCCTCCCCTAGCCCAACCCTGACCCCAGCCTCAGATTCCTGCCTTTGCCATTTCTGCTGGATTTCATTCCCAGCTAGCTGATGGTTATCTTCCAGTAAACAGAAACACCTTAGAGCTTTGGAGAGTCTGCTTTCCCAGGGCTGAATAAATTATTGGTTATCCCTACAATGGAATAGTATAGAGTCATTAAAAACATGTTTTCAAGTAAAATTTAAGATCAAGGATAAATTCTGATGAGTTAATGTGAAGTGAAAAAGGCAGGACCCACTACTAAATATATAGTGTAGCCTTAACTTAAATACATAAATATAACATGTACATATAAAACATAACAAGGTGAGGTTGGATGGAAATACACTAAATGTTAATGGGCTGTCTCTGGGTATAGCACAGGCTGTGGATGACCTATCCGTGTCCCACTGGATCTTAAAAGTCTGGAATATTCTGGCCAAGGCTTCAATGCCAGCATATGTATCTCTTTGTCTGAAAGCTTTCTTGGGCCCAGAAGAATCTCTGCACACTGAACAGGTCAAACGTATAGGAAAATGGATGCCTCCCTTCTCCCTGCAGCATACAGCCAATGACTAAAAGAAACTGATATGTAAATACCCAGCTTCTTGGCCGTCAGGTGGGATGACTCCGAGATGCATCTTCTAACCACAGTGGCTGGCACAGGATAGCAGTTTAAACGCTGGTGGCCCTTGGTGGTGACTTGCTTGGTAGCACACCATCATTAGCTCCTTCCCTTTCCCATCTACTTCCCCACCCTGTACCAATATTTTCTAGGATCGTTTGTCATGTAAACTGCTTGCCTTAAGAGCTTTTGTTTCCCAGTCTTCTAGAATCCAAGCTAAGACACGGGGCATCTCCCATGATTGCTTTTCTTTTCTGTTTCTCCTGGCCTTCCTCTTTTTTTCCCACACTGAGCATGTAGTACTTTGTAGTTCTTTAGTATTCGTTTAATACTTTTTAGTTTTGTATTTTAATTAAATATTATTTCCTTTCTTTAGATATACTCACTGTTTTTATAAGGCTGTTATCTGTGGCTCAGATCATGAACTCCTTATTGGCAAATTTGGACTTCAATTGAAGAAAGTAGGAAAACCACTAAACCATTCATGTGTGACCTAAATCAAATCCCTTACAACTATACAGTGGAAGTGACAAATAGACCCAAAGGATTGGATCTGATAGACAGAGTGCCTGAAAAACTATGGATGGAGGTTCGTGACATCGTACAGGAGGCAGGGATCAAAACCATCCCCAAGAAAATGAAATGCAAAAAGGCAAAATGGTTGTCTCAGGAGGCCTTACAAACAGCTATGAAAAGAAGAGAAGCAAAAGGCAAAGGAGCAAAGGAAAGATATACCCATTTCAATTCAGAGTTCCAAAGAATAGCAAGGAGAGATAAGAAAGCTTTCCTCAGTGATCACTACAAAGAAATACAGGAAAACAATAGAATGGGAAAGACTAGAGATCTCTTCAAGAAAATTAGAGATACCAAGGGAACATTTCATGCAAAGATGGGCACAATAAAGGACAGAAATGGTATGGACCTAACAGAAGCAGATGATATTAAGAAGAGGTGACAAGAATATACAGAAGAACTATACAAAAAAGATCTTCACAACACAGATAATCATGATGGTGTGATCACTCACGTAAAGACAGATATCCTGGAACACAAAGTCAAGTGGGCCTGAGGAAGCGTCACTATGAACAAAGCTGGTGGGGGTGATGGAATTCCAGTTGAGCTATTCCAAATCCTAAAAGATGATGCTGTGAAAGTGCTGCATTCAATATGTCAGCACATTTGGAAAACTCAGCAGTGGCCACAGGACTGGAAAAGGTCAGTTTTCATTCCAGTCCCGAAGAAAGGCAATGCCAAAGAATGCTCAAACTACCCCACAATCGCACTCATTTCACACAATAGCAAAGTAATGCTCAAAATTCTCCAAGCCAGGCTTCAACAGTACATGAACTGTGAACTTCCAGACGTTAACCGGATTTAGAAATGGCAGAGGAACCAGAGATCAAACTGCCAACATCTGTTGGATCATCAAAAAAGCAAGAGAGTTCCAGAAAAACATCTATTTCTGCTTTATTGGCTATACCAAAGCCTTTGACTGTGTGGATCACAACAAAGAAATTCTTAAAGAGAATTACACCCTGTGTGGAAAATTCTGAAAGAGATGAGAATACCAGACCACCTTACCTGCTTCCTGAGAAATCTGTACACAGGTCAGGAAGCAACAGTAAGAACTGGACATGGAACAACAGACTGGTTCCAAATTGGGAAAGGAGTACGTCAAAGCTGTATATTGTCACCCTGCTTATTTAACTTCTATGCAGAGTACATCATGAGAAATGCTGGACTTGATGAAGCACAAGCTGGAATCAAGACTGCCGGGAGAAATACCAATAACCTCAGATATCCAGATGACACCACCCTTATGGCAGAAAGTGAAGAGGAGCTAAAAAGCCTCTTGATGAAAGTGAAAGAGGAGAGTGAAAAAGTTGGCTTAAAGCTCAACATTCAGAAAACTAAAACCATGGCATCTGGTCCCATCCTTCATGGCAAATAAATGGGGAAACAGTGGAAACAGTGACAGACTTTATTTTTTGGGGTTCTAAAATCACTGCAGATGGTGACTGCAGCCATAAAATTAAAAGACACTTGCTCCTTGGAAGAAAAGCTATGACAAACCTAGACAGCTTATTAAAAAGCAGAGCAATTACTTTGCCAACAAAGGTCCATCTAGTCAAAGCTATGGTTTTTCCAGTAGCATGTATGGATGTGAGAGTTGGATTAGAAAGAAAGCTGAGTGCCAAAGAATTGATGCTTTTGAACTGTGGTGTTGGAGAAGACTCTTGAGAATCCCTTGGACTGCAAGGAGAGCAAACTAGTCCATCCAAAAGGAAATCAGTCCTGAATATTCATTGGAAGGACTGATGCTGAAGTTGAAACTCCAATACTTTGGCCACTGGATGTGAAGAACTGACTCATTGGAAAAGACCCTGATGCTGGGAAAGATTGAAGGTGGGAGAAGGGGATAACAGAGGATGAGATAGTTGGATGGCATCACTGACTCAATGGACACGAGTTTGAGTAAACTCTGGGAGCTGGTGATAGACACAGTCTGGTGTGCTGCAGTCCCTGGGGTCACAAAGAATCAGACACGACTGAGCGACTGAACTGATTGACTGACTGATCTGGAAGATTCATGTTCAGGTTGGGACCACACCCTTTACAAGGGACGTCTATGGGTACTTGGCTGGAAAAAGCCAGTAAAAGTAGAATCCTTTGAGGAGTGGGTGAGAGAGTTGGGGGGATGCATTCCAGATCAGCAGACAGTCAGGTAGTAGGCACTGCACTGAACGTCTTCCAGGGGACAGGGGAACCAGCTTCAAGGACAGAGCTGGGAACAACAGGGGAGGGTCCAAGGGGGCAAAATCTGTCCTTAGTATAAGATGAAGTCCAGGGAGTTCCCTGGTGGTCTAATGGTTAGGATTCTGGGCTTTTGCTGTCATTGTCTGGGTTCAATCCCTGGTCAAGGAAAGGAGATCTCATATAACATATGACATGACCAAAAAAATATAAGTTCAAAAAATGAACTTCAAATGATCAGAGTCATCCCATGGTGAATGTACTGCTTCAAGAGGTGATGAGGGTTTTATTATCAGACAGGTTTGCACAAGACCTGGATCGATCCACCTTTCAATGAAGTTAAAGATTCTTGCTGATGATGGGTAACTGGCCTGAAGAGCCACTAGCCTTCTAGGATTTCACAGACCTACAACTCTGAAAGATAGGTAACCCACTGTGACTTCTGGGAAAGAACTGGAGGGGTGATCTGACATTTGTTAAGGTTTTTGAGTCAGGCAGTTCTAAGTTTGAATCCTGGCTCTCTCACATATAAGCTAAAAACTCCTTCACCTTTTGATCTTCATTTTCTTTCATTCATAAAAGTCACTATCTCACCAGGTGTCCATACAGATTAAATGAGATAATGTACCTACAGTGCCTGAATGCCAGTTCTGCCCTTCAACAAGGCTGCAGCCCTTGGGCTCACATCTTAATCAAAAACAGAAACTACTGATAATGGGTGTTTGGAAAGTCTACCAGCTGCTTCCCCGCAGGGAATCTTCATTTCCTGAGACATGCTTTTAAAACAGCAATTCTCCTCTATCACTATCCAAGGAAACAGTTTACCTGAAAATTTTTTAAAGGCCAGCTTTCATGAAAAGGGCCAAATGGAGTCCAGAGCAAAACAAGATCTCCACCCTGCAATGGTGGGGCTGAACAGGAACATGCCAGAAGTGTTATTTCAGGGTCTGGAGTACACTGATCACCTAAATGTCGTGAGGACCCCAGTTTCCCTTCTCTACTTTGAAATTGTCTGTGATGTTTATGAACTATGTTCTAGCCAAGCCTAGGGGGCTTCCCTTGTGGATCAGTGGTAAAAGAATCCACCTGCAGTGTAGGAGCCGCAGAAAACATGGGTTTGATCCCTGAGTTGGGAAGATCCCCTGGAGAAGGGCATGGCAACCCACTGCAGTATTCTTACCTGGAGAATCCCACAGACAGAGGAGCCTGGCGGGCTATAGGATATAGAGTCACAAAAAGTCAGAAACGACTGAAGCGACTTAACATGCACCCAGGAAAAGTCAGCCCTGCAGGCTGCCCTTGGGGTCATAAACTTTGAAGCACACTGATGTGCAACGTGACCTCATAGCTCACATCATGCAACCTTCAACCTCACTGTCTGAGCCACTAAAGCACTCCATGCCTCAAGAGGGTTCAAGGCAAGGAGAGGAACCACAGGGGGTGTATGGGGAATCGGGTGGTAGGAGTGGAATGGGATTCTGACTGGGTGCTGAGGGGTTTATTCATTTCTGTATCCCCAAGTGCCACAGCAGTGCCCAGAAGACAGCAGAGTCAGCCAGTGACTTTTCAAGTGATCTGAGTAGAGCAGGATCAGTTCAGTTCAGTTGCTCAGTCGTGTTCAACTCTTTGTGACCCCACGAACCACAGCATGCCAGGCCGCCCTGTCCGTCATCAGCTACTGGAGTTTACTCAAACTCATGTCCATTGAGTCGGTGATGCCATCTAACCATCTCATCCTCTGTCATCCGCTTCTCCTCCTCTGTCATCCGCTTCTCCTCCTGCCTTCAATCTTTCCCAACATCAGGGTCTTTTCCAATGAGTCAGCTCTTCACATCAGGTGGCCAAAATATTGGAGTTTCAGCTTCAACATCAGTCCTTCCAATGAACACCCAGGACTGATTTCCTTTAGGGTGTACTGGGTGGATCTCCTTGCAGTCCAAGGGATTCTCAAGAGTCTTCTCCAACACCACAGTTCAACAGCATCAATTCTTTGGCACTCAGCTTTCTTTATAATCCAACTCTCACATCCATACATGACCACTGGAAAAACCATAGCCTTGACTAGATGGACTTTGTTGGCAAAGTAATGTCTCTGCTTTTGAATATGCTGTCTAGGTTGGTCATAACTTTCCTTCCAAGGAGTAAGCGTCTTTTAATTTCATGGCTGCAATCACCATCTGCAGTGATTTTGGAGTCCAGAAAAATAAAGTCAGCCACTATTTCCCCATCTATTTGCTATGAAGTGATGGAACCGGATGCCATGATCTTCGTTTTCTGAATGTTGAGCTTTAAGCCAACTCTTTTACTCCTCTTTCACTTTCATCAAGAGGCTCTTTAGTTCATCTTTGCTTTCTGTCATAAGGGTGGTGTCATCTGGATATCTGAGGTTATTGATATTTCTCCCGGCAGTCTTGATTCCAGCTTGTGCTTCATCAAGTCCAGCATTTCTCATGATGTACTCTGCATAGAAGTTAAATAAACAGGGTAACAATATACAGCCTTGATATACTCCTTTTCCTATTTGGAACCAGTCTGTTGTTCTATGTCCAGTGCTAACTGTTGCTTCCTGACCTACATACAGGTTTCTCAGGAGGCAGGTCAGGTGGTCTGGTATTCCCATCTCTTTTAGAATTTTCCACAGTTTATTGTGATCCACACAGTCAAAGGCTTTGGCATAGTCAATAAAGCAGAAATAGATGCTCTTCTGGAACTCTCTTGCTTTTTCCATGATCCATCAGATGTTGGCAGTTTGATCTCTGGTTCGTCTGCCTTTTCTAAAGCCAGTTTGAACATCTAGAAGTTCATGGTTCACGTATTGCTGAAGCCTGGCTTGGAGAATTTTGAGCATTACTTTACTAGCATGTGAGATGAATACAATTGTGGGGTAGTTTGAGGATTCTTTGGCATTGCCTTTCTTTGGGATTGGAATGAAAACTGACCTTTTCCAGTCCTGTGGCCACTGCTGAGTTTTCCAAATGTGCTGACATATTGAGTGTAGCACTTTCACAGCATCATCTCTCAGGATTTGAAATAGTTCAACTGGAATTCCATCACCTACACTAGCTTTATTCCTTTATTCATAGTGATACTTCCTAAGGCCCACTTGATTTCACATTCCAGGATGTCTGGCTCTAGGTGAGTGATCACACCACCGTGATTATCTTGGTCGTGAAGATCTTTTTTGTATAGTTCTTCTGTGTATTCTTGCCACCTTTCTTAATATCTTCTGCTTCTGTTAGGTCCATACCATTTCTGTCCGTTATCGAGCCCATCTATGCATGAAATGTTCCCTTGGTATTTCTAATTTTCTTGAAGAGATCTCTAGTCTTTCCTAGTCTATTGTTTTTCCTCTATTTCTTTGCACTGATCACTGAGGAATGCTTTCTTATCTCTCCTTGCTATTCTTTGGAACTCTCATTCAAATGGGTATATCTTTCCTTTTTTCCTTTGCTTTTCACTTCTTTTCACAGCTATTTTAAAGGCCTCCTCAGACAGCCATTATGCTTTTTTGCATTTCTTTTTCTTGGGGATGGTCTTGATCCCTGTCTCCTGTACAATGTCATGAACCTCTGTCCATAGTTCTTCAGGCACTCTGTCTATCAGATCTAGTACCTTAAATCTATTTCTCACTTCCACTGTATAATCATAAGGGATGTGACTTAGGTCATACTTGAATGGTCTAGTGGTTTTCTCCACTTTCTTCAATTTAAGCATGGATTTGGCAATAAGGAGTTCATGATCTGAGCAGGTTATGAGAGTCATTTAGCCTTAGACATTTGTGGAGCAGGTCAAGCCAGGGCTTGGGACCAGACAGCCCTGAGTTTTCATCCTAGTTCTGATACTTCTTCTCACTGAAGTAATCTAAGATAGTAACTTAACCTCTTACAAGTTTCCTCATCTGTAAAATGGAGAGCAGAAGTGGCAGGGCTGTGAATGTGTAAATGCAGCTAGCCCTAAAATGGTGTGAAGTAATGTTCTTTTACCACCAGACTCATGCACAAGTGAGCACTATTCCCACTTTGGCCCAGCTCTCTTTCTGGAGTCATTTCTCCACTCTTCCCCAGCAGCGTACTGGACACCTACTGACCTGGGGGGCTCATCTTCTGGTGTCATATCTCTCTGCCTCTTCATACTGTTCACGGGGTTCTCCAGGAAAGAATGCTGGAGTGGTCTGCCATACTTTCCTTCAGTGGACCACATTTTGTCAGAACTGTCCATCATGACTGGTCCGTTTCATGGATGTTGATGCAGTCATGTCTGGTGGTGAAAGTAAAGTCCTCTGCTGTAAAGAACAGTATTGCAAAGGAACCTGGAATGCTAGGTCCATGAATCAAAGTAAATTTGATGTGGTCAAACAGGAGATGGCAAGAGTGAATACTGACATTTTAGTAATCAGTGGACTAAAATGGATGGAAATGGATGAATTTAATTCAGATGACCATTATATCTACTACTGTGGGCAAGAATCTCTTAGAGGAAATGGAGTATCTCTCATAGTCAACAAAAGAGTCTTAAATGAAATACTTGGGTGCAATCTCAAAAACGACAGAATGAGCTCAGTTTGTTTTCAAGGCAAACATTTCGACACCATAGTAATCCAAGTCTATGCTCCAACCTCTGATGCCGAAGAAGCTGAATAGTTCTATAAAGACCTACAAGACCTCTGGAACTAACACACACAAAAAATGTCCTTTTCATCATAGGGGTTGGAATGCAAAAGTAGGAAGCCAATAGATACCGGGAGTAACAGGCAAGTTTGGCCTTGGAGAACAAAAATGAAGCAGGGTAAAGGCTAACGGAGTATTGTCAAGAGAACACCCTGGTCATAGCAAACACCCTCTTCCAACAACACAAGAGACAACTCTGCATATGGACATCACCAGATAGTCAATACTGAAATCAGATTGATTATATTCTTTGTAGTTAAAGATGGAGAAGCTCTATACAGTCAGCAAAAACAAGACCTGGAGCTGACTGTGGCTCAGATCATCAGATTCTTATGGCAAATTTCAGACTTAAATTGAAGAAAGTAAGGAAAACTACTAGGTCATTCAGGTATGACCTAAATCAAATCCCTTATAATTATACAGTAGAGGAAATGAATAGATTCAAGGCATTAGATCTGGTAGACAGAGTGCCTGAAAACCTACAGATGGAGGTTCATAACACTGTATAGGAGTTGGTGACCAAAACCATCCCCAAGAAAAAGAAATGCAAGAAGGCAAAGTGGTTGTCTGAGAAGGCCTTACAATAGCTGAGAAAAGAAGAGAAGCAAAAGGCAAAGGAGAAAGGGAAAGATATACCCAACTAAATACAGAGTTCCAGAGAACTGCAAGGAGAGATAAGAAAACCTTCTTGTGTGAATAATGAAAAGAAAGAGAGGAAAACAATAGAATGGGAAAGACTAGCGATTTCTTCATGAAAACTGGAGAAAGGGAAAGTTTCATGCAAAGATGGGCTCAATAGAGCACAGAAATGGCAAGGACTTAACAGAAGCAGAAGAGATTAAGAAGCGGTGGCAAGAATACACAGAAGAACTATATAGAAAAGGTCTTAGTGACCATGATAACCACGATGGTGTGATCGCTCACCTAGAGCCAGACATCCTGAAGTGTGAAGTTAAGTGGGCCTTAGGAAGCATCACTACGAACAAAGCTAGTGGAGGTGATGGAATTCAAGATGAGATATATCAAATCCTAAATGATGATGCTGTGAAAGTGCTGCACTCAATATGTCAGCACATTTGGAAAACTCAGCAGTGGCCACAGGACTGGAAAAGGTCAATTTTAATTCCAATCTCAAAGAAGGGCAATGCCAAAAAATGTTCAAACTACCATATAATTGTACTCATTTCACTTGCTAGCAAGGTAGTGGTCAAAATCTTTCAAGCTAGGCTTTAGCAGTACATGAACTGAGAACTTCCAGATGTAAAAGCTGGATTTAAAAAAGGCAGAGAAACCAGAGATCAAATTGCCAACATCCACTGGATCATAGAGAAAGCAAGAGAATTCCAGAAAAACATCTGCTTCATTAACTACACTGAATCCTTTGACTGTGTGGATCACAACAAACTGTGGGAAATTCTTCAAGAGATGGGAGAAACAGACCACTGTCTCTTGAGAAACCTGTACGTGGGTCAAGAAGCAACAGTTAGAACTGGACATGGAACAATAAACTGGTTCAAAATTGGGAAAGGAGTACCTCAAGACTGTATATCGTCACCCTGCTTATTTAACTTATATGCAGAGTACATCATGCAAAATGCCAGGCTGGATGAATCACAAGCTGGAATTAAGATTGCTAGAAGAAATATCAATAACCTGAGATATGACACCACCCTAATGGCAGAAAGTGAAGAGAAACTAAAGAGCCTCCTGATGAAGGTGAAAGAGGGGAGTGAAAAACCTGGCTTAAAACTCAACATTCAAAAACCTAGGATCATGGCATCTGGTCCCTTCACTTTATGGCAACCAGTTGGGGGAAAAGCGGAAACAGTGACAGATTTAATTTTCTTAGGCTCCAAAATCACTGCTGATGGTGACTGCAGGCATGAAATTAAAAGACGCTTGTTCTTTGGAAGGAAAGCTATGACAAACCTAGACAGCATACTAAAAGCAGAGTCATCACTTTGCCAACAAAGGTCTATATAGTCAAAGCTATGGTTTTTCCAGTAGTCATGTATGGATGTGAGAGTTGGACTATAAAGAAGGCTGAGCACCGAAGAATTGATACTTTTGAACTGTGGTGTTGGAGAAGACTCTTGAGAGTCCCTTGGACTGCAAGGAGATTCAACCAGTCCATCCTAAAGGAGATCAGCCCTGAATATTCATTGGAAGGACTGATGCTGAAGCTGAGACTCCAGTACTTTGGCCACTGGATCCGAAGAACTGACTCACTGGGAAAGACCCTAATGCTGGGAAAGATTGAAGGCAGGAGGAGAAGGGGATGACACAGGATGAGATGGTTGAATGGCATCACCAACTCAATGGACATGAGTTTGAGTAAACTCTGAGAGTTGGTGATGGACAGGGAAGCCTGATATACTGCAGTCCATGGGATCACAAAGAGTCAGACACGACTGAGCGACTGAACTGAACTGAACTGATGGTTTTTCCAGTAGTCATGTGTGGATGTGAGAGTTGGACCATCAAGAAGGCTGAGCACCAAAGAATTGATGCTTTTGAACTGTGGTGTTGGAGAAGACACTTGAGAGTTCCTTGGACAGCAAGGAAATCAAACCTGTCAATCCTAGAGGAAATCAACCCTGAATATTCATTGGAAGGACTGATGCTGAAGCTGAAACTCCAATACTTTGGCCATCTGATGTGAAGAGCCAGCTCATTGGAAAAGATACTGATGCTGGGAAAGACTGAGGGAAGGAGGAGAAGGGGGTGACAGAGGATGAGATAGATGGCATCCTCAACTCAGTGGACCTGCGGGAGATAGTGAAGGACACACTCAGGGAGACAGTGAAGGACAGGGAAGCCTGGCGTGTTGTAGTCCATGAGGTCGCAAAGACCGGGACACGACTTCACAAGTGAACCGTGCCTAGCATAACACCTGGCACAAAGAAAAAGCTATAATCAACAAACAAAAATATGGATGAACAGAGAATATATGAATATAATTCTGCAGGCAACAGCTGCCAAATGTGCAGGATTTGAAAACCTGGCCATCTAAAAATACTTTGAAATTACAAACCGAGCTGTTTAGGAAAAGCAATGATATCTGTAATTGTTAGTGGCATATGCCAAGCTGATTTTACCTTGATCTTGATCTCATTTGGCCCTTGCCCTAGTCAGCATTATCATCCCCATCTGATAAATGAAAAGACAGTGGCTCGAGAGGGTTTGAGGCAGGCTGTCCTTTCACACCCAGAGGGCATGCAGCCTCCAGTCACATACCTCCAGGGACAGGAAGATCAGTGTCTCCAGAGATGGCCCACCCCATTTTTGCTGATGCCTGTTTTCCAGAGCAGACTCAGGATCAAGTCCTGTTTTCTGGGTGAGGCCTTTGGAGACCTGGAGAGACTGAGATCTATTATCTATTGCCCTCTCAGCTCCACACTTAGGTTCCAGGAATGTCAGCACTGGCCTTATCATCTCCTTCTCTGAACAAGTGAGGAGACTGGGGTCCTGTGGATGGGGGTTCCCCACAAATACACTGATCTGGCTTCTGCTGTGGCACTATGTCATTGTTTAATGATGAACTTGAAGGCAGCTCTGAATCTCTGGTCATCTGCCTTCGCTCAGAACTCACCACAGGACCTGACATGTAAGTTCACAGGCAAGGGTGGCTGAAAGAATGACTAAATATGAGCGGACTGAGGCTGGGCTGAGACTTGGGTTGAGTTGGGGAATAGCATCTGATGAGGTATTAAGGCTTGTGAGTGAGGTCTAGATAATGTCTGCAGTCAGGGTGGGGAAGGAGAGCTGAGGTGGGGTTGCAGGGAGGATGAAGGAGGAGATCAGGGCTGCTGATAGAGTAAGGGCTTGGATCAGTACTGGGGAGTGGGTAAGGTCAGGGATGAGGCTGGTGATGATATCAGGAAGGGGACCCTGTTGGGCCCACAGATAAAGGAGGAGTTATCCTGTGAATGGTGCAGGATGGGAGTTTGCTGTTAGGGTGGGGGTTGTTATGTAATTTGGGTTGAGGGTGGTGGATGAGGACATTCGGAGTGGGGATGAAATGAAGCTTTTCCAGGGTGGAGTTGGGGTAAGGTTCAAGGATGGATCTGAATAACGGTTGAGTTAAAATGGGGGAATGGAGCGGAGAAGCGGCTGCAGGGGGGATCTGGGCTGGTGAGAGCCTGAGCGGGTAAAGGCGGGGTGGGGGTCGGTGTTGACTTTGGGGTGCGCACTTGGATGAGGACTGAGGGTTTAGCACGCGGTTGGGCCGAAGATGGAGCAAGGTGGCTAGGACGGGCGCGGGGTACTAGGTGGGGTGAGGGCCAGGGCCGGTACCTGAGCCACCACATGTAGCTGTGCTCGTAGGGGAAGAAGCTGTGCGGGTCGTCGCAGCAGTACTTGTGGTCGCGGAAGCCGCAGCAGAAGACCGCGGCCGCCTCGCCCCCCGGCCGCGGGCAGCTGAAGCCACGCACCACCTCCTGCTCGGCGCTCACGTAGCTCGTGCAGGCGCCGCTCATCGCGACCCGCGCGCGGCCCGCCGCCACCCCGGGTCCAGACGGACTGATGGACTGACGGACGGAGACAGCAATGAGCCCGAGAAAGAGACACACAGAGAGGCAGAGATAAGCAGACAGAGACTGATACAGAGACGGAGAGGCACACAGATGGGCGCAGACGGAGCGGTGAGACACCCAGAGCCCCCGAGACTCTAGAGAGGATCGAGGGAGGCAATCGCGTGCGCGGACAGGTCTTGCCAAGAGGAGGGACTGAGGAGGGAGAGAGAGGAAGGAAGGAGGAGGGCCGAGGAGCCGTGGGAGTGGAGAGGGGCGGGAAGGCGGGCGGGGGATCGCGCCCGAGCGCGGGGCGGGGGGCGGCTCGCAGAGCCGAGAGGAGGGAGTCGCCGCTCTTCTGGGCCCGCGGCTCCCACCGGCCCCACTCCGTTCCCGGTGGACGCACTCGGGCGCTGGGTGCTCAGAGAGACAGCCCATGTCCAGGGTGGTGAAATCGAAGTCACCGGCTTGCATTCCACATCTGTGCTGAGCACCAGCCATTGTGCTAGGTACGCACTGTGAGGGTCACTGGGAATCCCGGGGCAGTTCCAGGCTAGTGTAGGACACGGACGAGGGACCTGTCATCGACCCCACAGTAGGGTCAGTACGGGTATGATTAATACACGATCTCACTTAACCTTCACAACAACCCAGAGAACCAGGGATTTTCAAACTTGTTTTATAAATGAGAGCTAAGGGTCAGATGAGAGTCATTTTCCTGAGCTCTTAAGCCCATGGGATTTTAACCTGGGTCTTTCTTGTTCCCAAGCCCTTGATCTTTCTGGCGTTCCCACAGCACCTCTTTTTCAGTGACTTTTACATGTTGTCATCCTTTGGCTTCCCTGCCTGCAACTTCCTTTCCCTGAGCAGCTAGCTCATGCACTGACATGTTCACACTCTCTCTTTCCCACACTGGCCTAGGATAAGGGGGCTAGTGGATGTTCAGGTGGTAACTCCACCTACCCAGGAGCAAAGCCAATAGGCCTGACCATTCTCACATAACTTTTCCAGATCACAAGGTTAGTGTTCTTATTAGGATCAGAAAAAGCTGCTTCCTACAGTCTGAAGAAGCTGTAGGAAGCCTTTGCAGATTATCTGTCTGTCCCGTCAGGGTACACTGGGGAGACCCAGGCTCTAAGTTAAGGTGCACATTTTGGCCCAGTTACACTGAACCAGGACTAGGGACTGTTGGGCTTTAGTTGTCAATAATTCCTATTCAGTCATCACAGAGTGCTTAGGCTGAAAAGGACCTGTGAATCATGTAATCAGTGGATGAGTTACAGCTAGCATTAAGAAAAAAAATTAATGGAATAGAAAAAGTATAGTGCAAATAGTAAAGCTAAGTATTCTTCCATAAAATGTTTCAGTTACATATGTCTGTATGTACTGTGGTCCAGATCACCATGTAAAAAGGATTTCTCATTTTGAGTCAGGTCAAAAAGGTTTGAAAGCCACTGAATCTGACATCTCCCATGGTTCTGATGAGCAGGGACTCACACATGATTACAAAATCTTAAGCTCTCCTGATTTCTTACAGCAGTGGGGAGAGTAGGAAATAGCTGATGTGATGCCTTGGGAGTCCGCAGTTCCTCTGTCTCTTGCTTTCAATGTGAATGGGATAAATAATGGGCATCAGGGGATCTCAAGCCCTAGCTCTACTCCTCCTCTGCTTTTTTTCTCTCTGTGCTTCAGGTTCCGTTTCTTCATCCAGGCCAGCTCCTCAGATGCTGAGATGTGCCATGCCCTTGACCTGGGCACTGGGCCCCGTGACAGAGATCAGATCTGGGTCTGCCCAGAAACACAGTACAGAATGGGAGCCAGACAGATGGTCTAGGACAGGGCAGGGAAAGGGGAAATTCAGGGACCATGGCCACAGAAGGATCACCATCTGAAAGAGAAGGGGGCAGTTTGGAGGGGGTAGTATCTTCAAGGGCCACTGTAAGGTCAAATATGAAAGCTGGAAGGAATTGTTTTATCCTCTAGAAAATTCTTCCTGTGAATCTCTGGAAACTGGGAACTGGATGACACACTCTGAGGGAGGTGCACTTTGGCCTCTTTATCAGGTAGAGATTAAAGAGGAAGGATTTGGAATCCTGTGGAAAGGAGCAAGGTCTCCCTAAGACATGAGATTCAGCTATGAGATACGAAGCACTCTGCTCTGGCTTTTGGCAAATTGGGAAGCTGCCAACAGTTTCCAAAGCCCTTTCCTGCCAAGAATTAGTTTCTCCAGCAACCCTGTGGAGTGAACCAGGTAGGGATGATTATGTCCCTGAGAGAGATAACAAGCTCAATGTTACAAAGCAGCCAATGGCCCAGGAGAGACTAGTACCATGTTTGTCTAGCCAACAGTCCTCTTTGGCACTGATGAAGACTAGGGTCCCCTATTCAGAAGAATATTTTTAACTACAAAAAGTAAATTAGAATTACAAAGTATACCAATTATATAGAATCATTATCAAAATAGTTATTTTGTGAATTAGTTCTTTTTTAACATATTAAATAATAAGATATAGAGATTTATTTATTAACTATTGTTAATTTTGAGGTGGTGAATGAGTATAAAAACAATATTTCAAGATATTGCTACTGTACTATGATTTCTATTGGTGACAGGGCTTCCCTAGTGGCTGATGATAAAGAATCTGTCTGCAAAGCAGGAAATGCAAGAGATGTGGGTTCAATCCCTAGGTCAGGAAGATCTCCTGGAGCAGGGCATGGCAACCCACTCCAGTTCTCTCCTGGAGAATTTCATGGACAGTGGAGCCTGGCAGGCTAGAGTTCATAGGGTTACAAAGAGTTGGACATGACTGAAGCAACTGAGCTCACACGCATCACTGGTAACAAAGTCACAGGTTCTGCTAATACTATGTGACATTGCTTATGTGCATGATAGAAGGAAATGCTGTTTGACTTAGAGGTAGTAAAAACAAGGATGTCACTTTTTTCAATCCAAGTTCATGGTTCTCTCCCTGGCTGAGCTCTATCTGTGGACCCCTTGGGCTCTTTGGAATCTATGCTAGAATCTTTGACCTCTTCTGGTCTAGAACCTACTGTAATGCTTGTTCCTTTATCATGTGCATCATGTTCCTCCCTACAGACACTTACTGCAGACCTACTGTATGCCAGGCAGTTTCCCACCTTGTATGTCATGTAGTCCTTGAAAACTTCCTTTGTTTTTCTTCCCATTCTGCAGACAAAGTAACTGAGACTCAGAGAAGTTAAGTGGTTTATCCAAAGCTACACAGCTAATAAATAGAATTCTGTACCACCACATGTTCTTCCCAACCTGAGGTCTGGGGGCCAGAGTCTCCAATGAGAAGGGCAGGTAAGTGTAAGAGGGAAGAGTGAGCAGGGAGAACTCACGTTTATGGAGACACACTGTGAACTAGGAATTGTGCTCAGTGCTTTCCACTGTCTCCTTCAATGCTTACAATTCTGTGCTGTTGCTCTCTTCATAAAAATAACTAGATACTTATGTATTCATTATGAAACAACAAATTAGAAAGTAAGGATAAACCAGATTAAAAATAACAGTCACCCAAAACCTCACCATGTAGAAATATCCACTGATACTTTGGTATGGAGTCTTCCAAATATACACACATATACACACACAACTTTTTACCCACTCTACCCATAGGAAAACTGGACCCAGAGAGGTGAAGTAACTTGCCCAAGGATATACAAGTAAGTATCAAGTTTCAATCACCTGCGGTGTGACCTTAGACTGGTCACTTTCCCTCTCTGCTTTAGGGCAGTAGCTGATGGCACCAGGCCAACCGCGCAGTAACTGGAAGCCTCTTGTGCGTGGTTCTCCTTGCTCCGGAGCCGGATCCTCAGGGGTCTGGAAAGACATGCCCCTTGCTGCTAAGGGTCGCGCAGCTCAGTGACTGAAGTCCACAAGGAGGCTGAGAATCCGGGCACAACCCGTGGTGAGGGTTAGATTCTGCTCTCTGGGTGGTCCGCTACGAGTCCTTGGACTCTGGACACCGCGGAGCAGCCAGATCCTCTAGCCCTGCTGCCTCCAGCTGTGCCGGCCCAACACCCCTCCCCCAGGGCTCCCCCATCCCCTACCCAGTTCCCCTTCAGCTTGCAGGTCACTGCATTGGAGCGGCAAAGAAAGGATGCTGAGAGAGCGAGGGTGGGATGATTTGGGAGAATAGCATTGAAACATGTATATTAACATATGTGAAACGAATCGCCAGTCCAGGTTCGATGCAGGATACAGGATCCTTGGGGCTGGTGCACTGGGATGACCCAGAGGGATGGTATCGGGAGGGAGGTGGGAGGGGGGGTTCAGGATGGGGAACACGTGTACACCCGTGGCGGATTCATGTCGATGTATGGCAAAACCAATACAATATTGTAATTAGCCTCCAATTAAAATAAATAAATTATATTTTTAAAAAAAGGATGTCGACATGCATTAATTCCCTTTGAGTGCGGGTTCTAGGCACGACCACTCTTCTTATGCGAGCGATGGATTCTTACCCTTTTTTTCCAGCATGAGGCTCCTGCCTCTCATCCTGAAAGAAGTGGCTTTGCCCAGTTGGAACATGAAGTCCAAGGACAAATTGGACCAAAGCTCAGATCTGATACCAGCTAGACACTCTCCCAGCTGGAGGTGGTCTTGGGGTTTAGGTTTTTGTTAGTTTGTTGTTTGTTTTCCTGTGAAATCTTTAAAGCGCACAAACAACATAAAGAATAATACAAGAACCGCCCATGCACTCTCTACTGGTAAGAAATTGCTTCCACTCACAATTACTCTCCTGAATTTGGTGTTTATCATTTCTATGTTCTTATTCATGCATTTATCATGTACGTGTGGATCTTTGAATAATGTATAGAATTGCTTTACATGTGATTATATCTCAAATAAACAACATCACATTAATGCATTCTTCTGTAATCTGCTTTTTTTTTTTAAATTCAATCTAATGTTTTTGAGCTTTGTCCATACTTATGTGTATGCTCAATCTGGTTCATTCATTTTTACTGCTGTATAGTTCCCCAGTTACTGAATATATGATGGCTTATTATCCATTTTCTTTAACATTTATATTCCTTCCAATTTCTTTTATTACTATACAATGCTGTTTCTCTTGAGATTTTTTTTTAACCAATTTTACTGAAGTATATTTTACAAACAATAGAATATACACATTTCAAGTGTGCAGCTTGGTGAATTTATACTCATGGAGCTACCACTGCAGTCAAGATACAGAATATTTCTGTCACCTGTCACTGTCCCTTGGGGTGCAATCAACTCTCCTCCCCACCCCTAGCCTTGCCTGAGACAACCTGCTTGCCCTCCCTGTAGATTAGTTCTGTTTTTGAATTTTTGTCTTAATAGAATCAGATGGTATGCCCTCTGTTGTGTCTGATCTCTTTTGCTCACCACAACGCTTTTGCGATAAACAGAAATTGTTGCATGTAACAGTAGTTCCTTCCTTTTTATTGTCAAGCACATGGAAATATACTCTTTATATGAAAACTGCCATTTGTTCATTCAGCAGTTCTTGGGCACTTGAGTTGTTTCCAGCTTGGGACTATTGTGAATAAAGTTGCTATAAAATTTTTGCATATATTCCTTTTTCGGGTGCCTATGGTTTCATATACCTTGGGTGAATCCTAAAAGTGGAATTTTGAGGTAATAGAATAGATATATGTTTAACTTTGGGCTTCCCAGTGGCGCTAGGAGAAGGCAATGGCACCCCACTCCAGTACTCTTGCCTGGAAAATCCCATGGACGGAGGAGCCTGGTAGGCTGCAGTCCATGGGGTCGCGAAGAGTCGGACATGACTGAGCGACTTAGCAGCAGCAGTAGCAGCAGTGGTGCTAGTGTTCAAGAACTTACCTGCCAATGCAGGACATGTAGGAGATAGGGGTGCGATCCCTGGGTTGGGAAGATCCCCTGGAGAAGGGAATGGCAACCACTTCAGTATTCTTGGCTGGAGAATCCCGTGGACAGAGGAGCCTGGCGGGCTACAGTCCATAGGGTCGCAAAGAGTTGGACATGACTGAAGCGACTTACCGTGCGTGCATCCTTGGCACATCAGACAGTTCTCTGATCAGAACAGTTCTCTGATCAGAACTCAGGCATCCGCACTGTAAGCACCAAATCCTAACCATTAGACCACCTGGGAACTTCCCTATCTTTTCTCTACTGAATTAACACCTTTGGTAAAACTCAATTAATCATGTACGTGTGGATTTATTTCTGGATTCTCTATTCTATTTCATTGACCTTATCTGAATCTATCCTTATGCCAGTTCCACTCTGTCTTAATTACTGTAGCTTTCTAAGTAGGTCTTGAAATTAGGTAGCATAAATCCTCTAACTTTGTCCTAATTTTTCAAAATTGTTTTAGTGCTTCTGAGTCCTTTGCATTTCCATATCAGTTTTAGAAACAACTCATTGATTTCTGCTCCCCCAAAATCCTGCTTGGATTTTGCTTAGGATTACATTGAATCAATAGATCAATTTGAAGAGAATTAACATCTTAATATCGAGTTTCCCAATCCATGAACATGGTATAAATCTCTTCTTTTATTTTGTTCTTAATTTCTCTCAGCAGTGTTTTATACTATTCTATGTACAGGTCTTGTACACATTTTTTTTAAACTTTTCCCTTTTTCTTATTTTTGATGCATTGTAAATGATATTTTTTGAAAATGTGATTTTCCAATTGTTTGTTGCTAATTTATAGAAACACAAATTATTTTCATATATTCACCTTGTATTCTGGGATCTTGTTAAATTCACCTATTAGTTCCAGCATTTTTATAGGCTGCTTAGGATTTTTTTATGTTAACATGAAAAAATTTCCTCACAAGCAATATATTTTAAAGGCAGTTTTACTTTTCCTTTATAGTTGGTGCTTTTTCTTTCCCCCTTGTTTTGTTACACTCTCTAGGATTTCCAGTATAATGTAGAAGAGAATTCATTTGACTTTTGAGGCGGAGTTATATGATTTTTTTTCTCTGCACTTTGATTCTCTCTCATCACACACTTATCAACAGAGAGATCCTCTGAAGGCTTGACCTGAGCTGTTTAAGCAGCCCCAGTGGTTCTAGTCCAACCTCTAAAATATGAAACTGTCCGTACCTCTCCAACTATACCTGCCTCTTCTCTCCTACAGGAAGCCTCTCTTTCAGCCAATCTGACCTGGGAAAGGAGCCTCCTTTCCCCAGTTTTGCCTATGTTGTTCCCTTCTTCTGCTTATCTTATTCCTCTATACTTTCCAAGGTCCGTCTTGAAGACCACCCCCACCCTGTCCCACAGAAAACCCTTCTGTGACCAACACTCAGAGTACCATTCTTTTTCTTTTTTTTTTGCAGTGTCTGCTGTTCTCTCTGCCATTCATTGAGCACTTCCATGTACCATCATATCACTTAGGAACCACAGCCTCAGACTATAGGCTCCTCTAGGATAGAAATTGTACCTGCTGCAGGTCTGGTTCCCTACACTCAGTCTAAGGCCTGGTTCTCAATGGCAGGGGTGCCATTTTGTGCCACCTGGTTCCTTATGTGCTTTTGTGCAAATGAAGAAAAAAGTACCCCTTCCTCTGGCCTGATATAGCTCTATGCCAAAGGCAAAGCTGGGTAAGTAAGAATTCAGGCTAGATTTCAACTCCTTGTTTCTTCTGCTAGCCACCTTCAAAATCTGCATAGCCATATGGGTTAAAGGGAGAGGAGGAATTAATAAATTCCCCTTAATAAGAGAACAAATGATTCTATATATAGGTATTTTATACATAAAGATATTGAGTCTCAGCAAGGTTTGTCTCACCCAAGGACCCAGCCAGGAATGGTAGAAACTAGGATTTGGCTGTATATTGTCACCCTGCTTATTTAACTTATATGCAGAGTACATTATGAGAAATGCTGGGCTGGAAGAAGCACAAGCTGGAGTCAAGATTGCTGGGAGAAATATCAATAACCTCAGATATGCAGAGGATACCACACTTATGGCAGAAAGTGAAGAAGAACTAAAAAGCCTCTTGATGAAAGTGAAAGAGGAAAGTGAAAATGTTGGCTTAAAACTCAACATTCAGAAAACTAAGATCATGACATCCAGTCCCATCATTTCATGGCAAATAGATGGGGAAACAGTGGAAACATTGGCAGACTTTTTATTTTCTTGGGCTCCGAAATCACTGCAGATGGTGATTGCAGCCATGAAATTAAAAGATGCTTGTTCTTTGGAAGGAAAGTTATGACAAACCTAGACAGCCTATTAAAAAGCAGAGACATTACCTTGCCAGCAAAGGTCCGTCTAGTCAAGGCTATGGTTTTTCCAGTAGTCATGTATGGATGTGAGTCAAGTCGGACTGTAAAGAAAGCTGAGTGCCAAAAAATTAATGCTTTTGAACTGTGGTGTTGGAGAAGACTCTTGAGAGTCCCTTCCAGTCCCCCAGAGAGACTCTTGAGAGATCCAACCAGTCCATCCTAAAGGAGATCAGTCCTGAATATTCACTGGAAGGACTGATGCTGAAGCTGAGATGCCAATACTTTGGCCACCTGATGTGAAGAACTGACTCATTTGAAAAGACTCTGATGCTGGGAAGGATTGGAGGCAGGAGGAGAGGGGACAACAAAGGATGAGATGGTTGGATGGCATCACCCACTCGATGGTCATGAGTTTGGGTGGGCTACAGGAGTTGGTGATGGACAGGGAGGCCTGGCGTGCTGCGATTCATGGGGTCGCAAAGAGTCGGACACGACTGAGCGACTGAACTGAACTGAACTGAGCAACTGAACTGACTGATTGACTGACTAAGGATTTGTTTCGGGCCTTCCAGTCCCCAAAGTTCAAGGAAACAAACCCTGCCTTTGTCTACGTCCTTCTTTGGTTTTGACATGAGTCCAGCACTCTATTTGTTTTCAAGCATTTTTCATATTCACAGTTATTTTTCAGCCTGAGATTAGCTACCTCTGCAATTTACTTCAAGACTGCTGTACCCTGGAGTGAATGGCTTTCTCCCAGAATAAAAGTCTCCAACCTTAGACTCTCCCCATCCCTGCTGGACTGTTACCATAGCCTAGAAAGCAGAGAATAGAGGGAGAGGGCAAGGACTTTGGTATCACATCAGCTTGAATTTTTTTAAAAAGTTGGTCATTAATAAGGACAGTGAGTTTATTTTTTAAATATATTAAGTCTTTATTGAATTTGTTACAATATTTCTTCTGTTTGTTTGTTTGTTTGTTTTTGGCTATGAGTCATGTGGGACCTTAGCTTTCCTACCAGGGATCCAACCTACATCCCCAATATTGAAAGGCAAAGTCTTAACCGCTGGACCGCCAGAGAAGTCCAAGCCTGGATTTCAATTGCTACTTGGCAATTGACTTGCAGGGAGACTTTAGACTTCTCATAGTCTCATCTGTAAAAATGGAAATAATAATACCTATCTTAAGATATTAGATATAGGTATGTGAGCACTCAGTAAAATTCTCCTTTTCCTTCCACTTTCTTGAGAGCAAGCTTGGTGTCTCATCTTAGGTCCACACACAAGAAAACTGCAGACTTTGTCAACAGAAGATTCTTGGTGATGTTTGTCAACCCCATGAGTAGAACTGCTTTTTCTCTTGATCTTAGGCAAGTCTGGTCCTCTTTCTGAGTCTCACTTTCCTATCTTTTAAACGGGGATATGTGTGCGTGCATGCTAAGTTGCTTCAGTTTTGCCCAACTCTTTGTGACCCTATGGACCATAGCCCTCAGGCTCCTCTCTCCATGGATTCTCCTGGCAAGAATACTAGCGTGAGTTGCCATGTTCTCCTCCAGGAGATCTTCCCAACCCAGGGATCAAACTGGCATCTCTTACATCTCCTGAATTGGCAGGCAGGTTCTTTACCTCTAATGCCACTTTGGATGCCCTTAAATGGGGACAGCAGTACCCAAATAACTGTAAGAAGAACTATGATTTACTGAATGTTTACTAGGTATCAGGTACTCCAGTGATTTATGGGCATATTTTCATTTAATCATCATAATAGGCCTATGAGGCCAGGGCTATTAATATCCCCAAGGTCTCAGAAGAGGACACTGAGGCCCAGAGAAGTAAAGTCCACGAGTCAGCCAGCAGCTAAGTGGCACAGCTGGGATATAAATTCCGTTTCTCAGTACTCCAGACCATGATTTCTCAACCAGATGACATTTTAAGCCAGGTAATTCCTTGCTGTAGGGGACGGTCCTATGTACTATAGGAGGTTTAGCAGCATCCTTGGTTCCACTCACCAGATGCCAGCAGTACCATCACCCAGTTTGACAACCAAAACTGTCTGCAAACATTGCCAAATGTCCCCTGTGAGCAAAATCACCCTCAGTTAAGAATCATTGCCCTAGACACTAGATCCCAGACAGTGTTCTTTCTCTACAATAACAGCAAGCCAGGGAAGCTTCTTTCCCTTCAAGTTTTCAGTAAAGAAAATCAGCTACAGATAGCTATTACACTAACGCTAATACTATTTCATATTTTACCACCCACTTCCACTTAGAAAGTGCTTTTTCAGACACTAGTTTGTCTGAATATTCTAGGGGAGACAGCACACACACAGAAGTGTCTAACACTGCATCCAGCACGTATTAGGTGAAATCTTGGTTTTCGTTTATTGGCTAGATGAAACAATGGAGGTTCAGGGAGATTAAGTGACTGTCCCAATGTTACACAGCTAGTCAGGGGATATTGTCATTTGTTATATTGATTAGCCAGTTAACTGTATACTCAATTCTTGGACTTTAATCCTGAGTCTGCTTTCACTGGGAGTTACAAGGTAGATCAGAAGGCTATATAGTTCAACTTCCTATTGTGTGGTATTCAATCCTGGATTAGCATTGCCAGATAAAATGCAAGATGGCTAGTTAAATTTGAATATCATATGAAAAATTAGTAATTTTAAAAATATAAGTGTGTCCCATGCAACTGCTACTAATACCAGGGATGACAGTGGCCCTGGGACCCCCTCTGGAGAATGAACTGCAGGGTGCAGTTGGTCATGTGCTCAGAGGGGAGCACTCGTATTCTAAGAGATTAGAGGAAAGGCCTTCTGACCAGGCTTTCCCATCTAACTGAGACTGGTCAGCTCTCTCATGGGAGGACTTGAGACTTTTAGGGGGAACCCAGCTGAGGCAGGGGTTGAGACAGTCTCCAGGACATTCAGAAATAGATGCAGATGATGACAATGAAGCCTAATCAGGCAATATATGCCTTTTGAACACCTACTATGGGCCCAGCTGCAGAGGTAGGGGTGCCTCAGATGGCAAAGAATCTGCCTGTAATGCAGGAGACCTGGATTCGATCCTGTAATGCAGGAGACCTGGATTCGATCCCTGGGTTGGGAAGATCCCCTGTGGAAGGGAATGACCACCCATTCCAGTATTATACATGGTCACAGTTTCTTGTACTTCTTCCTGGTGCTCATCATAATTGTAATTGTATAATAATTGGTATAATTATTTAATGTTTGGATTTTCTTTTATTCTCTTAGCACCATGACAGCTGGGACATGGGTGTTTTGTTCACTGAGGTACCCCTAAAACCTAATGCAGAACTTGACACATAGGCAATGCCCAAGAAGTATTTGTTGATGAACAAATGTCCCTTCCAACCATAATTTTATAGAAATTCCCCTGGCACATGCTTTCCTCCCTCCATACTCTAGCCCAGCTCAGAGAGGTAAAAAGCAGTCAGAATGGGTCCACTCTTTCTCTGAAACCTGGACCAGTTGATAGTGAATGAGAATCATCTGAGGGTGAAAAGAGAGTTCAGCAAAAGACAGAGGCCCTTACTGTATCCACAGCCAGAAATGAATCCTTCTCCAACTAAACTGTGGAGTGCAAAGATATAACCTAATAAATACAGTATTTGACTTACAAGTAGTGTTACAAGATAATGAAGGCATTAGTAGAAAATCAAATATTAACTATTTAAGTGTTAGCTGATAACCAAGGAATTAATTTAAAACTAAGTTGTTAGCAGATATTGCTTAACCAATGACTGAGGTAACAGTTGATAATTTAAAGTGAGATTTTTCCTAGGGGAACCCTTGCCCATTGGAGGCGGCTTGGGAACAGCAGAAAACTGACAAAACCTAGGAATGAAGATCTAGTAGGGACTGCAAAATCCTCAGCCGGACTCTAAACTTCTGCAGGAAACTGTTGGCTCATCTGTGGTTTTCCAGATAGGGTCTAGGCAGAGATGGCATGGAGCCAGTGCTCAAAATGCTTCCCATACAATTAAGTTTAACCTGCTAAGGGCCAAGCACTGTGCTGAGGACAGAAGGGAAGGCAGTTGCATAAAGAATGAGACTGCGGTGAGTGAGCAAGTGAGTGATGCGTGAAAGGAAGGGCTTAAGGGGTTCATGCAGGCTGTGGAGAAGGGAGAGAGGTGTGTCAGGGCCAGGTGATGAGCTTAGTTCTGGAGACACTGAATTGAGGTGTCTCTGGTCATGCCCAACAGGCGAGTGGCTATGAGTCCAGCGTAGATACAAAGTAAAGATTTAGGTATCATCAGGGTGTGGATGGGAGAAGGCAATGGCACCCCACTCCAGTACTCTTGCCTGGAAAACCCCTGGACAGAGGAGCCTGGAAGGCTGCAGTCCATGGGGTCGCTGAGGGTCAGACACGACTGAACGACTTCACTTTCACTTTCCACTTTCATGCATAGGAGAAGGAAATGGCAACCCACTCCAGTACTCTTGCCTGGGGAATCCCAGGGACGGGGGAGCCTGGTGGGCTGCCGTCTATGGGGTAGCACAGAGTCGGACACAACTGAAGTGATTTAGCAGCAGCACCAGCAGGGTGTGGATGGTGGTCAAGATCTTGAGAAAAAATGAGATGGCTGTGGCAGAGCATATGAAGTGAGAAAAGGGACCAGCCTAGAAGCCCAAGGAAGACCAACAGGAAGGAGTGAGCAGCGGAGGAAGAGTCACCAACAAACGCCCAGAAGGAAGGAGCACCGGGAGAGATGGGGGAAACCAAGAGAAGGCAGGGGCAGGAAAGCTGAGGGAAGAGAATGTGTCAGGGAGAGGAGCAGTACAGTCAGCAACGTCAGATGCGGCTGACAGGTCAAGCAGGGTGAGGTCAGAGAGATGTCCATTGAGAATGTGGTTCTGAGATGTTCATCACAAACATTTCTGTGATAGCTGGGTTTCCCCGTGTGTGTGTGTGTATGTGTGCCCGTGTCTCTACAGAAATGATCACGCTGCAAGCCAAAGCATGGAGAACAATATGCAAGGACAGGCTGGAGGCCACCACGGGGTGGTTTGTGGTCAGCCCACAGAACGCCTTCATTTACTCTAAGCTTTGGGGAAGGAATATTAAAGCAGGCTTTGAGGATTGTGAGTGCAGATCAACCCTTTCTCTGTCCAGTGGGAAAATGGAAGACAGCAGAGAGGGAACCATTTTCTCAGTCTGTGAGGCAAGGGCACAACCAGAACTTGAATCTGAGTCTCCTGCTTCTAGAAGAGTGACTTTGGGAGAAGCGGACATGAAATTCTCATTGGCCAATAAATTATAGATCAGTGACTTTGCTCATCAGCTCAGTTTTTAGATACCTCTTTTTTAGATTTATATAAAAGTGAAATACATATTTTACATATAAAATGTAAACATTAAAAAAATACCTAACAAAGAAAGCGAATGACTCCTGTTATCCCACCCCATGCCCTCACAGACAGCAACAATTAACAGTTTTGTCCATATCCCTCCCTCCCTCTCTCCCGCTTAACATTGAAATTTTTAATAAAAATATTATTCTTGTTTATGCTGGATGTTGTTTTGCGCGTGCGCACGTGTTCATTATAACTTGCCTTTTTTCACTTTTGGACAACTTTCAGCATAGAAACTAACTCATTTGAACAACTGTACTAGCGGAGCATTTGGTTTTGTGTCATAATTTGCTACAAAACCATACTGATAGATACAAGGTTGCATAAAATATTCACTATAACGAACAATGTACATGTATATTACTGTACATACATATTTGCACAGTTTGGGAGTCTTTTAAAAGGAGAAATGATGGAGCAAAGCGTGTAGACATTTTGTTTTAAAAGATACTGACAAGTCATTCTCTAAAAACCTGTACCAGTTTGTCCCACCAACAGCTTATGTGAATGCCCATTTTCCCACATCTTTACCAACAACAGGTATTATCATTTAACAAAATCTTTCCAACTTGAATGAAGCTGAACATCTTTTCATATTTTCATGATCCATCTCTATTTTTCAGTGAATTACCTATTCATATCCTTTGCCTGTAATTGAAGTGTATTTTTGGTCAGTGAATTCTTATCGGGCAATAATGATTGGTTTGATTAAAATAATTCTGAGAAGATTTTGTACCAAATTGCTAAAAGTTTACCTCCAGGGACCAAGAGTACAGAAAATGAGGGAGATACGTTCATTTTTTATTTTGTATCATCTTGTATTATTTTACAATGAATTGTGTTACTTTTGTAATTAAAAAAAATACATAGGAAAACAGTTAACAGCTACAAATGTTTGGCCTGGATTCTCATGGCTATAAATTCATGTTGAGTTCAAGTTTTTATTGATCACAACTTATTTTTTGGTACATATGCAAAAACCACTTATTGAATGCCTCCTGGTTAGCTGGCACTGCCCTTGGCACTTTCATAGGCTTTTCATCCTCATCCTCACAACAGCCCTGTGAGGTAGGAATTGGTCCTGCTTTATAGGTAGGAGATTATTGCTTGAAATGCTTCTATTTGCCACACATTTTCATGGGCTAGAGGTTCCTATCGGTTGGTGAGTCATTGGTCAAGAACTCTCACTGGTCAGGAGTTCCTAGAGGTTGCTCTAAGATTCAAATAATCAAGCTACTAGAATTTTCCCCCAACAGGAGTGATGGGGTAGGGGGGACGAGAGTGGAGGAGAGTCAGTGGTCTCTCCCTTTGTAGCACCATTTCATTTTGCTTTGGTCACTCATGCACAGTCCGGGGAGGGGATGGGGGAGAGGAGGGAAAGTGGTTATAAGTCTTCTCGCTTCTTCAGGATGAGCTTCCTCACAAGCGCTGTAACCTGGGGCCTGATTTCCTCCACCGACACGGTTGGGTCCCAGGCTCCTACCACCTTTCCATCTGGGGCCACCAGGTACTTCCAGAAGTTCCAGGTAGGCTCCTTCCCAGAAGTCTCTAGAGAAAAGGAAGGAGAGCAAAGCGTGCTTCTGTGTCCCGTCTCCTGGAAGCCCATTAGCGGTATCCACCCCTCCCTTGAAGCACTGGTTCTATTAGCTAGAATGAACCGCAGAACTTTTAAAGGTCCTGATGTCCAGTCCATACCCACAGACCCCTTAAGGAAGAATCTCTGGGGGTGAGACTCAGGCATCAATATTTTCTAAAAGTTTTCCAGGAGATTCCAGTGTGGTGCCTAGGTTGAGAACCATTGCTTTAGAATTCTGTCAAGTGCCTGATAAGGCAATATCTGACCTTCCTTTATTAATGATCTCAGAGACTTCCCTGGCAGTCTAGTGGTTAAGAGTCTGCTTTCACTACAGGGGGCACAGGTTCAATCCCTGGTTGGGAAACTAGGATTCCGCATGCTGCATGGTGTGACCACAAAAAAACAAAAAGTTTTAAAGACCTCAAACTACTGCATAGTCTATAACCTGCTCTCTGATTTAATCCCTTTTTTGGGAGTATTAATTTAATTTATTATAACATTGTTTCATGTTTTGGTTTTGCGGCCATGAGGCATGTGGACTTTTAGTTTCTCCCACCAGAGATTGAACTAGTGCTCCCTGCACTGGAAAGGGAAGTCTTAACCACTGGACCACCAGGGAAGTCCCTGACTTAATCTTAATGGTTCCCATATATTAGTCCTTGGACTGGTTGCATCTGAATCATGGTGGTGGTGGTGGAGCGGGTGCTTATAATTAAACAGATTCTTGGGTCCTGCTTCACTAGGTCTCAGGCTAATGTATTTTAAAGAGCTCCCCAGGTGCTTCTAAAACATGGCCAGGTTTGAGCTATAGCTATGGGAACTGGGAAGGAACTAATAAAAACACACGGAGGGGGAAAAATATTAGGACTGACCCATAGAGCAAAATTCAAATTGCCTCAGTAAGGGACCTTTGGTTTGCAACACTGCTGTTTGTCATTTACTCTTCCAGGTGAATGGGTTCTGGGGGAGGGCAGTGAGGGATATGAAAGCAACCAGAAGCATGGAGTGGGAGGTGGGAGAAGGCAAAAATGGAGCCCCCAAAGGAAGGGAAAAGCCTGAGAAAGGAAACAGGATTTAATGACAAGATTGGCTAATGACCCCATTTTGTGGTTCTCAGGCTTCTGGGAAGGGATCTGTTTCTCAAGTACTAAGATCTTTTCTTCTTTTGTGTATTTTGGGGCTTTTTTTATTTTGGCCGTGCCTGACAGCTTGAGAGATCTCAGCTCCCTGACAAGGCACTGAACCCAAGCCCTGGAAGGCAGTAGAAGTGATGAGTCCTAACCACTGGACTACCCAGGAGCTGGTATTTTAGCTTTCCCTCCTGCGGTCCCCAGACTGACTGCCTCTGCCTCAGGACAGGAGATAGCTGTCAGCCCTCTCCAGGAATGTGGTGTCGTCCGTGTGAAGCTAAAATCTGAGAGTCCAGTTTCCTTCTAGGAGCCCCTGCGGATGGTAACAGGAGTGGAGAGAAGACTGCAGAGTGACTCGGGGGGAAGCTGCAAGGCAGTAAGGGTGGAGATGTTCCTAGGCAGGAATACTCTTCAGTTCATCCTCACAGATTTGTGCTAGAATAGACCATCAACCCAGCTGGGGGCATGAAGAAGGGGCCCCAGGTCACCCAGCCAGCCAGTAGCTTCTGCTGCCCAGCCAGCTGAGGGACTCACCAGTCAGGTACTTGAAGGCAGGGTGGGCACCAGTGCCGGTGACGGCAATCTTGCTAAACATGGGGAAAGAGACACTGTACGTGCGGCGGGCAAAACTCTCGATCTCCTTGTTGCTGTCGGGCTCCTGCTGGCCAAACTGGTTGCAGGGGAAGGCAAGCACATTGAAGTGGTGCGGCCCCAGGTCCCGCTGTAGCTGCTGCAGGGCCCGATAGTGCTGGTCTGTGAAGCCGCACTCGCTAGCCACATTCACCACCAGGGACACCTGGGCAGCAAAAACAAAACCCAAACACATACACAACCCAGAGAAGAGGCACATGCCCTGATGTGCCCACATGTGTGACCCCTCAACAATAAAAGCATTCTCTCATATATGCAAGAACACAACGTATACGCATGTAAACAGTGCTCTCACATATACACAAATACATACACACGGGCACAAATGAAATCAGACATGCAGGGGCTTACAGATATGTGTGCATACACGTCCATAAACAGAACAAGCACACAGTAGACATCAATGGGTCTGCCTATGGCCCAGGACACAAAGATACTTTGGCATACATCACTCATGCCCACACACACAGAAAGAACACCATCACAGAGAGAGGCACACATACTGGTGAACTCCCACCAGGAGGTGATACAGGAGACAAAGGCAGACCTGCGTTTAATTTCTGGCTCAGTCAGCTAGCAGTCATCATTCTATACTGGAGTTGCCTGTATACCTGTTGGTCCTCCCTTCTAGAATGTGAACCTGCTGAGGGCAGGAGCTATGTTCACTTCACTGGAGCTGACACATGGAAAAGTCTTAGAATGTATGTGCTGAGTGAATGAGTAAGTGTGCACATATAAATGATTGCCTATGTAATGGGTACATAGACAGACGTGGTTTTCTTGATAAAAGGATCTCAAGAACCTCGGGGCAATCATTTTTTGCCCTTCTCCCTCCAGCAAAAAAATATACCACTTTCTTCTGTCTCTAGACTAACCTTTAAATTTATAATTGCCTTATAACACATTTATTCATTGCCTTCAGGTGATAAATATAAAGCTGGCTGATGGAACTCGATTATATGACTGCAATTACAATTTTGGCACCAATGCTCTATTTTTCAGCTTCTGGTTACATATTATTGCAGGATTTAAAATCTTACCCTGTATCTGGGCAGCCAAGTCCTATCAATCTGGCCACCTGTTAATACAAGTGGCGGGATTATACCAGTTGGCTCCGAAGAGAGCCAGGGGCAGCTCAGGGCACTAGACATGCTCAGGCTGGGCAGGGTTTCTCAACCTCAGCACTACTGACATTTGGGGGTGGGTAATCTGTGTTGTGAGGTGGCTGCCCTGTTCACTGTAGAATGTTTAGCCACATCCTTGGCCTCTACCCACTAGCCGCCTAGTGTTACTAATCAAAAATGTCTCCCCCAGACATTCCTGAAAGTCCCCTGGGGAGAAAGATCACCACCAGCTGAGAACCACTGGGCTGGATGATGAGAACCATTGGGCTGTAACTCCCTCACCCATTTCTTGGGGCCCCAGCCTGTGGCCATTTTGTCATCATATGCCATATTGTGAGACCCCTTCAGCTCCCTTCACTAGTTAGAGGTCTTCCTCTTTCTTCTCTGCTGGATCCCTGGGCACTGAGAGCATTAAAGGTTGTTTATCTCTAACCTACATCTTGTGTGTCTGCCCATACTTTTAGAGAGAGGGAAATCCTACTTCTATTTCCATGCCTGAATCCAAAAAGCTTATCTTTAAGTGACCAAAACACAGACATGCCTATGTGCTCAGTCACGTCCAACTCTTTGTGACCCCACAGACTATAGCCCACCAGGCTCCTCTGTCCATGGGATTCTCCCAGGCAAGAATACTGGAGTGAATTGCCATTTCTCCTTCCAGGGGAATCTTTCCAACTCAGGGATTGAACCTGTCTCCAGCACTGGCAGGCAGGTTCTTGACTACTGAACCACCCAGGAATTTCGAAAACACAGATACACCCAAATACACACAGTTAATTTACATATATACATATATAAGTACGGATGCAAACTCATGTGTATGCAAAATAAATAAACCATTCACACTGTTGGGGGGTGGGTTTCCCTGGTGGCTCAGATGGTAAAGAATCCGCCTGCAACGTGGGAGACCTGGGTGTGATCCCTGGCGTGGGAAGATCCCCAGGAGGAGGGCATGGCAACCCACTCCAGTATAATTCTTGCCTGGAAAACCCCCTTGGACAGAAGAGCCTGGCAGGCTACAGTCCATGCGGCTGCAGAGTCAGACATGACTGAGCGACTAAGCGGCACACATACAGTATACTCAGGCCTACATGTACATAACCTCACAGCACAGGCAAGGGCATTCCGAGTGTCACGCATTCATCTGCACTCCACACTGGTCTAAAGGACTGTCTCCCAGCTTGTGCCTGAGGACACAAGCCACTCAACTTTGCCCATGGCTATGTCTCCCTGTGGCAGGCACGTAGTATTTGTAAGGAAGCCAGTGGGTTTTTTTTTCTTCTAATTAAAAAACAAAAAAAACCTGTAGTAAAATACACATAATGAGCCAGTAGCTGTTTGCAGGTGAATGAATGACTATACTGCCAAAGGAGCAGACTAAGCTTGGGTTAATTCATAGTTATCATTTACAGCTTCCTGGCCTGTCTGTTACTGGTTTCCCTCTAAAGCTGGAGATTAAGACATGGGCTCTGGAACTGGACTGCCTGGCCTCAAATTCTAACTCCACCTCTTAGCATCTGGGTGAGTTTGTGGATTTTTTGTTTTTGTTTTTAAATTTCTTTCTGATTGAATTCTAGGCCTCTCACTCCAATGCTTTTTAGGATTTATCAATGACCTAGAGGAAACATTCAGAATTCTGGGACCACTTTCTGGGTTTTTTACAGGATTTCTGTTCCTCGCATCCTGGATGCCTTATTACTTCTAAAAACAAACAGTCTGTGTCTGTTTTTGCCTTAGTACCTTTTACTATTAGAAATTATATTGTTCGTGTCTCTGTTCTTTTCTTGTCTGTCTCCTTTCGACCTCATATAAGCTCTATTAAAATTGAAACTTCGCCACTTTGTTCACCGCTGCATCCCCTGTACCCTCAGGGCTGGCATGGTACTTAGTATATAGTAGGTTCTCAATAATAAATGAGTTAACAAGTAGAAGAGCTGGTCAAGTGTTAAACCTGGGGCTCTCTCTGATGAGCTGCACTAGAGGGAAGGGAAGGCCCGAATGGGAACGGGTCCTGCTCTGACTGGCTATTTCCCTGAGTCCTGGATGAGATTTCTGCTGGGGCCCAAGAATCACAAGCACACAGCACTCTACCAAGGGTTTCCACACTGCGAGTCATTTGAACCTCACAGTACCTTGGGGAGGGGGGGGACCCTGGACAAGGGCTACTATCCACAGGACTCCCAGCATAATTGAGAATTTCAAGGGGTAGAGAGTACTTTCTTCACTGAAGATGGTCTTGCTCCTGGAAGATTGCTAACAGCCGTTTTCTTGTGTGGTTCATCCAAACCTGGAGGCTGGGCCTACCGATCCATTAGAGACAACTCCTTATCCTTTCCAGGTCTACCTTGAGAAATGAACATGGAAGGCTCTTTGTTTCACACAGTGAAACATTTAGGTCCCTGAATAAAGTGTTTAAGGCCCCTTTTGATCACTCCCTACCCTCTTCAGCCTCATCTTTCAGCGTCATGCTTTATACTCCTTCAAGCAGAATGAGGACTTCACTCCCTTGAGGACTTCATTACCCCTCGTCACCCTTCTTGCTGTTTATTTCTGAGCCTTGCTTCCCTGGTGGCTGAGACCTGGGTTCAACCTCTGGGTTGGGACAATCCCCTGGAATAGGGAAGGACTACCCACTCCAGTATTCTTGCCGAGAGAATTCCATGGGCAAAGGAACCTGGCAGGCTACAGTCCATGGGCTGGCAAAGAGACGGGCTGAGGGACTCCCACTTGGCACTGGCAGTTCTCTTTGCCTGAAATACTCTTCTCGGTTTTGCTAAAACTCTCTCTTGTTTCAAAGACTCACCCAGGCACACTTCCTCTCTCAAGTCCTCTCTGTAAGGAGGTAGCAGTTTTACTGGATGACTTCCATCTCAATCTGAGCTGCCATCTTAAAAGTTTGCCTAGAGGAGACCACGGATGGATGGGCGGTTCTCCTCCAGGCTCCCTGCTTTCTAGCGCTGTGTGACCCTCCATCTCTGGGTCTTAGTGTACTCTCTAAAACTGGGCTCCCCAAGTCTAAACTCTGCACTGTCCTCTGGGCTCTATTTCCTGATGACCTGAGGTGGAGCTGATATAATAACAGAAATAAAGTTCACAATAAATGTAACGCATTTGAGTCATCCTGAAACCACCCCACCCTCCCCACCCTCTGAAAAAATTGTCATTAATGAAACCAGTCCCTGGTGCTAAAAAGGTTGGGGACCGCTATTCCAAAAGACGATGTAAGGCCCCGGTGCATCTGAAGTGACTACTTCCTCTGCACCAAGCTTTCATTTCCACAGTGTTCTCACTGCACTTAATATCGCCAACTGCCTCTGTTCCGGTCGCGGAAACTGGGGATGGGAGAGACAAAGGCTGCTACTGTTAATTTTTAAACCGGTGCGTGACAGGCTGCGCCCCGCTGCCCAAAAGCGCTGGGAGGGAAATCGGCGCGAGCAGCGAGAGTTTCGGGTTTCACCGCGCACGCCGGGCCGTGCCACGTAGTCATGGGACAGACCCTGCCGAGGATCTGGGGGCGCCACGCCCGGGGGGGATGCCTGGGTGGGGGCGGGGAGCCAGGGCTGGGTGACCGAACGCCCCGAGTCCCACGGAGCCCCACCCGGCAGGGTCCTGGGCGCTCGGCTCCCCGGCCAGGGTCCGGCGGGGCGGCGCCGAGGCCCGGCGGGCGGACACTCACCGAGCCTCGGTACTTCTCCAGCGACACCAACTTGCCCCGGATGTTGACGGCCTTGAAGTCGTAGAAGTCCTGCTCCCGCGGCGCGCAGGCCGCCGCAGCCAAGAGCAGCCACGCCGCCGCCCGTGCCGCCACCATGACTGGCTCCGCAGCAGGCGGCGTGGCGAGGGCAGAGGCAGGGCAGGGGGCACAGGCGCAGCGGGGGCGGGAGGCAGGAGGGGGGCGGCCCCGGCGCCACGCGGCCCTCCAGCGAGGACGCGCCCCCTTCTTCCCCGCGGGCGGCGGAGCGCCGGGCTCTGGGCCTCGGTCTCCCCATCTGTACTGCAGGAGTGATGGGCTCCGCGCCCCTTCCCCGACCCCAGAGCCGTGGTTTCAGGATTCTGATCACCGAGATCCGAATTCGTTTCAGTGAGGTTTCCTCTTGTTCCAGGATGCATGGAGAGGGAGTGGGGAAACTGCAGCTGGGAGCTCCCCTTCTGATCAGTGCCCTTTGGCTGGTCGCTTCACCTTTCTGGGCCCCAGTTTCTCATCCGTTCCCGTCCTCACGCACCTAGACAGGACCGAATGATAGCAATAGAAAAATGGATGCGAAACGTTTTGAATGGTGCCTGTGAACTTTGGGTGAATGAATGAATATTCCCTAAAAGTGATGGGACCGAGAAGACAAGCTGCTGCTGCTGCTAAATCGCTTCCGTGTGTCAGACTCTAGATGGCAGCCCACCAGGCCTGCCCACCAGGCCTACCCGCCTGGGATTCTCCAGGCAAGAACACTGGAGTGGGTTGCCATTTCCTTCTCCAATGCATGAAAGTGAAAGGTGAAAGGGAAGTCGCTCAGTCGTGTCCGACTCTCAGCGACCCCATGGACTGCAGCCTACCAGGCTCCTCTGCCCATGGGATTTTCCAGGCAAGAGTACTGGAGTGGGGTGCCATTGCCTTCTCTGAAAGAAGACAAGACAGAGGGCAAATTTCAGATTCGCCCTCTGGGAAGCAGATTCCAAGATGGAGATTTGCAGTACAGGGTGTTTGCGGGGGAGTACCCCTGGGATGAACACCTGTGGAGGGAGGGGAAGAAGCAGAGTAGGCAGAAGCCCAGAGCGCCATGCAAGCTCAAGGACAGCCGTGGCTGACCCCGCAGGGGCTCTGGAGCTAAAATGGCCGGCCAGAGTTGTCCCCAGGTGAGCTAAGATGACCAGACCAGGCCTTTATATCCCTGCCTTCATCTCTCATGGCGTGTGGGACCATCTGGGAAGAGGTCTGACAGGAGCCAAGGTGTCTGTGGTGCATGGCTGACAGTTAAAGGCCCTTCACTGACAGTATTCCCAACAGCTGGTGTTCCAAATCTTCCCTGCTGGGGCTTCTGGGAAACATGTCACAGTGTCTCCCAAACTTGGAATACCCTTATGGCACCCCACTAAGTGCCAAGCATGGTCCTGGATGCTGACACTCTCCAGAGGCTCACAAGCTGGTGTGAGAAAACTAGAGCTTTCATGTAATGCGGTATGGACTAAGCACTTCTGCCGTCATTCAGCAAATGCTTCTTCCGGTTCTATACCGGGTCCTGCTCTAGGTGCTCTAGGTGCCTCTCATACAAAGGATAAGAAGAAAAGACAGAGAGGCAGGTAGGTGTGAGGTCACACAGTCCCGACAGGCCACAGTGAAAATTATGACCCTTAAGCCAAGAAATAAAGCTGCTTTTTCTCAGGCCCCGTGGGTTTTGGTATTTTTTATTCCCTGACCAGGGACTGAACCCGGGAGCTCAGCAGTGAAAGCCGAAGAGCCCAAACCACTGATCCTCTAGGGAATTCCCCGAAGCTTCTTCCCTTTTTTTTTTTTTTTTTTTTTAAGCAGGGGAGAGACGGTGAGTCCTATGTTGCAGAAAGAGTCCTCTGGATAGAAAGGGGCAAGAGCAGATGTGCTCCACACGCTGCAGTAGAGGAAATTCTGGGGTTTTGAGACCATCGCTAACCTAGCCACTAGGGAAAGCCTCCTGCAGGTGGTTAACACCAAGATCATGTCTTCAGAGAGGAATGGGAATTCTCCAGCTTGGGAAGGAGGAGGGGAAAGATGTCAACCGAGGTAACTGTCTATGGAGACACAACCCAGAAGAAGTACTTGGCTGTTAGGTGAGAAGGGGTAAGCGATAGATGAGGCTGGAGGAGTCATCAGAGGCCAGAAGAAGGGTCTTGAGAGCCAAGCCAAGGAGCTTGGACTTCATGCTCTAGAGTATGGCTGGCAAAGGTTTTGAAGCTGGGCATAAGGTTATACAGCTGATAGGACTCAGACCCGGGCCTTCAGATTCAGAACATGAGCTCTTTCTGTACACCAGGGCAGCTTCTCTCTTCAGAAGCAGACATTTTAAGGAGGTGTGGAGAATAGGAAAACAGCTGCTCTAGGCAAGGGCCAAAGCAAAAATAAAGTACTCCTGCCTTCATGCTCCTCCTTCCCCATGTCTTGTGGGAGTCTTGAGGCTGTGATGGGTCCTGTGGAATAACACCGTCCCCTCTTCTCTGCCCTGCCCTTGCGAATCTTTTGGTCTCACTTCCTGCCATTTGTCCCTTTCACTCAGCCTTTCCTTGCATGTCCCAATCACCAGGAGTTCTCAAGTTATGCCCCACAAAACTTGGGAGTTTTGCCAGCTTGGCCAACCTATTTCCTGTTACAATCCAGATACCTAGGCATTTCTAGTAAGCAGAGAGGGGAAAAATTGTAGTGAATTTATAAATTTCGCTTGTAAATTTCTCACTGGGCATTTCCCTCCTTCCTGTTCATGCTTCAGAACCCAGCTCAGATAACATCCTCCTCTGAGTCTGCACTTAATCATCCTGTCCTCTCTGTTGCCTTTGTACTTAGGACATTTTCCTGTTAGTGAGCTGATGATAATATTGTGTAGTTGTCTGTTTCCATGGTCTATCACCCCATCATACCCGAATCATCTTTGTGCCCCCCTGGCACAAGCTAGCTATTCAGTAAATACTCATTTTTCTTAAATGTTCTGGTGACTTTTCACTACTTGTCTATACTGGAATCTAATATGAAATGTTGATTTTAGCCAACAGTATATATTTTATCAGGTTTCCCAGATGGTGCTAGTGGTAAAGAATCTGCCTGCCCATGCAGGAGACATAAGAGATATGGGTTTGATCCCTGGGTTGGGAAGATCCCCTGGAGGAGGGCATGGCACCCTGGGTTAGGAAAGTCCCCTGGAGGAAGGCGAGGTAACCCACTCTTGCCTGGAGAATACCACGGACAGAGGACCCTGGCAGGCTACAGTCCATAGAGTTGCAAAGAGTCAGACACGACTGAAGCAACTTAGCACACACGCACATATTTTATCATTTTATTTTCAGTCCACTGTATACATTTTTGGTGTTTCTGAAAGAGCACAGCTGTTTCTAGGTAGTCCATTGACACAAACATGAGGCCTCCAGGCACAGACAAATGCACCCATAGTCTCAGCTGAGCATCTGGAGAAGTAGAGGACTCAATCTGGATCCCCCATACTCCTCTTTCCTATAATAAGCTCAAAGAAGGGTTTTATGGGCATTTAGAATACTTACTGGGTTTTCCTGGTACCTCAGCTGGTAAAGAATCCATCTGCAATGCAGGAGTCCTGCGTTCAACCCTGGGTTGGGAAGATTCCCCTGGAGGAGGGCATGGAAACCCACTCCAGTATTCTTACCTGGAGAATCCCCATGGACAGAGGAGCCTGGTGGGCTCCGTCCATGGGGTCGCAAAGAGTCAAACATGACTAAGCGACTTAGCATAGCACAGCCCAGAATACTTATTAATGTTTGGCTTGTTCAACAAATTGTTGAATACCTACTATGTACAAGACATTAATTTCATGGCCAGGAATATAGTAGTTAATAAAACAGAAAAAAAATTTTTGAACTTACAGTCTAATGGGGACAGGAAAGGATAATAATTAAAATTTATAATATGGAACATACAGTACATTAGATGGTGACAAGCAAGAGAGAGGGATAGAGAATGTGGTGGTGGTGGGAGGGGATTACAACGTTATTTCAGAGATCAGGAATCCTCACTGGAAAAGTGGTTTGGGCAAAGATTGGAAAAAAGAGAGCAAACAAGAGAGAAAACTTGAAGAAAAGTAACATTCCAGGTAGAGAAAACAAGTAAAAGGCCTTGAGGCAGGAAATGATGTGTTTGGAAAACAGCAAGGAGGCTAGTGTGGCTGCAGTGGAGAGAGGGAGGGGAGGAATAACAGGGCATGAGGTTAGAGAGGTAATGGGATAGGAGTGGGGCAGAGACTTAATAGCCACTCTAAAGACATAGGCTTGGAATCTGAGTGAGGTGGGAAGTCATTGAAGAGTTTTAAGCACAGGAATGACATTTCTATTTTAACAGAATCAGTCTGACTGCAGTATTGAAATAAGGAGACTAGTCAGAAGGCTGTTGAAGTCATCCAAGAGGGGAGGGGGCGGGCAACAGAGTCTTAGACCAAAGTGATAGCAGCAGAAGCAGTGGTAGTCCAGATCCTGAATGCATTTTGAAAGTAGAGGCAAAAGGATTTCTTGACAGGTTGGATGTAAGGTTTGAGAGAAACAAAAGAGTCACAGATGATTTTAAAGTTTTTGGTCAGAGGCACTGGAAGGGTGAAGTTGCTATTCATTGAAATGAAGACATCATCATTCTGCAGGGACAACTGGTTTGGAATGGGAAATCAAAAGTTCAGTTTCGGACATGTTAAGTTTGAGTTGCCTGTTAGTAGTGGTATGCTGGTAAATGTTTAACAACTGGCTCTCTAGGGGAAAAAGCCATGTGTAAGTGTGTGTGTATGTGTGTGTATGTATCCCATATCAGTTTGTTATAAAGTTTTCTGGTATAAATGATGCATAGCAAATAATTGACAAATAATAATAAAATATACAATACTCCCTATTGTAAATTCCACATGGCCAATTTATACTTACAGAATGTTTATGCAATTTTTGCCAAACTTGTATTGGTAGCCAGCTAATGGCTGAACTGCTGAATGAGTATAGTTCTAGGATGAATGTTTGCTGATATTTTCATTTGCATTAATGTTGAGATGAAAGTGAAACAATAAAGACATGTTGGAATTCACCAGAGAGACATAAGTGACTTCTATGCTGAATGGGTTAATAGTTTTCCAATACTAAAAAAATATTTCCCCAAGTTTTAAAGTTATTTACAATGTAATAGCTAGACACAATACACTGTAAATTTATTTTGCATTATTAATATTTTCCTATCACTTAAAAATTATGTATTTATTTTTAGCTGTGCTGGATTTTCACTGCTGTGCCGGCTTTTCTCTGGTTGCAGAGAGTGGGGCTGCTCTCTAGTCGTGCTGCAAGGGCATCTCATTGCCGTAGCATCTCTTGTTGCGGAGCATGGGCTCCAGATCGTGTGGGCCTCAGTGGTTGCAGCACATGGTCTCTGTAGCTGCAGCTTCTGGGCTCTAGATCACAGGCTCAGTGGTTGTGGTGCAGGGGCTTAGTTGCTCCGCAGCATGTTGGATCTTCGTGGACCATGGATCAAATCTGTGTCCTCCACATTGGCAGGCAGATTCTTTCCCACTGAGCCACCAGGGAAGCCCTTTCCATCACTCTTAAGTCTAGGCAGTCAACAAAGCAATAAACCAAACTCTCACTGGTAGCATTTGTCAATTTCTGTTGTATAATACTCTCACCATTGTTGATTTCAAGCTACCAACTTGATGTCATTGAACATGGAGTTAGGAAGGGATACAAGAGTAGCACACCATTATATAGTATTTCCATTATACAAGGAGAATAGATGAAAATAACCCTGAGTATAAAAAATAATAAAATATACTGAAAAAATTAGAAAGTGATTAATTTTTAATTTTTATTTTTAATATAATTTATTTTATTTTAAAAATGTACAGAATTTAAATTTTTAGTAATGACTATGTTTAATACTCAATACTCTGATACCTGTTCAGATCGTATGACTCTTTCATCCTTTTCAAGAGGGTTTGACAAGAGGCTGAAAAAAATTCCTGAAAATGTAACAATTGGTATGAGGGGTCAGCTCCAGACACCACTTCTATCTCTAGTTAGGTTGGATATATGAGTCTGAACTTGGAGGAGAGATCTAGGTCAAAGATAGAAACTTACTGGATGATGATGGAGAGTTAGTATTGACAAGAGAAACAAAGATAGTCCTTGGGACTCCAAAATTCACCTTCAGGGAGATGAAGACATCAGGAAAATAAGAGAGAACCAGAAGAGAAGACAGAAAAAGAATAGCCAGAGGAACTTATCGTTTAGTTGCTAAGTAGTGTCCAACCCTTTTGAGACCCCATGGACTGTAGCCCTCCAGGTTTCTCTGTCCATGGGATTTTCCAGGTAAGAATACTGGAGTGGAGTGCCATTTCCTTCTCCAGGGGATCGTTCCCACTCAGGGATCAAACCCTCATGAACCTGCATTTCCTGTATTACACGCAGATTCTTTACCACTGCACCACCTGGGAAGCCCTAGGCAGAGGAAGAATAAAAACCAAAAGAGCTCAATGGCATGGAGGTCAAGTGACACATTTGTCCCAAGAAAGAGAGAGCAATAAATTAGTTAAATGCTGCTGATAAATCTAGTAAGAATAGGACTGAGAACGGAACATTGGATTTAAGAATATGTCCTTCACCAATAAAGGGAATTAAACAAAAATAGTATTTTCATGCCTCTTTTTCATTGCTCATGCTGCTCCGTCTGCTTGAGTTTGTTTTTTTTCCCCCTTCCTTATCCTTACAGCAAGGTCCCATCCTGCTTCTAGGCTTTATCAGTCTCAAAAGGAAACAGATGACATACTCAGATTAGGATAATTAGACAAAGGTTTATTCACAAGGAGTTCATGATCTGAGCCACAGTCAGCTCCCGGTCTTGTTTTTGCTGACTGTATAGAGCTTCTCCATCTTTGGCTGCAAAGAATATAATCAATCTGATTTTGGTGTCGACCATCTGGTGATGTCCATGTGTAGAGTCTTCCCTTGTGCTGTTGGAAAAGGGTGTTTGCTATGACCAGTGCGTTCTCTTGGCAGAACTCTATTAGCCTTTGCCCTGCTTCATTCTGTGCTCCAAGGCCAAATTTGCCTGTTACTCCAGGTGTTTCTTGACTTCCTACTTTTGCATTCCAGTCCCCTATAATGAAAAGGACATCTTTTTTGGGTGTTAGTTCTAAAAGATCTTATAGGTCTTCATAGAACTGTTCAACTTCAGCTTCTTCAGTGTTACTGGTGGGAAATAGACTTGGATTACCATGATATTGAATGGCTTGCCTTGGAAACGAACAGAGATCATTCTGTCGTTTTTGAGATTGCATTTCAGACTCTTTTGTTGACTATGATGGCTACTCCATTTCTTCTGAGGGATTCCTGCCTGCACTAATAGATATAATGGTTATCTGAGTTAAATTCACCCATTCCAGTCCATCTTAGTTCACTGATTCCTAAAATGTCGATGTTCACTCTTGCCATCTCCTGTTTGACCACTTCCAATTTCCCTTGATTCATGGACCTAACATTCCAGGTTCCTATGCAATATTGCTCTTCACAGCTTCGAACCCTGCTTCTATCACCAGTCTCATTCACAACTGGGTGTTGTTTTTGCTTTGGCTCCATCCCTTCATTCTTTCTGGAGTTATTTCCCCACTGATCTCCAGTAGCATATTGCACACCTACTGACCTGGGGAGTTCCTCTTTTGGTGTCCTATCTTTTTGCCTTTTCATACTGTTCATGGGGTTCTCAAGGCAAGAATACTGAAGTGGTTTGCCATTCCTTTCTCCAGTGGACCACATTCTGTCAGACCTCTACACTATGACCCGGCCATCTTGGGTGCCCCGGCCGGGCATGGCTTAGTTTCATTGAGTTAGACCAGGCTGTGGTCCATGTGATCAGATTGGCTAGTTGTCTGTGACTGTAGTTTCAGTCTGTCTGCCCTCTGATCCCTTAGCTGACTGTGGCTTGGATCATAAACTACTTATTGCCAAATTCAGACTGAAATTGAAGAAAGTGGAGAAAACCACTAGACTATTCAGGTATGACCTAAATCAAATCCCTTATGACTATACAGTGGAAGTGAGAAATAGATTCTTAAATCTAGAGACTAGATTTGATAGACAGACTGCCTGATGAACTATGGATGGAGGTTCATGACATTGTACAAGAGATAGGAATCAAGACCATCCCCAAGAAAAAGAAATCCAAAAAAGCAAAATGGCTGTCTGAGGAGGCCTTACAGATAGCTGTAAAAAGAAGAGAAGTGAAAAGCAAAGGAGAAAAGGAAAGATATTCCCATTTGAATGCAGAGTTCCAAAGAATAGCAAGGAGAGATAAGAAAGCCTTCCTCACCGATTAATGAAAAGAAATAGAGGAAAGCAACAGAATGGGAAAGACTAGAGATCTCTTCAAGAAAATTAGAGATACCAAGGGAACATTTCATGCAAGGATGGGCTCAATAAAGGACAGAATGGTAGGGACCTAACAGAAGCAGAAGATATTAAGACGAGGTGGCAAGAATACAGAGAAGAACTGTACAAAAAAGAGCTTCATGACCAAGATAATCACAAAGGTGTGATCACTCATCTAGAGCCAGACATCCTGGAATGTGAAATCAAGCGGGCCTTAGAAAGCATCACTATGAACAAAGCTAGTGGAGGTGATGGAATTCCAGTTGAGCTATTTCAAATCCTGAAAGATGGTGTTGTGAAAGTGCTGCACTCAATATGCCAGCACATTTGGAAAACTCAGCAGTGGCCACAGGACTGGAAAAGGTCAGTTTTCATTCCAATCCCAAAGAAAGGCACTGCCAAAGAATGCTCAAACTACTGCACAATTGCACTCATCTCACACGCTAGTAAAGTAATGCTCAAAATTCTCCAAGCCAGGCTTCAGCAATACGTGAACCATGAACTTCTAGATGTTCAAGTTGGTTTTTGAAAAGGCAGAGGAACCAGAGATCAAATTGCCAACATCTGGTGGATCAAGGGAAAGCAAGAGAGTTCCAGAAAAACATCTATTTCTGCTTTATTGACTATGCCAAAGCCTTTGACTGTGTGGATCACAAGAAACTGTGGAAAATTCTGAAAGAGATGGGAATACCAGACCACCTGACCTGCCTCTTGAGAAACCTCTATGCAGATCAGGAAGCAACAGTTAGAACTGGACATGAAACAATAGACTGGTTCCAAATAGGAAAAGGAGTACATCAAGGCTGTATATTGTCACCCTGCTTATTTAACTTATATGCAGAGTACATCATGAGAAATGTTGGGCTGGAAGAGGCACAAGCTGGAATCAAGATTGCCAGGAGAAATATCAATGACCTCAGATATGCAGATGACACCACCCTTATGGCACAAAGTGAAGAAGAACTAAAGAGCCTCTTGATGAAAGTGAAAGAGGAGAATGAAAAAGTTGGCTTAAAGCTCAACATTCAGAAAACTAACATCATGGCATCTGGTCCCATCACCTCATGGCACATAGATGGGGATACAGTGGAAACAGTGTCAGACTTTATTTTTCTGGGCTCCAAAATCACTGCAGATGGTGATTGCAGCCATGAAATTAAAAGACGCTTACTCCTTGGAAGGAAAGTTATGACCAACCGAGATAGCATATTCAAAAGCAGAGACATTATTTTGCCAACAAAGGTCCGTCTAGTCAAGGCTATGGTTTTTCCAGTGGTCATGTATGGATGTGAGAGTTGGACTGTGAAGAAGGCTGAGCGCTGAAGAATTGATGCTGTTGAACTGTGGTGTTGGAAAAGACTCTTGAGAGTGCCTTGGACTGCAAGGAGATCCAGCCAGTCCATCCTGAAGGAGATCAGTCCTGGGTGTTCATTGGAAGGACTGATGTTGAAGCTGAAACTCCAATACTTTGGCCACCTGATGCAAAGAACTGACTCATTTGAAAAGACTCTGATGCTGGGAATGATTAAGAGCAAGAGGAGAAGGGGACAACAGAGGATGAGATGGTTGGATGGCATCACCGACTCGATGGACATGGGTTTGGGTGGACTCCGGGAGTCAGTGATGGACAGGGAGGCCTGGCATGCTGCGGTTCATGAGGTCGCAAAGAGTCAGACCTGACTGAGAGACTGAACTGAACTGAACTGAACTTATTCACAAGGGGACTAATTTCAAATATAGGGTGGGTATAGGGGAAGACAAAGGATAGTTCAGAAACCTATCTGGGCTGTTAATACCCCTTGACCAGAACGGGTGGGGATAAAGGGGAGAGATTATGGAATCTGAAGAATCCTATTCATCAAGCCATCTTGAGAGTGAATTACCTTCAAAGGAGGGTCATAGCCAGCCATAGGTACTTACCGGGACATAGCCAGGGAATTACTACCTGCCTGCCCTCTCACCAATCTCGTGCTAGGGTGTTGGCCCATACTTAAGCTGAAGCCAGTGAGCAAAGGAACCCGTTCACTTACTCTGCACAGTTTCAGCGTATTGGGCAGACCGTGGATCTAAAGGATCAAACAGAAGGTATTCAGTGCACAAAGTCAGCTCAAAAAACAACTTCTCTTTGAGGCTTTTCTCAATACCTTTAGATAGTTAGATGCTCCTATATTATGCTTCCCTTTAATGTAGTGCTTATACTTTATTGCACTGATCCTCAGACCAGTTGCACCTTAGAATCACCTGTGGAGCTTTTAAAAAATACCAATATCCAGGGAAATCAGAGGAATTGGGAGATTGGGACTGACACATATACACTATCAATATTACATGTAAAATAGATATCTAATGAGAACGTACTGTATAGCACAAAGAATGCTATTTAATGGACCGGGTGATCTGAAAGGGAAGGAAGTCCAAAAAGAAGGGGATCTATGCATATGTATAGCTGATTCATTTTGCTATACAATAGAAACTAACACAACATTGTAAAGTGACTGTGTTTTAACAAAAACTAGCTAAAAGCAAAACAAAATTAAGCAATGAGTGTATAATGAGGTTCAGGGTCCACTGGAAGTCTATTATTCCACCATCATGGATCTATCTAGTTGATTCTCACTAGTTTACATCATATCCTATGGCTTTGCCCTGCCTCCCTCCCTCCTGTTTCAACTCTGGAACCCAAGAAGTAAAAGAGTTTCCAATGTGTTTTTCCCTCATAATGTTCCCTGTTATCAATATATTTGCATGTCTAAATAGCAAAAATAAATAAATAAAAATATAAATATCCAGGCCCCATCACAGACCAACTGAATCAGAAAGTCTGGGAACAGAGACTCAATACTAATTAGTGCTTTAAAAACAAATCTTCTGAGTGATTCTAAGATGCAACCAGGATTGAGAACCACTGCTGGCTGTCTTTGCCTACGCACCTGTTTCCTTGAGGAGGCTGTGAATGCTTTGAGTGCAGGACTGTATCTGATTCAAACCTATGTCTTTAACCTGCAGCATGGAACCTGATACGGGGCATTAAAGAGTGTGACAACTTCACATTTTGTGCAATTTTGTTAGGGTTGTGGTATATATGTTGACTAGGGCCTTGTTTTTCAAACTATGTGTTTCAAATCATTAGTAGGTCATAGAATCAATTTAGTGAGATGGCAATGGCAACCCACTTCAGTACTCTTGCCTGAAAAATCCCATAGACAGAGGAGCCTGGTAGGTTGCAGTCCATGGGGTCACTAAGAGTCGGATGCGACTTCACTTTCACTTTTCACTTTCATGCATTGGAGAAGGAAATGGCGACCCACTCCAGTGTTCTTGCCTGGAAAATCCCAGGGATGGCGGAGCCTGGTGGGCTGCCATCTATGGGGTCACACAGAGTCGGACATGACTGAAGCGACTTAGCAGCAGCAGCAGTGGCTCAGAACAGCATGAAAACAAAACAAAAAAAAGAATAGAAAATGTTGAGTGTGTCCCCCATAGTAAGGATTAGTATAGTATTGTGAAACAGGTATGTGTAATCTAATGTATAAGGTAAACTATGTTTCTGCTATGTTCAGTTCAGTTCAGTTCAGTCACTCAGTCGTGTCTGACTCTTTGTGACCCCATGAATCGCAGCATGCCAGGCCTCCCTGTCCATCACCAACTCCCGGAGTCCACCCAAACCCATGTCCATCAAGTCGGTGATGCCATCCAACCATCTCATCCTCTGTTGTCCCCTTCTTCTCCTGCCCTCAATCTTTCCCAGCATCAGAGTCTTTTCAAATGAGTCAGTTCTTCGCATCAGGTGGCCAAACTATTGGAGTTTCAGCTTCAGCATCATTCCTTCCAATGAACACCCAGGACTAATCTCCTTCAGGATGGACTGGTTGGATCTCCTTGCAGTCCAAGGCACTCTCAAGAGTCTTCTCCAACACCACAGTTCAACAACATCAATTCTTCAGCACTCAACCTTCTTCACAGTCCAACTCTCACATCCATACATGACCACTGGAAAAACCATAGCCTTGACTAGACGGACCTTTGTTGGCAAAATAATGTCTCTGCTTTTGAATATGCTATCTCGGTTGGTCATAACTTTCCTTCCAAGCAGTAAGCATCTTTTAATTTCATGGCTGCAGTCACCATCTACAGTGATTTTGGAGCCCAGAAAAATAAAGTCTGACACTGTTTCTACTGTTTTCCCATCTGTGTGCCATGAGGTGATGGGACCAGATGCCATGATGTTAGTTTTCTGAATGTTGAGCTTTAAGCCAACTTTTTCACTCTCCTCTTTCACTTTCATCAAGAGGCTCTTTAGTTCTTCTTCACTTTGTGCCATAAGGGCGGTGTCCTCTGCATATCTGAGGTTATTGATATTTCTCCTGGCAATCTTGATTCCAGCTTGTCCTTCTTCCAGCCCAGCATTTCTCATGATGTACTCTGCATATAAGTTAAACAAGCAGGGTGACAATATACAGCCTTGATGTACTCCTTTTCCTATTTGGAACCAGTCTGTTGTTCCATGTCCGGTTCTAACTGTTGCTTCCTGACCTGCATAGAGGTTTCTCAAGAGGCAGGTCAGGTGGTCTGTATTCCCATCTCTTTCAGAATTTTCCACGGTTTATTGTGACACACAGTCAAAGGCTTTGGCATAGTCAATAAAGCAGAAATAGATGTTTTTCTGGAACTCTCTTGCTTTTTCCATGATCCAGTGGATGTTCTGCTATGGGTTGCACTCAAAATGCTAGAAATCCACTGACCTAGGGCAAGTAATATAACTCCGTTGGCTTCTGTTTTGTTATCTTTAATATGGGGATAATATTAGTACCTCCTGCTTCATGGGATTGTAATGAAGATTAAATAAACTAACATATATAAAGTACTTGGTATCTAGGACAGAGTAAATAATCAACAGCAGCTGTTTTATTGTTCAACAACAAAAAAACATTTTTAAAAAGCAGAATATAAAGTTGTTTATCCTACGATTACTGCTGTCTAATTAGGCGCAGAGATAGATAATGGCATTCTGTCTCTTTTAGATCAGTTATTATTGGTACATGCTAAAGCAATAAATAACCTTTTACAAATAGGAAGCTGTGTACCTAACCTCTTTCCTTTTCTTGAGGCCAGGAATGTTATGGGGCCTGACTGGGGTAATGGAATTACTGCCTTACATTCTATCTGAGGCTCCGTCCTATTAATATCTCTGCTGCATCTGACCAGTTCCCACAGGCTATCTCTGCAGCTGCTCTTGGAAAATTAACACAGCTCAGTTTAGAGGCCCTGAGAGGAGGAACTCAGCAGAGCTTATTTATTTAAATATCCAAAGCACTTAGCATCATGTCTGGCACTCAATAAATATGGGATAAATTGAATTGGACTATTGATAACTATTTTGTGACCTTGATCGAGTCACTCCCACTCTGGACTGGAGTTTCCTGTATAAGGTAAGGAAGGTTGTGTGGAAGTGTAGATGTAGAAGGCAACTCTGATTTTATAAGTGAGGAAGCTAAGATTCAACTAGGAAAAGGGACCTGCCCAAGTTCACACCACATGTTAGTAGAGGGGCAGGGGCTATAGCTGAAGTCTCTTCACTCAATGATAAAGCACTTTCTATGGCATTGTATTGTCAATCTAATTCTTTAATTCTAGGAAGACAATAGACTAAAAATAAACATGTAGCAGGACTAGATCTTGAAAAATATAATATGGTGTACTGAAGTAAGTTACAGGGACTTCCCTTGTGGTCCAGTGGTTAGCTCACCTTGCCATATGGGAGATGTCGGTCCCATCCCTCGTCAGGGAAATAAGATGTCACACGCCTCTAAGCAACTAAGCCCAAGTGCCACAACTAGACAATCCGTGTGCCTCAACAAAATATCCTACATGACACAGTGAGGATCCTGTGTGTCCCAGTGAGGACCCAACACAGTCAAATAAATAAATAAATAAATAAATATTTTTTTCAAAAGTAAGTTACAGAAAGAGATACATAACTCAGCACCATTTGCCTGGATGTAAAATACATTCAACACAATATGAAAACACATATTTGTAATATAAAGTTACACAATAAATACATGAAAGAGTGTACCTATAGGGTTTGGGAGAAGAAAGAGGGTAAAAGGAAATAAATAAGTAGATAAGACAAAGAGCAAAGACAACCAAGCAGTATGTTTAACTCAACTGTCTGCTTTTGCAGTCGAAAAATAAAATAACTTCTGCTTTCTCGGGGATCTTATTTCTAGCAGTATGTGTAAAGCTCATAGTCTTTGTCACTGATTTCTAAAAATTGTCCTCCTCTCCCTGGCCTCTACCCTCACATGGGCCTTGGCTTCTTTCACCGGGACTCCTGGAGCAGCTTTCTCCTTGGTCTCTCTGCCTCCACTCTTGCCCCATTCAACCCAATCCAAGCCAGTCTGTAGAGCAACCAGGATAATCCTGTCACACAAATATCGGATCCTGGGATTTTCCTGTTGGTCCAGTTATTGGGAGTCCACCTGCCAACGTAGGGGACATGGGTTCAATTCCTGGTCTGGGAGGATTCCACATGGCTTGGAGCAGCTGAGTGCAGGTGCCACAACTACTGAAGCCCACATGCTCTAGAGGCCATGGTCTGCGACAAGGGAAGCCACCATAATGAGAAGCCTGAGCATCACAGCTTCAGAAAGCCGTGTGCAACAGCCAAAGCAACAACAACAAAATGATCCTGGTTCACCACTGTTTAAATACCTCCAGTGGCTTAGTCTGCGGCCAAACGACCTAGGCAGCGTGGAGCAGTGATCAAGCATGTTGGAATTATCTTCATTGGTGTGTTCTGTCACATTCTGTGGGATTTTAAGCAAGGTAGTTAACCTCACTGTGCCTCAATTTCCTCATCTATAGAATAGAAATAAAAGCACCTACTCATTGTGTGGTTGGTGGATTAAATAAATGTAAACATGTAAAGTATTTCAAACAATGTCTCTCATACCACAAACATTTAGCTATCATGATTGTTATTCTCAGGCCCTTGACAGTTTGGGCCCCATGTAACCCCTCAGTCTCATTTCCTGCCTCTTCCTCTGGTTTCTGATGCCTGTAAGGCCTTGCCTCCTCTCCCTTGCATGGTAGACTCCCACTTGATTAGAAATCGCCTTCTCCAGGAAGTCATGCTTCAGTCACTCCGGAAGCCCTGCTCATGCCCCCTTCTAGTCACTACCTCCCAAGTCCTCAATCTTGACTTTTGGCAGTATAGATTACTTCTTCCTGTTTCCGTACTTTAAGTGTAATCATACAGAATGTACTCTTTTCTGTCTAGCTTTTCTCACTCGTCATATGTTTCACTCAGTCATCAATATCTCATATCTTTGTGTATAGCTGTAGATTGTCCCTCCTCTTACTGTGTACATACTGTTAAGTTGTATGAACATGCTACAACTTTATCCATTCTACTGTTGCTGTTAATGGGCACTCAATAAATATTTCATGAATAAATGAAGAAATCTGTCCATTCTGCTACATTATGAATTACTTGAGGAAAGAGACTAGGTTTTATTTATTTCTAAGTCCCCAGTACCTAGCACAGGGCCTGGCACTTGATGGGGGCCAGTGAATATTTAAGAAATGAACTGATGCATGATTCCCCTGAGAATTTGTAATTAAACTGGTCATTTCCACATCCTCTGTGGGGCCCCAGCTTCAGATCCCTGGGTGATGCAGGTGAGTTGCTAGGCAACAGCATGAGGTTGGCTCTGGGGTCACAGTGGAGAGTGTGCTGCGGGGGAGGCTGAGGCCGAGGTAATTGGAAACACTTCTATTCAGCAGCCTCTGAACTGTCTCTGGTTTCGCCCCTCCAGCCCATCCCCCACACAGCTGCAGGAGGGATCTTTCTAAAATGGGCATGGACACAGCACTTCTCTAATCCAAGAACTTTGGGGTCTCAGTTGAGGGAACTAAGGTTCTGAGATTTGAAGTAACTTGCCCAATGCCCACCAGATAAGTAAAGTGCAGAGCTAAACCCAGGTTTGTCTGATTTTAAAGCCCAAACTGTCTCCAGTATTTTGATTTTGGACAAGTTGGATCTGGACTGTCCGCAGATCTTCAGGAGGAGTGATTTAAGAGTTTGTGGGTCACACTGATGCCTTCCCCATGAAGGTTTCAATGGGGTGAGTGCTTCAGCAATAAGTAAGAACTAGAAGGCTGGGAGATCAGTTCCATGTAGGAGAGAGATGACCTTGATGGTTCCCTCCAACGTGGTATCTGGGGTCCCAGTTGGTGGACTTTGATCCAGAGAGCAGCAACATCAGAACCCCAGAACTCTCTGCCTAAACTCTCTGCCTAAACTCTCTGATGCCAGAAAGGCACAACAGAGTGGTAAGTTCTTGACCCAGACTGGAAGGACAGAGGAGGGCTGCCGGAAAATGATTCTGGGACAAAGGGAATTTCCTGGCTGCTCAGTGGTTAGGACTCTGCACTTTGACTGCTGATGGCCTGGGGTTCAATCCCTGGTTAGGGAATTAAGATCCCACAAGCTGTGTAGTCAAAAATAAATAAATAAAGTTCTTACAAGCATTCACTCATTCATCCATTCCACAAATATTTCTTGGTTGAGCCCTGTGCCCTATGCTTTAATCATCCTGAACTTCTCACTGCTCCTATCCTCATCCAACCTTAAAAGCTCTATCCTCATCCAACCTTAACATATATACGCAGTTCTATGAGAAACCATGGCAATAAGTCAGTTTAGGTGTGGGATGGAGAAAGGGCTTGTGAAGGAAGGCTTCCAGGAGGAAGTGTTAACTGAACTGTTACCAGAGACATGTATAGAGTTAACTGGGTCAGGAACAGGAAACAGGGAAGTGGTTTAGATAGAGGAACAACATGTGTAAAAGTTCAAAGGCAAGATAGCATGGTGCGTTTGGATAACTGGAAGAAGCCTCTCACAGCAGATTCTTACATGTTCTTCAAATATGTCCTCTCTCCTTATGGAGCTGTTCCCAGTTATTCCAAGGAGACTTGCATCCTCTACTGTTCCCTGAAGATTTACAATGCCTCTTCTTAGTGGATTCATTATATTGTCATTTATCTGGATTGTAATATTTTGTGTGTACTTGTCTTTTCTCCTAAAGACTATAAGTTCCTTGAAGGCAGGGAACTATGTCTGATTCTGCTCTGCGACAGCAACTAGTAAATACTGCTACTATCCCCTTCTATCGCCAAATGAAAGCAGATATTTTTTCTGCTCAAAACTGAGAGAAGACTGGAGTGCTGTCCCTTCCACTCAGGGACCCCAAATTACAACTTAGACCCCACTAGCTCAGTGTTACATGCTTAGTTTCCCTTAGACCTTCCCACTTTCCCCTTTCTTTTGTTCACTCCCTTGTACCATCTGTGAGTACCTGTCCATCTCCCCAGACTGGAAGTCCTGGGAGAGCATGAATCAGGATGGATTAACACCCTGGCTCCTCAGGGTCTTAGTACAATGCCTGGCACATGAGGAGTGCTTCTCCTTAATCACATGTGAAGGACAAATATGAAGAACAATGAGTCTGAATAATACATTCAGCGTGATTACAGACTCTAATTTAACTCAAAGACATCCCATTAAAAAATTCTTCTTTCCTGGTAGCAATTTTCTATTTGGGGCCAGTGACTTGGTTTATTGAAAGACCTTAAAGTGCTGTCAACTTGAGCCAAAGAAGGTTCAGAAAGCCTTTTCTTGGCAGGGACTCAATCCTTTCCTTCTATTATGTCAGTTGCTTTAAACAAAAAGGGATTTAAAAAATCTTTTTTAATTGATTCTCTTGTAAACACTCAAAGAAAGAATGTGTGTTCTGTGGCTGGGCTGTGATTGACTCGAAGAATAAACTGGAGGTCTCTTAATTATAAAGACACGAAATGTCTGAACCTTTCCTCCTACATATTGAGTGTAACTGGCAATAATTCCCCCCTCCCCCACTCCCTGATTGAGAGACAGCTCACTTCCTATTAGAAGAAAACCAGATCACTAACCTGGGAACCTGAGTCTTGGAAAGAGTTTACTTTACTAGAGCATGCTTCCAGAGGGAGTAGAAAGCAGGAAGCCTGCATTTTCTCTCTGCTTCAGTCCACCTGGTACCTGGACTTATCACCACACTTAGGATTGGCTTCAGCTTTCCCTCTTCCCTCTTGGGACACTTCACAGCCTTCGAAATATTTGGGCAGATGTTTCCTGTGGAAAATATTCCAGAGGGCTGCCCTCTGTTATGTGAGTTTCTGGTAGAAGTATCAAAGGTTTGAAGCTGGGCTGCGTATCGAGATCCTAAGAGGTATATTGTGCTTCTAAAAGATCTGTTGTAATAGTAGAAAATTCCTTCTTAGAAATTTCTTCACATTGCCAACAATCAAACCTCTTCTTCACATTGCCAACAATCAAACCAGACTATATGGTTTGGGACAGGTTGCTCAAACATCTCCAAAACTCAATTTCTTTTTCAGAAATGAAAGTTATTTTTGAAATAACAAAGTCATTATGAAGTGGAGAAATAGGCATGTGAAAAATCCTGGCACACAGTAATCACTAATAAATTGTAACTATTATTAGTGTTATACCTTGACACCAAAGGATCAGTTGGGTTCCATATAAACACTTCGACTGGAGTTAGAGTATTCCTCTAAGCTTCCCTTCCTGCCTGCTGCTTTGTACCACCTAGTCTATTCTTTCCTGGGGTCCTGCTTGGTTTTCCATCTTAACTCTTCCTTCTCATCTTGCTCTGTTTACATGTAGTAATCTTGTTCCAATGCCTGGTTTGTAACTGACCAGACAATATTTGATCAATCACTAAATGTATTTAGAGTTTGTATTAGTTTGCTAGGGCTGCTTAAGAAAACACCACAGACTAGATGGCTTCAAGAATAGAAATTTAGGGACTTACCTGGTGGTACAGTGGTTAAGACTTTGCTTTCCAATGCAGGAGGGTACAGGTTTGATCCCTAGTTAGGGAGCTAAGATCTCACATACTTTGTGGTCAAAAAACTAAACATTAAAAAAAATTCAAAAAAACTAGAAGCAGTACTGTAACAAACTCAATAAAGACTTCAAAAAAAGGATCCACATCCGAAAAAAAAAAAGAACAGAAATTTGTTTTCTCACACTTCTGGAAGCTAGAAGTCCAAGATCAAGGTATCTGTAGGGTCTGGTTTCTCCTGAGGCCTCTCTCCTTGGCTTACAAGTGGCCGCCTTCTCATCGTATCCTCACATGCTCGTCCCTCTGTCCATATATGCCCGCAGTGACCGTGTGTCCAAATTTCCTTCTCTCAGAAGGACAGATTGAATTAGGCCCAACTTAACAGACTCATTTTAACTTAATCATGTCCTTAAAGGCTCTGTATCCTAATATAGTCACATTCTGAGGTACTTCAACATAGGAAGTTTGACAGAAGACAGAATTCAGCCCATAACAGGGTTCTACGCAGCAAGCAACAGAAACTGACTCATTGATTTCAGCAGAAAAACAAATGATTAATAGCACATTTAAAAAGTGGAGGTGGGAGGAGCATTGAGGATTTCACAGAATCACAGCAAAGGCATGGAAAATACACAGCAGCAAAAAAGGTGAGGCAGCGAGTAACTAGCCCACAGTGCAAACCACATCACCAAGCCCATCTGGTGAGAGCACCGCTGCTGGGACCAGCGGATCTGCCATCTCTGGATCCTGTGTGCTGCCATGGGCCCCACCCCCAGAAACTTGGCATGCCCGCCGCTGCTCCCACTTTGCCACTAGAATGAATTTTCTGTGGCCCCTCCTCCTCTGGGTCACCAGCCCCGGATTCAAAGTTTGGGGTGACTATGTCTGATTGGAGGACACAAGCCCTTACTTAGTTGCAAATGAAGCTGGGGAAGCAATCATCTTGTGTTTTCTGACTCTCTATAAGGCTCTGCCTTCCACCAAGACTCAAGGAGTCTCCCAATATAAAGAGGAGAATCAGAGGTGAGAAATGGCCTCCTGATCTAAGGACAGAGATTGGACACAAGATTCCACCACACAGAGGCATACCCCCACATGCACTGAATTCATTTGTTCCTTCACTGATATTCTCAATCTCTTTTGGAAGTTTTTTAAACTGCCCAGCCCTGTGCTAGGCAGAGGTGGGAGATGAAAAAGGAGAAGCCATGTCTGTGCTTTTTCTTTTTTTGCTACTTGTAGGATCTCAGTTCCCCCAACAGGGATCCAACCTAGGCCACAGCAGTGAAAGACCAGAATCCTAACCAGTGGGTCTGTGTTCTTAAGAAGCTTATAATCTGGCTCTGGAGGAAAAAAGGCCTGCAGTGGAGCTAAGAATGTGGTCCCAGGAAAGGTCTACTGGTCACCTGGATTCATTTTCACAGAATGGTACATTGCCAGGGTCCAGCATCTTGACAGGCTCAGGACCTTGATGTTTAAGGCACTTGACAGTGGCTACATCTCTCGGATTAGAGACATATCTCAGACCCACATTAACAAAGATCACTATAACTGATGCATAAACCAGGAGTCCATTTATTAATCTGCAAAAAAAAGTGCTATTTTCAAAGTCAATTTAATTCACAAAACAGACCAGAATATTCGCATCAGAAGATCCATGCATTTTCTAATGGGGAGCCAAGTATCAGAGGGTAGCCTGGTGATAGGTCTGAAATCAGAGGAAAGGGTGTGAGCCAATCTCAAGAGAGACCTCTCCATCAGTAAGCTTAGACACTCTACTCATTTCAGCTGTTTCTCAACCCTGACTGCCCTTTAGAAGCATCTGGGGAGATTTCTTAAGCACTCACACTTGGGCCCTCTCTTCGAGATTCTGATTCAGTTGGTTATGCACTGTGCTGGGCTGGGCTGTGCTGAGTTGTGTTCAACTCTTTGCAACCCCCTGGACTGTAACCCGCTGGGCTCCTCTGTCCCTGGGATTTCCCAGGCAAGTATACTGGAGTGGCTTGTAATTTCCTCTTCCAAGGGATCTTCCTAACCCAGAAATCGAACCTATGTCTCCTGCATCGCAGACGGATTCTTTACCACTGAGCTACCAGGGAAGCTCTTTCAGTTGGTTATGGCAAAGCCCAAATAGGAATCTTACTTTAAAAGTAGCTGAGGCAAGTCTAACATGCAGCAAAGGGGCTGTTTTCTAGGTCTTGTCAAGAAAATAATATTGTTAATATTGCTTAGCTAAAATTTCTTATCCCCGGGTAGTACCTGGAGAGACACCTGTGACTACCTTTTCAGGTTTCCGTAGTTGACCATTCTTGTTTTTCTATTCACACAGATGTTCTCCAAACAGGATATATTACAGTTGATATGATTTCCACTCATTAAATTGCAGTCAGTTTCTAGGGAACACTTCCAGATCACCGTGGCATCTTGGTCTGAGAGTTTTGAGTGTTTCCAAACTTCTCTGACAGTTTTACACACAGGCTCTTAGTTTCCTACAGATGTTTAATTTCACTTATGGAGAGTGGATTTTATTTCAGGGGCAACTTTACGCTCTGTCTTTTTGAGGATGCCTCATTGTTTGTCATCAAGTATCCAGAGAATAATCTAAGGCTGTGGAAATTCAAATAGAAAGTTGAAGTACAATGAATTAACTCTGATTATTATGCACATAGTGGTGGCTCAATGGAAAGAATCAGAGAGGTTTTGATCTTTTGGGGGTATGTGACTTTGGGCAAAAGGCTTTATCATCCTGAGCTTCATTTGTAACCTAGCCTTTAGAGTTGTGGTGAGCAATAAAGATACTGTATGAAAAATCCTTAGCATGATGTAGGCACTCAATTGTGCCTACATAACTTTAGGTACAAAGTTAGGCACAAATTTAGGCATAAATTTAATACATAATGTTAAAATAACTTTTAATATTGATATTATTCACAGGATCTATTTTTCAAAATTTAGGGAGTATTTCCTCAGAACCAAACTCCCTCTCCAGTTTTTTAGAACAGTAATTTTGTCATGATTTAAAAATAGTAATATACACTTATAAAAAATTCAGGCAATACAGAAAAAACACCAGGAAGAAAGTAACATATCACTCTTAATTCTAACACTCAAAATAACATCTTTAACTTATGGTGAAAATCATTCTGAACATCTCTATATGTATTTATACCAGATAATTGGCATAGAGAAACCATTTTAAAGGGCTCACACTGAGCAAGATGTTTTAAATAAAATATTTAATTAAAAAGCCTTATGGAAGTTAATTTAACAAGTAAAATGACTAATGGATTTATGAATAAGTTATAAAAGATTATGAAAATAATTGGAGTTATTTTTTAAAACTACACATTTTTATGTTAAACAATATTGACTATTGTCTACCATAAAGATGATCAGTAGTGTATACTTCTCCCATCTCCTCTCCTACACCTAATTTTTGTTATTCATTATTTTTACTATGGGCTTCTCTGTTGGCTCAGTGGTAAAGAATCTGCCTGCCGACGTGGGAGATGCAGGTTCAGTTCCTAGGTTAGGAAAATCCTCTGGAGGAAGAAATGGCAACTCACTCAAGTATTCTTGCCTGGAGAATCCCCTGGCAGGCTACAGTCCACATGGTTTCAAAGGAGTTGGACACAACTTAGCAACTAAACAGCAATAATTTTTACTTTACCAATATTCATAATATTTACATTTTAATTTACAACTATAATTCCTCTAATTGTTTAGGCTAAGTTCTAGATTTAAATAGATGCAATCTTGGTGTTGGAGAAGACTCTTGAGAGTCCCTTGGACTGCAAGGAGATCCAACCAGTCCATTCTGAAGGAGATCAGCCCTGGAATTTCTTTGCAAGGAATGATGCTAAAGCTGAAACTCCAGTACTTTGGCCACCTCATGAGAAGAGTTGACTCATTGGAAAAGACTTTAATGCTGGGAGGGACTGGGGGCAGAAGGAGAAGGGGACGACAGAGGATGAGATGGCTGGATGGCATCACTGACTTGATGGACGTGAATCTGGGTGAACTCTGGGAGTTGGTGATGGACAGGGAGGCCTGGCATGCTGCGATTTGTGGGATCGCAAAGAGTCGGACATGACTGAGCGACTGAACTGAACTGAATCTTCATCACCAATGCTTCATAGTAACTTCTTTTATTTACATTCACGTTTTGATTTGCTGGATTTCAGCATCAAGCTTTTTTTTTTTTTTCCAGAAGGATTCTAGGTTCTTTAAATTCTTTCAATTTTAATAATAGTTTTAACAACTTTAAATTGTTAAAGCACCTGTTATTTTTTTATTTCTCTGACAACATAGTTGGGTAAAATATTCCTGGGGTTACACTTTCCCTCAGGATGACATTAACTTTTGCTGTGGACAAGTCTGATTTTATTCCTCCTTCTAGGTAACTTGCTTTTACCTCTTGAAGAAAGAATTGTTTCTTCGTCTGTGAAATTCAACAATTTGACCAGGATTAATCTCTCTTTTGATAGTATCACTAGAGAATTTATTATGTCCCTGTAATTGGCTGAGTGAACTTGGGTTAAGACCTTGTCACTCTCTGGGCCTCATTTTCCCCAAATGAGGGAGATAATGAGTACTTTCAGCTCTGGCAGTCTATGCTCCTCTGATTGAATTTGTGAATGAGCAAGCAGGTAGTTTTTTCTTTTGGGGGCTGTTAGAAAAAGATATGTAGGAACTGAGTTGAAAGAGCTGCTTCTGGAGGTTATTGCAGGACTTCAAGTTCTTGTGAGAAAATGGACTAGAGCACTAGACGGTCCTTTTCCATCCCTAGAGTGAATACTGATGCTCTGATATGGTTCTGTGACTAGGGGCCAGATGGCTAAAGTCTGATGTTTCATAGTAGTTTAGAGTAGGAATGTATCTTTAAGCCCTTCTAACCCAATGCTTTCATCTTACGTATTAGCAATCAGATGCTCAGAGAAGAGGTATGGCTTGTACGAGGTCACACAGTGAGTTAGCGGCACAGCAGAGACTGGAATTCAGGCTTTATAATTCTCAATCTGTACTTTCTTCTCTGCAGTGCAGTACGATGATGAAACTTAGAACAGGTCTAGACCCAAGATGAGCCCATTATCTTGACTCTGCCTTGCCATTGTCAACTGACACCAATTGGTCCTCATTTTAGTGGGAACATCTGGATACTTAGGGGCTTCCCTGATAGCTCAGTTGGTAAAGAATCTGCCTGCAATGTGGGAGACCTGGGTTCCATCTCTGGGTTGGGAAGATCCCCTGGAGAAGGGAGCGGCTACCCACTCCAGTATCCTGGCCTGGAGAATTCCATGCACTATACAGTCCATGCGTTTGCAGAGTCAAGACACAACTGAACGACTTTCACTTTCCTTCGCCTTGGAAGAAAAGTGATTTGAACTCACTTCACTTCACTTCTGGACACTTAAACTGAGGGTAAGGAGAAAGATGAAAATTAAAGATGTCCTTCTTTTTCATCAATTCCTTTCAACTCCTACCCATCCTTTAAACAACAGCTTCCAGGTCCTCCATGAAGCCTTCTGATACCAGAGTTTGAGGAGATCTTGCCTACATCTCCATCCATCCATTCATCTATCCATCCAACCAGTCATCCATTTACTTAACAACTACTCATTGAGCGTCTTCTTGTGTAAGGCTGTTAGCTGGGGACTCATCAATGAACCAGTCATATCTACATTTTCATGGAGCTACCAGGGCAAGAATAAAGGTAATTATGATGTATTGTGATAAACAAAACCCCACACCCTCAAAGAAACCAGCTTTTCATTTTGAAGCTTCTCACAGCTACTGTCATCCACACCGAGAGTGATAGATTTTACTAATAGCTAGAATTGTTACTGAAAACGCAAGTCTGTATGCCCAAAGCACAGTGAGGCCAAACAATACTAAAACATAGGTATACCTATGGCTGATTCATGTTGAGGTTTGACAGAAAACAAAATTCTGTAAAGCAATTATCCTTCAACTTAAAAATATGCATATTTTTTAAAAAGATTAAGACATTAGCGTCTGGAACTGAGAAAGGCTTGTTGCAAGGCCTTGTAAGATGAGTGGCTTGTGTCTTATAAACCCCAAGCTCCTGAAAGCTTCCAGCAAGCCCCTTTATAGGAAAGGCAAGGGAGGAATGTGGTTAGTTGTTGCAAACTTCTTGGTGTCAGATCCTTTGTCCTTGAAGTCAGGTCACGGTCTGGTAATGATGTTCCTATCAGTCTCTACCAAATGAATGTTATTCTCTGTTATGACAAGAAAGGGCTTCTCTGGTGGCTCAGATGGCAAAGAATCCGCCTGTAATGCAGGAGACTGAGGTTCAATTCCTGGGTTGGGAAGATCCTCTGAAGAAGGAAATGGCAACCCACTGCAGTATTCTTGCCTGGAAGATTCCATGGACAGAGGAGCCTGGCAGGCTATAGTCCATGGGGTCACAAAGAGTCAGATATAACTGAGCAACTAACACTAAATGACAAGAAAGGGCAAGGTCCAAGACACAACTTTCACCCTCCAAGTTCCTGATCCTGGCTGAGAGTAGGCAGATCTCAGTTGGCGGCTTCCTCAGGACCAGGTTCCCAGACCCTGCCCAGCTGTCATCTCTGAGGGAGCCAGGCGCCCAACCCAACTGGCCCTTAAGACTCAGGCTGCCCAAACTGAGGGGGTGGGGAATCAGGTCCCACAGACTATGACCCAGGCCAACTGCCACTGCTATTATGTTGCAGAGACAGAGATGGGGACAAAGCTCACTGCTGCCTCAAGGCCTGGACCAAGGCTCGTAAGTGGCTTTGCCAAGGGCTCTGGAACCCTGTAGGACACAGCTCCCAGCCTATTCCCTGAGCCTCCCAGCTCACCCCTAGCCAGAGTCCAGGAAACAGGCTGGAAGGCCTCAGGGAGAAGGCCAGGATCCACCTCTTACCTCACTCTCACCTGATGACCACCCCCCAACTAAGCACTGGCTAAATCAGTGGGAGGAATGATGCACAGTAATGGCTGCATGCCGAGGACTGCCCTTGATGCATTCTGTTGTAGAGCCAGGGGTTAAATGTTTGAATAAACAATAAAGTGACAAATTATAAAACTATTAAACTATGAATAGGAAAATGTTGAACTACTGTTTCTGTGGTTCAGTCACTAAGCATGTCCAACTCTTTGCAACCCCGTGGAGAGCAGCAAGCCAGGCTCACCCATCCTTCACTACTCCCGCAGTTTACTCAGATTCATGTCCATTGAGTTAGTGATGCTATCTAACCAGCTCATGCTTGCCACCCCCTTCTCCTTTTGCCTTCAGTCTTTACCAGCATCAGAGTCTTTTCCAATGAGTTGGCTGTTCACATCAGGTGGCCAAATTATTGGAGCTTCAGCTTCAGCACCAGTCCTTCCAATGAATATTCAAGGTTGATTTCCTTTAGGATTGACTGGTTTGATCTCCTTGCAGTCCAAGGGACTCTCAAGAGTCTTTTCCAGCACCATGGTTCAAAAGCATCAATTCTTCAGTGCTCAGCCTTCTTTATGGTCCAACTCTCATCCATGCATGACTACTGGAAAACTATAGCTTTGACTAGATCTTTGTCAGCAAAGTGATGTCTCTGCTTTTTAATACACTGTCTAGGTTTGTGACAGCTTTCCTTCCAGGGAGCAAGTGTCTTAATTTCATGGCTGCAGTCACTGTGGTGATTTTGGAGCCCAAGAAAATATATCTGTCACTACTTCCAACTCCTCCCCTTCTATTTGCCATGAAGTGATGAACCAGATACTATGATCTTAGTTTTTTTGACTGTTGAATTTTAAGCCAGCTTTTTCACTCTCCTCTTTCACTTTCATCATCAAGAGGCTCTTTTCATCAAGAGGCTCTTTAGTTCCTCTTTGCTTTCTGCCATAAGGGTGGTATCATCTGCATACCTGAGACTGTCAATATTTCTCCTGGCAATCTTGATTCCACCTTGTGACTCATCCAGCCCAGCATTTCACATGATGTATTCTGCATATAAGTTAAATAAACAGGGTGACAATATACAGCCTTGACCTACTCCTTTTCCAATTTTGAACCAGTCCATTATTCTGTGTCCTGTTCTAACTGTTCCTTCTTGACCTGCATACAGGCTTCCCAGGAGGCAGGTAAAGTTGTCTAGCACTCCCATTGCTTTAAGAATTTTCTGAAGTTTGTTGTGATTCACATAGTCAAAGGCTTTTGTGTAATAAATGAGGCAGAAATAGATGTTTCTCTGGAATTCCCTTGCTTTCTCCAGGATCCAACCAGTGTTGGCAATTTGATCTCTGGTTCCTCTGCCTTTTCAAAACCCAACTTGTACATCTGGGAGTTCTCCGTTCATGTACTATTGAAATCTAGCTTGAAGGATTTTGAGCATAACTTTGCTAGCATGTGAAATGAGCACAATTGTATGGTGGTTTGAACATTCTTTAGCATTGCCTTTCTTTAGGATTGGAATGAAAACTGACATTTTCCACTCCTGTGGCCACTGCTGAGTTTTCTAAATTTGCTGTCATATTGAGTGCAGCACTTTAACAGCATCATCTTTTTAGGATTCGAAATAGCTCAGCTGAAATTCTATCGCCTTCACTGGTTTTGTTTGTAGTAATGCTTCCTAAGGCCCACTTGACTCCACACTCCAGAATGTCTAGGTGAAGACCCCACTATCACTTAAAGGTTAAACTTAAAGGTTATTAAGACCACTTAAGGTTATTAAGACCACTATCACTTAAAGGTTAACTTAAAGGTTATTAAGACCTTTTGTGTATAGTTCTGTGTATTCTTGCCACCTCTTCTTAATCTCTTCTCCTGCTGTTAGGTCCTTACTGTTTTTGTCCTTTATGGTGCCCATCCTTACATGAAATGTTCCTTTCATATCTCCAATTTTATTGAAGAGATCTCTAGACTTTTCCATTTTATTGCTTTCCTCTATTTACTAGTACTTTAATTTCTATAATATGTACTAGATTTACTGTTTTACCTTAATTATTTTCTGAATAAGGTCTAAATTTAGAAAATTCAGAGTGAATTTGAAAAATAGCAAATGGCAAATTTCTCAAACTGCAAATAAAACTTTAGGGATGTTAAAAGATTACCAAATGACCTCAGAAGTAAGTAACTACAAAGGACAATTATTTTTAAGCAGGTTAGAAACTAAGAAACATAAAACTGGAATAAAGAAATAAACTATACAAATCTTGACATTATTTGTTCTAGTTCTGTGAAAAATACCGCTGGTAGCTTGATAGGGATTGCACTGAATCTGTAGATTGCTTTGGGTAGTGTACTCATTTTCACTATATTGATTCTTCTGATCCATGAACATGAAGCCAGAAAGAAAAACACCAATGCAGTATACTAACACATATATATGGAATTTAGAAAGATGGTAATGATGACCCTGTATGCGAGACAGCAAAAGAGACACAGATGTGTAGAGCGGACTTTTGGACTCTGAGGGAGAGGGAGAGGGTGGGATGATCTGGAAGAATGGCATTGAAACATGTATACTATCATGTAAGAAACGAATCGCCAGTCTATGTCTGATGCAGGATACAGGATGCTTGGGGCTGGTGCATGGGGATGACCCAGATAGATGTTATGAGGAGGGAGGTGGGAGGGGGTTCATGTTTGGGAACGCATGTACACCCATGGTGGATTCATGTCAATGTATGGCAAAACCAATACAGTATTGTAAAGTAAAATAAAGTTAAAAAAAAAAAAGCTATTGTAAATAGTAAGCTATATTTTAATTTCCTATTGATAAATACTAGTATATAGAAATGTGGTTGGTTTGTATATATTAATCTCAAATTCTACGTAATAAAGAACTGATTAATTTTTCTAAAAAAAAGAAAAAGAAATAAACTAAAAGAAGACAACTCACCATGCCAATGAAGCTACAAAATATGCAGGTATAATCCATAAAGAACTGTTAATAGAAGAATAGAGTGGCTAGCTGTTCAAAAATAGTCTCCTACTGTGCTCTTCAAAAAATAGTCACCACAAGAATGTAATAGGTATAAAGTGCCTAAAATGTGAGCTAGGCAATCAGCTTTGCTTTTTCATAAGTAAACTGCCCACCATCTTTAAATAGCTATGCCTGTATGCATGCTTACTTAGTTGTGTCAGACTCTTTGCGACCCAGTGGGCTGTGTAGCTTACCAGGCTGTTCTGTCCATGGGATTTCCCAGACAAGAATACTGGAGTGGGTTGCCATTTCCTCCTCCAAGTGATCTTCTGGACCCAAGGATCAAACCCATGTCTCCTGCATTGACACACAGATTCTTTACCACTGAGCCACCAGGAAAGCACATAAATAACTACAAATGACTGACAATAATCTTACAGTTGGCAACAGTTTATGACTCTTAGGAAAAAATGCACATGGTTTATCATACAAAAGGCTATTATTAAGATAAACAAACCAGAACTATACATATCAATATGATTACACCTCAAAAATAATCGGGGACTTTCCTGGTGGTCCAGTGGTGAAAACTTTGTGCTCCCACTGCGTTGGGCATGGGCTTGCTCCCTGGCCAAGGAAATAAGACACTGCATGTTGGTGGCACGGCCCCCCCAAAATGTCGAACAAGAAAACTCAAGTTGTAGAAATATATTTTATATGACACTATTTATATAAAGTTAAAAAACATGCAAGTTATCAGTATCAACTATTGTTTTTAAAAAATATATATCAAATAGATATATAAGTATAAAGGTATGTATACAATGCAGGAGACCCGGGTTCAATCCCTGGGTCGGGAAGATCCTCTGGAGAAGGAAATGGCAACCCACTCCAGTACTATTGCCTGGAAAATCCCATGGACAGAGGAGCCTGGTAGGCTACAGTCCATGGGGTCGCAAAGAGTTGGACACAACTGAGCGACTTTACTTACTTACTTACTTACTTGCACATGAGTTAGTATACATACAAATATTTCCTAGCTCTGTCTGCTTAGAGGGCCTATAAGCAGTGATACCCCAATAGCAATGATCACACCCAGTACCCAGATCTTGGTTTCTAATAATTGCCAGTGTTTAATAAAAAGAATCAGTGCCCCTTCGAGAAGTGACTGATTCCAGGGCTGGGAAAGTATAAGATGAGCCTGGAGCATCTTGTGATACTAAGACAGAAACATGTCAAAAAGACACTGAAGCCAACCAAAAGAGCTTCCAATGGCCAAAGCTTAAACAATTTGAGCAACAAAATAAATATTCACAGTTTGGATTATAATCCAAATAATGAAATAAATATCACTAAGTCCTTGCTGATATAAATAAATGGATAAATAAAAAATGAGTAAGAAGTAAAAAGTCTTCCTTACAGAAGAATTTCACTGAATAAAAATAGAAGGAATTAGGCTTCCCTGGCAGCTCAGCAGTAAAGAATCCACCTGCCAGTGCAGAAGACACAGGTTCGATCCCTGATCTGGGAAGATCTCACACGCCAGGGAGCAACTAAGCCTATGCACCAGTTATTGAGCCTATACTCTGGAGTCTAGGAGCGGCAACTACTGAGTCCACACGCTGCACTTCTGAAGCCCTCACTCTAGGGCCCATGCTCCACAACAAGAGAAGCCACTGCAATTAGAAGCCCTCGCACTGCAACTGGAGTGTAGCCCCTGCTCACTACAACTAGAGAAAAGCCTGTGCAGCAGCGAAGACCCAGCACAGCCAAAAATAAAATCTAAAAATGTTTTTAAAAAATAGAAGGGGGGCTGGCCATAGCTCAGCGGTTCCTTCGACTACAGAGTGATCAAATTACCTTCTCTGAGGCTAGTTCGAGACCCTCGGGCGCTCTCCAGTCCTTCAAAAATAAAATAAAATAAATAAATAGAAGGAATTAGGGAATTAGAAAACCAGCATTAGAACATCATAATATTAATTGTATCAGGCAAGATCTACCAATAAATACTATAATTAGTGAATGAAGATTTAAGATAAAACAGGATATTTGCATAGTTTCAAATTATATCTCCTCAAATATTATTTTTACAAAAGAAAAAACAGTAATTTCACAATGGAGAAACCTGGCAGCCCCACCTTAATCAAGTGATCAAGATAAATATTTTAAGTAATAAGATGTATCGGTGTTGTGTATGACTGAGCAGATGCATTGAAAAGGGCACATAGCTTCTGTGATACTTTTCCCCCAAATCCATAGAATTAATCAAATCATAAGAAAACCCTGGACAAACAAATTGAGGAACATTCTACCAAATACCTGTCAAGTACTCTAAGTGTCAAGATCACAATGGAAGAGGGAAGGCTAAGGAACTGTTACAAATGGATACTAAGGAGACGCAGTAACTCAGCACCACGGGGTCCTAGACTGGATTCTAGAATAGAAAGAGGACATAATGGAAAACCTGATGAACTCTGAATAAAGAGTTTAGTTTAATTAATAGTATTGCATTCATGTTAATCTCAGTTCAGTTCAGTTCAGTTCAGTAGCTCAGTCGTGTCCAACTCTTTGCAACCCCATGGACTGCAGCATGCCAGGCCTCCCTGTCCATCACCAAGTCCCAGAGCTTACTCCAACTCATGTCCATTGAGTCGGTGATGTCATCCAATCATTTCATTCTCTGTCACCCTCTTCTTCTCCCACCTTCAATCTTTCCCAGCATCAGAATCTTTTCCGATGAGTCAGTTCTTCACATCAGGTGGCCAAAGTGTTGGAGTTTCAGCTTCAGCATCAGTCCTTTCAATGAATATTCAGGACTGATTTCCTTTAGGATGGACTAGTTTGATCTCTTTGCAGTCTAAGGGACTCTCAAGAGTCTTCTGCAACACCACAGTTCAAAAGCATCAATTCTTCTGCACTCAGCTTTCTTCACAGTCCAACTCTCAGATCCATACATGACCACTAGAAAAACCATAGCCTTGACGAGACGGACCTTAGTCGGCAAAGTAATGTCTTTGCTTTTGAATATGCTATCTAGGTTGGTCATAACTTTTCTTCCAAGGAGTAAGTGTCTTTTAATTTCATGGCTGCAGTCACCATCTGCAGTGATTTTGGAGCCCAGAAAAATAAAGTCTGACACTGTTTCCACTGTTTCCTCATCTATTTCCCATGAAGTGATGGGACCGGGTGCCATGATCTTCGTTTTCTGAATGTTGAGCCATAAGCCAACTTTTTCGCTCTCCTCTTTCACTTTCATCAAGAGGCTTTTTAGCTCCTCTTCACCTTCTGCCATAAGGGTGGTGTCATCTGCATATCTGAGGTTATTGATATTTCTCCCGGCAATCTTGATTCCAGCTTGTGTTTCTTCCAGTCCAGCGTTTCTCATGATGTACTCTGCATAGAAGTTAAATAAGCAGGGTAACAATATACAGCCTTGATGTACTCCTTTTCCTATTTGGAACCAGTCTGTTGTTCCATGTCCAGTTCTAACTGTTGCTTCCTGACCTGCATAGAGGTTTCTCAAGGGGCAGCTCAGGTGGTCTGGTATTCCCATCTCTTTCAGAATTTTCCACAGTTTGTTGTGATCCACACAGTCAAAGGCTTTGGCATAGTCAATAAAGCAGAAATAGATGTTTTCTGGAACTCTCTTGCTTTTTCCATGATCCAGTGGATGTTGGCAATTTGATCTCTGGTTCCTCTGCCTTTTCTAAAACCAGCTTGAATGTCAGGAAGTTCATGGTTCATGTATTGCTGAAGCCTGGCTTGGAGAATTTTGAGCATGACTTTACTAGTATGTGAGATGAGTGCAGTTGTGTGGTAGTTTGAGCATTCTTTGGCATTGCCTTTCTTTGGGATTGGAATGAAAACTGACCTTTTCCAGTCCTGTGGCCACTGCTGAGTTTTCCAAATGTGCTGGCATATTGAGTGCAGCACTTTGACAGCATCATCTTTCAGGATTTGAAATAGCTCAACTGGAACTCCATAACCTCCACTAGCTTTGTTCATAGTGATGCTTTCTAAGGCCCACTTGTCTTCACATTCCAGGATGTCTGGCTCTAGCTGAGTGATTGCACCATCATGATTATCATGGCCATGAAGATCTTTTTTGTACAGTTCTTCTGTGTATTCTTGCCCCGTCTTAATATCTTCTGCTTCTGTTAGGTCCACACCATTTCTGTCCTTTATTGAGCCCATCTTTGCATGAAATGTTCCCTTGGTATGTCTAATTTTCTTGAAGAGATCTCTAGTCTTTCCCATTCTGTTGTTTTCCTCTATTTCTTTGCATTGATCGCTGAAGAAGGCTTTCTTATCCCTTCTTGCTATTATTTGGAATTCTGCATTCAGATGCTTATATCTTTCCTTTTTTCTTAAGCAAGGTGTGGTGTAAGTATATACAACAGAATATTTATTCTTGTGTTGTTTTTCAGTTGTTAGTCATGTGTCCGACTCTTTGTGATCCCATGCACTATAGCCTACCAGGCTCCTTTGTCCAGGTGATTTTCCAGGCAAGAATACTGGAGTGGCTTGCTAGTTCCTTCTCCAGGGGATCTTCCTGTGTCTCCTGCAGCTCCTGCAAGGCAGGTGGATTCTTTATCACTGAGCCAGTGGGAAGCCCACTACAGAATACTATTTAGCCATAAACAATAATGAGAATTTTGCTATCTGCAACAACATGAATGGATTTGGAGAGCATTATGTTAGTGAAATAAGTCAGATAGAAAAATGAAAATACTGTGTGATATCACTTCTAGGTGGAATCTAAAAATACAACAAACTAGTGAACATAACAAAAAGAAACAGACTCACAGATATAGAGGACAAACTAGTGATTATCGGTGGGGAGAAGGAAGTGGGTGGGACGATATAGGGGTAGGGGATTCAAAGGTACAAACTACTACATATAAAAAAAGTTATCTAGGTATATTGTATAACACAGGGAATATAGCCAATATTTTATAATAACTGTAAATGGGATACAAACTTCGTGAATCACTATATTGTACACTTTTAACTTATATAATATTGTATATCAGTTACACTTCAACAAAAAAAAACTAATCATAGATAAGGGGAAAAAAGAATATGACTCTAGCTGCAATAGAGAATGAATTAAATGGGGGTTGAGAATAGAAGCAAAGAGATAAACTGGGAGGCTGTTACCATAATCTAGAGGAGAGTATGGGGTCTAAACCAAGGCGATGGTGCTGGAAAAAGTGAGAAAGGGAAAAATAGAAGACCTATCTTAGAAGAAGCTATCCTAGAAGAAGGAAATAAAAAAAAACAATACTTGGAATATGATCAGATGTGTGGTAAGTAAGAAGGAAGATTCAAGGATGATGACTCCTCTGAACTATCTCACAAATGCTCTCTGTACATTCACATTATTTGGCATTTAAGCAAATACAGTATGCTATGGTTGTTTTGCTTTCTGTGTTTATCTTTTTTCTCCTCGACAATCTCTTCTGTGGCTCAGATGGTAAGGAATCTGCCTGAAATGCAGGAGACCTGGGTTCAATCCCTGGGTCTGGAAGATATCCTGGCAAAGGGAAAGGCAACCTAATCTAGTATGCTTGCCTGGAAAATCCCATGGACAGAGGAACCTCATGGGCTACAGTCCAAGGGATCAAAAAGAGTTGGACAAGACTGAGCAACTAATACTTTGTCTCCTCGATAGACTGGGAGCTCATTGAGGGCAGAAACTCTTTTCCGTTGACTCTTCCACACCACCCAGTTCCTTACCTTGTGCCAGAGCTTTTGAGAAAGGCTTGGTAGGAGCTGGGGAGGTGCTGAGTAGGATGGCTTGGGGCCAGAAGCAATAACATTCTGATGCTCTGGGCAAGGCTGTTGAGGAAACGGGAATCCTCTGGCTGGCTGGAATCAGATGAGCCTTTGAAGAACCAGGAAGGAGAACTTGGAGCAAGAGATGAGTTGAAATCTAGTATAGGAAAACAAGCTCAGGAGATTTTGACAGCAAAGGGATTACTTAGAAATGATTCAAGAGCAGAGGGAAAAAAGGTGGTGTGCGTAAAGGTCCCTGTAAATTGTCTTGGTTAAGACATTCTTCTTCAACTGTTTGCTTGGCAGAGCAACAACCCTGATTCTTAATGGTGCATTGGAAATACTTATAATACTAAAGGGTTATTTGATCAGTTCTAATCTATCATAGAGCCTCCTGAAAGCTAAGCCACTAAAGTGAAGCAAAAGTCACTGAGTCGGGTCTGACTCTTTGCGACCCCATGAACTATACAGTCCATGGAATTCTCCAGCCAGAATACTAGAGTGGGTAGCCGCTCCCTTCTCCAGGGGATCTTCCCAACCCAGGGGTGGAACCCAGGTCTCCCACATTGCAGGCAGATTCTTTCCCAGCTTAACCACCAGGGAAGCCCAGGCCACTAAAAAATCATATTAAAAATGAATTACAACACTTTATTCATTTATTCAGTAACTTATTCAAAAGAGTTCTTTTTGATCACCTGTTATCTTATATATTCTGTTCCAAGTGCTGAATAATGAAACTTCTGCTCCACTGGAGAGACAATGATTAAGTATTTACAAGTGTGATAAATGACACTAATGAGAAATTTACCATTTTATAAGACCATATAACAGGAAGGTCTAAACTTGTCTCTGGGCTGGGGAAGGCTTTCTTCAGGAGTGATGCTTAAGTTGAAGCCTCAAGGATGAGTAGGAGTTAGCTGGATGATGAACTGGAAGAATGAACATGAAGAGACAGTGGGAGTGGTGTTGGCATGTGGGGAGGTCCACAGACCTTAAGAGCCCAGTGTTATTCAAAGAACTGAAAGGTATATATTGACTGGAGCATGTAATATGGGACATGAGACAAAGCTGAGAGACTGCTGGAGGTCAGCTCATCTAAGATTTCATAGTCGTGTCGGAGTATTCATAGACCTTCTTGCTGGAATGGCTTTGTTCTGGTACTTGGGAATATACAGAATTGAATCAGACTTTTAAAGGACTTTAACCCTAGGCCTTAAATAGCTCATCACGTAAGTAGAACCTCTCTGCTAATGACAGTGCAGCATGATAAATATGATGATAGAGGTAAGAAGAGATTTTCATGGGGATTCACAGAACAGCCACTTAAAGAATAAAAGTATCTCGTCATATTGCCTTTTATGTTATGGCATATTGTCTCCAAACTCATATTAAAACAATCAGTTGTAGAACTAAGTTTAGTTTAGTATTCTTTTCAGACACACAGAAAAAATGGTTTAGCCACTTAGGCAAGCAAACAATTTATACTATAGTTCTTGCTGATGACCTATTTCTTTCCTTTTCATAAACTGTCACTATTCCTTTAAGACTCTGCTGAACTGTCCCCTTTCTGCTTTACTCTAGACTGAGTCAGGAATCTTTCCCTCTGTGTCCCTGAAGGATCCTGGTATATAATTTATTATAATATATTCTTTTCATTTTCTGTATCCCCACTAGACCTTTTTTACCCCAAGTAAACTTCTTAAGTATAGAGATTTTGTTATGCTCATCCTTAAATTGGTCATTCGACAAATATTTATCAAACACCTACTATGTGCTGGTCATCAGGTTGAATGCCGCATATTCAGTGATAACTCAGATAAGACTCAGTCCTTGGTCTCACAAAGCTTCTAGTCTAGTGCAGAAGGCAGATGAGTAAAGGGGCAAGAACAGTAAGTATACAAACGCTATGATAAAGAAAATGCAAAGTGCTGTGGGGAGCTCAAAGCAAGGGTATGTAAATTACTTGAGGTGCGGGTAGGGGGAGGCAGGGGGTGGGGATAACATAAGGTTTGCAGAAAGAAGGGCTTCCCAAGTGGTTCAGTGGTAAAGAATCTGTCTGCCAAGGCAGAAGATGCGAGTTCAGTCCCTGGGCTGGGAAGATCCCCTGGAGGAGGAAATGGCACCCCACTCCAGTATTCTTGCCTGGTAAATCCCATGAACAGAGGAGCCTGGTGGGCTACAGTCCACGGGGTTCCAAATAGTGGGACACAACTAAGTATGCACACACGCATGCACGCAAACAGAACTGAAGGATAAGCACGAGTTAACAGGGCAAACTGAAGCCATGGTTCCAAAGCTAAGACACAAGAAACTGAAAGAAGTTCATAGAACAGTGGAGTTTTGGGGCAGGTAGAAGTGATTAGGTGGAGGGTGATGGGGAAAGGCGGGAGCAATTAGAGATCGGTGCTCAACATGATGGTGTACACATAGAAAGCACTGTGTAAATATTTGCTAGATGAACGTCTCATTTGCCTGAAAAAGTGAGACCTTTGGGAAAGCCAAGCTTGCGAGCAATTATTTGTTCTCTTGTTCTCTAGGAGACATTGTACTGGGTGAGTTAAAAGCCTGGTTTCTGATACCAACTACTTAGATTAGTATCCTGGCTTTGACAATTTGCCTGTCTAGGCAGAGGTGACCTAGACAAATTACATAAACTCTTTTGAGTCATTTATTCTTATCTGTAAGTTAGAGATGATAATAATACTTCATATGATTGTTGTCAAGATTAAAGTTAATATTTGTAAAGCATTGGAACAGAGCCTAGAACTAAGCGCTGTGTGTTGGCTGTTATTACTCCTCCATTCATCAAAACATTTATTGAGGGACAGAACTGCGATAGAGGCGGTGAAAATAAGATGTGGCTCCAGCCATGGAGGAGGACCATAAAGTCTGGTGAGGGAGAAGATTCATAAATAAGTAATTACAATACAATGTGATCAAGCAGGGTGATAGCAGTAAGCGCTGAAGAAGTGGGAGTGACTCATTCTCTCCAAAGAAGCCCCCCCCAAAAGACAAGAGAAACTACAGAGGGGGAGGATGCATTTAAGTTGGGTGAAGAATGAACAGTTTGCCAGCAAAGAAAGGCAATAGAGTTTATCATGCCAAGGAAGTACCATGTTGCAAAGCCTTAGTAGGATGCAAGCCTAAGGCATGTTTAACAAAGGAAAAGGGTCACCAGAAATCTTTTCTATTCCAAGGTCTATGCCTGACACTTTTAAAAAGTTACTTCTTTTACTTTTCATAAGAACTATTACCAGTGTACACACTCTACCTGATACTCATATAGTACCGACTGCTGCAGTCACTTTATGTACACAAACTTTATGAAAAGTGTATGAAATAGGTACTATTATTATCCCTGTTTTACAGATAAGGAAACTGAGGCAGCAAAAGGTGAAGTACCTCAATCAAAGACATACAGCTAGGAAGTGGCAGAGCCAAAATTCAAGCCTGTAGTTTGACACCAGAATCTGTACTTTTCACCACTGACCTATTCTGCACCCCCAACTCCCACCCACTAGTTGATGATTTTGATTTGCTATAGTTATGGGAACTAGATATCCAAACCAGTTGGAAGCGCTTGTAAAGTAAGAGTTGAAGGTCACTTCCGGGAGAAAAGCGTGTGAACTCTCCAGCATGTGCACTCTGCACAAGACTGTACATAAAATTGCTTGACATAACTCCTTCTCCTCTCTGACTCTCACATTTGCTTTAGCCAGCAAATATGGGCTAGGGGTAGGGTGGGTATTCATTGAATCACACAAGATGCCTCAAGCCATACATGTTTCTCTGGGGGTCCATTTTAAACTTGGATCCTCCAACCAGCAAGTTGCTCTCCCTGGAAACAAAAATGCTTAAAATGCCTCCTTCACTGTAGGGGCAGACAAAAGTGCACAGAAAATGCAATACAGACAAGAAACATGACAGAAAGTTAGGATTTTCTCTAGAACTAGGCAGAGCCATATTAATTCACAAAGAGTAACATCTCATGGGACAATCAAGAATAATAAAGAGAATTTTGCAGGCTTATTGGAGGAAGCAAACTTCCTCAGGAATATGATCCATTAAGATTGTACTTAAAGTGAACCTTGAGCCAATACAGTTACGGAGATTTAGATGAAGGGCTCCAGACAGAAGAGAATTTATAAAATTTGGATAGCGCTGAAAGGAAAGTCTAAACTGAACCTGAGGAATTCACTTTGGTTAATAGTTTCCCCTAATTTTCTTAGAAAGGAGGAGCTGAAGTTTAAACCAGAACCTACTAAACCACCTTTGAAGATCATTAAATAGATTTATCTGTAAGTCAATGGGCGGTAAACTATATATCTCCATTTCAGAGCATGGACTTGGTCTTTCTCAGTGAACACTTTTGTGACCTTTGTAAAATCTCCAGTTAAAGAATCCCTCTGTGTATGTCCTATAAAAAGCCATCTGGAAGGTTAGACCTAAGTTGACGTGTAGTCAAAACTCTATCTTCCAGAGTGGACAAAAAAGAGAACACTTCTTTTTAGTGTGAGTGTAATATATAGAACACGAACTTCCAGACAACTCCGAGGATGTTCAGGGTTCTCCGTGTGTGTGAAACTGCTGGAGAGCTGGGTACTGCAGAGGTGGAATTTATAGCAACATTATGTCCCAGATTTTTGAGGACAGCTCAGATTTCAAATATCCTATCTTGTTGCAAGTATAAGTATGCTTATAAACTTGCACTCTCATGTATCCTAATTTGAATAGAGGAAAATATGAGCATAATGTGATTCCTTCTTGGACTTTATAGTCAAAGCTATGGTTTTTCCAGTAGTCATGTACAGATGGACAATAAAGAGTGGCTCGGATCATGAACTTCTTGTTGCCAAATTCAGACTTAAATGGAAGAAAGTAGGGAAAAACCACTAGACCATTCAGGTATGACCTAAATAAAATTCCTTATGATTATACAGTGGAAGTGAGAAATAGATTTAAGGGACTAGATCTCATAGATAGAGTGCCTGATGAACTATGGATGGAGGTTCATGACATTGTGCAGCAGACAGGGATCAAGACCATCCCCATGGAAAAGAAATGCAAAAAAGCAAAATGGCTGTCCGGGGAGGCCTTACAAATAGCTGTGAAAAGAAGAGAAATGAAAAGCAAAGGAGAAAAGGAAAGATATACCCATTTGAATGCAGAGTTCCAAAGAATAGCAAGAAGAGATAAGAAAGCCTTCCTCAGCGATCAATGCAAAGAAATAGAGGAAAACAACAGAATGGGAAAGACTAGAGATCTCTTCAAGAAAATTAGAGATACCAAGGGAACATTTCATGCAAAGATGGGCTCGATAAAGGACGGAAATGGTGTGGACCTAACAGAAGCAGAAGATATTAAGAGGTGGCAAGAATACACAGAAGAACTGTACAAAAAAGATCTTCACAACCATGATAATCATGATGGTGTAATCATTCACCTAGAGCCAGATATCCTGGAATGTGAAGACAAGTAAGCCTTAGGAAGCATCACTATGAACAAAGTAGTGGGGGTGATGGAATTCCAGTTGAGCTATTTCAAATCCTGAAAGATGATGCTGTCAAAGTGCTGCACTCAATATGCCAGCACATTTGGAAAACTCAGCAGTGGCCACAGGACTGGAAGAGGTCAGTTTTCATTCCAATCCCAAAGAAAGACAATGTCAAAGAATGCTCAAACTACCCCACAATTGCATTCATCTCACACGCTAGTAAAGTAATGCTCAAAATTCTCCAATTCTCCAGAGTACATCATGAGAAATGCTGGGCTGGAAGAAGCACAAACTGGAATCAAGATTGCCAGGAGAAATATCAATGACCTCAGATATGCAGATGACACCACCCTTATTGCAGAAAGTGAAGAGGAGCTAAAAGCCTCTTGATGAAAGTGAAAGAGGAGAGTAAAAAAGTTGGCTTAAAGCTCAACATTCAGAAAACTAAGATCATGGCATCTGGTCCCGTCACTTCATGGGAAATAGATGGGGAAACAGTGGAAACAGTGTCAGACTTTATTTTGGGGGGCTCCAAAATCACTGCAGATGGTGATTGCAGCCATGAAATTAAAAGACACTTACTCCTTGGAAGGAAAGTTATGACCAACCTAAATAGTATATTCAAAAGCAGAAGCATTACTTTGCCAACAAAGCTCCATCTAGTCAAGGCTATGGTTTTTCCTGTTGTCAAGTATGGATGTGAGAGTTGGACTGTGAAGAAAGCTGAGTGCCGAAGAATTGATGCTTTTGAACTGTGGTGTTGGAGAAGACTCTTGAGAATCCCTTGGACTGCAAGGAGATCCAACCAGTCCATTCTGAAGGAGATCAGTCCTGGGTGTTCTTTGGAAGGACTGATGCTAAAGCTGAAACTCCAGTACTTTGGCCACCTCATGCGAAGAGTTGACTCATTGGAAAAGACTCTGATACTGGGAGGGATTGGGGGTGGGAGGAGAAGGGGATGACAGAGGATGAGATGGCTGGATGGCATCACTGACTCAATGGACGTGAGTTTGAACTCTGGGAGTTGGTGATGGATAGGGAGGCCTGGTGTGCTGCAATTCACGGGGTTGCAAAGAGTCAGACACAAATGAGTGACTGAACTGAGCTGAACTGAGTGCTGAAGAATTGATGCTTTCGAACTGTGGTGTTGGAGAAGACTTTTGAGAGTCCCTTGGATTGCAAAGAGATCAAACTTGTCAATTCTAGGGCTATGGTTGCCGCGAGCCAGTATAAGGAACTCCGCCCATGGCAAAGGTCATGAGGAAGGAGGCTTTGGCATACGCAAAGGCGGGATTGAGCCTCAGGAAACCTTCCATTCCCGAGCATCTACCCCCAAAACCAGAGTCTGTTTTATGCTCTCACCTACATCTCTGACTTTACGGGGGCTCTCCCCCATCACCATTTCTCTCGGAGAAGGAGTTAACTTGCAGCTCCAGTTAATAAAAATTCCTGGGCATGGCAAGATTGTTTCAATTTACAAACTCCTCTGAAGGTTCTCTAACCTTCCTGTACAGGTTCATCCAGCCACATGTGATTGTTTACAGCCTCCTAACTGTGAGAGGCACGAGATGTTTTAGACTTACTAAAGGCAGATTCTTTGGGGAAATTAGAAATTATTAGTATAGTGCGTTGGTTAGGAATTATATTGGTGAAGGGTTTTTCATTTGTTGTGCCAACAATTGCTGCTAATTCCCTGCCCTGGGTGTGACAAGGGTGTCTCAGGTCAAACCTTTCTGCTGGCAGACTAGTTTGTGTGACAGGATTATCCATACTCCTGCCACTACGCACATGATTGTTTACTACCTCTCAACCATAAATAGCACAGAGAGTTTGGAGTATTTTGAAAATCTCAATTAGCATAGGGCTTTTCTCATTGTTGAGTCAATGATTGCCGCCAGGCCTCCATGTTCTTAGGCACCTGGGAATATATTAATGTATTTGGAATATAGAAAAGGAAATATAGTAGTTTTTGATGTTAGCAATACTAGACTCTTTGAGTTAATGAATTTTCTCCTTTGTTATAGATCACTGTACTTTGTTATAAATCACTGTGTCCTTGCTATGTAAAAATGTAACTTTATCACTATCTTAAGACTAAATAGATCTTAAGGGGAACAGTGATGAAGGGTTTTCATTTGTTGAGCCAATATTTGCTGCTAAGTCTCCATATTCCCTGCCCTTATAATGAATATAACTAGCATATAGGATAAATAAGTATTAACCTTTAAGAGTAATCATGTTCAACCTTAAGCTAAGTAAATTCCTTTCTTGATTGTAACCCACTACACCCTCACCCTATAGGAATGCAACTATATCTGGAGGGTGGTGCTTGGTTTAAGAAAAACACACCCCTGGAAAAAATAAGTTTTCTGGTTGACTGACCATTATCAGAAAGGGCCATAAAATGTCAGCAGGCCTCATGGCTAGAAGATGATGTAAAACCCCTAAGACCTTTGTATAATTTTATATGAAGCACCTGATTGTGACAAGGGTCAGGTCTGCTGACCCCTGCGTGACTCTGTATTCATCCCTATGTATAACAAAAAGTATATAAGAAAACCTGAAAATAAAGAAATCAGATCAGTTTCTGGAAAGACTGATTCCCCCGTGTCATTCTTTCTTTCCCCTTCTGGCTGAATTTCCATCTGGAACGTGGGTACTCACCAAGCCTGCTAATTTTGCCTGGGCTTCTAAGATTGGACCGGGGAGGCCTCAGTGCCTCCTCTCCTTTGGGAGAACGGAAAGACACCTGTGGCCTACGTAGGTGGTGATTGGTATTCCACGTAAACCAAGTTATTCAGCCTCTTTTTCTCCACTAATTTTCCTACTACACTATCCGTTTCTAATCTCTCTATATATCTGTAATTAAATAAGTTTCTTCCTAGGACACCAACTCTGTCTCCCCTTCGAATTACCCTGGATCCACCGGGGCTGGACCCCAGCAAGGGTTTTTCCAGTAGTCGTTTATGGATGTGAGAACTGGACTATAAAGAAAGCTGAGCACTGAAGAATTGATGCTTTTGAACTATGGTGTTGGAGAAGACTCTTGAGAGTCCCTTGGACTGCAAGGAGATCCAACCAGTTCACCCTAAAGGAGATCAGTCCTGAGTGTTCATTGGAAGGACTGATGTTGAGGCTGAAACTCCAATACTTTGGCTACCTGATCCGAAGAGCTGACTCAGCAGCAGCTTGAAAAGACTCTGATACAGGGAAAGACTGAAGGTAGGAGGAGAAGGAGATGACAGAGGATGAGATGGTTGGATGGCATCACCGACTCAATGGGCATGAATTTGGGTAAACTCTGGGAGCTGGTGATGGACAGGGAAGCCTGGCATGCTGTGGTCCATAGGGTCACAAAGAGTTGGACATGACTGAGTGACTTAACTGAACTGAAAGGAAATCATCCCTGAATAGTCATTGGAAGGGCTGACAATGAAGCTGAAATTCCAATACTTTGGCCACCTGATGCTGAGAAAGATTGAGGGCTGGTGGAGAAGGGGGCGACAGAAGTCAAACTCATGACTCAATGGACATGTTTGAACAAACTCCAGGAGATAGTGAAGGACAGGGAAGCCTGGTGTGCTGCAGTCCATAGGGTTACAAAGAGTCGGACATGACTGAGTGACTCAATAAAAACAATGATAAGTATAAGTAGCAGAAGGAGGTCATCTTTGGGTTAGAGGGATAACAATGCTCTTCAAAGAGTATTTCTTGGTAACAAGGTGAAAGAAAGCTGTCTTAGGTATGAAAGAGGCTGGGAGAAACTCCTGCAGAACTGAGACTGTGTATGCCATTTTGAGAGAACAGAAAAGTCTGAGGGAGAGAAGTCTGGGGACAAAATAAAGGCGGTTCCTAGTTAAGGTCAGCTGTGTCCCTGTTGAAGAGGAGGAAAGGGCTGAAAGTTTGAGAAAACAAGGACAGAGAGGGAAAGGGAGAGCATTAATAGAGAAGTTTAGAGAGAAACTTAAGACTCAGGAGAGTGAGGCGAGAGAAGGAAAAGATTAGGAAGATCAAGAGCAGAAAAATGGAGTGAGAATGGGTAGAAGGGAACTAGAGTAAGCGAGCGTCCATGGGCCAGAGAGACAAAGGGGAGTCTCAAGATTTCTCTCAAGGTTATAGATATCTGGAGGGCCTTCGGAGGAGTGTAGGGAGAGATCTAAGGTTCGGCAAGGATTCTGGAACTGGACCAAGGGTTGTCTAAACAAGAAAAATTCAGAGCTGCGTATAAGATCTGCTTGAACTGCTAATCCCTCCAAGGATCTCTCTAACAGTCTCCCCTCCAAAACTGCAAGTGATCTTGGGTCATATTCTCTGGGGAACTTTGGAAATGCAGCAAGATGTTTCATTGATGTTGCCTAACTTTTAGGTAATCTCTGTCTAAAATATTGTTGGCTTGCAAGGTGAGGGTACTTCACTATTTAGAAGGTGTGTTTTCAGACTCCAGGAGGATGTCAAAGTAACAAAAAGTGTGACAAGTCCCCCCTCCTCAAATCTGGCACTCCTGTGTTTTTAGTCAGTATTTTCTTTTTTAAGGAAACTGTGTTTGTGGATACTATAGACTTTATTCAGAGATTCTGAGAAACCTGTCATTTTTAAAGCTTGAAAATATTTAGTTTGTTTTCTCTCCCACGTAGTAAGGAAGTAGAATTTAGGACAGATCTTTTACATTAATTTGGTAATACACATCAGGAAGCTTTAAAATTTTTCCACTACTTGATATAGAAATCCTCCATCTTAGAATTTTCTCTGAGGAAATGTCTTTTTTATTTTTAATTTTATTTATTTTTGCCTGTGCTGGATCTTCGTTGCTGTGTGGGCTCTCCTCTAGCTGCAGCAAGCAGGGGCTCCTCTCTAGTTGCAATGCACAGGCTTCTCATTGTTGTGGCTTCTCTTGTTGCGGAGAACTGGCTCTAGGGTGCTTGGGCTTCAGTAATTGTGGCAATGGAGCTTCAGTAGTTGCTCTGTTACATGTGGGATCTTCCTAGCCCAGGGACTGAACCTGTGTTTCCTGTATTGGCAGGCTGATTCTTTACCACTGAGCCACCAGGGAAGCCCTGAGGAAATAATATTATAGTGCTTTATACATTAATGCAAAAAGCATTATTTAGAATAGAAAAAAATTAAAAGTGACTTACATGCCTAACAATAAGGGACTGGTTAAGCAAACTATGGCACCTTCTTTTATATAAAATTTTACAGCTGCTAAAACTGTATTTACAAAGAATTCTTAACGATGTGGAGAAATACTTATGATAAAAGCAGTCAATCTTAAAGGAAATCAATCCTGAATAGTCCTTGGAAGGACTGATGCTAAAGCTGAAGCTCCAATACTTTGGCCACCTGATGCAAAGAACTGACTCATTGGAAAAGAGCCTGATGCTGGGAAATTCTGAGGGCAGGAGAAGAAATGGGTGACAGAGGATGAGATAGCTGGATGGAATCACTGACTCAGTGGACATCAGTTTCAACAAGCTCCAGGATACAGTGAAGGACGGGGAAGCCTAGAAAGCTGCAGTCCATGGAGTCACAAAGAGTCAGACACAACTTAGCAACTGAACAACAATGACAAAACATTAAACAAAAAATATATTATGTGCAAAGTGTGATCTCAACTGTTAAAATGCATTAAAATTTTAAAAAAAGGCTGAAAGGAAATATGCCCCAAAATTGTTTAGATTATCTTAAGATAGTGGGGTATGGTCCATTGCTATTGTTATTTTCTTCTTTGTATGCTCAGTCACTCAGTCTGACTCTTTGTGACCTGATGGACTGAAGACCTCCATCCTCCTCTGTCCCTGGAATTCTCCCAGGCCAGAGTACTGGAGTGGGATGCCATTTCCTTCTCCATTTTCTTCTTTATTTTTTCCTAAAATTTCCAAATTTTCTGAAAAGAGCATGTAACTTTATTACAATCAGAAAAAAAAATAATTTCATTTTAACAATTTAAGAAAACAGGGAACTAGATATTGGGTTGGCCAAAAAGTTCATTGGGATGAAATTTTAACTTTTCACCCAACCTAATATTTATAAACATAAAAGTCATTTATTAGAAAATAATCTTAGGAAAGTTTTAGGAGTTGTAAAATACACATTAAAAGAAATAAAGCAATATTGTTAAAAGGAATAAAATAAAACTTTTACTTTAAAATTTTATTTTTAATTTTTATTCTATGAAAAATAAAACTTAACCTCTGAAAATGCAAACAGTTATGAAGACTATATAGCAACTTGAAAAATGCATATGATTTATGGTTGAATGAAAATAAGACAAAATTATTAAGATTACAACTATCCAGTCCAATAGTGTAAGCAACTACATACAGCTCACAAAATACAGTAGGCACCCAGTCAAAGGAACTTCTATACACATATAGTGGCTAACACTTGAACCTTTCCACCTTTGCACTCTAGCCCTTCGCTGTTTTGTTTTAGACGTGTATTTCTGACGTGGTTTACTTCTAGATTCTGCCTTGCTCCTGCCAAAATACATTCAGAGACAACTTTTGGTTATGCTTTTCCAAATCTGACCTAGTCTCTGGTACTGGGCTATCAGCACAGGCCAACTATCTTATCTTGAAGAGCTGTTTTGTTTTGTTTTGTTTTGTTTTGAAAGAAGAAAGACTGTTATGAAATCCAGTATATGAAAATGCTAACAGTACTGTAGTAGAATTATCCACAGTTCATGCCCCCTTTCTTTAGGTTTGAGACTTTGCAATGTGGTTATGTGAGGTCTATAATAAAAAATATTCAAAGTTTGAATTAAAGACACTTGCCAGTTACTTTCAGAGGTAATTGGATTCCCTTCCCTTTTATGATTTCCAAGGATGGATATAAAATTGATAAACCATTAGCCAAGAGGATACTGGCTCTGAGATCCAAGCTGGGTCAGAGAAACTGTTCTTCACCTTTTTCTCTCCAAAGGAGACTGTGCACAGCCAAAACAGAGATATGGGAATATCCAAAGCTTTATATACTCCCCAAAGGCTGTAGGAACACATCCAAGCTCTTTAATGCGTGTGTGTGTGCTTAGTCGATTCAGTCGTGTCAGACCCATGGACTGTAGCCCGTCAGAATCCTCTGTTCATGGGATTCTCCAGGCAGGAATACTGGAGTGGGTTGCCATGCCCTCCTCCAGGGGATCTTCTTGACCCAGGGATGAAGCCCATGCCTCCTGTGTTGCAGGCAGATTCTTTTACTGCTGAGCCACCAGGGAAGCCCACACTCTAAAATGGTCCCCCAGACCCTTCACTATCTATTGCCATTCTATTATTTCCCCAACTTTATCTCCCAGTAATCTGCTAACCTTTTTCTTTCTTCCTTACCCTATACAACATCCAACTATTTGCCATTCCTTAAACACATATTCACTTTTTTCATTTTTAAAAATTGATATATACAATTCATAGAGTAAGAAGCACAAAACTTAAGTGTACCACTTATTGGTTGTTCACAGATGTATACACAAGTGTGACCACCACCCAGATCAAGATCTAGAAGATTTCTAGCACTCTAATAGGCTCCCCTGTACCCCTTTCCAGTCCATATCTACATCCTAACACAGAGATAACAACTATTTTGACTTCCATCAACAAAAATTAATTTTGTCTGTTCTTGAATTTAAAAAAATGGAAACACACCATATGTATTCTTTAAAACACTCAGTGTATCTTACTGTTTCCTCTGCCTGAGAGTGGAATGTTAAATATCTGTCATGTGCTAGTGCTTTCCCATTCAGCAGACATTCCTAAATCATCATTAAAAAAAAAAAAAAAAAAACAAAACAACGTTCTATTTATTTGGCTGTGTTGGGCACAGGATCTTTAGTGTGGCATGTGAACTCAGTTGTGGCATATGGGACCTAGTTCCCTGATCAGGGATCAAACCCAGGCCCCTTGCATTGGGAGAGCAGAGTCTTAGCCACTGGACCACCAGGGAATTCCCCATCACTCTTTCTCATGGTCTCTAGACTGAGTTTTTAGGCTCAGTTTCTTTTTTTTTTTTTTTAATAGTTTGATCTTATTTTTATTTTTATTTATTTTTGATTTTTATTTTTACTTTATTTTACTTTATAATACTGTATTGGTTTTGCCATACATTGACATGAATCCACCACGGGTATACATGCGATCCCAAACATGAACCCCCTCCCACCTCCCTCCCCACAACATCCCTCCGGGTCATCCCCGTGCACCAGCCCCAAGCATGCTGTATCCTGCATCGGACATAGACTGGTGATTCGATTCCTACATGATAGTATACATGTTTCAGTGCCATTCTCCCAAATCATCCCACCCTCTCCCTCTCCCTCTGAGTCCAAAAGTCTGCTATACACATCTGTGTCTTTTTTGCTGTCTTGTATACAGGGTCATCATTGCCATCTTTCTAAATTCCATATATATGTGTTAGTATACTGTATTGGTGTTTTTCTTTCTGGCTTACTTCACTCTGTATAATCGGCTCCAGTTTCATCCATCTCATCAGAACTGACTCAAATGTATTCTTTTTAATGGCTGAGTAATACTCCATTGTGTATATGTACCACAGCTTTCTTATCCATTCATCTGCTGATGGACATCTAGGTTGTTTCCATGTCCTGGCTATTATAAACAGTGCTGCGATGAACACTGGGGTAGGCTCACTTTCTAAACTGCATACCAGCAGTTGCTACTGATTGTTCAGAGCTGGTGATAGTGAAACCTCCCTGAACAAGAGCAATCTCTTCTACATGGGAACTTTTGTCTGTACCATGAACACATTTAATAAACCATTTGGGTCTTGTTATTCTAACACTGTACAAGTTACATCTTTCTGATCTGTCCCTTTATTCTGTCCTACTTCTTCTGCTTATTTCAAGCTTTCATAATCTCTCACCTGATTTTCTACAACAATCCCTAACTGTTTTCCCTGCCTTCAGTTTTGGCTCCTCTATTCTTATCTATGCATTGCTAATTAATCTTTTCTAATATCTAAGTATGACTACATCATTCTCCTGGTTGAAACTCTTTAAGGACTACCTTTCAGGTACAGCCAGGTGCTCAGCCTGGTACTGCAGGCCTCATGATCTGGCCCTCCAGTATCATCTTACCCTGCCCTCCAGTGTGCCAACTAGTCGCAGATTCCTGTAACATGCCCTACCCTTTTTCTTCTCTATATCTTGAATGATCTTCCTCTCCTTTAGATGGCTATTTCACTCACCTTTTAAAGATACTTCAAGAATATTTATTTTCCAAAGTTTTGTTGATCATTCTTTCCTAACAAATTATTCTCTCCCAGACAAAATTAGTTATCCCTTATTGGTGTTTTCATAATGTTTATACATACCATTATGGCAATTATTACATTCTGTTAGTATTGGTTTACGTTTCTGAGAGCTCCTTGAGGGAAGAGAGATTTGCAGCTCCAGAACTCATCAGAGCATGTCTTTTTATTTTTACAGCTTTTTAAAGTTCTGGTAAAGTACACATAACATAAAATTTATTATTGTTACCATTTTAAAGTGTACAATTCAGTCAGCATTAAATGCATTCATAATGTGCAACCATCACCACCATTCTTCTCTGCCACTCTTTTAATCTTGTAAAATTGAAACCTTTCTTCATTCTCCCCTCCCCCAGCCCCTACCTTTCTACCTTCTGTCTATGATTTTGACTACTCCAAGTATATAGAATCACACAGTATTTTTTTTTTGTAACTGGTTTATTTCATTTAGCATAGTGTCATCGAAGTTCACCCATGTTGTAGCATATGCAGAATTTCCTTTCTTTTTAAGGCTGAATAGTATGTCATTGTTTGTATATACCACATTTTGCTTATCCATTCATTCATCAGTGGATATTTGCATTGCTTTCACTTTTTAGCTATTGTGTGAACAATGTTGCTAAGAATATGGGTGTACAAATATCCCTTTGAGACTTAGTTTTCAAGTCTTTTGAGTATATGCCCAGAAATGTAATTGCTGGGTTATATGGTATTATAATTCTATGTTTAATTTTTTTCGAGGAACCACTTACTGTTTTCCACAGCAGCTGTATCATTTTGTATTCCAACCAGCATTGCACAAGGGTTCTAATTTCTCCACATTCTCACAAACACTATTTTCTAGTCTTTTTTTTGTTTATTTGTTTGTTTTATGGTAGTAGCCATACTAATGAGAGTGAGATACAATGATATCTCGTAGGTTTGATTTGCATTTCTTTAGTGATTGGCAACGCTGAGCATCTTTTCACGTGCATATTGGTCATTTGTATATTTTCTACAGAGAAATGTGTATCAGGTTCTTTGTCCATTTTGAATCAGGTTGTTTTTTTGTTGTTGAGTTTATCACTCCATGGGAAATAGATGGGGAAACAGTGGAAACAGTGTCAGACTTTATTTTTTTGGGCTCCAAAAGCACTGCAGATGGTGACTGCACCCATGAAATTAAGAGACGCTTACTCCTTGGAAGAAAAGTTATGACCAACCTAGATAGCATATTCAAAAGCAGAGACATTACTTTGCCAACAAAATTCATCTAGTCAAGGCTATGGTTTTTCCAGTGGTCATGTATGGATGTGAGAGTTGGACTGTGAAGAAAGCTGAGCACCGAAGAATTGATGCTTTTGAACTGTGGTGTTGGAGAAGACTCTTGAGAGTCCCTTGGACTGCAAGGAGATCCAACCAGTCCATTCTGAAGGAGATCAGCCCTGGGATTTCTTTGGAAGGAATGATGCTAAAGCTGAAACTCCAGTACTTTGGCCACCTCATGCGAAGAGTTGACTCATTGGAAAAGACTCTGATGCTGGGAGGGATTGGGGGTAGGAGGAGAAGGGGACGACAGAGGATGAGATGGCTGGATGGCATCACTGACTCGATGGACGTGAGTTTGAGTGAACTCTGGGAGTTGGTGACGGACAGGGAGGCCTGGCGTGCTGCGATTCATGGGGTCACAAAGTCCAATTTGAAGTCCAATTTGTCCATATTTTCTTTTGTTGCCTGAGCCTTTGGTGTTGTTATATCTAAGAAGTCATTGCCAAATCCAATGTTGTGAAGTTTTTGTCTTATATTTCTGTCTAAGAGTTTTATTATTTTAGGTCTTATACTTAGGTCTCAGATCCATTTTGAGTTAATTTTTTTATATGGAATTAGGTAAAGATCTCACTTCATTCTTTTGCAATATGACTGTTCATGCACTATTTTCCTAGACAAAAAGACTTTTTGCCTTTGAATAGTCTTAGCACTTTCATTCGGAGAAGGCAATGGCAACCCACTCCAGTACTCTTGCCTGGGAAATCCCATGGGTGGAGGAGCCTGGTAGGCTGCAGTCCATGGGGTCACTAAGAGTCAGACACGACTGAGCAACTTCACTTTCACTTTTCACTTTCATGCATTGGAGAAGGAAATGGCAACCCACTCCAGTATTCTTGCCTGGGGAATCCCAGGGACTGGGGAGCCTGGTGGGCTGCTGTCTATGGGGTCGCACAGAGTCAGACACGACTGAGGGGATTTAGCAGCAGCAGCAGCAGCAGCAGCAGCACTTTCATTGAAAATCATTTGATCATATATTATCTGGGATTTATTTCTGGACAGAACACATGACATTTTAGAGGATTCAAAGATGAGTCAGAGTATAGATTGTCCTCAGTTCAGTTGAGTCGCTCAGTCATGTCTAACTCTTTGTGACCCCATGAACCGCAGCATGCCAGGCCTCCCTGTCCATCACCAACTCCTGGAGACCACCCAAACCCATGTCCATCAAGTTGGTGATGCCATCCAACCATCTCATCCTCTGTCCTCTTCTCCTCCTGCCCTCAATCTTTCCCAGCATCAAGGTCTTTTCCAATGAGTCAGCTCTTCACATCAGGTGGCCAAAGTACTGGACTTTCAACATCAGTCCCTCCAATGAACACCCAGGACTGATCTCCTTTCGGATGGACTGGTTGGATCTCCTTGCAGTCCAAGGGACTCTCAAGAGTCTTTTCTAACACCACAGTTCAACAGCATCAATTCTTCAGTGCTCAGCTTTCTTTATAGTCCAACTCTCACATCCATACATGACCACTGGAAAACCATAGCCTTGACTAGACGGACCTTTGTTGGCAAAGTAATGTCTCTGCTTTTGAATATGCTGTCTAGGTTGGCCATAACTTTCCTTCCAGAGAGTAAGCGTCTCTTAATTTCATGGCTGCAATCACCATCTGCAGTGATTTTGGAGCCCAGAAAAATGAAGTCAGCTAACACACTAGAACTGGTCATAGGGAGATTGTTAGAATGGGTGTTGGATCTTATTTTTGTTTTGAAGGAAAAGGGGAAAAAATATGATTTACAGGAAGTAAAATAGCTGACTTAAAGGGAGTTTATATCAGAATTATAGACCTTTAGACTCCTATTCAGCTTTAGTTCATCTAGTTCACATCCTTGTTTTTATATATAAAGAAAAAGAGGCCTGGTGTTACTCTTGAGGTAAGAACTTACAAAAAAACAGACATTACAGTAGGAAGATTTCATCTCAATAAAGGAAGAATTTCTAACATATATCATAGATAAACATGGGAAGAAATGAGCTCTGTATTAAGTACAAATATTCAAACAGAAGTTGTGTTACTGAATTAGAAGCAAGGCCGCCTCTTGGGACCCTAGCTGAACTGAAGATCCCCTGGCTCAGTCAGGGAGTTCTTTCTCAATCAGCTTTGCACTGCCAATAATGACTGAGTTTGGTACAAGCAGGACAGGCTTTTATTCAATGGCCAGAGAATGGAGAAGGGGAGTCACGCTCTAAAAGCACTTTTTAAGTGAACAGGTCAACAGGGCTCTAGCAAAGGAGCAGAGATTTTCGTGAGCAGCCAGGGCATGCACAGTCTATCATGTTCCTTTGCATGCGGCACCAGTTGTGCCTAACAGAGTACAAACCCCCACTTTGGGTGGAGATCTTAGCAAGGTAATGAAGCAAAGGTAATTTTCAGATACCTCTGGTTTCATCTGAGCAGGAACATTCCTGTGATCAAGTCAGAGCTGGTTGGGGGTGGTTGACCATTGTATATTTCTCAAAGCACTTATCTCTTAAAGTACAGCTGCAAGGCATCTCTGCCAATACTAGGAGGTAACTTGAAACAAACACAGAGATAAATCAAGGCAAGTGTATTTCAGCTTTCAGGGGTTGGTATGGAAACAAAGAGATAAATCAAGACAAGGAAAGCAGTGACCTTTAGCTTACTTTATCCGCCATCTTGGATCTAGTTGTTTCAGTCTCGTTTTATTGTGGTCCTTTGTGGCATCCTGTTGATAAAATACAACTTACAGTACCTATATAGTAAAAAGGAAAATACGAAATACAATAGCTATATAAAAAAAAAAAATCAACCAACAGTTTCTATGCCTGGGACCTGAGCTGTGTAGCATGTAAGTTTTGCTGTAGCAGGTAGATCTGATGATCTCTCTGCCTTGCTTGCAAATGTTCTGTGATATTAACTTCATTTTAACTTTCATTGTAAAAAGGCTGCCCTTTAAAATGGCACACATGTCCTAGGTTACAATTACAGCATCATCTCTTGGTCTGTATTTAAGTATTTGATATATACAACTGTATGAACTCCAATGTCTTTTCTAATTCTCACTTCTTATTTACATTAAGGAAGAAAGCCACCCTAAAAAAAAAAGAAACAGACCATTTTAACACACTTCAAGCAAGTACACTAAAGGATGTGGCTGTAGTTAAAAATTCCACACATTGAATCTTCAGAACAAATTCAGTTCAGTTCAGTTCAGTCGCTCAGTCGTGTCTGACTCTGTGACCCCATGAATCGCAGCACGCCAGGCCTCCCTGTCCATCACCATCTCCTGGAGTTCAGTCAGACTCACGTCCATCGAGTCCGTGATACCATCCAGCCATCTCATCATCGGTCATCCCATTCTCCTGCCCCCAATCCCTCCCAGCATCAGAGTCTTTTCCACTGAGTCAACTCTTCTCATGAGGTGGCCAAAGTACTGGAGTTTCAGCTTTAACATCATTCCTTCCAAAGAAATCCCAGGGCTGATCTCCTTCAGAATGGACTGGTTGGATCTCCTTGCACTCCAAGGGACTCTCAAGAGTCTTTTCCAACACCACAGTTCAAAAGCATCAATTCTTCTGTGCTCAGCCTTCCTCACAGTCCAACTCTCACATCCATACATGACCACTGGAAAAACCATAGCCTTGACTAGACGGACCTTAGTCAGCAAAGTAATGTCTCTGCTTTTGAATATGCTATCTAGGTTGGTCATAACTTTTCTTCCAAGGAGTAAGCATCTTTTAATTTCATGACTGCAGTCACCATCTGCAATGACCTTGGAGCCCCCCAAAATAATGTCTGACACTGTTTCTACTGTTTCCCCATCCATTCCCCATGAAGTGATGGGACCGGATGCCATGATCTTTGTTTTCTGAATGTTGAGCCTTAAGCCAACTTTTTCGCTCTCCTCTTTCACTTTCATCAAGAGGCTTTTTAGTTCCTCTTCACTTTCTGCCATAAGGGTGGTGTCATCTGCATATCTGAGGTTATTGATATTTCTCCCAGCAATCTTGATTCCAGCTTGTATTTCTTCCAGTCCAGCGTTTCTCATGATGTACTCTGCATAGAAGTTAAATAAGCAGGGTAACAATATACAGCCTTGACGTACTCCTTTTCCTATTTGGAACCAATCTGTTGTTCCATGTCCAGTTCTAACTGTTGCTTCCTGACCTGCATACAGATTTCTCAAGAGGCAAGTCAGGTGGTCTGGTATTTCCATCTCTTTCAGAATTTTCCACAGTTTATTGTGATCCACACAGTCAAAGGCTTTGGCATAGTCAATAAAGCAGAAATAGATGTTTTTCTGGAACTCTCTTGCTTTTCCATGATCCAGTGGATGTTGGCAATTTGATCTCTGGTTCCTCTGCCTTTTCTAAAACCAGCTTGAACATCAGGGAGTTCACGGTTCACATATTGCTGAAGCCTGGCTTGGAGAATTTTGAGCATTACTTTACTAGCATGTGAGATGAGTGCAATTGTGTGGTAGTTTGAGCATTCTTTGGCATTGCCTTTCTTTGGAACTGGAATGAAAACTGACCTTTTCCAGTCCTGTGGCCACTGCTGAGTTTTCCAAATGTGCTGGCATATTGAGTGCAGCACTTTCACAGCATCATCTTTCAGGATTTGAAACAGCTCCACTGAATTAAATGGAATCAATGGATAGCAAGTATTCACATGTGAGTCTGGGGCAGATGAGAAGAAACTTGATTTTAAGGATAAAGGGAAATAATTTTCATTGAATGTTTACTAAGATAGGCATTTTCACATATTTTAGCTTATTTAATTCCAAGAATGCAAAAAGATAAAAAGAAATCAATTCTTTACACTATTTTTGACGTGAGCATTAGAGGCTCTGGTATTGCATGGTGCTTTTAAGAATCATAAAATTTTAAACTTTGAACCTACCTTCTGCTTTACGGATGACTTAGAGTGTCAACGAGCAATTTCTAGGTACTTTCTGAGTATCAGAATTGTTCTGGGTGCTGGAATACACAGGTGAAGAAGACATATTAGGACCGTATCATGGGACTCTTTTTGACTGGAGAGTATAATCAGCCAGAGTCTATAAAAGGTTACCAAGCACTGAAGTCTCTCTCCTTGAAGAAATCAGGTTATTTGGGAGAAAAAAAGGAGTCTTAGGAAAAAACTTTAGCAGGTCTGATTGTATCTTTCTCTTACTTATGAATGTTCAGTAAGTTTCCATTAACTACAGGATAAAACCTGTTTTTTAAAAATAACATACATGCATGGCCCGTTATGATTTGTTCTCTTTATGATTTACCAGTAGATCTTAGTTTTAGCAGACTTATCTCTAAGGAACCTTTCTTGTTCTGATATAATTTACTCATCAAATTACCTTTTCACTCAATATGATGAATGATTTTTGGATTGGGTTTTCCTGTCACCTAGGAAACAAGAATACACAGAAGAACAATATGAAACAGATCTTCATGACGCAGATAACCATGATGGTGTGATCACTCACCTAGAGCCTAACATCCTGGAAAAGGAAGTCAAGTGGGCCTTAGGAAGCATCACTATGAACAAAGCTAGTGGAGGTGATGGAATTCCAGTTGAACTATTTCAAATCCTAAAAGATGATGCTGTGAAAGTGCTATACTCAATATACCAGCACATTTGGAAAACTCAGCAGTGGCCACAGGACTGGAAAAGGTCAGTTTTCATTTCAATCCCAAAGAAACGCAATGCTAAAGAATGTTCAAACTACCACACCATTACGCTCATCTCACACGCTAGCAAAGTAATGCTTAAAATTCTCCAAGCCAGGCTTCAGCGGTACATGAACTGAGAACTTCCAGACATTTAAGCTGGATTTAGAAAAGGCAGAGGAACCAGCAATCACATTGGCAACATCTCTTGGATCATAGAAAAAGCAGGAGAGTTCTAGAAAAACTTCTACTTCTGATTTATTGACTATGCCAAAGCCTTTGACTATGTGGATCACAACAAAATGGAAAATTCATAAAGAGATGGGAATAGCAGAACACCTGACCTGCCTCCTGAGAGATCTGTATGCAGGTCAAGAAGCAACAGTTAGAACTGGACATGGAACAACAGACTGGTTCAAAATTGGGAAAGGAATATGTCAAGGCTGTATGTTGTCATTCTGCCTATTTAACTTCTATGCAGAGTACATCATGTGAAATGCTGGGCTGGATGAAGCACAAGCTGGAATCAAGACTGCCGGGAGAAATATCAATAACCTCAGATATGCGGATGACACCACTCTTATGGCACAAAGTGAAGAAGAACTAAAGAGCCTCTTGATGGAAGTGAAAGAAGAGAGTGAAAAAGTTGGCTTAAAATTCAACAGTCCAATACCATCACTTTATGGCAAATAGATGGAGAAACGGTGACAGACTTTATTTTGGGGGGCTCCAAAATCACTGCAGATGGTGATTGCAGCCATGAAATTAAAAGACGCTTGCTCCTTGGAAGAAAAGATATGAGGAACCTAGACAGCATATTAAAAAGCAGAGACATTGCCAACAAAGGTCCATCTAGTCAAAGCTATGGTTTTTCCAGTAGTCATGTATGGATGTGAGAGTTGGACCATAAAGAAAGCTGACTGCCGAAGAACTGATGCTTTTAACTGTGGTGTTGGAGAAGACTCTTGAGAGTTCCTTGTACTGCAAAGAGATCAAACCAGTCAATCTTAAAGGAAATCAGTCTTGAATATTCATTGGAAGGACTGATGCTGAAGCTGAAACTCAAACTTTGGCCACCTGATATGAAGAACTGACTTATTAGAAAAGATCCTGATGCTGGGAAAGATTGAAGGCAGCAAGAGAAGGTGACGACAGAGGATGAGATAGTTGGACAGCATCACCAACTTGATGGACATGAGTCTGAGTAAGCTCTGGGAGTTGGTAATGGACAGGGAAGCCTGGAATGCTGCAGTCCATGGACTCGTGAAGAGTTGGACATGACTGACTGACCTGAACTGATAACCTAGGAAGATAATAGAGTATGAATATTGATCCACTGGGCAATTATATTTCTAATTACTTATGATGAAATAAGACTTTTGCTGTAAGTAATTTTCATCTGAGTTTGGGTGAAACTAGCTCTCAGAACTTCCGAACTGGAGACTTAACCACAAGCATGAGGTCTTTCTTGCAAGTATCAGATGTAAGTCCTTGGAGTATTTATATAGAGCAGTTAGATATTTACCATTTAATTTCTCATTAAATGGGTGATTCAATGGAAAGGACACATAACTGGTATTCTAGGACTGCCTGTGACTTCCTGTGTGACCCTGGCCACTAATGAAGTCTCTTATACCTTAACTTCCCTCATTTTTCACATAGAAATACCTGTGTTATATGTGTTTTATTGTAATGATAAACAGGAGTATAGTTGCCAGAGGTTTCCTTCAACAAGTATGTAGGCATTATAAGGAATACAAATGTTAAGTATTTGCACTCAAATTTATAACTTATTGGAGTCAGACTCGTAAAAGCAATGTGTAAGGATTCAGAGAACAGAGGACTCTCATTCAGTGGCTTGTGGGGGTGGTGCTGATGAAGATGCTTTAATAAAAGAGGTAGAAGTTGAACGGATCTTGAGTAATAGGAAAAGTGGTACAAGAGAGTTGTCTGGAAGGGATAAGGGCAGAGAGGCACTGGGATTCTGAGTCTGGCCCCCACCTTTGTTTTCAGAATCATTATTTCCTGCCCACTCCAGACAAAACAATGTTCTCAGGATCACAGATATGTGTCCAGCACATAATAAGCAAATTTTCAGGGTTCAGCTTCTACCTCTTCCATTAAAACTTTACCTAAGTGGGTATTAGTCCAGCTCTTGATAAGACCTGTTGCCTTTATTGTAGTGCAATAGTGAACTTCCTTGCTCAATGGTGACTTTTTTGGAGACAGGAATCTGGTTTGGCTTTGTATAACTCTTAGTATTTTGCTCTTATTAAGTAATTGGGAAATTTTATTCAATTGAAATTGCTCCAGGGACCTTGATATCAGTTACCAAAGAGAAGGACATGTATCATCTTAACGTCTCTACAGGTTTTAAATTTGGGATCTGCTATTTTCCTTACATTATCTCTGTGAAGTAGCTATTTTGTCGTTGAAAACTTACATATAAAGAAACTCAGAGTGTATTTGGCTAAAATCAAACAACAGACAAGTGTTGAAGCTAGGTAGAGTTCTTTTAACTTGAAATGGTAACCCACTCCAGTATTCTTGCTGAGAATTTCATGGACAGAAGAGTCTGGCGGGTTGCAGTCCGTGAGATTGCGGAGTAGGAATGAGTGAGTAACACACTTACTCTGTGCACTATATCTGGGCACCTGGGCATGAAATGGGGTGCGGGGGATAAAATGTATTAATATTTAATTCTCAGAGCTCTGGTTTTCTCATTTATAAATGGGACCTCATGGGATTGTTATATTTTTTTTGCTGGGGGGCTGTGGCACTTGTGGGATCCTAGTCCCCTGACCAGGGATCACACCTGAATCCCTTGCATTGGATGCTCAGAGTTCTAACCATTCATCAGCAGAGAGAATTCTCTGTTATAAGAACTGAATGGAAAAACATATGAAATCTCTAGCTCAATGACTAGCACTTAGTGGTCTCTTCTCATCAAACTTCAGATTCATATACATATAAACAGATAAGAAGTAACCAGTTTTGGAGTGCAAAGAAGATGGATCCTGCAGAGAGGAAGGCCCCCTCTGTAAACTTTTATAGGTTCCAGCCTCTGAGTTACATCATGAGAAATTTAATTAGGCAACATCCCAGGTGGCTCAGTGGTAAAGAATGTGCCTGCCAATGCAGGAGATGCCAGTCCATCTCTGGGTGGGGGAAGATCCCCTGGAGAAGGAAATGGCCACCCACTCCAGTATTCTTGCCTGCGAAATCTTATGGACAGAGAGCCTGGTGGGGTTCACGGGGTCACAGGATAGTCCGACACGACTTAGCAAATAAATGACATCTTGTAAAGACTTAAGATTTTGCGTCTTCCCTCAGGTCCACCCTATCATATCCTTTTCCTGCCTTAGCATGTGTCACCTGCAAGGACTATAGTTGTGTGATTTGTCCAGCTTTGAGGTTAGAGGTTGGTTGAATAATCTCCAAGGCTGGGACCTTAAAAAAATTAGGACCTGGGCTTCCCAGATGGTTCAGCGGGTAAAGAATCCACCTGCCATGCAGGAGGCACAGGAGACGCCGGTTCAATCCCTCCGTGGGTAAGATCCTCTGGAGGAGGAAATGGCAACCCATTCCAGGATTCTTGCCTGAAAAATCCCATGGACAGAGGAGCCTGGTGGGCTACACTCCAAAGTGTTGCAAAGAGTCGGACACGACTAAAAAAATTAACCAAACCATAAATCCTTTCCTATCGGGACTTTAAATAACTACATGGAGGAACCTATATTAAAAGCAAAAGGGGGAGGAGGCTCAGGGATGGTAGTTGACTCCAAACCCATGTAAAACTAAATAAGTGATTTCTAAAATCTTTTTCCGGGCGGCGCGCGGAGCCGGTGGGTACTCTTGAGATTTCTCTTGGGCTCCTAACTCCAGAAATCGGCTGCATTGTAAAAGAAAAGGATTCCAGCTTTGGTGGACTGGTGGCAAAGGTGAATAGACGGGGAATGGTGGGGGAGTCCGAGAGGATTCGATTCCTCTGTCTGCGTACTCGCTGGTGGTCAGAAGCTCGGGCTAACCGCCAAGTGTCCGCGGCGGCCGGGGCCGGGCCAGGTCAGTACCCAGGCCGGAGGGTGCGTGTCCAAGGCCGGGGTTTCCGACCCCTGGGGGTTGGCTTTCGGGCCCTCTTCACGCTGGGGGGCCTCCGCGGGGAGGTCCACAGCCCAGGAACCAGACCTAAGCAGGGCGGTAGTGCCCGCGACCCCGGCCTCCGCAAGCAAATAGAGGTCCTCCCGCCGCTCTCCCGTGGGGCCCCGGCAGGGAGCTAGACTGAGCGACCCCCGCTCGGGGGCCCCGCCCCGCCCCGCCAGCCCGCGGTGACTTCAACCCTCCCCCAACGCTGGAGGGGCCCCGCCCCCTCCTCGCGGGCTAACGAGTGTCCTCGCGCGCTCGCCCCTTCCCACTGCGTGAGTGTGAGTGAGCTATCCTCCCACCTCGGCCCCCTCACCATTGTTTCCCGTCTCCACCACAAGCCCCTGAATGTAGCACTTCTCCCGTTGGTGTTTACTACCTCCCGCCCCAGTTTAACCAGTGCCCTGGGGCCCCTAGAACGAAAGGAAGGGGCACCCCCAAACCCTTTCCTCCGCGCCTCCTACCCAGGGTCTCCTGTGCGTTTGTTCCCTACCCCCGCCCGGGTCGGGACTCCATTCAGGGCTCTGTTCCTCTCTCCCCTCCCCCCTCCCCTGGCTCCCTTTCTCCCTCGGCCCCCTCCCCTCAGCGGGTCCTCCTCTTTCTCTCCCCCTCTCTCCTCCCCCTCCCCATCCCTTCCCCCCCACAATGCAGTTCGCGGCGCGGCGGACATGGCGGTGGAGCCCTGAGCTCGTCGTGTCCTGGCCTCCAGCGGCGGCGGCGGTGACGGCGGCAGCGGGAGGCGGAGGGGGAGCGGGAGCCACTGAGATGAGGAGGCGCCGCGCGCGCCTGTAGCTCGCGGGCCTCGCAGGTACGGAGGTTCCGGCCGCGGCATAGCACCCGGCGCCCGAGGGGGTGTGCTCGAGGCAGGCCGGGCGGCCCCCTCTTCGCCCTCAGGTGCCGCGCCTCGCAGGTGTCGCGGTCCCGGCCCGAGCGCGTATCAGCCGCCCTCTTGGGGCCTGACACTTCTTTCTTTGCTGGATTGGGCATCGGGTGTCCCAGGGGAAGGCGGAGATGAGGGAGGTAGGGGCGGCGGCCTGGGCTTCCTGAGCAGGGCACCGGGGCGCTTTGGGACCGAACTCCACCGTGAGGTTGGGGCTCTCGGCCCCGAGCCGAAACCTGTGGACCCAGGCGGCGGATTTTGAGTTAACGGGATAGGAGTGAATATTCTCTGGGGTCCAGTAGGATTCCCTGTCCTGTGTGCCTTTTCTTTCACCCTGGCTTTGCTATAGACTACGTATATAACTTATAGACACACGCATATAATACATAATAAATATTTATTCCGGGATCGTCCTTGTCGGGAGGAGAGAAGGCAGAGGTGTCTGTGAGGATTTCGTTTCTTGCTCGCCCGCCTTCTCTCTCCCCCGCCCCCCAGTCGAATGGTGGTAATGAACGCTTTTGACGTGGGAAACTGTGAGATTCGTATTTGTAAACAGATAGCACTCTCCGAGTGTGTTGTACGCCTCCGCGAGAGGTTTCAGGTCCTTTTGGTATCCGGATTGCAAAAGAATGAGATATTTAGACCTGAAAGAAAGACCTCATCGGGATTTCAAGTCGTATGTGGATGCGATGAATTACTGTTATTTTAACAACATTGATTAAATTCTTTTTAGATGATCAACTTTTTAATCAAATGAATTTTGTACCTTGCGCGAGATCTTAGTTTCGGTGTACCATGTTTCTTCGTTTTGATGTATTTTTAATACAAAAGTAGTTCCTTGCACATTTGACGTTCTACTCCCTTTGTGATCTTCTTAGTGTCCAGAAATGCAATTCGAATTTTGTATTGTTGGTATGCATTTAGTAATTAGCTGGAATGGATCAGGTTACCTTTTGTTTCCAAAGATCGGCGCCCCCCGCCCCCCCACAAGTCTTGTAGTCCTGAAATGTGTAACTCTGGGTTAAACAGAACATACACTGTTTCTGTTTTAAAGTGATGAGAACTATTAGTTATTAAAATTGGGTAATCCCACCTGGATATGATAATTTAGAGAGAATGATATATCAGGGTGGTGAATTGTGGGATAGTTTTTTTTAAATTTTTTTTTGAGGGGTTACTATCAGTCAGCATGTTCTGTATGTGAGTAAAACATACACTCAAATTTTCTTTAGGCTCAGAACTCTTGTATATATGTCTGCTTAGAAATTGTTGGACTACACTGCATCCTAGTATTGATTAGTCACAACTTGTTAAATTATGAAATATTGATTCATTTAGAAAACTGCTTAAGACAATGAATTTACTAGTATCTAGTGTACTATGATCCTTTTATAAACAGATTTTAGAGTGCATCTTAAAAACCGTATACTTTGGGCAGATAAGAATTTTAAGTTGTTTTAGGCTTTAAAAAGATGATATTTAATGAAAAAAGAAAGCTTCCTTGAAATAATACAGAAAAGGAAGTGAAAAGTTTTAACATTTAATGTTTTAAGTCTAGCAAAATCTAAATACAAAAAAGAAATTAAAATGTGTCCATTGCCCTAGGTTGTTAGTAACAGATAAACTAACAAGATGTTATCACGCACATAAGTTTAGTTCAGTATTGTAAATTACTTCTAACATTACATTTAATTTTAATTAATGTAGCTGGAACAGAACAGTGTCTATATTATAATTTTAGACTTTTTAAATAAAAATTTATATTTGTAATTATAAATGTCTCTAATTAATAAAAAGCTGTTTAAAGAGAATTTTTTTTTTAGTTTTGAGTAATGGCACCCCACTCCAGTACTCTTGCCTGGAAAATCCCATGGATGGAGGAGCCGGGTGGGCTGCAGTCCATGGGGTTGCTCAGAGTTGGACACGACTCAGTGACTTCACTTTCGCATTGGAGAGGGAAATGGCAACCCACTCCAGTGTTCTTGCCTGGAGAATCCCAGGGATGGCGGAGCCTGCTGGGCTGCTGTCTATGGGGTCGCACAGAGTTGGACACAACTGAAGCGACTTAGCAGCAGCAGCAGCAGAGTCATTTTAGTAACAGAAATTGGAGAACTTTTTGACCTCAAAGTTAACCTTGACATGCATAATAAGCAGGATTAATTATGTTGTATTCTTTATATAATGTCAAATCAGGATCTTTGGGTTGGAAAGGTTATGAATTTTATTTCTGCAGCAAGTTTCTGGTGTCAGAAAAGCTATAAATAAGACTTACCTATGAATGCTGATGTCAATAAATTTTATCCTTTTTTTTTTAAAAAAAAGGCCATTTTGATAAATTCAGTGAGATATATTACTTCCTAATGTAAACTGCACATGGTTGAAGTAAGTTGTTACTGCAGATAGAAATATGTTCTAAAAAAGAACAATTCTAGAAAGACTAACAGTCAAGGGGAAGGGATACTGTAGTAAAGCAGGATGTGTAGACTTTCTCGTCTTAATGTTCGAGGAATTAAGATTGCTTTTGCAGAACTAAGTAAATTAGAATTTTTTTACACTAAACTAAGTTTATACCTGTTTTATTTCAGGCATTGTGCTAGACATGTCCATATATTTTTTTTATTTGTTCTGTTTAACACCCCTATGAAACCTGTTTTCTGTTTTTTTTTTTTTTTTTGAAACCTGTTTTCTAAATGAGGAATCTCTGACTCAGATGTTGGTTAATTTGCTTAAGATCATAGAGTTAGGAAGATTGAAAGCAGCTCTGCGTACTTTTTTTTATAACATATGCCATGTTGCTTCTCAGATGTTTCAAGTGTTCTCCCAGTTTTATAGGAGGAACTGCCTTAGGTTGCTCATTCATTCATCATTTAATCATCAAACGTTTGCATTTGTACTTTATGCTAGACATTGCTACGTTTTAGAGGTATAAACTTATTGAAGATAGTCTCTTGTTTCAGGGAATTTATTCATATAATCAGTTCAGTCGCTCAGTCATGTCCGATTCTTTACGACCCCATGGACTGCAGCACGCCAGGCTGCCCTGTCGATCACAGCTCCTGGAGTTTGCTCAAACTCATGTCCATCGAGTCAGAGATGCCATCCAACCATCTCATCCTCTGTCCCCTTCTCCTGCCTTCACTCTTTCCTGGCATCAGGGTCTTTTCTAATGAGTCAGTTCTTTCCATCTGGTGGCCAAAGTATTGGAGTTTCAGCATCAGTCCTTCCAATGAACATTTAGGACTCATTTCCTTTAGGATTGATTGGTTTGATCTCCTTGCTGTCCAGGAGTCTTCTCCAACACCACAGTTCAAAACCATCAATTCTTCGGCACTCAACTTTCTTTATAGTCCAACTCTCACATCCTTACATGACTACTGGAAAAACCATAGCTTTGACTAGAGGGACCTTTGTTACAAAGTAAATGTCTCTGCTTTTTAACATGCTGTCTAGGTTGGTCATAGCTTTTCTTTCAAGGAGCAAGCGTCTTTTAATTTCATGGCTGCAGTCTCCATCTGCAGTGATTTGGAGCGCCCCAAAATAAAGTCTGTCACTGTTTCTACTGTTTCCCCACCTATTTGCCATGAAGTGATGGGACCAGGTGCCATCATTTTTGTTTTTTGGATGTTGAATTTTAAGCCAGCTTTTTCACTCTCCTCTTTCACTTTCATCAAGAGGCTCTTTAGCTCCTCTTAGCTTTCTGCCGTAAGGGTGGTATCGTCTGCATAATCTGAATTTATTGATATTTCTCCCGCCAATCTTGATTCTAGCTTGTGCTTCAAACAGCCCGGCATTTTGCTCAATGTACTCTCCATATAAAGTAAATAAGCAGGGTGACAATATTACAGCCTTGACATACTCCTTTCCTAATTTTGAACCAGTCTAGTGTTCCACGTCCGGTTCTAATTGTTGCTTCTTGCTGCTGCTGCTGCTAAGTCGCTTCAGTCGTGTCCGACTCTGTGCGACCCCATAGATGGCAGCCCACCAGGCTCCCCCATCCCTGGGATTCTCCAGGCAAAAACACTGGAGTGGGTGCTTCTTGACCTGCATACAGATTTCTCAAGAGGCAGACACACAATAGTCTGGTAGTTTTAAATGGGTATTTGATTTATAATGATAATAAGTAACTTACTGCATAGTTATTATTTGTTAATTTCTTTCCAAAGATCTTAGACTGTTAACTCAGGCCTCACAACAGCTTATAAATTATCAGCATTTATAGGTGAGGAAAGTAGCTGCAGAAAGAGTAAATAGCTTGGATAATATCTAGTTTGCTGCTGAGCCAGGAATTGAGCTCTGGGTGTCTAAGTCTAGAGTTAGAGCTCTTAATCACTATGCTGTGTTGCACCTCAAGCTTAGGTTGTAGTATGCAGAGAGTGTTAAATCCAAAATAGCCACATAGGTTGTCAAAAACTATCTTTTAAGAACATGAGTGTGAATTATAGATGGCAATGAAATTTAATTGCATTTTGTTAGTCTTAGCTGTACATTGTAGTTTAAATAATTTAATTATCATTAAAATTGATTGCTCATTAACTATTTAAGCTCAATCTTGTGCTGAGTGTTAGGTTTAGGTCAGTGATATTCAAACTATGTGTTGGGAATCTTTTTGGGGTTTCTGAGTCATAATTGTTTTCCTAGTAATGTTAAGATATTTCCCTTTTCCCTTTTCATTTTCTCACCTGGAATGTAGAATGATAGAAACACATGAAAACATTATTGCTTTGATTGCTATTGCTTTGATGTGTAATCGTGGGTTTTTTTTTTTTTTTGCTTTTGCTTTGAGATACAATTTTCAGTACTGTAAAACTCACCCTTTTAAAGCATGTAGTTCAGGGACTTCCCTAGTGGTCTAGTGGTTAAGATTTCATGCTTCCAATGCAGGGAACACGGGTTTGATTCCTGGTTGGGGAACTAATCACCCTTTTAAAGCATGTAGTTCAGGGACTTCCCTAGTGGTCTAGTGGTTAAGATTTCATGCTTCCAATGCAGGGAACACGGGTTTGATTCCTGGTTGGGGAACTAAGATCCCGCATTCCACGAGGTGTGGCCAAAAAAAAAAGCATGCAGTTTTCAGTGTATGTTTATAAGCTTATGTAACCATCACCATTATTTAATTCCAGAACATGTTCATCTTCCTCCGAGAAACCCTGTGCCCTTTAGCAATCACCCTGCATTCCCCCCAACTCCCACCCCCTCAAGCTTTTGGCAACCACTGAACTGCTTTTCTGTCTTTGGAATTGCCTACTTTGGACATTTCATATAAGTAGAATCATATAACATATGTATAATCATATGTTAGTAGTATATCATATAACAGGCTTTTTGTGCCTGGTTTCTTTCACTGAAGCATAATGTTTTCAAGATTCATCCATAATATATTGTGTATTAGCACTTCAGTCCTTTTTATGGTTGAATAATACTACATTGTATGGAATGTATTCTATGGAGATACCACATTTTGTTTATCCATTCATCGTTTGATAGACATTTGGGTTTTTTTCCACTTTTTGGCTGTTACAAATATTGTTGCTTTGAACATTCATGTATAAGTTTTTGTGTGGATATGTTTTCATTTCTCTTGGATATATACCCAGGAGTGGAATTGCTGAGGGTTTTGATACATTTATGTTTAACTTTATGGAGGACCTGCCGAACTATATTCCTGAGAGGCTTCACTATTTTATATTTTCACTAGTAATATATGAGGGTTCTAATTTCTACCCATCCTCACCAACACTTGTTATTGTCCATCTTTTAAATTCTAGCTATCTAACTGGTGAAGTGGTATCTCATTGTGGTTTTGATTTGCAGTTCCTTAATGACTAATGATGTTGAGCGTCTCTTCATATGTCTGTTGGCTTTTTGTATATTTTATTGGAAGAAATGTCTATTTAAATTCTTTGCTCATTTAAAAAATTGTATTATTTGTCTTATTGTTATAAGAGTTCTTTATATATTCTGGATATTAGATCCTTGTTAGATAAATGATATGCAAAAATGTCCTCTTGTGAATTGTCTATTCATTTTCTTTTTCAAATGTAAGAATTGTGGCAAAAGATGCATAAAAGTTACCATTTTAATAATTATTAAGTGTATATTCAGTGATACTAGGTACATTCACAGTGTTGCACACATCATCACCACCATCCATGTTTAGAACTTTTTCCTTTTTCCTGTTCTGTGCCCGCTAAGCAATAACTCCTTGTTCCCTCTTCCCCTCAACCCCTAGCAGCCATCATTCTACTTTCTGTTTCTATGACTTTGACTACTGTATGTAATTAGAATCGTATAATATCTGTCCTTTTGTAACTTGTTTACTTCATTTAGCAGTGTCTTCAAGGTTCTTCTATGCTCTAGTATGTGTCGGAATTTCCTTCCTTTTTAAGGCTGAATAATTATCTGTTGTATTTGTGTATATACCATATTTTGTTTTTCCAGTTATCTATTGATAGACACTTTGGTTGCTTCTGCCTTTTGGCTTTTGTAAATAATGCTGCTGTGAATATGGGCATACAAATATCTGTTTGGTTCCCTGCTTTCTGTTCTTTGGAAATATACCTAGAAGTGGAATTGCTGGATCATGTGGTAAATCTTTGTTTAATTTTTTGAGGAATTGCCATTTTGTTCATTTTCTGGAGTGTGTTTTTTCAAGCACCCAAGTTTTAGGTTTTGATAAAGTTATATTTATTTTTTCTTGTGCTTCTGGAGTCATAGCTAAGATAAGCCTAGATTATAAAAATTTACACCTATGTTTTCTTCTGACAGTTTTGTAGTTTTAGCTTTTACATTTAGTTCTTTGACCCATTTTTAGATAATTTTATATGTGCTGTGAGGTATAGGTCCAACTTCATTCTTTTTCATGCGGCTGTCCAGTTGTCCTGGTATCATTTATTGGCAAGACTGTTATTTCCCTTGTTGAATGGTCTTGGCATCATTGTTGAAATCAGTTGATCATAAATGTCTCTGTTTACTTCTGGATTCTCAATTGATTCTGGAGTCTCCAATGATTTGTATGTCTGTGCTTATGGCAGTACCACCCACCCAGTCATAATTACTGTAGCTTTGTAGAAAGTTTAAAGTTGGAAAATAGAAGTTGAAGTTGTGAGTTCTCCAACTTTACTTTTCTTTTTCAATATTGTTATGGCTGTTCTTAGTCCTTTGCATTTCCGTGTGAATTTTAGGATCTGTTTGTCAGTTTTTGGAGAAAACCTTGTATTTCTTTTGTTAAATTTATTCCTGAGTATTTTATTCTTTTTGAAGCAATTGTAAATGGAATTTTGGACTCTACATTGCTAGTATATAGAAATACAATTGATTTTTGTATGTTGATCTTGGATAGCACCCTTGCTAGGCTTGTTTATAGCTCTAATTACTTTTTTGTAGATTCCTTAGGACTTTATATATGAGATCATGTCATCTGCAAATATAGATTGCTTTACTTCTTCCTTTCTTTTCTGGATGCCTTTTAATTTCTTTTTCTTCCCTAATTGCCCTGGCTAGTACAGTATTGAATAGAAGTGAAGACAGTAAGGAATTTCCTGGTGGTCCGGTAGATAGGACTTGGTGCTTTTACTTCCACAGACCAGGTTTAACCCCTAATTGGGGAATTAAGATCCCACAAGCTGCACAGCCTAAATAAATAAATAACATTAAAACAAAGTGAAGACAACAGACATCTTTGTCTTGTTTCTGTTCTTAGAGGAGAAAACATTTAGTCCTTCACCGTTAAGTGTGATGTCACATGTGGTTTTTCTGTCAGATTGATGAGAGTTTCTTTCCATTCCAAATTTGTTGAGTTTTTTTTATTATAAAAGGACATTAGATTTTATCAAATCCTTTTTGTGTGTCAGTTAAAACAACTGTATGGTTTTTGTCCTTTAATATGGTGCATTACATTGATTGGTTTTCATATAGAACCAAACTTGTATTCCTAGGTTAGAATACACTTTATCCTTTCATTGCTGGATTTGGTTTGCTAGAATTTGTTGAGGATTTTGCATCTATTTGCATAAGAGACATTGGTGTATAGTTGTCTTGTAATTTCTGGATTTGGTACTAGGGTAATACTGGCCTTATGTAGAATAAGTTAACAGTATTTTCTTGTATTTTAAAAATTTCTCAGTTTTAATATCTAATGATGTAAATATCAATAGCTAAATACACAAAAACAAAAGTTCTTTGGATTCTTGGTAATTTTTTGAAGCATAAATGCATCCTGAGGTCAAAAAGTTTGAGAACTGCTGGTTTAGGCTAAAGACATACCCTAGTACCCTGGCAATGAACCAAAAAATATGTCTCTTCTTTCTTCTCAGAAACCAATCCCGTTTGTGTCATTTTACTCAAGTCATACACTCAAGGTGTCTCAAGAAATAAAGTGAAAACACTACCAGACTGTGTTAACTTTACAGATTTGAAAAGATAAATGAACGGGCATATTAGACATATATATGTTAGCTAATGCTGTATCTTCAAAACAAATGTTTTTTTAAACTGAAAAATTTGTAAGAGCTGCTGTGCTTTTATAGCCACTTATGGTATTGTTTTGAGTGTCTTGTATTCTGTCATACAGGTAAAAAATGGCTAGTTTGTGTTTGTAAATTGTATTTATGCTTCCTGTGATAGTACCAGTTTTAAACCAATGATTCTCGCTATATGAGAGGTACAATTCCTTAGGATTGCTTTGGAAGGTCTTTTAAACCACTCACAGCTAGCCTTTCCCATCTCCCATTCTTGTGTTTCTCTTTTTTCTATTGGACATGTATTCTATTTCTTGGATGTGTTAGAAAAAAAAACTGGGAACCATTATTCTAAATCCTCTAAGGAGGTGTGTAGCTTGTTTTCCTCACACCTGCTTCCTTAAAGCCAGAAAACCAGACCCATGTTTTTTCTAATTAGTGTCTGTCTATTCTTCTATCTTCCTCTACAGCTTCTCTTCTTTTAAGATTGGTACCCTACTGGCTGTTTCTTACCTGACTTTGTCATTTCAATCTAGGAATGTCTGTGTCACTCCCCTGTATTCACTGATATATCATTGGTATAATTCTTCATATCATATCAGGCAGTTGGAAGCATAACATTGAAGGTTACTTAACATCTTAAGTTTATTTTTCCTTAATTTCTGTATTCCAGTGGTATTCAACTTTCTTTGACATGGCTACTCATATGGTTCAGAAATGGTTCTACTTCTGACCAAAATCTCATTAATATCTGTATACGTCTTTCTCACTTCTTTAGTTTTCTCATCTATCCCTAATCTTTTTGTATAACCTCTTTTGAGTTTTATCTCTCCCACTCACCAGTATCATCACTGTTGTGTTCAGTTCAGTTCAGTCGCTCAGTCATGTCTGAATTTTTGCGACCACATGGACTGCAGCGTGCCAGGCTTTCCTGTCCATCACCAACTCCTGGAGCTTAACTCAAACTCATGTCCATCGAGTTGGTGATGCCATCCAGTACCCTATTGAGATATTCATTATGTTAATCCCCTACCCAGAATGAATTTAAATATCTGCAAATTGTATAAACTAGTAGACAGGTGTTTTATATATGTAGTTAGGCCTTTAACCCAGCCTGGCAATATTTCAGTCAGGTTTCTTTCCTGTTTCTCACTTTTGGTATTGTTTTTCTCTGATCTTAAGTCCTCTACTGCCCTCTGCCTTTCCCTGTTAGTGCTGGCCTTCTGTTTCATAGAACAGTGTTATAAAACTTACTTTCTCCACAGTTCTTTCAGATGCTAATAGGTTGTCCTGGCAAAAAATGTGTTTTGGTCAAATAAATCTGGAAAATGTTGCAAATTAGATCTTTCTCTTAGATATTTAAACAGTGCTTACTACCGTACCCAAGCATCTTCTGGGAAGAAGTCCATTTACCTTCAACACAGCTTTTCCCTCTCCACAATCCCACCAAAATTGCTTGTAGTAAGATCCTAAATAACCTCCTAATACTTTTTAATAATAATTGGTAATTACTTTTACTTACTTTAGTAGCATCTCTTTTCCCTCTTATCTCTCTCTTCCTGTTCTGCAGAAGTTAATCTGAAGCAGAAGTTGTGCCGCTCTTCTGCTCATAATCTATGGCTTCTCTTTGCTAAAGTCTAAACTTGACTCGGTATGTAAATATGTGTACTAATTTGCATTCCCAGTTCATCTCCTGTATTCATCATTACGCATGCTATTTTGCATCCTAAAACTTGTTAAAATTATATAAATGTATTTTATCTAGTATATACAGATCTTATTCCTTCTTACTCCCTTTCTCAAGTGAAAAATTCTTTCACAGCTCAATTATCTCTATGATGAACACTTTTTCTTAGGTTCTTTCCTCAGGGTTTTCTTAACATATGTCAAGTAATATTGTCATTATTTGTTTATATGACTGTCTCCTCTTTTATACGTGCGACTATTCTATTATTTATCATCGTATTCCCAGCTTTTAACTGAACACCTTCTGTATTAATGTTGACGATCTTTGTTAAAACACATGCCATGTTCATATTTGTTTATCTGAGCAGGTGCCAGGCCCAGCTACATAATGTGCAGGACATATTGAGAAATAAAAATGCAAAGTCCCTAGTTCAGAAGGCAGGAAAAAGTGCTGTTAAAGTTACTAAAACAAAAAGTTTTTTTCTTTCTTCTTTGATCTTTCTCTTAGCTTGTCGTGTTTGTTTACTTTTTAATGTCATTCCAGATAAAGAACAATTGAAATTGTTGAATTATTAATATTAAGCATGAACTTTACTGTTCATCTTTATATTGTACAATGTCAGTTTTAAATGCAAATATATGATTATTTAACTCTTATGTGAAATTGATGCTCTTTCATAGCTTCAGTTCAGTTCAGTCGCTCAGTCGTGTCCGACTCTTTGCGACCCCGTGAATTGCACCACACCAGGCCTCCCTGTCCATCGCCAACTCCTGGAGTTCACTCAGATTCACGTCCATTGAGTCAGTGATGCCATCCGGCCATCTCATCCTCTGTCGTCCCCTTCATAGCTTATACATGTATATTTCATTCTTACCAGAACAGGGAAAACACTGTGTAAAAACTTACTCAGCTGTTTTTATTTAGGTCTTGCACATTTTACCAACAGTCTCTACCTTTGATTTGGCAGAACTGAAAGGTAAAGGACCTGTGGCTGCTTCTTCTGTCTTTCCCATTCCTTCTGTTGTCACTTTTATCGTAAGTGGTTAGTTAATACAGGGAAGTAACATGAGTAAGAAAAGATGTGGTAGACTTTTTGGTAATTCATGTTTCTTAGAATCGATTGCCTTTCCTCTGGGAAGAAAGTTATATTTTAATAGAAAATGTGACTTTTCTTGGGGTATTAGTACCCTTGCTTATCTAGTTGTAGACAACATGCTTACTTTATATCCCTTTGAGTTTTACTAAACTCCCACACATCATGGATCCACTGAATGTTCACAGGGCATCACCAAAGCTATAAGAATAAAGTAGAAAGGAATGGCAGATAGACATTTTGCATGTATCTCTTCTGCTCCTTTGCCTGTTCCTTTGTCCCGTTAGACTTCACTACAAAACACAAATTCAAAGATAAAGTTATTAAGAATATCAAGTTGATGACAGGAGAGCTTTAAATCAAGCATAGTGTCTTTCTGAGTATGGAGCCCTGTATAACTGCACAGATCACATGACCATGAAATTAGTCTACTCTCACATCCATACATGACCACAGGAAAACCATAGCCTTGACGAGACGGACCTTAGTCGGCAAAGTAATGTCTCTGCTTTTGAATTTACTGTCTAGGTTGGTCATAACTTTTCTTCCAAGGAGTAAGCGTCTTTTAATTTCATGGCTGCAGTCACCATCTGCAGTGATTTTGGAGCCCAAAAAAATAAAGTCTGACACTGTTTCCACTGTTTCCCCATCTATTTGGAGAAGACTCTTTGAGAGTCCCTTGGACTGCAAGGAGATCCAACCAGTCCATTCTGAAGGAGATCAACCCTAGGATTTCTTTGGAAGGAATGATGCTAAAGCTGAAACTCCAGTACTTTGGCCACCTCATGAGAAGAGTTGACTCAGTGGAAAAGACTCCGATGCTGGGAGGGATTGGGGGCAGGAGGAGAAGGGGACGACCGAGGATGAGATGGCTGGATGGCATCACCGACTCGATGGACGACTCGGTGGACGTGAGTCTGAGTGAACTCCGGGAGTTGGTGATGGACAGGGAGGCCTGGCGTGCTGCGATTCATGGGGTTGCAAAGAGTCAGACACGACTGAGCGACTGAACTGAACTGAACTGAAAAGGACTGGAGGAAAATAGTAACATACGTGGAGACAAAGAGACTGGCTTATTTCACCTTGTACTAATGTGATAAGCCCTGTTGCTACTAGTTTATTTTGAGGTATTCTGAGGATTGTGTTCCTTATTGCCTTGAAATTAGGTGTAGCCATGTGGCTTTTTTTTTTTTTGCAAATGAAATGTGAACAAAGGCATTCTCCCTCTGCTTTGCTAATATGGGAGGTAAGATAAGATTAAAGCAGCTTGGCAGGCTGAACCAGTGCATGAAGGACAGCTGCCTTAGAGAGTTACCTTAATCCCAAAAGGATTTTGCATGAGTTAAATCAATTTATGTTATGATAAGCATTAGTTGTAGGAGTTCTTATCACAGCATAACCTGCCCATTCCAAACGGTATGGATGTGAAATTTCAAAATGAGTGTGGTGTTAGAAGCACAAGCATTGGAGGGCCAGCAAAACAGTTTTTGGACCTATGGGACAAGCTAAGTCTTCTCAGCAAACAACACTTACAAAGTGTTAGCTACATTATTATACATGAATACCCAGGAGCTGCTTGATACTGGAGGAATGAGGAACTTTCTGGTGTATCTAGCATCACAGAACTCTTCCTATAGAGCTCATTCTTGATTATTTGTTTATAAGGAAGAAGAGGAAAAGCTGGTTTGGATAATTAGGGAATCCAGATGATCTCCATATCTCAGGGGGAAAAACTCAAAAAACAATTGGTGACCTCAGGCTATTTTAATCAACAAATTGCTAGTGAAAAGAAAGTGACCTCAGCTGCTTTGACCAGTAGCCAAAAAAGCTTTCCTAGATGAACATAGAAGGAAAAGACTTGAGTAATCTAGAAAACTAAGCTAATGGGGATTTAGATGAGGATTTAGGTAATTTAGTTTAGAAATCCCATTTATTTACAAAACTGAATTTTCGAGAAGGGGGTGTGGTTCTACATACCTTTGATCATAAAATCTCTGTCAGTTGATTTACCCATATAAAAAGTTATGCTTTTTTAACCTTTAGCTATTTTAGAGTTGATTAATGTTTAAAAATTGAGCTTTGTGATACTTTATATAAGCTTAGTACACATTGTTTTGACTTTTTGAGTTAAATTTTTTTTTTATTGTGGTAGCTTTACCACCGGAGAAGGCAATGGCACCCCACTCCAGTACTCTTGCCTGGGAAATCCCATGGGTGGAGGAGCCTGGTAGGCTGCAGTCCATGGGATTGCTAAGAGTCAGACACGACTGAGCAACTTCACTTTCACTTTTCACTTTCATGCATTGGAGAAGGAAGTGGCACCCCATTCCAGTGTTCTTACCTGGAGAATCCCAGGGACAGAGGAGCCTGGTGGGCTTCCGTCTATGGGGTCGCACAGAGTCGGACACGACTGACGCGACGCAGCAGCAGCAGCAGCAGCAGCTTTACCACTTTCAAAGTGAAAGTGGCTCAATTGTGTTCGAATCTTTGTGACCCCATGGACTATACAGTCGAAATTCTCCAGGCCAGAATACTGGAGTGGTTAGCCTTTCCCTTCTCCAGGGGATCTTCCCAACCCAGGAATCGAAACGGGGTCTTCTGCATTGCAGGCGGATTCTTTACCAACTGAGCTATCAGGGAAGCCATAACGTGGTAAAGGATACATAACATTAAGTTTACTGTTTAACCTTTTTAAGTGTACAACTCAATGACATTAGTACATTCACGATGTTGTATAACCATCACCACTATTTATTTCCAGAGTTGTTTTTTTTAGTCATCCCAAACAGAGACTCTGTCCATTAAACAATGACTCCCTGTTTCCCACACCCCCAGCCCCTGATAACTTCTGTTCTGCTTTCTGTTCCTATGAACTTACTAATTCTCAATCTTATACAATTGGAATCATGCAGTGTCTGTCCTTTTGTAAGTAACTTACTTAGCGTGATGTCCTCGAGGTTCATCCATGTTGTAGCATGTGTCAGAATTTCTTTCCTTTAAATGGCTGAGAAATATTCCATTGTATGTATATATCACATTTTGTTTATCCATTCTTCTGTTAATAGGTGCTTGGTTGCTTCTACCTTTTGGCTGTTGTGAATAATATTGCAGTGAACATGATGTTCACATATCTGAGTCCCTACTTTCAGTTCTTTTGAATATATGCCTATGAATAGAATTGCTGGATCATATGGCAATTCCATGTTTAAGTTTTTGAGGAACTTATAACTGTTTTCTGCATCAGCTGCATCATTTTAGTTCCACCAGCCATTGCATGAGAATTCCCACTTGTTTTGTTTTTGCTTTTGCTGCCTTTGCTTCTGGTATTGAATCCAAAAAATCACTGCCAAGGTAGATGTCAGGGATGAAAGTTTAAATTTTGATGAAGTCCAATTTATCTGTTTTTTTTTTTTTGTCTGTGCTTTTGATGTCATATTTAGAAAATGTTGCCAAACTATGAAGATTTATAGTTTTTATGTGGTTATATGTTTGTGTAACTTAGTGTATAAGGTATAGTTTTAGTATAGGGGTTAAATTTAGATCTTTGCTCTTTTGTTTTTGTTCTTATCCTTCCATTGTTTACTTCTGAAAACACAAGTATATACTCTTTCTTACAAGAAATTAGATTACTATGGATGCCTGTGTATATATATTTTTTTCACTTAACAGTGTATTTTCAGTATCGCTCCATAGCAGAATAGAGATTTCCTTATTTTGTTTCACACCTGTATGGTTATATATTTTGTTTTATGATAGTTTCTCTGTAATTTTTCAAGTGACTCAAATGGCTATTTGTGTTCTTTCCCTGTCTGCTCGTTTTACATTTAGTGTCTTGTCTTATTTGATCCATTTTGAGATAATTTTTGTAACTGGCAGAAGGTCAGGATCCAGCTTAATTCCTTTGAACAGGTGTATTCAGTTTTCCATCACCATACTGCTGTCCTTACTGCTAAGTCGCTTCAGTCGTGTCCGACTCTGTGCGACCCCATAGATGGCAGCCCACCAGGCTCCCCCATCCCTGGGATTCCCCAGGCAAGAACACTGCGGGGGTGGCCGGGGGGGGGGGGGGTTGCCATTTCCTTCTCCAGTGCATGAAAATGAAAAGTGAAAGTGAAGTCACTCAGTTGTGCGAGACTCTTCGCAACACCATGGACTGCAGCCTACCAGGCTCCTCCGTCCATGGGATTTTCCAGGCAAGAGTACTGGAGTGGGGTGCCATCGCCTTTTCCGCCATTTGTCCTTACCCCTATTCAATACTATTAGCGTTGTCAAGTTGAATGACCATGTGTGTGATGATTTATCTGTTGGCTTTCTTCCATTGTATGTCTTTCTTATTCAATTACTGGACTGTTTTGATTAAGCTAGCTTTGTGTAGTAAGTTTTGAAGTAATAAAGTGTTAACTCTTCCAGCTTTTCTTTTTTTAGATTGTTTTGCCTATTTAGAGTCCTTTGAAATTCCATATGACTTTTAGGATGGATTTTTCTATTTCTGCAAGAGCCATTGTGGTTTTGATAATGACTGCATTGAATCTTTAGATCACTTTGGGTAATATTGGCATCTTAACAGTACGGTCAACACCCTAAGTCATTGGCATTGACTTAAGTAAAGGAAACAAATGGGTGCGTGCACAGTGGGCTGCAGTTTATATTTGCCAGTCTCCAGCTTTTGGCAGCTCTGGGGACTCTTGACCTTAATTTTGTGACCCCATGGACTATAGCCCACCAGGCTTCTCTGTTCATGGAATTTTCCAGGCAGGAATACTGGAATAGGTATCCATTCCCTTCTCCAGGAGATTTTCCTAACCCAGGGATCAAACCGAGGTCTCTTGCATTGCAGGCTGATTCTTTACCGTCTGAGCCACCAGGGAAGCCCAATAACAAAGGAAAAGAAAGAAAAAAAGTGAAGTTGCTCAGTCGTGTCCAACTCTTTGCGACCCCGTGGACTGTGGCCTACTAGGCTCCTCAGTTCATGGAATTTTCCAGGCAAGGGTACTGGAGTGGGTTGCCATTTCCTTCTCGAGGGGATCTTCCCAACCCAGGGATTGAACCCGGGTCTCCCCCATTGCAGGCAGACACTTTACTATCTGAGCCACCAAAGGGTGGAATATGTAATTCTTCTGAAGTGAATGATAGACACTGTAAAATGTGTGTTTTCCAATCTTCTGCTCCCTTGGGCTGTAGGACACATGAACTTAGACTTTTCTTTCTTTCTGACTCCTTAGTTACCATAGGTAGTGATCAGAGTTTGAAAAGAGAAGAGCAAGAAAGAGGTAGGCAGGGAAGGTAGACTGGAAGGAATCTATGAAACTGGGATGTCGCTGCATGTAAGTATTTAATTTCTTTCAGTAATGTTCTGTAGTTTTCAGTATACTAATTTTTTTGCCTCCTTGGTTAAATTTATTCTTAGGTATTTACTCTTTTTGATGCTATTGTAAGTGGAATTGTTTTTTAAATTTCCTTTATGGATTGTTCATTGCTACTGTATAGCATTCTTTGTGTGTTTATTCTGTATCCTGCAACTTACTGAATTTATTAGCTCTGATTTTGTGTGTATTTTTAGGATTATCTTATGATTTAAGATCATATCATCTGCAAACAGAGATGATTTTACTTCTTCTTTCCCAGTTTGGATTTCTTTTATTTCTTTTACTTGCCTAAGTGCTCTGGCTGGAACTTCTAGTACCTTGTTAAATAGAAGTGACAGAGCAGATGTTTTTTCTGGATCCTAGGGGGAAATTTTAAAAATCTTTCATGGGTTATGATGTTAGCTGTGTGTTTTTTGTTTTGCTTTAGGTTTTTTTGTTGTTGTTGCTAGTTGGCCTTTACCATGTTGAAGAAGTTCTTTCTATTACTAGTTCATCATGAAAAGGTGCTGGATTTTGTCAAATGCTTACTTCTGCATCAGTTGAGATGATCATGTAATTTTTCTTTTCCTTCAGTCTGTTAATGTGGCTTATCACATTGATTGATATTTCATACGTTCAATCACCCTTAAATTCTGAAGATAAATCTTACTTGGTCTTACTTGGTCATGGTGTATAATCCTTTTAATATGCTGCTAAATTTGGTTTGCTGGTATTTCATTGATGATTTTTTGCATATGTGTTCAGAGAATCAGAGTAACACTGGCCTTAGAATCAGTTAGGAAGTGTTCGTCCTTTGCAGTTTTTCAGAAGTATGAGAAGGATTGACGTTAATTCTTTACATATTAAATAGACTTCAGTGGTATAGCCTTCTGATTCTGAGTTTTTTTGTTAAGGGATTTTTGATTATTTATTCAATCTACTTGTTATAGGTGTATTCTGGTTTTATATTTGTTCTTGACCCAGTTTTGGTAATTTGTGTGGGATGTACAGTTGTTCATAGAATTATTTTATAGTCCTTATTTTTTAAAATTATATTAAATATCCTTTTGTTTTCATTTGAAAATTTATGGTAAAATAATACATTGTTTTTAAAAAAGACATTGTTTTCATTTGTCTTGAAGTATTTTCTAATTGTCCTTGTGATTTCTTCTTTCACTCATTGGTTGGTTGAGCCCTTTGTTTAACTTCACATATTTGTGAAGTTTCCAGTTTTTTCCTGTTACTGATTTGATTTCTAATTTCAGTCTGTTGTGTTAAGAAAAGATAATTTGTATAATTTTAGTTTTTTTACATTTATTAAGACTTGTTTTGTGGCCTAACAAAATAGTCTATCCTTGAGTATGTCCCTTGTGTACTCTGCTGATGTTGTGTTGAGTCATCTGGATCTATCTGTTAGGTCTCATTGTACAGTGTTATTTAAGTCCTCTGTTTCTTTAGGTTTTCTGTCTGGTTGCTCTAACCATAGGTATCTTCCCTGTAGCTCAGACAGTAAAGAATCTGTCTGCAATGCAGGAGACCCAGGTTCAATCCCTAGGTTGGGACAATCCTCTGGAGAAGGAACTGGCACCCCACTCCAGTATTCTTGTCTGGAGAATCCCATGGACAGAGGAGCCTGGTGGGCTACAATCCATGGAGTCAAAAAGAGTCAGACACGACTGAGTGACTAACACTACTACTACTGCTCTAACCATTATTGAAAGTTAGATATTACAGTGTCCAATTAATGTATTTACTTATTTAATTGAAGTGTAGTTGATTTACTTTTTGCTATACAAGAGTGACTCAGTTATATATATGTGTATATCTATCTATACACACACACACACACACATTCTTTTTAATATTCTTTTCCATTGTGTTTTATCCCAGGATATTGAATATAATTCCCTGTACTATACAGTAAAACCCTGTTTTCAGTCTACTCCATATGTAATCAGGTCAGTTCAGTTCAGTCGCTCAGTCGTGTCCGACTCTTTGCGACCCCATGAATCACAGCACGTCAGGCCTCCCTGTCCATCACCAACTCCCGGACTTCAGTCAGACTCACGTCCATCGAGTCAGTGATGCCATCCAGCCATCTCATCCTCTGTCGTCCCCTTCTCCTCCTGCCCCCAATCCCTCCCAGCATCAGAGTCTTTTCCACTGAGTCAACTCTTCTCATGAGGTAGCCAAAGTACTGGAGTTTCAGCTTCAGCATCATTCCTTCCAAAGAAATCCCAGGGCTGATCTCCGTCAGAATGGACTGGTTGGATCCCCTTGCAGTCCAAGGGACTCTCAAGAGTATTCTCCAACACCATAGTTCAAAAGCATCAATTCTTCGGCGCTCAGCCCTCTTCACAGTCCAGCTCTCACATCCATACATGACTACTGGAAAACCATAGCCTTGACGAGACGGACCTTAGTCGGCAAAGTAATGGCCTGCTTTCGAATATACTATCTAGGTTGCTCATAACTTTTCTTCCAAGGAGTAAGAGTCTTTTAATTTCATGGCTGCAGTCACCATCTGCAGTGATTTTGGAGCCCCCAAAAATAAAGTCTGACACTATTTCCACTGTTTCCCCATCTATTTCCCATAAGTGATTGGACCGGATGCTATGATCTTTGTTTTGTGAATATTGAGCTTTAAGCCAACTTTTTCACTCTCTTTCACTTTCATCAAGAGGCTTTTTAGCTCCTCGTCACTTTCTGCCATAAGGGTGGTGTCATCTGCATATCTGAGGTTATTGATATTTCTCCTGGCAATCTTGATTCCAGCTTGTGTTTCTTCCAGTCCAGCATTTCTCATGATGTACTCCGCATAGAAGTTAAATAAGCAGGGTGACAATATACAGCCTTGATGTACTCCTTTTCCTCTTTGGAACCAGTCTGTTGTTCCATGTCCAGTTCTAACTGATGCCTCCTGACCTGCATACAGATTTCTCAAGAGGCAAGTCAGGTGGTCTGGTATTTCCATCTCTTTCAGAATTTTCCACAGTTTGTGGTGATCCACATAGTCAAAGGCTTTGGCATAGTCAATAAAGCAGAAATAGATGTTTTTCTGGAACTCTCTTGCTTTTTCCATGATCCAGTGGATGTTGGCAATTTGATCTCTGGTTCCTCTGCCTTTTCTAAAACCAGCTTGAATATCAGGAAGTTCACGGTTCACATATTGCTGAAGCCTGGCTTGGAGAGTTTTGAGCATTACTTTACTAGCATGTGAGATGAGTGCAACTGTGTGGTAGTTTGAGCATTCTTTGGCATTGCCTTTCTTTGGGATTGGAATGAAAGCTGACCTTTTCCAGTCCTGTGGCCACTGCTGAGTTTTCCAAATGTGCTGGCATATTGAGTGCAGCACTTTGACAGCATCACCTTTCAGGATTTGAAATAGCTCTGCTGGAACTCCATCACCTCCACTAGCTTTGTTCGTAGTGATGCTTTCTAAGGCCCACTTGACTTCACATTCCAGGATGTCTGGCTCTGGATGAGTGATCACACCATCATGATTATCCGGGTCATGAAGCTCTTTTTTGTACAGTTCTTCTGTGTATTCTTGCCACCTCTTCTTAATATCTTCTGCTTCTGTTAGGTCCGTACCATTTCTGTCCTTTATCGAGCCCATCCTTGCATGACATGTTCCCTTGGTATCTCTGATTTTCTTGAAGAGAGCTCTAGTCTTTCCCATTCTGTTGTTTTCCTCTATTTCTTTGCATTGATCGCTGAAGAAGCCTTTCTTATCTCTTCTTGCTATTCTTTGGAACTCTGCATTCACATGCTTATATCTTTCCTTTTCTCCTTGGCTTTTTGCTTCTCTTCTTTTTACAGCTATTTGTAAGGCCTCCCCAGACAGCCATTTTGCTATTTTGCATTTCTTTTCCATGGGGATGGTCTTGATCCCTGTCTCCTGTACAATGTCACGAACCTCATTCCATAGTTCATCAGGTACTCTATCTATCAGATCTAGGCCCTTAAATCTATTTCTCACTTCTGCATCTATTAACCCCAAACTTCCAGTCCATCCCCCCACACAGTCCCTTCTCCCTTGGTGACCACAAGTCTGTTCTCTATGTCTTTGTGTCTGCTTCTGCTTCATAGTTAGGTTCATTTGTGTTATATTTAGATTGTACACACACACACAGATATATATCTATATAAGTGATATCATACAATATTTGTTTTTTCTGACTTCCTTCATGTAGTATGATAATCTCTAGTTGCAGCCATGCTGCTGTAAATTGTATTATTTATTTTGTTCTTTCTTATGACTGAATAGTATTCCATTATATATATGTACTGCATCTTTAAAAAAATTTTTTTATTGGAGTACAGTTGATTTACGATGTATCAATGTCAGGTTTACAGCAAAGTGAAGATGGAGAAGCTCTATACAGTCAACAAAAACAAGACCAGGAGCTGACTGTGGCTCAGATCATGAACTCCTTATTACTAAATTCAGACTTAAATTGAAGAAAGTAGGGAAAACCGATAGACCATTCAGGTATGACCTAAATCAGATCCCTTATGATTATACAGTGGAAGTGAGAAATAGATTTAAGGGCCTAGATGTGATAGATAGAGTACCTGATAAACTATGGAATGAGGTTGGTGACATTGTACAGGAGACAGGGATCAAGACCATCCCCATGGAAAAGAAATGCAAAATAGCAAAATGACTGTCTGGGGAGGCCTTACAAATAGCTATGAAAAGAAGAGAGGCGAAAAGCAAAGGAGAATAGGAAAGATATAAGCGTCTGAATGCAGAGTTCCAAAGAATAGCAAGAAGAGATAAGAAAGGCTTCTTCAGCGATCAATGCAAAGAAATAGAGGAAAACAACAGAATGGGAAAGACTAGAGATCTCTTCAAGAAAATCAGAGATACCAAGGGAACATGTCATGCAAGGATGGGCTCGATAAAGGACAGAAATGGTATGGACCTAACAGAAGCAGAAGATACTAAGAAGAGGTGTCAAGAATACACAGAAGAACTGTACGAAAAAGAGCTTCATGACCCAGATAATCATGATGATGTGATCACTAATCTAGAGCCAGACATCTTGGAATGTGAAGTCAAGTGGGCCTTAGAAAGCATCACTACAAACAAAGCTAGTGGAGGTGATGGAATTCCAGTTGAGCTATTTCAAATCCTGAAAGGTGATGCTGTCAAAGTGCTGCACTCAATATGCCAGCACATTTGGAAAACTCAGCAGTGGCCACAGGACTGGAAGAGGTCAGTTTTCATTCCAATCCCAGAGAAAGGCAATGCAAAAGAATGCTCAAACTGCCACACAATTGCACTCATCTCACATGCTAGTAAAGTAATGCTCAAAACTCTCCAAGCCAGGCTTCAACAATACGTGAACTGTAAACTTCCTGATGTTCAAGCTGGTTTTAGAAAAGGCAGAGGAACCAGAGATCAAATTGCCAACATCCACTGGATCATAGAAAAAGCAAGAGAGTTCCAGAAAACATCTATTTCTGCTTTATTGACTATGCCAAAGCCTTTGACTGTGTGGATCACAATAAACTGTGGAAAATTCTGAAAGAGATGGGAATACCAGACCACCTGACTTGCCTCTTGAGAAATCTGTATGCAGGTCAGGAAGCAACAGTTAGAACTGGACATGGAACAACAGACTGGTTCCAAAGAGGAAAAGGAGTACATCAAGGCTGTATATTGTCACCCTGCTTATTTAACTTCTATGCAGAGTACATCATGAGAAATGCTGGACTGGAAGAAACACAAGCTGGAATCAAGATTGCCAGGAGAAATATCAATAACCTCAGATATGCAGATGACACCACCCTTATGGCAGAAAGTGACGAGGAGCTAAAAAGCCTCTTGATGAAAGTGAAAGAGGAGAGTGAAAAAGTTGACTTAAAGCTCAACATTCAGAAAACGAAGATCATGGCATCCGGTCCAATCACTTATGGGAAATAGATGGGGAAACAGTGGAAATAGTGTCAGACTTTATTTTTTGGGGCTCCAAAATCACTGCAGATGGTGATTGCAGCCATGAAATTAAAAGACTCTTACTCCTTGGAAGAAAAGTTATGAGCAACCTAGATAGTATATTCGAAAGCAGGCCATTACTTTGCCGACTAAGGTCCATCTCGTCATGCCTATGGTTTTTCCTGTGGTCATGTATGGATGTGAGAGTTGGACTGTGAAGGAGGCTGAGCGCCGAAGAATTGATGCTTTTGAACTATGGTGTTGGAGAATACTCTTGAGAGTCCCTTGGACTGCAAGGGGATCCAACCAGTCCATTCTGACGGAGATCAGCCCTGGGATTTCTTTGGAAGGAATGATGCTGAAGCTGAAACTCCAGTACTTTGGCTACCTCATGAGAAGGGTTGACTCATTGGAAAAGACTCTGATGCTGGGAGGGATTGGGGGCAGGAGGAGAAGGGGATGACCGAGGATGAGATGGCTGGATGGCATCACTGACTCGATGTATGTGAGTCTGACTGAAGTCCGGGAGTTGGTGATGGACAGGGAGGCCTGACGTGCTGTGATTCATGGGGTCGCAAAGAGTCTGACACGACTGAACGACTGAACTGAAGTGAACTCTATTTTAGAGATTCTTCTCCCATATAAGTTGTTACAGGGTATTGAGTAGAGTTCCTTGTGACATACAGGTTCTTATTAGTTCTCTATTTTATATATAGTACTATGTATATGTCAGTCCCAATCTCCCAATTTATCCCTCTCTCCCTCCCCTCATCCTCAGGTAATCATAAGTTTGTTTTCTATGTTTGTAATTCTGCTTCTGTTTTCTAAATAAGTTCATTTGCACCCTACCCTTTTGTTTAGATTTCAGATATAAGTAATATCAAATACTGTTTGTTTTTCTGTGTCTGACTTACTTCACACAGTATGACAATCTTTGGGCTGCAAATGGCATCAGTTTAGTTCAGTTGCTCAGTTGTATCTGACTCTTTGTGACCCCATGGACTGCAGCACACCAGGCCTCCCTGTCCATCACCAACTCCTGGAGTCTACTGAAGCACATGTCCATTGAGTCAGTGATGGCATCCAACCATCTCATCTTCTGTTGTCCCTTCTCCTCCCACCTTCAATCTTTCCCAGCTTCAGGATCTTTTCAAATCAGTCAGTTCTTCACATGAGGTGGCCAAAGTATTGGAGTTTCAGCTTCAGCATCAGTTCTTCCAATGAATATTCAGCACTGATATCCTTTAGGATGGACTGGTTGGACTTCCTTGCAAGTCCAAGGGACTCTGAAGAGTCTTCTCCAACACCACAGTTCAAAAGCATCGATTCTTCGGTGCTCAGCTTTCTTTATAGTCCAACTCTTACATCCATTCCTGACTGCTGGAAAAACCATAGCTTTGCCAAGCCGGAACTTTGTTGGCAAAGTAATGTCTCTGCTTTTTAATATGCTGTCTAGGTTGGTCATAACTTTTCTTCCAAGGAGCAAGCATCTTTTAATTTCATGGCTGCAGTCACCATGTATAGTGATTTTTGGAGCCAAAGGAAATAAAATCTGTCATTGTTTCCACTATTTCCCCATCTACTTGCTGATAAGTGATGGGGCTAGATGCCATGATGTTAGTTTTCTGAATGTTGAGCTTTATGCCAACTATTTCACTCTCCTCTTTCACTTTCATCAAGAGGCTCTTTAGTTCTTCTTCACTTTCTGCTCTAAGGGTGGTGTCATCTGCATATCTGAGGTTACTGATATTTCTCCTGGCAATCTTGATTCCAGCTTTGATTCATCCAGCATGGTATTTCTCATAATGTACTCTGCATAGAAGTTAAATAAGCAGGGTGACAATGTACAGCCTTGACATACTCCTTTCCCAGTTTAGAACCAGTCTGTTGTTCCATGTCCAGTTCTAACTGTTGCGAATGGCATAATGCTGTTCTTTTTAATGGCAGATTAATATTCCCTTGCATATGTGTACCACTCTTCATCCATTCATCTGTCAATGGTCATTTAGGTTGTTTCCATCCTTGACTATGGTGGAGAGTGCTGCTGTGAAGGTACGAATACGTGTATCTTTTGAATTATAGCTTTGTCTAGTTATATGCCCTGGAGTGGGATTGCTGGATCTTATGGTAGCTGTTTTACAGTTTCAAATAGCACACCTGGTATTCTGTCACCTCTGCTAGTTTTGTTCATAGTAATGCTTTCTAAGGCCCACCTGACTTGCCACTCCAGGATGTCCATCTCTAGGTGAGTGATCATACCACCATGGTTACCTGGGTCATTAAGACCTTTTTTGTATAGTTATTCTGTGTATTCTTGCCACCTCTTCTTAACCTCTTCTGCTTCTGTTAGGTCTTCCTGTTTCTGTCCTTTTATGGTGCCCATCCTTGCATGAAATGTTCTCTTGATATCTCCAGTTTTCTTGAAGAGATCTCTGGTCTTTCCCATTCTATTGTTTTCTTCTATGTCTTTGCATTGTTCACTTAAGATGGCCTTCTTATCTCTTCTTGCTATTCTCTGGAACTCTGTGTTCAGTTGAGAATGTTCAAAGTGCCATACAGTTCAGCTCATTTCACATGCTAGCAAGGCTATGCTCAAAATCCTTCAAGCTAGGCTTCAGCAGTACGGGAACTGAGAACTTGCAGATGTTCAAGCTGAATTTATTTAGAGAAGGTAGAGGAACCAGAAATCAAATTGCCAACATTTGTTGAATCATGGAGAAAGCAAGGGAATTCCAGAAAAACATCTTCCTCATTGTGTGAATCACAACAAACTGTGGAAAATTATTAAAGAGATAAGAGTACCAGACCACCTTACTTGTCTCCTGAGAAATCTATGTGCAGGTCAAGAAGCAACAGTTAGAACTGGACATGGAACAACAGACTGGTTCAAAATTGGGAAAGGGTTATGACAAGGCTGTATATTATCACCCTGCTTATTTAACTTATATACAGAGTACATCATGTGAAATACCATGCTGGATGAATCATAAGCGGGAATCACAATTGCTGGGAGAAATGTCAACAACCTCAGATATGCAGATGATGCCACCTAATGGCAGAAAGTGAAGAGGAACTAAAGAGCCTCTTAATGAGGGTGAAAGAGAGTGAAAAAGCTAGCTTGAAATTCAGCATAAAAAAGACAAGATAATGGCATCTGGTCCCATCACTTAATGGCAAATAGAAGGGAAAAAAGTGAAAGCAGAGACAGATTTTATTTTCTTGGATGCCAAAATCACTGCAGCAGGCATGAAGTTAAAAGACGTTTGCTCCTTGGAAGGAAAGCTATGACAAACCTAGACAATAAACTGAAAAGCAGAGACATGGCTTTGCTGACAAAGGTCCTTACAGTTAAAGCTGTGGTTTTCTAGTAGTCATGTATGGATATGAGAGTTGGACTATAAAGAAGGCTGAATGCCAAAGAATTGATGCTTTTGAATTGTAGTGCTGGAGAAGATTCTTAAGAGTCCCTTGGACAGCAAGGAGATCAAACCAGTCAATCCTAAAGGAAATCAACCCTGAATATTAACTGGACAGACTGATGCTGCAGTACCAATACTTTGGCCACCTGATGGGAAGAGCTGGCTCATTGGAAAAGACTCTGATGCTGGGGAAGATTGAAGAGAAAAGGAGAAGGGGGCAGCAGAGAATGAGAAGACTAGATAGCATCACTGATTCAATGGACATGAGTTTGAACAAACTTTGGGAGATGGTGGATGACAGAGGAGCCTGGTGTGCTGCAGTCCATTTTGTTGGACACAGCTTAGTGACTGAACAACAAGAACAACAAATGGTAGCTCTATTTTTGGTTTTCTGAGGGGTTTCCATAGTGGTTGCATCAACTTGTGTTCCCATCAATAGTGTAGGAGGGTTCCCTTTTGTCTTCACCCTCTCCAGCATTTGTTGTTTGTAGACTTTTTGATGATGGCCATTCTGACTGGTGTGAGGGGGTACCTGATTATAGTTTTGATTTACATTTCTCTGATAATTAGCAATGTTGAGCATCTTTTCATGTGTTTTTTGGCCATCTGTATGTCTTGTTTGGAGAAATGTCTGGTTTAGATCTTCTGTTCATTTTTCAATTGGATTGTTTGTTTTGTTGTTGTATGAACTTTTTGTATAATTTGGAAATTAAGCCCTTGTTGGTCTCATCATTTGCAAATATTTTTTCCCGTTCTGTAGGTTGTCTTTTTGTTTCATTTATGGTTTCGTTTGGTATGCCAAGGCTTGTAAGTTTGATTAGGTCCTGTTTGTTTATTTTTATTTTTATTTCTGTTGCATTAAGAGACTGATCTAAAATACTGATATGATTTATGTCAGAGAATATTCCACCCATGTTTTCTTCTGGGAGTTTTATGGTGTTAATGTCTAAAATCTTTAAGTCTTTAAGTCATTTTGAGTTTATTTCTGTTAATGGTTAGAGATTGTGTTCTAACTTTATTGATTTATATGTGGCTGTCCAACTTTCTCAACACTACTTAAAAATTTTTTATTCATTTTTATTTATTTATTGTGGCATGTGGGATCTTTAGTTGCAGCATACAAAGTCTTAGTTATGGCATGTGGGATCCAGTTCCCCTACTAGGAATTGAACCTGGGCCCGCTGCATTGGGAGCACAGGGTCTTAGTTGCTAGATCACCAAGGAAATCCTCTAATATCACTGTCTTTTATCCCATTGTATATTCTTGCTTCCTTTGTTGACAATTAATTGACAGTAGGTGTGTGGGTTTATTTTTGGGCTCTCTGTTCTATTCCATTGATCCATAAGTCTTTTTTTGGTGCCAATATCATGCTGTTTTGATTACTGTTGCTTTGTAGTATTATCTGAAGTCTAGGGTGGTTATGCTTCCTGCTTTGTTCTTTTTCTTCAGGATTGCTTTGGCAATTCTGGGTCTTTTTTGGTTCCATATAAATTTTAGGATTATTCTAATTCTGTGAAAAATGTCATGGGTAGTTTGATAGGGATCCAGCCATTGTCATAGAACTGGCTATTTTAAATTTTGTTAATTTTTGCTTCCTATTTTAGGGGCTGTTATTAGGTTCATATATGTTTATAATTATTTCATGCTTTTGCTGGATTAAACTTTTTATCAGTATATAATGCCCTTCTTTGTCTGTTGTTACCTGTTTTGACTTAAAGTATATTTTTTTCCTGACAACTATATAGCCAGTTCAGCTCTATTTTGATTACTGTTTTCATGGAATATCTTTTTCCAGACTCTATTTTCAACCTCTGCTTCTGCCTCTAAAGTTAATCTCTTATGCTCTTGTAGATAGATGGTAGATGGATCCTATGTTTTTTCATTTAGTTTTCCCATCTTTGCCTGTAATTGAAGAGGCTAACTCATTTACATTTAAAGTAGTTATTTACTTATTTATTTTTGGCTTTGTTGGGTCTTCATTGTGTGGACTTTTCCTCTAGTTCAGGCAAGCAGAGGCTACTCTCTGGTTGTGGTGTGTGGACTTCTCACTGCAGTGGCTTCTCTTGTTGCAGAGCACAGGCTCTAGGGTGCCTGGGCTTCAGTAGTTGCGACTCGGGCTGTAGAGCACAGCGTCAGTAGTTGTGGCTCATGGGTTTAGTTGCTCTGCAGCATGTGGGATCTTCCCAGACCAGGGATCGAACCCATGTCTCCTGCCTGGCAGGTGGATTCTTTACCATTGAGCTTTGTTTTCTTGGGCTCCAAAATCACTACAGATGGTGACTGCAGTCATGAAATTAAAAGATGCTTGCTCCTTGGAAGAGGGCTTTCCTGATAGCTCAGTTGGTAAAGAATCCACCTGCAATGCAGAAGACACCGGTTTGATTCCTGGGTTGGGAAGATCTGCTGGAGAAGAGATAGGCTACCCACTCCAGTATTCTTGGGCTTCCCTTGTGGCTCAGCTGGTAAAGAATCTGCATGCAGTGTGGGAGACCTGGGTTTGATCCCTGGGTTGGGAAGATCCCCTGGAGAAGGGAAAGGCTACCCACTCCAGTATTCTGGCCTGGAGTATTCCATGGACTGTACAGTCCATGGGGTTGCAAAGAGTCAGATACAACTGAGTGACTTTCACTTTCCTTTTCCTTGTAAGAAAAGCTATGATAAACAGACAGCATATTAAAAAGCAGAGACATTCCTTTGCCTACAACAGTCCATATAGTCAAAGCTGTGGTTTTTCCAGTAGTCATGTTATGGATATGAGAGTTGGACCATAAAGACAGTTGAGTGGCGAAGAATTGATGCTTTTGAACTGTAGTGTTGGAGAAGACTTGAGAGTCCCTTGGACTGCAAGGAGATCAAACCAGTCCATCCTAAAGGAAGTCAGTGCTGAATATTTATTGGAAGGACTGCTGTTGAAGCTGAGGCTCCAGTACTTTGGCCACCTAATGGGAAAAACTGACTCATTGGAAAAGACCCTGATGTTGGGAAAGATTGAAGGCAGGAGGAGAAAGAGACAGAAGATGAGATGTTGGATGGCATTACTGACTGGATAGACATGAGTTTGAGCAAGCTCCAGGATATGGTGATGGACAGAGAATCCTGGAGGACTACAGTGCATACAGTCCTGGGTCGCAGAAGTGAACTGAAGTGACCTAGCACAAACGTACAATATACTGATTCCGTATTCAAGTATATTAGGAAATGATCACCATAATAAATCTGGTTAACATCTGTACAAAAGCTGTGTCTTTATGGGAACTGAGAGGTTCTTGGTGATTTTCTGTAATTGTAAAATTATCAGAACCAATATAACATTAGCATCACTGTGTTTTAGGATTTGCATTGAATTATAACATCTTAGTTGGAATAGACTGGTTTATTTTATAATTTAGAAATGACTTAGAGAGGATCAGTGTCTCTTGTTTAATGTCACTCAGTAAGTAACTAGTGGGCCTCAGGTGTTGGAAAAGTGAAAGTGTTAGACTCTCAGTCATGTTCCACTCTTTGCAACTCCATAGACTGTAGCCTGCCAAGCTCTTCTATCCATGGGATTCTCCAGGCAAGATACTAGAGTGAGTTGCCATTCCCTTCTCCAGGGGATCTTCCCCACCCAGGAATCAAACCCAGGTCTCCTGCATTGTAGGCAGACTGTTTGAACCAGGGGTTGGAGGCCTTAGCTGAAATTGACTCATCATATAATTTTTCTTTCCAAAGTAGTAGGAACTTTGGATAACTTTCTGTAATTATGCATTAAAATAGTTTCCTTTGTCTATCCCATGAAGGGTTACTTGAGCAGTAACATAACCCTTTCTGTGATACAGCTTTTCCATTAATTATGCAACAGTTATTTCAGGTAAACTTTCTCAGTTAATGTATCCAAACAACATTTTTAAGTTTCAGGCCCCAGAACTTGTGGTCAACCTGCCAGTTGAATGATGGATAATTACAGAAAGGCATCAAAAACTTCTCTTGAAAAAATTCCAATTTCTGCTCAAGACTTTAGTTTGCAGCAGGAAAAGAATGATGTAAAGACATCAGACTGGAGTAGATATTCTTTTCATTTAAATGTTTATTTTAAATGTTTAATAAATTTAAATGATTTTAAATGTTTATTAAGTACATATCATTGTGGTAGTCATTGATGGTAAGGATTCAAGGAAGGTAGAAGACATGATTAGAACTAGAAGTAGGAAATGGACTGATGTTTAATGATTTACTAAAAATTGCATGGAATACATTCTGAATGCTATTGTTTTCTATATCAGACACTTAAATTTGTTAAAAATTATCTGTATTTTCTTGTTAATAATTGATTATTTAAGGTTAAAATCTCATTTAATACTTATTACTGCATTATAAAAGAAAAACCAGGAACTGGAAAGTCTGACATTTTTATTTGTTTCAACCAATTTTGCTGATTGTGCACTGAGAAGCAGTGAATCTTATTTTCAAAGCATTGTGTTCTCAGAGAGAACTTCATTTCTAGGGATGTAGCTTTGGGGAGAATTTTATACTCTTGATGCCTGCATGTTACGTTGCTTCAGTTGTGTCCAGCTCTGTGGACTGTAGTCCTCCAGGCTCCTCTGTTCATGGGATTCTCCAGACAAGAATACGGAGTGGGTGCCATTTCCTTCTCTAGGGGATATTCCTGACCCAGGGATCAAACTTGAGTCTCTTGAATTGGCAGATGGGTTCTTTACCACTAGTGCCAACTGGGAAGCCCATATTGTTGATAGCTTAAAAGAAAAAGTTAAAAATAGCTATTTTGCTGTCAAATTACCTCAGCTTTTTTTGGAAGCAAGAGGACATTTGCCACTCATATAAGAAAAAGTAGGGAAGATCAGAAAATAACTGAGGTATGTTTTTTAATACATTATTCCTATTAAAAATGTAAATGTTGTTTCAGTTATGTGAAACAGATTGCTCACTGAAAGTGAAACCTGGCGATTTTTCAGTCTTTTAACTCCCTGGTTGCATTTATCTATATTCAGTAGATTGATTTTTTAAAAAAATCTTTGTAGCTTTTATTTATACATACAAACTTGATTTATAGAGGTTTTTCTGTTCTTTTTTTCTTTTTGAGTAGAGGAATAGTGTGTGTAAAAAGTTTTATAAACAGAATTGTGGATCACCTTTGCTATATCAGGTCTTTATTGTTTAGGCTTTTGTCAGTAAGATGACGTCTACAAAATTATTAGAGTTGTTATCATAGAATAGCAAAAGAAAATTTAAAATAATTTGGTTACTGGATAAGGTTAAGCTAGTACTTTAGAATAGAGCCCATTTTTATTTTTAAAATTAGGAACCTGCACTAGTTTCTACAAGAAATTATATATGTTTGACAGCTGTTTTGACAGGTCTGTAAAAAAAAACTTTATCAAGAATTATAAAAGAAAAATGTATTAAATTTAAATATCAAAAATCCAGGAGCAAAACATTCTTTTATAGGTAAAAGTGCTATAATTCCAGCTTTTTACTGGAAAATAATGTTAGTCAAAAAAGAAATTAATGGTGAAAATCTAAGATGGCTTTGGCTTAAGTTTTAATTAATTCCTTTAAATATTATGGAATAATTTAGAGACAGAGGGACAACCATGTGAGGATACAGGAGGGAAAAAGAAAAAAAAGAATAATTTAAAAAGAAAAGCCTAGTAAAATTTTTTTAATTGAAATATTTTATTTACAATATTAGTTTCAGGTGTGCAGCATAGTGATTCAGTGTTTTTAGAGTTTATACTCCATTGAAAGTTATCACAAGATAATGGCTGTAATTTCCTGTGCTATGCAATACATCCTTGTTGCTTATCTACCTAGTAGGTTTCTAAAATAAAAGATAATATTAATCTGAACAGAGATGAAGGCAGAGAACATAGAGGACTGTACTACAACAGGAATTATAAAAGCTAGGTCCAAGTAGGTTTGTAGAATTAGTAATCCCAGATGGCTCAGTGGTAAAGAATCTGCCTGCCAGTGCAGGAGACCGGAGACTCAGGTTCGATCCCTGGGTGGTGAAGATTGCCTGGAGGAGGAAATGGCAACCCACTCCAATATTCTTGCCAGGAAAATCCCATGGACAGAGGAGCCTGGCAGGCTACAGTCTGTAGGGTCGAGTCAGACACAACTGAGCATGCACACACACCAAGTTGAATAAGATGTTTCAGTGAAGACATAAATGGTAAGTTTGATTTCTTTCGTTTTTTTGAAAATATGCTTTGACATAAACATAGTTAGGAGTAAATGAATTGTGTTCTGATCTTTTGAATTTAGGTAGTATTTTTGTTTTAAAATGATGTATAGTTATATGATTAGAAGTGTTTGACTGCCCAAATTTGTTATTTAATGAATTAACCAAGTTAAATCAAAAGTGCTACATGCAGTTTGCTTTTGGTGACTAATTTTTATTCATGTTTTTAATCTTTGTTTAGAGGTGTAAATTTAAGTATCAATTTAAGGCATATAGGACAAACTGAAAAGTGAAAAAAAATCCTGATTTCCATAATACATAGTATACAAGCTATTTCTCGTATAGAGGGGCTATAAAATGTAATATTTTGATTTGTTTATAGTTTGTACTCTGGGGTAAAAGTATAATAGTTCTTTTAATATTTCAGAAAAAAATTGGTTCTGACTTTTTGTTCATTATTACTATCTTTTTGTAAACATTATTCTTTTAAAGCAGTTTTAGTTTCACCATATAGTTGGGCAGAAAGTACATTGTTGTTGTTCAGTTGTTCCGTCACGTCCGACTCTTTGTGACCCCATGGATTGCAGCACACCAGGCTTCCTTGTCCTCCACCATCTTCTGGAACTTGCTCAAACTCATGTCCCTTGGGTTGGTGATGCCGTCCAACCATAGTGCCCATGTAACTCCCTTCCCCCACACAGGAATAGCTTCCCCCACTATCAACATCCCTGCACTAGAATGGTACATTTGTTATAATCGATGAACCTACATTGACACATCATTATCATCCAAAGTCATAGTTTACTTTAGAGTTCAGTCTTAAAGATATCCATTCTGTGGCTTTTGACAAATGTATAATGACATATATCCACCATTATATCATCATACAGAATATTACTATCATTTTTAAACTGAGTTCCCATTGGTTTTTTAAATGTTTCTTACTTCAGAAGATTTTATTAAACTTCTTTGTTCTTTGGAGATGGAAAAAGTCTGTTGACGTTGATTCCCCATGTTTAAAGGGTCAAGTTGGAAGTAGATTAATGACATAAACAGGTAGTATTTAGTAGGAAAGTCATGTGGGAAAGATCTTACCACCTGGGTGTGTGTTTAGTCACTAAGTCATGTCTGACTCTTCCCTGTCCTTCACTATCTCCCGGAGTTTGCTCAAATTCATGTCTGTTGAGTTAATGATGCTATCTAACCATTTCATCCTCTGCCATTCCCTTCTTTTGCTGTAAGTCTTTCCTAGAATCAGCGTCTTTTCCAATTTGTTGTGTTATTTTTGCTTCATTTTCTTTTAGGTTAATTGTGGTACATCAGTTGCAAGTTTTATTTCCCTTTTGGTTGAAACGCTTAATGTAAAACAGCATTTTACTTCTAAAATTCCTATGTTTTGATGTAATTTGCCAGAATTACATCAGAACCTCCTTTATGGGCATTTTGCTGTTATTTACTAAGTGGGCATTAACCCTTTCTCATACTGTTTTCAGAGTTTAAAATGTTTTATTTTTTACTATTCAGTTTTGAAAGTAAATTGTAAAAGGTTTTTTTAATGTCTAACCAATTTTTAAAAAATGGTTTTTGCATTTTAAATAACAGATTTTTTTTTTGTTGTTGTTTTTTCTTAACCCAATAGTTTGCTTGCCTAAACTGGATTTGAAGTAATTCAAACTACTGGAGCTCTGCCACTTTACAATATCATAGAAAGAAGCAGATTTTCAAATAATGGAAGAGTCTAAGACCTCTGAAAATGAAAATCATGAACCAAAGAAGAATGCTTGGGCTCTTTCTGAAGAAAGCAAAGCAGTTAAAGTTATAACTAATCAAACTTTGAAAGCTAAAAATGATAAATCCACAAAAGAAATTGGGACCAACTCTCCAAATAGGAATAGTAGTAAAAAAAATAAGCAAAATGATATTTGTATAGAAAAAACAGAAGTTAAATCATGTAAAGTAAATGCTGCCAGTGTTCCAGGTAAAGATTTAGTCCTTCGAGATCAGAGTCACTGCAAAGCAAAAAAATCACCTAATTCACCAGCAAAAGCAGAAAAGTTACCTGCTTCTCAGGCAAAAGTAGAAAGAGCACCCAGTTTACAGGCAAAAACAGAAAAACCATCAAAGTCACCTAATTCACCAGTGAAAACAGAAAAGACATCCAGTTCACAGGCAATAGTAGCAGAAAAGACACTTAATTCACAGAGGAAAGCAGAAAAAGCACTTGGTTCTCAGATGAAATCAGAAAAGGTACCCAGCCTGCCAGCAGAAGCTGAGAAGGTACCCAATTTACTGTTGAAAGAAAACATGAGACAGACAGAATTACAGCACATTGGAAAAAAAATTCCAAGTTCCTTTACTTCTCTGGATAAAGTGAATACTGGTGTTGCAGAAGAAGAAAAATCTGCTGTGGAAAACTCACAACCACCTCAGAAGCAGCAAACGTGTACAGATAATACTGGTGATTCTGATGATAGTGCTTCAGGAACTGAAGACATATCAGATGATTTGAGTAAGTAAAACTTAGATTATCCCACAAGTCACATTTTTGGAGAGATTTTTTAATATTAATATTCTTTAAATTTTTTCCTAGTTTAACAATTTTAACTATGAAAAAGACATTCTTTAGATGGAAAAACATTTATTATGATAGGACAAAGCTTGCGAAAATACGAATTTAGTGGCTTCTGTAGTTGGTACACACACAGATACATATACTGGTTTTAAATGGTCCTGGTAATACAATGCCCATTCATTCACCAAACGTGTATGCATGTATTGAGTTCCTATTATATGTCAGGTATTTACAATGGAAAACCAAAAGAACACAGCCCCAGGTCTCAAGGAAGCTTCTAGTTAGGTGAAGGTATTACAGATAAGTAAGGTGGTAATTTAGTTTAGTGCCAAAAACTTAGAATTGAGAAAGTACATGATTTAATTGAGGTATTTAGACTTTTGGGGCTTCCCTGGTGGCTCAGTGGTAAAGAATCTGCCTGCCAATGCAGGAGACACAGGTTCATTCCCTGGGTTGGAAAGATCCCCTGGAGAAGGAAATGGTAACCCACTCCAGTATTCTTGCTTGGGAAATCCCATGGACAGAGGAGCCTGTGGCAGGCTGTTACGGTTCATGGGGTGGCAAAAGAGTCGGATACAACTTAGTAACTAAACATCAACAACATTTAGACTTTGGGTTTAGAAAAGGCATGATGCAAATGTGAGACTGCAGGTGTGACCGAGATTTAATATGACTGAAACAAGGACTTGAGGAGGAATTTGGCAAAAGATGGAGCTGAAAAAGGCACACAAGAATTAGAGAGTAAGGGGCCTTTAGGATATGATAGGACTTTATGAGTGTCTTGAGAAGCCACTAAAGAGGTAGCACTGTGTTCACATATATACGTGTGTGTCTATTTTTGGGGATACAATGCAGCACATTCTTTGACGGGAACAAAACAGAGATTTGTCAGGACACTGTTGGAATTTACTTGAGAACTATCAATGTAAAATTAATTTTCTAATGGGATCTTGATATTAGCTTTAATTAATTGCTTATAAATATTGTCCATGTCTCTTGAGTAATCTTAATTTTGTTGAAATTAATGAATTTTCCCTGGCAGTCTTTTTTCCTGATGTTTCTGTGGCTAAAAGAATAAAACCTTTTCTTGATGTATAACTAGAAAAAGCTATTTTTAAGTCATTATTTACCACTTTTTGAGAAATGCTAATAAAGAGTTCAGAAATAACTTCTTTTTGTTTCTAGTGGTACACAGATAATGGTTTATTGACAGATTCTTTTTTTTTAAATTTAGTAGAGGTACCTGTATGTATGTAAAAAATAATTAATACTTTTATAGATATGGCTTAGGACAAGGCCCCCAAAAGTAAGCCAAATTAAAGACAATATCAAATAAATAATAATACTGGAAGTTTTTGGATATGGCAAATCTAAACATGATAGTATGTGACTAAAGTTGGGAAATACTGGTGTATGAGACCACTTACAAGGGTCTGATCACTTTAATTAGTTAAAGCTGTGATTTAAAGATTTTTTTTTTTAAGGTGACAAAATAAAGTGACAGAGTGAGGTAGTTAAGCTAGTGAGCTCTGGAGTAAAATTTCATAGGTTTTGAATCTTATCTTCCTCACTTTAGAGCTTTGTGATCTTGGATAAGCTGCCTATCCTTTACAACATATCTTCAGTTTCCTCATTTTTTTAAAGAGTGTAGGTGCTGCTGCCTTTGTTATAAAGGTTAAGTGAAATAATTGATAGAATGTTTCAGGTAGTCCTTGACACAGTAGGCACAATGGCAATGAATATCCTTTATTATTATTATTTCTCCAATTAAGTGCAGTTTTGTTGTTTGTTAACGTGGAAAACAAGTTGAACTAGCTTAAGGAAGATAGTAGACTGAGTAGAGGTCCTTTTGGGAGACTTGTTTTAACAAAGTAATGAGAATGAGTTATAGTAATCATTTCATAAATAAGGGCTTAAAGAATTCTCAATATGTATAATACTGGCCTTGAAGTCATGTTGATACATAATTATGTAGCACTTTTTTTTCTATTTTGTAAGTTAAATTTTTATGTATATTTCCCCTTTGTAAATTAAATAGAATAAAATCTCTTTGTCCTAGGTCATTGTCTATTTGGACTTAATTTAACATAGGTTATAGACTTTTCATTAATCTCAGGCCCACCTGATTAGTGAATTAATTTTCATTGAGTCCAACTCTGGCTCCTGTGTAGCAGTTACACAGTTTCTCCTTTTGCTATTCATAAATTTAAAAAATATTTTGAGTGATATCTGCCTTGTGCCAGTTACTGATCTAGTCACTGAGAATATAACAATGAACAAAACAGGTAATACTACGCTTATGGAGTTAATATTCTAGTGGGAAGAAATAGATGGCAAACATAGTAAGTAACAGAATTATGTAATAAGTTAGATGGTGATAAATATTATAAATAAAACAGGAAAGGTCATAAAGAATGAAAGAATGATGCTGCTGTGTCTGGTGGTGGTGTTTCATATTTAAATTGTCACTGAGAAGGTGACATTAGAGCAAATATTTGAAGAAAAGATGTGAGAGAGTGCTCCTGGTAAATATTTGAAGGGAGAATATTCTAGATCTGGGCTTCTCAAGCTTTAATGTGTGTAGGAATCACCTGGGAAGTGTATTAAAATTCAGATTCTTGGGCTCCATTCTCTGGGGTTTTTTATTTAGAAAGAGTCTGATGATGCTGGATTTCTAACAAGCTCCTGAATGAAACTGCTGCTGCTGGTGGTCAGGATCATGCTTTTGGCAGCAGAAACTGTTAGTAACTCATCTTTTTACTTTTCACTTATACCACCCTTCCTTATGTTTTCAACATAGCAGCCAGAATGATCCTGTTAAAATTATTCAGATTGTGTTACTGCTATTCAGAATGTTTCAGTGGTTTTCAATATATCAGAGTAAAAGCTAGTGTCCTTGCTGTGACCTTGTGATTTTCGACACTCCCCCCTGCTTCTCTGCTCTCATTTATCTACTTCTTATCCTTTTTCTCTGTTCCAACAGCATGATTTCCTTGCAGTTCCTCAAATGTGAAGGCAAATGGTCACCTATTGTCTTTTGTATTTGCTTTCTTCTTTGCCTGGAATACTCTTCTTCCAGATGGCCACATGGCTAGCTGTCTTACTCCTTCACCTTCTCATTGAGCCTTTTGCTGGCTTGCTTATCTAAAATTTATAACCCTTACCTCTACTTCTGGCACTCCTTATTCCTTGTACCATTTTAATTTTTCTCCAAAGTTCTTATTATCATGTCATATTTAAAGTTTCTCCCATTTACCTTTTTATGTTTTGAGATACAATTCATACACCATAATGTTTGCCATTATACAATTTAGTGTTTTTTAGTGTATTTATAAAATTGTGTAGATATTACCACTGTCTAAATCTTGAATATTATCACCACCTCTAAAAGAAATTCCATACTCATTAGCAGTCACCACTCATTATCCTGTCCTCCTAGGTACTGCCAACCACTAATTTAGTTTCTGTCTCTGTAGATTGCCTCTTTTATATGAATGAAATCGTGAAGCATGTGGCCTTTTGTGTTTGACTTCTTTCACTTAGTATATTTTAAGATTCATCCATATTGTAGTAGGTATTGGTATATCATTCTTTCTTATTGCTAAGTAATACTCCAGTTGTGCCCTTCTTGTGGTAGGAGACATATCACCTCCAGAAGCACACTGTTCTTGTTCAGAAAATTAGTGCTATCAAAAGAACCAACTTTCAGGGTTCTTATAGATAGCATGTAGAGTGGCTTTTCAGGGAGCAGGGAGAAGTTTATTGATTATCTGTGAGCATTTACTTTTAAAAGTGATATTAGATTTGTCCAAGTCAATTTAACACACTGTTATTGTCATCTCTGGTCTAGCATTGTATTAAAATCTGAAGGTACAAAAGTGAATAAGACCTGGTCATTAGCATCAAGGAATTCATTATCTAATGTAACATGTAGATAAATGAATACAAATTACATTACTGTGAAAATGTGAGATAATAGAGAGTGCTCAGAGAATATAAATATCAAACTGTCTTCTGAAACAGGTGAAGCTTAAGCTGATTTTTGCAGTACAGGTAAACAGTGCTAGTTGAAGTGGGACGGGCCTTGATAGTAGAGGAAACAGAACATGTCAAGGCATTGATCCTTGGAAGGCAGTGATCCATTGTAACACATTTGTTATGAATGATGTGGAAAGTGTTAGGGCAGGATATAAGGTTGGAGATATAGACTACTTAGCTCTTTTAAAAATTTTTTTAACTTTTTATTTTCCATTTTAAGTCTTTATTGAATTTGTTACAGTATTGCTTCTGTTTTATGTTTTGGCTTTTTGGCCATGAGGCATGTGGGATCTTAGCTCCCCAACCAGGGATTGAACCCACACCCCCTGCATTGGAAAGTGAAGTCTTAACCACTGGACCATCAGGGGAGCCCTAGCTCTGTTTTTGAGGTCTTGGCTTAAAATCTCAGAAAAGCCTTCCCTGAAAGTTTATCTCCTTTTCCGTTACTTGTTTTTTTTTCCTTTATAGTGTTTGCACAGCTTGGAATTATTGTATTTAAACTGTTGACTGCCTGCAAGAGGACAAGTACTGTATGTTGTGTGCTAGAGAATTTAAAACTTTATTCTGAACTTTATGAGAGCCCATTAGGTATTTTAAGCATGAGAGTTACATGATTCAATTTGTATTTTAACATACCGCACTGGTGGAACATGCATTATTGCATGTTGGAACCTACTATATTCCAAGTATATGTTGATAGGCGCTAGAAATGCATGGATTGAAAGTACATAGTCTGTGCCTTAAAGAGATTACAGTCTAGCTAGGAGAAACAAAGAAAAAATATTGATGTGGAAATATCTATTGAGTTCAGTGAAAGCAAAGAAGAAGGACCCTCATAGATTTGTGAATTTGTGGTTTGGAGTATATATGTTCTTTAAGCTCATACTTTATATGAGTCACTGAAGTGACTTTAGTTCAGTGAGTCACTTTTGGGATTTAAAGTAGCTTTATATCATATTTACTTTGGAGATTCTGCAAGATGGTATGCTACATTAGCCTTTTGTAGTGAGTCTTAGTCACAGTTGTCTTTTTTGATATAGGTAGGTCAGAAGAAGATAGGCATTTGACCCATGAAGTAGTTTTTTGTGTGTGAATTTTGATATCATGTATATCTTTTACTTAATATTTTATGTAGGTATACCAATTTGCACTACCAAGGAAAAATATTTTTTCTGTATGTGTGTACATTGAATGTCTGTTTTTCATTAAATTTTTAAAAATTTACCAATTCTATTGATGGTAACTAAGTGATTGCTTCCTTTTCTAGGTAAAATGAAGAGTGATGAATCTAATAAAGAAAATTCTTCAGAGATGGACTATTTAGAAAATGCCACTGTGATAGATGAATCTACATTGACACCTGAGCAGAGGCTAGGCTTGAAACAAGCAGAAGAACGCTTAGAAAGAGATCACATCTTTCGACTTGAAAAAGTATACTATATTGTTTTAGTTATTTGGAGGAAAGTGCATGTTCAACCAAGTACAGCTCTTTTTATTTTTCTTACAGTATTCCTTAGGCAGAGATATCACTCATTTTCCCTTGCTTCCCTCTTTCTTTTCTTCTTTTCTCCCTCTCTTTTGCTCCATATGTTCAGCAAATCCTTTCATCTGTGAGTCTTGACTTCATTCTTTCATCCCAGGGCTTGACAAACTATGGCTTATCGCCTTGTTTTTGTTTTCTAAAATTGTGGTAAAATACCTCATGTTTTTAGGAACAGTTTTATTGGCACACAGCCGTGTCATCCTTATTATCTATGGCTGCTTTCTTGCTCCTATGACAGAGTTGAGTTTTGAATACTTGTTGCAGTGTATTTGGATCACTAAGCATAAAATATGTATTCTTTACCAAAAGCATAAACTATTTGCTGAAATATTACTTTGTTCCTTTACAAAAGTTGTGCTGACCCCTGATTTACTCATTTATCAAATAGATATGGAGAGCTTCTTATGTTCTAGATATTGTGCTAAACACTGGGGATATATTGGTAAATATGGCACAGCTTCTGCACATTAGAAGTTAACAGTCTGTTTGGAGTGCCAAATAAAATAGCAAATACTACAGGATATATTAAACTTTCTCCGTTCCCCCTAGGTTTTCTCTTTCTCTTTTCTCCCATATTTACTGAGTATCTTCTATGTATTAGGAACCGTTCTAGCCATCCGTATCTTGTTGCTAAGAACTTATTAATTCCCTGACCTAGAAATACACATTCCCAGCCTTAACAACAAAAACACTGCTAGATATTGAAAGAAAGAACCATAAATCATTTTGTTCTTAAATAGATTCTTGGAATATTTGTGAGTATGCATACAGGGAAATATTAGGTTGGTGCAAAAGTAAGTATGGTTTTAGACCCTGAATTTTAAATCATTATAACTAGGCTCAGACACATCTTTATTAATCAAAATAGGAACCATTATAATCAAGACATTTTTGACAATGAGAAATAAGTGTGTTTATTCCTGTAGCATAAAAATACATGCTTGATTCAACGAACTCTTGGAAAGCATTTTCTGCATCCTGTGGAAGCATTTTCCTGTATTGGTTTCTCCAGGATTCAGAACACTGTAGTGGATCAGACTGGCAGCAGACCACCAGTGACCATGACCTTTTTTGGTGCAAGTTTGACTTTGGGAAGTGCTTTGGAGCTTCTTCTCGGTCCAGCCACTGAGCTGGTCAGTGCTAGTTGTGTAAAATCCACTTTTCATCACGTTTTCTTTCATCACTCATCAACTTTTCCTGTAGTTAGAAGAGGATCAGTTTCGATGGTCCTCTCAGTTGGTCATTGTCACCTTCCAGTGGCCAGCTATTATGCTCCTCATCTTCAAGTCTCCCATTTCCTTTTCAAAACTTCTCGAGCCACCACTGCACTAAACCTTCATTAGCAGTTCCTGGCCAAATGCGTTGTTGATGTTGCAAGTTGTCTCTGCTGCTTTATAACTCATTTTTAACTCAAATAAGAAAATCACTGGAATTTACTTTTTGTCTAACATCGTTTCTATCGTCTAAAATACATATAAAATAAACAGCAGGTAATAATTTATTAGCAAAAAACATAAAGCAAGAAATGGAGATTCAAATGATGTATAACATAACATTTATTTAAGAATGTATTCCAGTATCAAATGGCAAATTTCAACAGTCCAGACTTGCAATTACTTTTGCGCCAACTTAATATAATAAATAGGTCATCATTTCTGATAAATAAGGAAAGAAAGAAATGGTGTGACTTTGTATAACTTAGAAAAAGGTCATATCTAAATTGAAGAAGGCAATCCTGAGTCATTAGTAAAACTTATGACAAAGTAGCTATCCTCTGAAAGTAGGAAGGAGTATCAAAGAGTATATAAAATAGGAAAGAGTTTGGCTTATATAGTTTCAGAAAATCCTAGTTAGAAGGAAGTCTTTTTTTCAGTTTGCTGTTTTACATAGTTCTGTCTTTCCTCTCACTTTCTCTTTCCTAAGTCTGGAATTAGTCTGGATCTGTGTATTATCAGGATAAATATTGAGTAGTTGTGCCATGATCTGGTGATAAAAAGTTAGAATTGGGGCATACATGGCTTCATTATACTGCTTTTCTAGGGCTTCTTTTAGAGAAAGACATGTAAGCAAATAATAATAGTAGTAACAATATTGTTTGAAAATGGGATCCCAACTTGAGTTGGGGTATAGAGGCATAAATTTGGGAATGCTTTATAAGAAAGTGACATTGGAACTGAGTTTTCAGAAATGGCTAGGAGTTGAGTAGGCGGGTTGGAGAATGGTGGTGTAGGTAAATTGTATGACATCTATAAAGGAAAGGTGAAATGTGTTTTCAAGAAATACAAGCAGATGTGAAAATGTGTACTATATGAAGTAGGAAAAGTCACTTGTTGGGAAAAGGAAGAAGTTGGGGTGGAATGGATATTTGATAGTAGTAGGAAAGAAGGGCCTGAGGTGAAAGAAATCTTGAAAGCGTATAAAACATATTGTTGTTGAATTTAAATAGTAATGATGTAAAATCAGCGTGCCAGTACCAGCGTAGATGTCTATAAACTCTTCTTTTTCTGACACCTTCTTGGTTTTCATGCCCTCCAAAACCTCTTGTTTTCAACTCATTATATTCTTAAATAAAACTTTTCTTTACCAATTTTAAATACTCATTAAGAATATTCTTACCAGCTTGCTTTTGATTACATCAGGTATTTGGTTCACAGTTTACTTATGGATTATCTAATCGAAGAGTAAAGATGTAGACTTTTTAACCTGTAGCAAGAAGGAATAAACCCAAACTGTTAGATCTGGGTCCCCAACCTCCAGGATCTGATGATCTGAGGTGAGGCTGATGCAATAGTAATAGAAATAAAGTGAACAATATATGTAATGTGCTTGAATCATCCCCAAACCATCCTGCCCCATCAATGGCAAACTTACCTTCCATGAAACCCATTGATGGTGCCAGAAAGGTTGGGGATCAATGTAGATCAAGAGAGTAAATTTTCCCATGTGTGCATGCATGCTCAGTCGTGTCCAACTCTTTTTAACCCCATGGACTGTAGCCCACCAGACTCCTCTGTCCATGGAATTTTCCTGGCAAGAATACTGGAGTGGGTTGCCATTTCTTACTCCAGGGGAATCTTCCCCACTCAGGGATCAAATCTAGTCTCTTGTGTCTCCTGCAGTCACAGGTGGATTCTTTATGACTGTGCCACCTGATAGTAAGTGTTAAATATTGATTATGAAATACTTAGACTTGCCATGCCCAGGAATCTTGTTTTTTTAATTTAAAATTACAGCTTTTATTTTTTCCTGTTATTGAGAAGTAATTGACATACATTGACTGTATAAATTTAAGGTATGATGATGATTCCATTTATATGGATTGAAATAATTACCACAGTAGGTTTAGCTAACATCTTCTGATATAGATGCAATAAAAAGAAAAGAAAAAAGTAATAAATATTCTTTGATGAGAACTTTTAGGATTTACTCTCAGCAACTTTCTTATATATCATAACAGCAGTGCTCATTATATTCCTGGTGCTTATTTATCTTATAAGTAGAAGTTGGTACTTTTTATCCACACTTCTCCAGTATTCTCATCTTCTCCCCTCTGCCTCTGGTAATCAGAAGTCTGATCTCTTTTTCTTTGAGGGATTTAAAAAAATGATTCCATATAAAAGTGAGATCACAGAGTATTAATCTTTATCTATCTCACTTATTTTACTTGGCATAATGCCTTCAAGGTCCATCCATGTTGTTGCAAATGGTAGGATTTTCTGTTTTTTTTGTTTGTTTGTTTTTTGTTTTTTTTTTTTAATGGCTGATTTGATTCCTGGGCTGAGAAGATCTGCTGGAAAAGAGATAGGCTACTCCCTCCAGTATTCTTGGGCTTCCCTTGTGTTTCAGCTGGTAAAGAATCCGCTTGCAATGCGGGAGACCTGGGTTCCATCCCTGGGTTGGGAAGATCCCCTGAAGAAGGGAAAGGCAACCCACTCCAGTATTCCTTCCTGGGAAATTCCATGAACTGTATAGTCCATGGGGTCGTAAAGAGTCAGACACGGCTGAGCGACTTTCACTTTCATTTTCTTTGCTTCTTCATATAGACATTTATTGCTTTGAACTTTCCTCTTAGTGCTGCTCTTGCCGTATCCCACAGGTTCTGGTATGTTATTTTTCCAATTTTGTCTCAAGAAACTTTTTAATTTCCCTTTAATTTTTTGTTTGATCCATTGGTTGTTCAGGACACAAATCTTTATTCTAGCTGGTCTATGTAAACTTACCAATGTGTTTGTTAATGGTAAAATAAAATACTATAACTATAATAAAGAAATTTTTAACCATTGTATTTTTCATGTGTCCCTTCTGTGAAACTAGAAGCTTTATGATGATGAGGACATTTTTGTCTTATTTACTGTTATGCTTAATACAGTACCTTGCACATAGTAGTTGGTTAGTAATTAGAGATAGTTTGCATCCTGGTTAAATAAATGGGTTTTGGAGTCACTGAGTCTTAGTTCTGCCGCTTACTGATTAAGTAAGTGGTTAGAATTGGTAAGTTATTTAACTTCTTTAAACTGGTTAACATTGGTAAGTTATTTAACTTTAAATCTCAGATTATCATTAAAATGAAGTTGGTAGAAATTTGCTTGTTGGGCTATGACAATTAGATAGTAGAGATAAAGTTCTTGGTGCAGCGCCTGGTGTATGCTAAGTACTAAATAAAGATTAGCTACTTGTAGAAATGAGTTATTTTACCAAGTAGGGCAATTTTTATTACTTCATTTTTATGGCCATAGAAGCAGGTTTAAGTGTTAGAAATTTATCCAAGATCAGTTGAGATGTCATTTCAGGCCTTTTGTCTCCCCCATTCAGTGTTACATCAAGCTTTTCTTACTAAAAGATTCCAGGCATGTCCTTGTCTGCTCACATTTTACATTTGAAAAAGTTGTCTGATAAGTGAGCATATGATTTCCTTAGTGACATCATCAATATTCATGGCTTTAGGTATTTTGTATTTATGCTTTCAACTCCTCAGTCCAGCCCTTCTCGCCACTTCCACAGTTCTTACCTTGAATCAAGTCAGTGTCATCTGGATTATTGCAGTGTGCTTATAATAGCAATAAGTTCTTTTTGTTTCTTTTCTTGATAAAGAAAGCAAGTGATCCCTGTAAAGTTAGATTAGATCTTGTAATTCTCTGCTCAGAAGTCTTCAGTACCTTCCCCTCACACATAGAATCCTTAGGGTCCTTATAAGGGGCCTTGTGATCTGACTTCTGTTACCTCTCTCTTCAGTCATTGTAGCTTTTTTTTTTTTTTGTAGTTTCTCAAACAAATTAAGCACATTCCTTCCTCAGGGTCTTAGCATTCACATTTCTCTTCACTTGAAATGTCTTCATACATCCATACAACCCAGTCCTTTACTTCCTTTAAGTCATTTTTATCAGTAAATGATGATTCTATTTTTAAAAAGAAGATACCTCCCTTAAATTCCTATTTTTTTATTTGTGCATTTGTTTATTTATTACCTGTCTTTCTATCTTAGAATGTAAATTCACGAGGACAAGAATTTTCATCTATTTTGTTTATATTATTATCTTCAGCTCATAGGGAATATTTGACATATAGTATGAGCTCAGAAAATATTTGGTGAATTAAGTTATGGTCACAAACTAAGAGAAGTATCTGTGAGGGCTTAATTCATTCTCCAATAAGGACAGATTTGAAGTAATTTTAAAGAAATGACTAGATTGAACTGATTTTTCTTACTTGCTTATTGCCTTGGGCAAATTTCTTAATTCTAGGGATTTAGTTGCTTTGCCAGTAAAATGAGGAATTCCTCATAGGGGTATTGTAAGGTTAATAATAATGGATACTCTATAAGAGAAAGCTATTGTTTATTTTTGATCTGTGGCAGGACTGTTGCTAAATTGGGGCAGGTTTCCTATTTAAAGGAAATTGTATTATGTTCTGAAGTAAGAGAATCTTTTTGCAGCCTGTTGAAGCTCAGTATGAGGTAAAAATTAAGCATTGCTGCAATTTCAGTGTAAGGAACTAGAAACAATGTTTTAAAATTCAACATAGATTCATTGTGTTTTGATAATTTTTTATTGTATCATCTTAGGGTCTTTGGTGATTTCTTCTTGGCTTTGGACTCAGATGTACATGAAATTAAATCAGTGTCTACTTTGTAATACTGTTGTATCCTTGTAAAAGTTACAAGCTATATGAGCTTTTTTCCCTCAGGTGTATAAAATGAAGATAATACTAATGTAATAGGATTATTAGGGGAGTTAAAATGATAAATTTTATGTCGAACATCTAGCATGGTGCCTAGCATATAACAGGCACTTTGAAATTTTAAACTTTTTATTATTTCAAGATTGCATGTAGAAAGTATGATTTAAGTATTGTGACTGCTACTTTCCGTGTGTCGTAATTGTTTTCCCTTTCATAGTAGTTACCTCAAGAGGTTATCCATTTATTCCCATGTGATTGTAATTGATAAGAGTGTTTTCACAACTCATCTTTTGGAGTTGTCTTCTGTATTTATAGTACTTGTTGTTTGTTTAGTCGCTAAGTTGTGTCCAACTCTTTTGCGACTCCATGAACTGAAGCCTGCAAGGTTCCCCTGTCCATATTTCCCAGGCAAGAATACTGGAGTGTGTTGCTATTTCCTTCTCCAGGGGATCTTCCTGATTCAGGAATCAAACCTGCATCTCCTGCATTGGCAGGCAGATTCTTTACAACTGAGCCACCAGGGAAGCCCCATATTTGTAGATTGTTTTGAAATCCCCAATTTGAGAGTAGATTTTATCTTTCATAGGAATCAAAAAGATTGAAATTTTGAAACCAATTTTTGGCAGTGTTGGCAACACTAAATAATAATACTGCCTTTTTTATTTTACAGTGAATTCTAAACGCTATGTTAGATGAATACATGATATTGTTTGAAATTAGTATATTATCTCCTATGATAACTACTTTAAAAGGATACCTACCTCTTGGGTGTATGAGTATTGAATTGTTTATTAAAAAGTATTACTTCACTGCTTATTTTTGCCTCATATATTTACATAGTTGTTATATTAACATATATAGTAAAAAATTTTTACTGTTTCTGTTTTCTGAAAAAATGTGTTTATAACTTTTTTTTTTTAGCGCTCACCAGAATATACCAATTGCCGATATCTATGCAAACTTTGCTTAATTCACATTGAAAACATCCAGGGAGCTCATAAACATATAAAAGAGAAACGACATAAGAAAAACATTTTGGTAAGTCTTTTTAGAAAATATTTATTTATTGAATGATAAAACTATATGAAATATTTTTATTAATGAAATGAAAAACCAAGTGTTTGTCCTTTCTTATAGTAGTAACTGATATGATAGTATTGAAAGCTTGATTGCCCTTTTTCTGTTAGATGGTCAGGAGGGGAACCTGCTCAGTGACCAGTTTGCTCATCCTAAAGTATGTTGTGATTCCTAAGCTTAAAAGTCAGGTGCAGTCAGTCCAACTGATTTTTATTGAGTTCTTATGTGTTAGCTCTATGGAGTGGTGAATAAGATAGTCATGGGTCTTGCCCTCAGAGTTTCTAAAGTATTGGTGAAAGCATACAATGAATAAGGATTTAAGTGTGATGAGTTTCATTGAAGGGGGAATTGTGATACTAAGGAAGTGTACAAAGGATATTTTACTTAATGTAGAGGAGGGATGATTTCTTTAAGAAAATGACATTTGAATTGTTGAACCTTGAAGTAGAGGTTTAAAAGGCAGAAAGCTAAGTGGCATAGAAGGGTGAGATGAGAGCATTTTACACAAAAAAGCAGCATGAATAAAGGTCTCTAAATTGTGAAAGGACATGACATACGGGGAACTGAAAGAGTCTAGTATGACTGGAGCAAGAGAGCTAGGAGAAAAATGGTATGAAGTGAAGCTGGAGAAGTCTAGATCATGCAGGGCCTTTGGGAATTCATATGTGATCAGTTATTAGAATGTTTTCTTTTTGAAATTCATTTGTATGTTAGCTATTTAATTTTTCTCTTCAAAATTACAATACTTAGTCTGTATAACTTCTAACTTATCTCTAAGGTATCCTCTCTGAGAAATACTCTTTTACTTGACCTTTCTAGCAAGTCTGTGTTACAGATACTTTCTTCCTGTGTCCATACTGACTTGATCAAAAAACCTTATATTTATGTATTATAAATATTTGTGCTTCTCTCCTCTTGCAGACTTCAGTATGTAAATGTTTTCAAGGACAGATTTAATTTCTTATTTATTTTTCTTCATTCCTAAGTACAGTATCTGACACATAGTTGGTGATAAGTACATTTCTATTGGAAGAAAAATGCATTCAAAATATTCAACAACTTGGGAAAGAAATCATTCAAATTTTATCAGCCTAGTTTTATTCAGTTAGCATTTCAGAAGAGTTAATTCCCTGGTGGCTCAGAGGTTAAAGTGCCTGCCTCCAATGCGGGAGACCCGGGTTCGATCCCTGGGTCGGGAAGATCCCCTGGAGAAGGAAATGGTAACCCACTCTAGTATTCTTGCCTGGAAAATCCCATGGATGGAGAAGCCTGGTAGGCTACAGTCCATGGGGTCGCAAAGAGTCAGACATGACTGAGCGACTTCACTCAATAGAGACAAAGTGATAGTTTAAGAGATAATAAATGAGAAATTTCAAGGAATGTTGGAAGGTGCTGATCACTAGTTGCAGGAAGCTCAGGGAATTCCCAACAAACTTAAAAAGAAAGTCATTACACATTATATACATTACAGAGAAATTTTAGAATATTTTAAAAAACCCAAACCAACCTTAAAATCAGCTATCCTGAACTTTTAGTGAAGTTGTAATATAGAGACTGGATTTACCTTCTTGAAATAAGCAACAAAACAAAAAGACAAATATTACTAATAATGTTTTTCTTTACGCAGTGAAGGACTGACAGGGAAAGCAAACAAGCTCAATGATTACTCCAATTTGAGAGAGTTTTCAGATTGTACAATAGGGAGCAGAATGCAGTGGGCTCCCAGAGATGAGGAGATGAACTTGACTTCAGGGAGTACAGTGTGGCTAGAGTTTGTAGGACAGAAAAACAAAAAAGAAAGCTATACAGGCAGAAACTCAAAGATCTATGAACAGTTCCCTCAGAATATTTAGTGCAATACTGATTGGTGCACGCATGTGAGAAAGCTGCCTGAAGTCAGGGAAAGAACCATCTGAAAGGATTAGAATAGTGCTTGGTGCACCTCCAAAGCCGCAAATAGTATCTTCTAACTGTCCAGGCTGAAAAACCTCATGAGACTTCCCTGGTGGTCCAGTTTAGATAAGATTCAGCGCTTCCAATGCAGGGGACCTGGGTTCAGTCCCTGGTCAGGGATCTTGATCCAGTATGCCACAACTAAAGATCCTACATACTGCAACAAAGATACCACATGCTGAAACGAAAATGAAAGATCTCATGTGCCCAAACTAAGACTCAGCACACACAGTGAGTTCATTAAAAGGAGCTA